>NC_045562.1:17744084-18359918 GCF_009819795.1 Aythya fuligula | reverse complement strand
CAGCCCAGGAGGGTTGCTGAGCCCAGTATGATGAAAGGCCTTCAGTAAGTGAAAGGGACAGTGGTGGATTTGTGGTGGTTTGAGCAGCCATGGGATTGTGGAAATCAGCAGTAAGAAATGTGGATAATGGCACAAGCAGTTGCCTGAGGGAGGCTCAGGGAAAAAGGATTAATGACCATCGAGACCTGCTCTCTTTCCACTCCTTCCCTGAAATGCCAAACCGCTGAGCCAGTTATCAATCAGGAATGTGAAATACATTGGTGGATTGATTGGGTTTGATACAGTGGCAGCCAGCTACACTTTTGAATACTCTTTGAAAACAATTTTTACTGTGCAATGCTGGAGAAAGCCAACAAATAATAAACCTGTCAGAGTACTCACCAAGTGCTCGTAAATACAAAAGCCGCTGTAGTGCCTTGCAGCTGCAAATGGGAACCATTCCAAAGCCTGAAAAATTGTCAATATTTAATCATTGCATCTGATATCAATTCTAATTTAAACTTCTACTCTCTCTTCCTCCATGTCTTATCTTTCCCCAGTAGAAAATACTCAAGTCTTAATAAAGAGCATGCTGATAGCATGCCTTTTCATTTAGTGGGAAAGGCATAGATTATTGCAGCCACAATCCTTTTCTCTTGTAATTTATTCCTTTCTTCTGAGTCTTTTATTCTGAATGCCCATTTCAGGTTCAAAGTTGCATGTTTTCAAATGAGAGAATGAGGCTAAGTAATAACTAAAGAGGACTTGGCCCGCTATCTAGTCTTTACTCAGGCAAAATTCCAATTTAAGTCAGTGGGATTTTGCTTGACTAAAGGCAAATTATAAGCTCAGAGTATTTTATGTGGCCTTTGCCACAGAGGAAGCAGGAAGATGTTCTTCTCAGTTGCATCTTTATATTTCACTCTATGATGCTGGGTTGTCTTCCTATGTCTGCAGTGGACGAGACTGTAAAAATACAGTCTTGGTATCTTTAAGGACTTGAGACTGTACAGCAGCTGTGAAGTTCTGCCATATTTTTGGTCTTATGCTTTGCACACCTGGCCTAATGATTGTCCTAATAATACAGGTTAAAAAAAAAAAATTCCTTTAAAGAAATTCTCATGACACAGAAGCTGTGGAAAGCATGCAGCTTTTTGACAAAGCTCACAAAGTGCGTGCTGTGGTTTGCAGAGATGTGTCCTTTTGTCTTCCTCTTCACAATATCAGTGGATCCCAACAAATCTTCATTTTGCCCAATGGAAAGAGACATTGCTATTATGGTGAGTGGAATCTCAATTTCATTTATTTATTTATTTATTTATTTATTTATTTATTATTGCTATAGCTGGGTCCACCACAGTAAAGTAAAACCCTGCTTCACAGACCAAAAGGTCATGATCTGGGTTTGAATAAGGGTCATATCATCTTTCATATAATATTTTTGTACTTTTTATAGTAATCCCTCTCACAAATGATTCTTCACAGTCTTAAAAAAAAAATTAAAAAAAAACAGTTTTTGATTCAGGAAAAAAAAATAGAAAAAAAGTTTTTGTGAAAACAGAGAGAATATAGTGCTCAAGCAATCAAGAGTACACATGCAGGGGAAGAGTATGGAATAAATGCAATATGACCCTTCTCCTCTTACATGTTCCTGTCAATCAGAAATGAGCTCCTAAAAAACCTCTGATCCTCTCTGCTTTCTTGCAAATTCTGTGTCTATGTACAAGGTAGTGAGGAACTTCACTAAACCTTTTGTGGATTTATGATATACTTTCCATAGAAATGGGAAATGCCCACACAACAGAATAAATAAATAAATAAATAAAAGAGGGATGTTAGACAGCTACACACCAAGCTTTCAAATTCCTAGATAATCTGATCTTAAATTTCTTTCCTCTTTAATGGTTGTCATTCTCTTGTTTCAATGGCAGATACAGGGTTCTCTTATGCCCATACACCTCCTATCCTTTTTTTTTTTTTCAAGCAACAATAACTTCATCACTTTGGATTTTGTGACACATGGTCAGCAGAAAAGCAGCTCCATGTGTATCAGAGATTTGGGTGGAAATATCACATATCTCTGTTCCAAAGGTATCATAAGCTCCCACAGCTCCATAGTCCAAGCAGAAAAATGTGCAAAAATGGCAGCAATGGGGAAAAAAAAATCCTGTTAGTGCATCAGAGAAGGATATCTTAGTCTGGGACACTGATACACAAGTCTCTCTTTGACCTTGATGCAAGTACCAATCTTCGTGATTGGCAAAGTCTCTCAAATGTCTCCCAAGCTTCTCATATTCCATCTGTCTGCCTCCTATAGCTTCCTAAAGATCACCCTCCTTCCTCTTGTTTTGGTTTCCATGATTCTTTAAAGATATGTTCAAAGCACAGCTGGTAAGTTCAAGAAAACTGGCAAGAAAATGGAAAGAGAGTATCATTGGGAACAATTTTCCAAAATCTTGACTCTACTTTTCCATTGAAAATTTAAAGGTTTGATAGATCTTAGCACTGCCAAGGGCATATCAGTGTGTTCAAAACTGCAAATCTAAACAGAAGCCGCAATGCTTGAAAACTTTAATTTTAGATTTTAAGAAATAACCATTATCTGGAGCATGCCTTGGCTACATGTACTAAATACAGAATTTGTAGGAATTGTTCTGCCATTCTTTTTTGGTTCTGTTTGAGGGAACAAAGAGGAGAGAAGTAAATGAAAACAGCAGTTGTGTATGTTTTAATTATAGAGAGAAGAAACACAAAATTATATTCCTTTAAAGATGGTGATACCAATTGGAATTTCCAGACAACTTTCCAGGCACACTTATTGAAACAAAGAACTAAAGTCATGATTGAAGCATAATCTGCAGTAAATCTGACTATGGTGTGGTGGCACAGCGCCTGTGTGAATGCATGCATACACAAAGACAATCACATCAATTTCTCAGTAAAAATTTTTGTAACACATAAATGAGCTTCCTAGCAAAGACTGAATCTACTTGTTTTCAGAAGAAATTCCTGATTATGTTATTGTCTTCCCTGATTCCATCTGCCAAATAGCAGGTGATGATTCTGCAGTACTTTGTCATCACACCAGACTGACTCAAAGATCTTAGCTGAATCTGCTTCCTTATATCTTGTACCTGTTTTGTAATTTTTCTTGTTAATGTGCTTTCAGTACTATTATGAGAAGAAAATTAATGGAAAATCTTTTGCTTGTCTAAGAATTCCATGTATGTATGGTTCCCTAGTTTTTTAACTAGTAGTCACAAATTAATCATTAAAAGGTTATTGTTCTCTTCTCCTTCAAAAGCAAATTTGCAGATGTGAATAATTTGCAGAATTAGTCCATGCATTATTTGGGAACTGGGCTTGATATTATGAAGCAGCAATACGTATTTTTTTAAAACCTTACAAAATCTTCTCTGGCAGTAATGCTAGCCAAATAGCTCTGATGTCTTTTTACCTCCATCTTGGTTGGAAATTCAAAGTGTTGTCAAAATTCAAACAGTCCTAACAGGAATGGACCATAAATTTAGATGACCCACTTTTGAAAGGGATGCACACTGGGTCATTAAGGTGCTAATGCTTAAAGTACTGAGCATGCTGACCCATACCAGCAACCAGCAGCTGAACACATAATGAGGAAATATGAGGACTTGAGGCTGACCATGATTTATTCAGTAAAAAGGTAAAGTAAAAAGGAAGTATCTCTAATAAATGAAATATGTTAAATATGTTTGAAAGCTTGAAATCTAGTTGTCCAAATATCAGAAGGCAAATGAAAAATCTCTGAAACCTATTATTATTTTAAACATATAATTTGCCTTGGGAGTCTGGAGGGAGGCCTTATGTAACTGATTTTTTAGGCTTGTCAGTATTGCTCTTTTGTAATTTATTCAAAACTCACTGGCTAAGATTATCCTCCTTTTCAATTCAACCACATCAATTTGTTCTTTAAATCTTTCTGTCTTCTGCAACATGAAATTTAAACTTCTCAAGTTAAATTTAAATTTCTTACCCCTGCCACCAAGCCAAGAAAATAGATATTCCATTTTCCCAAATCTTTTTTTTTTTTTTGAAATCTTTTCCCATCTTGTCTGCTAAACATAGAGTACCTAAGTGGTGAATGAGGAACAGTAAGTCAATTTTCAAACTCCTTCTCCATTCAGCACTTCCATTAAGAGATACTTCTTCAATACTATCAAAAAGTATATCCTATCACTTGAAAGCCCCTCACCACTACAATAGGAGTGGAAGTAAGAAATAAAGTATTGTCAGTTAACATGATTTTTGGGACATTGTTGTATAGATTCAGTGAATCTGTATAAAGACTTTTACCTAGTGAACATCCTCTATGCTTAATGATCAAACCATGTTTTTCTTGGACTTCAGTAAGGTCTTTGACATTGTGCCCCATAAGAGAGCCCCTCAAAGAGAGGTTTTGACGTTGTGTCCCTCAAAGAGAGCTGGGTGAGCAGAGGGCGAGGTGGATCAAAAACTGGCTGAATGTATGGACAAAAATGAGTAGTGGTCAGTGGTGCAAAACTGTAGTTGGGACACCTTTAATGAGCAGAGTACCCCAGGAGTCAACACTGGTGGACGCTATGCTGATCATGAGTCAGCAATATACACTCGCTGCTAAGAAGGCTAATGGTATTCTTGTTTGCATTAGGTAAATTATTGCCAGCACTTCAATCAAAAGAGGTGATCCTTCCCCTCTACTCAGCATTGGTGAGACAGCACCTAGACTACTGCATCTAGTTCTGGTCCTCCCAGTACAAGATAAACATGGATATATTAGAGAAAGTCCAACAGAGGGCCATGAAAATGATTAAGAGACAAGCACCTTTCTTATGAGGAGAGGCTGAGAGAGTTGGGACTGTTCAGACTGAAGAACAGAAGGCTTAAGGGAGACCTTATCAATATGTATAAACACCTGAAGGAAGGATGCAATGAAGTTGGAAGCAGGCTCTTTTCAATGGTGCCCAGCAACAGGACGAGACAATGTGCACAAACTTAAATGTGGGAGTTTTTATCTATGCATCAGGAACCTTCTTTACCGCATGGGTAACGAAGCACTGGCACAGGTTGCCCAGAGAGGTTGTGGAAGTCTCCTTCCTTGGAGAGTTTCAAAAGCTGTCTGAACATGGTCCTCAGCAACCTGCTCTAGGTGTCCCTGCTTGAGCAAGTGTTGTACAAGATGGCCTCCAGAGGTGCCTTCCAGCCATAAACATTCTGTGATAAGTAAATAATAGCTAACTCTTTAGGGGAGTACAACTCAAACTAGGTTTTGTATACCACAGAATCTTATCCAATACAGGCAAGTATACAGAGACAACCACAAAACTCAAACTCATAAAAATGCATACTTAGAAAATACATTTATATGGCCAGATGATATAAATTTGATAGTATGCATTCATTATAAATTACCAATTAATAATATATTACCACACAGCAAATTAAAGTGTATAACTCATTAGCTGGAGTATACTGCTGTGCCCCAACCCCAGTGTTCTGATATTTCAGATAATATTTCAAGCATACTGGTTAATTACAACTTGATATTCATTCTATTTTACTGTGTACAAAGATATGCACATGTATTTGTTTAGCCATATAAGCTTCCAAGGAGAAAAAATTAGGCTTGTAAGGAATAGACATGTCATCATATAATATTAAAATATATTTGTATAAAATATTTTTTCACCTTTGTCTGGACAGCTAGTTATAGCATATGTTGAAAAACTGCTACATATATAATACATAATAACTAGTGCTCAGCAAATGTGCTGGGAAATTGTACAGCATTAAATGTGAACAGGTACTTTTTTGTAGACTACAGCATAATTTACCTCACAGGAGAGAGTTTCTGTGACCATGAACTTAGTTAATCCCCTGAACATACTCATCAAAAAAAGAAGGCGGCAGCCGTATGGAAAGGTCAGATACTACTGTGCAGGGGACATTGCTCCAGCTATAAATTGAAGATTTATAATTTGGCCTCCTTATCTCAGTGAAGGTTTCTCTGCACTAGTTTCTGTTCTTTCTTCTACATCTTTTTGCCTTGGAGACCTGAGAACTCACACAGGGTCTGGCATCACTGACATACCAAATCATCTCCGTATATCTTGGATGACCACATTAGAGTATCCTAAAGTCTCACACAACCCACCAAGCTACTACCATTTAAGCTTAATTTCACAAGTCAGCTGCTCTGAAATAACTCATTCTAGCCTGGGGCAAATATGAAATAATTCAACTTTGCTTAGCCTATGTGATAGAAAGCATCTTAGTGACAGATTAACTCTGGATATGTAGCAGGGATCAAATACTAGGAATTTCCTATTGTCCACTATTCCACACAAAGTGTCATAACCATGAGCTAAGCTGTGGTGGTTTTACTCAGGTTTTTTTTACTCAGCAGCTGAGCTCCACTACAACTGCTTTCTCATTCCCCCTCCTCAAAGAGAAAGGGAGAGAAAATGTGATGGAAAGGGCTCAAGGCTTGAGATAAGGACAGAAAGGTCACTCAGCAATTATTCTCATGGGAAAAACAGACTCAGCATAGGGAGATTAATGTAATTTATTACCTATTACTAACAAGCTAGAGCAGTGAGAAACTCAAAACACCTTCCCCCTCCATCCACCCTCTTCTACATCTTCTCCACCACCCCCTACTCTAGAGCAGTGCAGGGGTACGGGGAAATAGGGGTTGAGGTCAGCCCCTAACACTTCGCCTCCACCGCTCCTCCACAGTCACTCTCTGCCCCTGCTCCCCGTGGGGTCCCTCCCATGGATGCCGTCCTTCCCAAACTGAGCCTGCGGGGGCTTCCCACAGGCAGCAGCTCCTCAAGAACTGCTCCCACATGGCTCTGTCCCACGGGGTCCATCCCCCAGGAGCAAACTGCTCCAGCACAGATGAGCAGCATGGGCAGCAGCTCCCTCCAGACCCCCTGCTCCTGCGTGGTCTCCTCTCCACGGGCTGCAGCTGCGGCCCGGGGCCTGCTTCTGCAGGGGCTCCTCCATGGGCTGCAGCATGGAGATCTGCTCCATGTGGGACCCATGGGCTGCAGGGGGACAGTCTGCTCCACAGGGACCTCTCCACAGGCTGCAGGGGAACTGCTGCTGGCTGCCTGGAGTACCTCCTGCCCTCCTTCTGCACTGACCTTAGGGCCTGCAGGGCTGCTTCTCACTCCTTGCTCTACCAGCAGCTGTTGTGCTGCACTTGTTTCCCTTTCTTAAATCTGCTCTCACAGAGGCACAAACAACACTGCTTACTGGCTCGGCTCCGGACAGCGGTGGGGCACTTTGGAGCCAGCTGGAGCTGACTCTGATCTGACATGGGGCAGCTGCCGGACTCTGCTCACAGAGTCCATCCCTGCAGCCCCAAAACTTTGCCACGTAAACCTAATACATAAGCCATACAGATGGCAAAATGATTATCTAGATAAATAATCACAGTGAATTATTTTCTTGATAGTTTCAGAATATCAAAATTTTTATTCAAATTCTGCATCCCACTTGTTCCAGAACCCTTTTTCTTGTTAGATAAGGCAGTAAAGCAGTCTGATTAGAACTATATAAACAGAAACTACAAAGAATAAACGCCAGCTATCTTTTGGTGATTAAACTTCTGTCTCATCAATTTTCATTTTGCAGGTAGCTATGAAATCTGAATGGCTGAGATGGCTTATAGAGATGTATACATTGTGAAAATACAGCCCTTGCAACACAGCTGCTACTTCACTAATAATTTTATATTTGTTGAAGATGTTCACAGTCTAGGGTAGTGGAGGGAAGTCTTCTGTTAGAGTAGAGATACTCCGTCTGTGCTGGATTATCAGTAATTATTTAAAGCTTTGTTTCAAGCTGACTCCATTGTGCTGCAATGAAAGTCACAAGACCAGTTTTTTAAAGTTCCTGACTAATTCTTTATGGCAATGCTCATTCACCACCTTTAGACACTTAACATTATCAGCAGATGCACATTCTGTTTTTCATTCCATATTCCTATTGACAAGATTTCAAATTGTGAGCTGCTTTTAGAACATTTACATGCTGCAACTATTTGTCACTTTTGTAATTCACCTGAAATGAAAATGGAAATCAAGCTGAGTATTACCTTATCTTTCCCTTCCTACTTTTGTCTTTCTTTTTTTTTTTCTCTACATTCTCCTATTCTTGTTTGATTTCCACTACTCTGTGGGAAAGCTCAGCAGATTCAGTAATTCACAAGGTGAGTCAGTCAATACCACTTCAGATTTCCTTTACATGCCAGTAAACACTAACCAACAAAGGAATTTGCTTTCAAGCAGACTCGGCTTTTTTGTTTGTTTGTTTTGGAAGGGGCTCTTACACTCCAAAGAACTGAAAGAGCAATATTATCATTGTCTAAATCCAACCAGTTTCAGGTAGGTGCATGAAACATTAAACAGGGCAGCATAATAAATTACTTAATGGCTATAAGTTGTGTGTGCACAACTCCTGAATAGAATTCTTGTGAGTTTAAGGACTCAACAAGATATATTGAGATTATATAAGAGTGTAGTAAATAATACATTTGCATAATAAAGCAAACTGTTTTTGATCCCTTCATGAATTTTCAGTTTCATAAACTCTTACCTTTGTGTATTCTACTCAGGCCATAGTATGGTAGTCACATGAACCTTTTCTAATTTATGGCATATTCAAGGAAAAAGTACATTCTCTTTTACTTCAATTTGGATTTTGTTGGTGAATGACAAGACCTATAACAAATTAGGATGCAGATTATTCCTGTCTTTTCAGTACTTTTGAGATCAGACCACAAACCTTGTACGTTTGGTACAAGGTTTGTCTGGTACAAAAATATATGTACTCTGGTACATACTTGAGTGAGTCTGGAAGAAGACCACCAATATAATCACAGGGTGATATAGACGCAACCAAGAGAGGGGTCTGGAGCACACAATGTGCAATAGACTAAGACAATTGGGCTTGTTCGATCTTAAGAGAATAGGATTGTTGGGTGGTAAGAACAGGACTTACTGCTGTTTTCAGCTACCTAATAGGAAAATGTAGAGAAAACAGAGTCTAGGTCTTTGGAGGTGCATAGTGAGAGACAATGGACAGAAGCAGCAAACATGAAATTCCGATTAAATGTGAGTAGAAAAGAATTAGAGTGAGTGTAGTCAAATATCAGAACAGGCTGTGAAAACTCTATCCTGAGAGATACTGAAAACTCAGCTGAACAAGCTTCATCTAAGTCAGGTCAGCTTTGAGCATGGCAAGATTGGCAGATTACCTTCAGAAGTGCCTGGCAACTGAATTAATTCAATGCTTATGACTGTTCTGGAACATGAATATACCATTTTTTAGGTAAATAAGAAACACAAGTTAATGATAAAGAATGATTGATATATGTATATACATGTACATGCATATATAGGCACATATACGTTTGGGAGGAAATCCAAGGTCATTAGCAATCCATAATTTACCAGTAGGAAAACATCATATTTTTTGAAACAGGAAATCAAATTGCAAACTAGCAGGAAGCAAATGTGCTTATTAATAGAGTTACTTGAGTTACATAGTCCTGGCATCATTCTATGTAAGTAAGGACTTAAGTTAAAAAGCATGACCAGATCATGATTCACTGGAATTTCATGATTATTTTCTCTTGCCATTTTAGAGATTTTTGGCCCCAAGACTGAGTACTTCCTGGACTTCTTTTATGATGAAAACAGGAAACCTGGTAGGTCCCCTCTCTTCTTTAACAAGTCTTGGGATTGCCACATTAAAGCTGTAATTTGTTCTCCTTTTTTTTTTTTTTTTTTTTTTTTTAGTCTTCTCAAACCATATCTAAATTGAAGGACTATAGAACAGAATTACCTCCAGGATTAAGGCAAGGCAAGGGTAAGGAAAAGATAGAAGGGACACTTTTTTTCCCACAGTGGTTAGCTATCACAACTGATAAATATCTTGAATATTAATTTACTTCCAAAAGAATGGTGAAGGGGGTAGTACTAAAGTGGGTAAAATCAGTCAGGAGTATATGGAAAGTATACTGATGTATTTAAGGATTTAAAAGAATGCATATGATATAGTTGTAACCTTTCTTAGGATACAGTCACAGACTGTTACGGTTGCATGTCCTCCCAAAGACTTTCTGCCTTATAATCAGAAGCACTGTTCTGCTAACTGGTTCACAATTTCTAAAACAGAAACACAATTCGCTACACTTTCTTTCTCAGTAAAATGTACCTTAATGAGATACACTTTCTACACAATTATAAAATGATAAATGTACGATGAAACTTCCTGTTGCACACAGAAAAATGTATCATTTCTATGGAACTACTTATAAGCCCCCAATATTTTAACATTGTCTGACAATACAAAGAGAGTACCTTTTGTGTGATACTTTCAGAAATAAATATCTAAACAATGTCAGAAGGACATTCTATAAGCTTTAAGTTTTTGCCTCATCTAAATAATTCATAACTCATAGTGTAGTACATATTACACTGATCACATAATCTTTCTATTCTTTATTTTCAAGTGCTGAAAAAGGAGAAAGTTGAATTACTACTACAGGACTTTAACTTTACCGCATCAAAGAAGATGAAAATAAAATAAGTTTTCTTCATGTCATGGAGGAAATGCTAAAATTCTGTTTTAGACAAGAGAGATGTTCATTGCTTTGCCATTTTCATAATGTCTTTCATTTGCTTCACATAACTATGAACTATAATACTGCAGAGGATCCATTACAGAAAAAGCAATAGCCAATTGAACAGATGGGAAGAAGAAATGTAAGCACAAAGGGAGAGTGTTTAAGGTGATTGTTCTGTTGCAGATATGTGCTAATAAACTAGACCTTTATTAGAAGCAAGACCCTCAGACTACCAAAATCTTTAAGACAGGAAAATAGCGCTACAAATTTGTCCTATGTATTCACTCTGTCACTGATTTTCTCCCATTTTTACTAATGTTTGTCATGTATTTAGACTGCAGGCCTTGTAGAGTCAACATTTAACATGCATGTTGCAGGCCCTCTTAAGAACACCCCCCCACACAAACTTAAACTATTCACACATTTGCCCTTGCTCTTAGACAACTGCATACATTGGGGAACAGGGTAGCCAGTCCAACAGAGCAGAAAACCTGTCTTTTTTTCAAATATAGAGCAGCCAGAAGTTTATGGCTGGAAGAAAAAGCACTCTGAGTCAGTGCTATCCTGAGACTACAGAAAAGAAAGAATTTTATGAGGACTCCAGTGGAGTTCAAGTGATCATTTGATTTTTTTGAGGTGAAAAAACAGACTCCGCTGCACCAAAAGGAACCATGCCAGGAAGTGTGAGAAGCTCTGAACTGGCAATTACCCTGCAGGTTGTGCCAAAGACAATGTCACATTGTAATGTTTCTAGTTCTGTTCACAAAGAATTCCAGAGCATGGGATAATCTGGTCCAGAGCAATAGTACAATTCCAAACAACATCTCTTTCTTCTACCAAAATCTGAGTGTTATGTGGTGTAGAACTATGGCTCACTATACTGATCTCTAATAGCAAATCTTATATAATACTACGGTTCATTCTGACGTTGATCTGGGGAAAAGATTTTTAAATGGGGAAAATAATCAGAAAATGTTCGTCTTTAAAAATGCCCTTTAATGCTAATCTTCTTGTCACATTAAGATAACAATTACTTCTTTGCTGAACTGGCATTCAAATGTTGCAAAATGGCTGTTTTTTAAAAATAAACGAATGCTGCATTCACTGGAAGTATATAAAATTTGCACATTTTAATGAGAATGGATAAAGCTTCTGTAATTTTTCATCACTCTTACAATGTTTGTCATAAGAAAAGGCTAAATATGTGCCATGCTACCTTCTGTTTGCAAGCAGAGTTTAAATGTTATGTCCTTCCATTCAAAGAGTTGCTGTATTCTGGTCTTCTCAGTATTCCATAATTAGATAAGCTAGCCATTTTTCTTCCACCCTATTTGCAGTTTCACTGATTTATAAGAAAAGAGTAGAGCTGCTTTTGACATATGAAATATAGGGCAGGTCAAAACTATGGATTATACGGTAATGTTCCATATAGAACATATGGATTACTAAAATCCTGTGTCATGAAGTGTTAGAAATGGAAGCATTGCTTGTAAATATGAGTGGGGCACAACTGCATTTTCAATCTCAGACAGACTCTAATTCCATTTTTGAACTATGATTATTATTTCCACTGCAATGAGGTATGGACCTGCTTCCACTCACCAGAGTCATCTCTGGAGCTCTACAGCACCTCCATCAAAAGTGATAGCCCTAACACGATGGCCATGGGGTCCTGATCTCCAAAGCATTTTGAGACATGTAGGACATCCTGAAAGGAATAAAAGGTAGTCTAATAAATACTGTATAGGTTAAGACAGAAAACAGAGGGTAGGCTGAAAGGGGACAAAGGTAACAACAGCAGAATCCTTCCACCATATTTGCTTAAATGAGAAATATGTGACTGACAGAAAAAAAAAAAAAAAAAAAAAAAAAATTAGGATACTATAGTAGACACTGCCAGGTTAACTGTGCGTTTTGTTTGTGGTTTTTGGTGTTTTTTTGTTTGTTTGTTTGTTTGTTTTTTGGTTGGTTGGTTGGTTTTTTAGTCATTAGCACCATTTGCCATTGGCAAAAATAAGCGAAGGATGCCTTCAGGAACTCTGAGGTTATTAAAAAAAACGGAAGTAGCAATAGACCTTGCTGACATCAGAGAGAACAGTAAAGAAATGCCTCCCATCAATTTTGTAGCTTGTAAGAAGCCTTTTTTTTGTAAATAAGGAATGATTTTCCAGTGAATGGTGAGCAAGTGTTTTATCTGTAAAGTAATAGTGACCTATTCATAGATATGAAGAGTTGATGCTACAGTGTTATGCTGTGTGAACAAAATGGAAAAATATATATTTGAAAATACCATTTTGTTTCCATTTTTGTGCGGAAGCTCTACTTGTTTGCTTAAGCATGTATTTATTTTTTGCAATGTGCAAAACACTTCTTAGTTATGTGACCTGAAATGCGAGATTTTCTCAACCTCATAATAGTTTTGGGGGCTTTATAAGGCTGGAAAGAAAAAGAACAGCTTTCCGTATTTTTATAAGATTGTAACAGCATTTACAGTAGGGGAAGGTATTGATTCTGTGCAAATGAACTTCAGAAAGCTTCAGAATTATCATTTAGTCCATATAGGCACCCAAAATTTGAACTGTTCATCCAAACATATGAAAACAGTGAGGCTACAAAATTCAGCTGGAGATTTCATATGCCCTTTGAGAAATACTTCCTATTCTGCCTCCTATTTTGATCTGAAATAGAAGCACTCTCAACATTTTGCAACATCTTTGTATATTGTCTTGCTTAGAAACCTAGAATAAAACTTTATAAAAATGAAAAATAATGTGCTACGATGAAGGCACAATTAGTTGAAGCTTTTCAAATATTTTTTTAAAAGGATAGTAGTCCATGTTACCACTTCTTTTGTTCAAACGCATTCACACAAATCACTAGAATCTTACTTTATTTCTCCTGGTACTATTACATAACACAAACAAGAGTTTTTTTCTAAAATGATAGCTACTAATTTTCCCTGAAAATTAGTTGGTTCAATTCACATGAACCAACTACTAGCAGTAAAGTAGCAAGCAGTAGACTGGCTTCTTGTCAGTGGAAACTGATGCTGCTCTTTTAAAGAAGTGAGAGACACCAGGAACTTGTAGATATTCTGTGAACTAGCATGGACAAGCATGGACTATCAGCAGTTTGCTGAGAGCTCCTCAAGCATTAATGTGATGTGCATTAATGGAATACGCTGAAGCCCCCACCTCCTGTTGCACTGACTGGTCCTACTGGTCCTATCAGAGGCAAGGATATAAAGGGGTAGATTGCTTTACCAGAGATGGACAGGTTAAATCAAAGCCAATAAATATACAAATAAACGAAAATTTAAGTTCAGTTCTTGTCCAAAAAAAGATTTAGTTCACAAGATACGCCTGATATATAGGTCATACAGCCCAGCTGTTTTCTTCCTGACATTCATTACTCCTATTTTTGGCAAAGTTTTAATGCAAGACACAACTGAAATACCTCAGACAGTCTTCATTTCAAAGGACATAGTTCGTTAGCTCAAATAGTTCATAATTGTCAACTCTAAATACTAACTTTCCAACAACAGCAAAAGATAATGATCTAAAGCTGTTCTTACCTTTCCTCAAACCCTGCTCAGTGAACCAAGAGCTCCTCCATTTTTATTTGCCTCAGACTTCTTTTTAAAGGGCAATAGCCTACAATGACCAGGCTGGACTGAAGTGTCAGGATGTACCCTGCCCAACTAAAAGTGTGCGTATTTCACCAGTGCTCTTGAGACTGATCTCAGAATAACAGAACCCTTTCTTTACACTAGGCTTTACACCAGCTTTTTATTGCTTTGAACTACGTCTGTCATTGTGGCATTCAAAGTTGCAACACACTCAGATTAAAGTGAACACAAAAAGAGGCTGGCCCGTTCCTCTCACCACTCCCTCGACAGCATTTTATTTACTTTATGTTACTCTGTTTTGACAATCCTGCTTTAAGAAAGCCAAGCTGAAGTAAAAGGTTTGATTTTTCACTGTAAAGGCAATGAAGTTTGTACTTGCTGACCTCACTGAAAATAGATTGAACAATTAAGAAACGACTTTTAAGGATGCCCTCGGTCCTCAATTTACTGAGATGATTTTAGGCTCTATTTTATTCCATGATAATGTTGCAGGTGGTCTTCAGGTAGGAAGCAAGAAGCAGGAAGATCTAAATGCAATGACCTCAATTTCAACAGAAACATGGTAATAGCATTCAGAATCTGTCATTTCAGTAGACTATTTAGACTGAAAAATAATTGTTTTGTAAACAGACAAAACTTTACTCAATGTAGTATATAAAATAATGGATTATTTGCCAAAACCTTGCTGAGATAACTAGAATAATGTGAAAAACTGCTGCTGCTGTCTCTGCTGTATGTCTTCAGTAACCGACTAGAACTTCGCAAGCAAGTAGCTTGTCACCTAATTGCAGCATTACTTTTGTAAAAGAGAAAATAAAAGCAGAAACCAATCTGAAATTAACATCAGCTTGGGTATTTTTTCTCCTCTGTAACCAAAACAATAATATTCCCTTGCATTTTCAGATGCTAAAATAGGAATAACAGCAGCAATCTTGGGTATCTCAGGAAGTCTTAAAATAAGACCTTGTACTGTGTGGTGAGTTAGTTCTGCTCACGATTCAGAGATTGACAGAGGGCAAATAACGTTCATGGTTAATTAAGTGTCCTTCAGATAAATCATTGGCTTTGCTGTCTGCACTGCCTTACATGCGTATAAATTAGAAACAGCTAGAAAAGAAGGACTACATCAGTATAGAGTTTGTGCTTGCAGGAAGTTTGATAGCATTCTGTATATGGTTTTTGGAAAAAAAGAAAGTTACTACAAATCTCTATCTGCTCTATCCACTCTGTCTCCAGGTATACACATCAAGAAAGATGAGACCTGGAAAAACCATGACCTTACTAGAACTTAAAAAGAGGAAAGAAAGAAATGGAGTCAGGCAGGCAAGATACACATATGTTGTTTACAGGGAGTTGCTGGTGTCAGACAACTACACATACATACATTTGTGTTTCCTTAGCTGTCAATAAAGGGCTTGTGGACATCTCTTAAATAATATTAATTTCTGCACTTAAAAAACTGATGCAAAGCTTGGAAAAGTATTTTCAGTAATTTCAAATACTTCATAGTTTTGCCTATAAAGTCATCAGGTCAAAGGTTTTCATTCAGGATGACACAAATGAGAATGTTTTTCATTTCTGTCCCTTCATTCTCTTTTCCTCAGTACTGCCAACTATACACAAGGCCAATACAAGGCTTAACACTCTATCACATCTGAACCCCTTGTGTCACTTCATTTAGAAGCACTTCCAAATTCACTTGCCACAAATTCTCATAGTTAAGCACTATAAATACATTGCAGTCTGCATGTTTAATGCATTGCCAGCTGGGAAAAAGCAAGCTGTAGCTGTTCAAATGACGGGTTCTGTTTTTTGAGGTGATCTTCAGAGTACAGGACAAAGGTATTTAAAACTGAACATCCATAATTGAGGCTAATGGGACCTATAGACATTTAGCATCTGAAATGAAGTCATTGATACTTTTAGTGAAGACAAAAAAATGGAAGAAGTGGATGCATATTCTTGAAAATAAGCTGCAGTCCAACAACTTTAAATGGGACTATCATGTTTTAGTCATCTGTGTCTACTTTAGCGTAGTCAAGGTATACTTAGACTTTGTTTTCATGAAAACTCAAAGATTAAATATATTATTCTGCTATTTTAGCCAGAAAGCAAGCTAAATGATGCTTTAAGAACTTGACCATTCCATGTATAAGTTTAAAAACTTCCCTGCAAGTATGAAAATTGTGTCTCTTTACAGTAGTACAGAGACATAGTACTACTAAATGTGGTGCTAGCCTTTTAAAGCCATCACAATATCATAAATGCTGCCAACAGATAACTGGCAGTAGCTGGAAACAATTTCTATACAGAAAGCTGAGATAAGCTATGTCTTGCAGGAATAGCTGGGTGAAACTTGGAAAACCCTGTATTCACAGAAACAACACGTTTCCTTCAAGAATACACTTTCCTTCCATAGTGCATGTTTGTCATTCAGATTCTTGTGTTCTGTAGATAATGAAGTTTTTGTATTGCTTTAGCAAGTTCTTGGTTGTAAGATTGGCCTTTCAAGAAGAGTGAAGTATGTGGCACCGTTTAGTTTGTTGTACCTGACTCATTTCTGCTCTTGGAGGACAAAACAGAAATAGAAATATGATATGGAGATGAGATATGAATTCCCTAGTAGTCATAATGGAATATGTATACACTTGTTACAGTGTTGAAAGTATCATGTTGATGCTGGTACTTGTTATTAAAGGTTAGAGGTCTTTCTCCATTACTTTAGTTATTTATTTTAGTTAGGGTATTTTAGAGAAATTAGAAAAATCTTAGCTCTGACTAACTTACGAAGTTGAACAAAAGCAAACAACACTGAAGTGAACAAGACACATACTGTCTTTCCCAGAAGAAACAATTTATTTCATACACTGTGTATCCCATTCATTCATCAGTAATATGACATTTAATATTGTCTTATTAACATCAAAATGCTTCTGATTCTACAAAAGCATTAGTAATTGCTTAAATGAATCTAATATGTGCAATTCCAACCTACTGCATTTAGAGCACTGGAATCTGACTTTGAACTTACAGAACCTCCTTGTAAGAGCATGAAAAAGAAACTATACCAAAAGTAAATGTAAACTGCTTATGTTCAACAATTTGTTCCAGAATTAATCATGAATAAAAAAAAAAAAAAAAAAAAAAAAAAAAAAAAAAAAAAAGAAGCAGGCTCCCTGCTTGAGATCCTATTCTGCTGCTTTGCCCCACAAAGGTACTGAGGAGTGTTAAAATATGTTCACTGTAGGTATGCAGTTAAGGAGCACCTGCTGAAGTGCATTACTTCCTTCTCTCAGTGCACTCGTAGAGAAATAAAGTGGCCTTGATTCTCTGCAGTTCAATCCTTCTTAGTTTAAGCTTTGGCAATTTAAGGCTACTTTACTTCTCAAAGAAAGAACCCACACTGGGGTTTAACGTACTCAGGTCCTGACATAACGGTGACTTTGAAATTTCTGGCTGAAATACCTTACATAAGAGGTAATTAATTATTATGCCATTACTCACTTATTCAGACCATTAAAATGTCTAAGGCAACAGGAGCATTCAAGAGAAATTTTAAAGGACAGCAGCTTTTTGCAATGTGTTACACTGTTCAAAAGAACTGACTTTTGACCTATATGAAAGACTAAGACTTTTTCTGCCAAAATTTTTTGGCAGCCTGTCCAGACTCACTCATACAACAAGTACAGTGTGTTTTCATACCTATTCATTAAGTCCTACTGTGAGATTGCAGTGTGTGAGGAAGCAAGAACAGACATTTAAAATCATTTCACTCACTGTAGCCAACTGAGTATCATTGTTGAAATAATCTGAATATGTTTTTTTAAGTATTACAATTCTCTTCTTGAGTGAAGCTCATTGGTGAAGACTCAGCTGACAAAGCAGTTTAGTCTGTCATTTCAGCAGCTTTGAATAATACCAGTGACTTAGAAAAATTAGCAAGATCCAAAAGAAGTTTTGTGTCATTCTGTTACATAACAAGGCACTCCACACGGAAGACTATTGGCTCTTTCACACATACACACACACACAAAAATAAAATAAATCAGTGTTTTGAAAACTTGTTTGCAGAAACAGCAAGATATCAGAAAGCAGTTCTTCAAATGAAATAACGTCCAGGCATTTTTCTCTTTAAAAAAAAAGTATTTTTTTCTTTTGGAGGAAGGAGGATTGAATTCAGAGAGTTGGGAACTACTGGCATTTGTTAAAAGTTTTAATTAGCTTTTACAAAATGGACATGATGAAAGCCTGTTCTACTAATAAAAGCCTGCCCTTGAAGCAGTTCCAAAGAAGTAAGTTCAGTCAAGAAAACATGTACCTGTTTTGGTCTAAAAGAGAAGTTCATTACTAAGATGTACAGTGAAGTGGACCATGATAAATGGTAGTGTGGACAAGTTAGTACACAGCTCAAATGCAGCTTAACACTGTCAGAGAAGGAATTGCTCTTGAAGGTTTTTTATGGCCACAAGAACTGATGAAATATTTTCATATACTTCCTATTTGACAATTAGTAGCAAAACCACAATTTTTACTGGCTGTATGAGCTTTTAGAAGATTCTGTATACGACTAAAAGCTGTCATCATCCATTGGCTCATTTAGATCAGTCTCTTTAGATGAGATAACTCCCTCTTAGTATTTTTAATTATTATCGTCTGCAATGTATCTACTATGAACAAGAAATAACCTTATCATGCAAAACTGCTTTCAAAAGCACACTTAAAACTAACCATTGTTCTAAAGAATTATGACACTTTACATTATAGGCAAACTGAGGGAAAGAAGATGATTGAAATATTTACCTGATGTCTCTCCATTTAGCTGTTGATTCAAAAGGAGACTCTCTCTGTTCAGTAGAAGCACAATACCTTTGTAATCTAACTCATCTGTTTTTAAATTGTGCCATCGAATTTACTCTTTCAACTTGTTTCTTTCAAGAACGAAGTACACCAAAAGTTTTTCAACAAGTTAGAAAAGTAGGCTGCAGCTGGACTGTACCTGTAGCTTGAACAGATACAGACACAAAATCACAGCATTCTTAGTTCCATCGCTGTCATTGATGAGAGTTCACTTGCAAGTGTCCCCACCATCTGTGATCACATCAAGGGTTACCTACATCATTGCCCTACCTTGGTCTGATATGTGGCCCATGCTTTTGTGAACACATAGTTTCATAAATCCATTACTTCCACTTCTCTTGATATAATAAATTGGATGCAATTATGGTCTTTCATGTTCTAATTCATAAACTTTAGAATTAGCTGACAAAACAACAGAGTATAAAAAGTAGAACACTGAATTTTCAAGAGAGAAAATAGGAGAATATAAAATTCATTTGGATAAATTTCTGTAATGTCAGGATAGATTTGTTTCTTAAATGGTTACATCTTCCATGTCTATCAGCCTGGAAAATGTGACACGAACTGGTTAGAGATCATTACAAGCATGAGATTTATTAGCAGACTTAACCCAATTAAGAACAATGCAAATGGAAAAAAAAAAAAAAAAAAAAAAAAAAAAAAGCAGGGAGGACTTTTCTGTTAGAAATATTAAATGTCTAAGCCTGGTTACTATTTGTAAATAAAATAATAATATAAAAAAAAAAAACGTACTGCATGTTTGAGCTGTACAGTACATACTGATGTATGGTATACTATAAGGGTTACAATCACAGTTCACAGATAAGGGCATCAGTATCCTGCACTGCCGTGAGCTGGGATTCATGGCTGAGTTCACATATCTGTGATGTATCAACATGTGGCTATCTGGAGCTAAAACCAGAAGGATCTTCCCACTGAGGGATGTTTTCTTTATGACAACAATGTCACTGTAGGATACAAAAGAGTGTGTCTAGGAGTCAACTGAGTGCCTTGCCCAGCAGTAGCAGCACTCTACATCTACACTACGTCTACAGTGCATGAAATCAGATGAAAAGGGCCTTTTGTAAAAATCAAATAGAGAACATTCACTCCAACATCCATGGAATGCTGAAAATGAAACACTTCTGAGGTGGTGGCATCACTGATAAGTGTAATCCTGGATGAGCAAGAGACTAATGAAAATTCAGAAATATAGAACAGGGACAGGAAAGTGTCCATAAAACAAAAACAGCTCCAGCTAGCACATGTAAGTATTGATTTCTCTGTCTATTTTATGCAATGCAAACTCATTTTTTTCACTGAAATTCTCTTTCTGGAAGTGTTATTTGAAAACTACTAATACAAAATGCCCCCTGCCTGTCTGATACGCAGTTTTATATCATCAATATCAATGGGGAGGAGATGCTTATTAAAGTCAGCGGGGAATAACAGGGCTCCTTCTGATTTTTACAGAGGGTAAATCAGGTTCATTTAATGGGTGTAAATGAGATTAGAAGCAGACCAGCTGCACACACTTCAGTGAGGCTTATCATAATATAAACAGAGGTGTTTATTCATAAAAGTGTAAATGCTATTATTTCTCATTGCTTTGCTCTATTTTCTAAGTAGTTTCACACATGTACAGATGCTGATGTCAGAATAACCCATTAGATCATCCGGTGTGACTTTTGCTATGTACAAGACCTTTAAATTTTACCCAATTAACTCATTTCTATTGAAAAAGCTTGTCTGTAACTCACGCTTGACTAAAACATCACTTCTGTTGGGCTAAAACACGTCTCCCAGGAAAACATCTAGTTTTGATTTGAAAACATTAAAAAAAAAACTGAAAAAACACAGCATTTTGTTCCAGTAGTAGCTACATCCCTCCTTTAAAATCATAACCATAATTTGAATTGTTTTGCTTCAGCATTCTACTGTGAATTCTTTACCTGCTATATTAAAGACCTTTCTTCTATTATACATTTTCTACCCCTAGAGATATTTATACGACATAATAGAGTCAGATTCAAAGCTTCTTATCATAAACTAAGTAAATTGAACTCTTTAAATGCATACGTATCCTGGGGAAAAATAAAAATATAAAAAAACATTCTCGGTCTTAGTTTGGTTAACCCAAGTAAGCTAACAAATGCTAAAAGAGCAATGAAGACTAGGCCAACTTGGGTTTAACTTCAGTTGGTGGCCTACTTGTTTTTTTCTCCCAAACAGCCCTATTAATTTTAGCACTTCTACATCTCAGGTTGAAATCTTAACTTTATTATCTACTCTGCAGTTTTTACTTTAGTTAGCTGACTCAGATTTGCCAACCCAAATTCAGAGCACTTCTTTTACTTTGATATTATTAGTGTATATTAAGGATTCTAGAAGAGTCCTTTGCTGTTCTTGTTTCCAGCTACACTACTCTGGACTCTCTCTGACAGAGGCAGAAGAAGATGTGACTGCCCCTTAACATCTCCAAGAAGTGCAAACCTACCAGCAGCAGCAGTGTACTGTAAGCTGCACTGGTTGATGTGCAGGCAAATGACCCATTCTCCTACTTCTGCCAAGAAGGCAGTGATGTCTGGCAGAAGGGCAGAGTGGACAAGTGGGAAAAGTAAGGTCTCAAATCACTGCAGCTAAATCCAGCACTCACCTTAACTGCTGACTACCCAGGATGCCACACAATCCTTGTATGTACTCAAAAGTACACTACGCATTTATTTCCACTGATTAAATGGTCCCATTCCCTCAAATTCATACTTTATTTCATCAGGGAGAAAATGACTTAATTAAAAGACTGTTGCAATATATACGTCTGCAGAATCCCAGCATTAAAAGACTGTTGTTTCAGCTCAAGGTTTCAGCTGAAGAAAAGGACCAAAATTAATGATGACCTCAATTAAATTTCTATATTATCTCGGGGGAAACTTCAAGCCATATGCTGAAATCCCTTTAATGTTAATGTGCATTACTTGTTCTCCCATCAAGGCTAAAGGAGACACTTATGCCTTACGTTTCCATGTTGGAGAACAGACACACCAAAATGATGGTCCGAGGAAAGGAACAAAAGTACAGAAAGGTCATGTTAGACCCAGTGGCATATGCTTTTCTCTTTTAGATATTTAAAGGGATGTCATGCAAGAAAGAGAAAAAGACAGAGTTTAGTAATACACGGTCAATGTTCACATATGTTACAGATCAGTTAAAAGCTAATGGAAGTAAGAGAGAAACTATGCTGAAAATTCAAAGTCAATTAAGTCCTTATCATTTAGTGAAGTAATGTGTGGGCTCCACGCAATAGAAGGGTTCACCTGACAGTTAATTGTGTTCGTTTCAGTAGAGTTAGCACATGGAAGGAGCTGGCCTGTCTTGTTAGGTGACTCACGGCCACAGTTTGCAGTAACGGGTGACATGTCCAATTACACCATGTGAAGAACAAAAAGAAATATTATGCCACAGATTTCATATGGCCCAAGCAGAACGCTGTATATTCTACAACGATTAAAGAAATGAAACAGCCAGATACATCACCATTCAGACTGGACATCAGGAAAAATTTCTTTACTGTGAGGGTGGTCAAATACTGGAACAGCTTTCCTAGAGAGGTGGTTGATGACACCAAGCGTTCAAGAGACATTTGGATAATGACCTCATTAACAAGCTTTAACTTCTGCTTAGCCCTTGAGTGGCCAGACAATAGCACTAGATGATCTTTGAAGGCCCTTTCCAACTGAACTACCCTGTTCTATTACCCTAGACCATATAAACACCAAGATTTCTAAAGGTATTAGAATGTCCTTCCTATTATTCATTTTCTTTACACTTGGAAACCAAAAAGATCAGACAACATATTTTTGTAAATAAAACATCTTATAAGCTCTCTCAAGACTATAAGGAAGATTTATTCAATTTGCCCCTAAAAAGCTTCTTTTCCCACGACAGAAAACAATTTCTCTTTAAGGCATTTCCACATACATTTTTGTTGTGGCCTTCATTCTTGGACAGCTACTGCTTCTCTTACAAATCCTAATGATTGCCTCTGCTGACATGGATTAGATAGTACCATTAACCCACAGTCAAGGGCACTGTGTCACTTATTAGATTTTTTTTAATCAAACACCTTTGATCCCAAGCAGTACTTAAGAGCTGACATGCCACTGAGGGTGTAATGCATATTAAAAAGAAAAGGTCCACAATGGATAGTCTCCCCCAGTAAATACTGCCCACAAACCTAGCTTATCCTCAGTAGTAGTGGGTATGCAATCAAAAGCATTGAAGGCCAGAAAAGGAGGAAGGCAATACAACAATAAAGTGGCAATCTTAAAGCAACTCACTTTCCAGAAAGTGGAAAGAGTCTAGGTCCCTTTTGCAGCTTTGAAAATCTTTGTCATCAATTATAAGGCATATTTCATTATTATTCTTAAATGTAAACTGATCTAAAATTTGTCATTCAGTAGCACATTAAAAAACAATAATAATTGTGATTACAATGGGATTGGTAATATATTTCCAAATATATGTTGCCTGCTATTTTTGTACTTGTGTACACTTTTCCAAAGTCCAACCGCATTCATTGTTTGGGAGAAGAAACTCTCTAGGTTTTAGAAAATTCCTTTCCTTTTCTCTGGTGATCTTACTGATATATTTGTCTGTGACCATTTCCTCTTCCCTCACTTGCAAGACCAGAAAAAAAAAATCTTGGCACCCCCGCCACTCCCAACACAACATGACTATTTTAAATAGGTGCTCAGTGCCCTTACTACTTCCTCTAGTTTTGCCACCCAGACCTGCCTCTCCTGAAGGCAAGAGACAAGTGAGAGTAGGGAATGCTGAGCTACACCAAGCTGCCAGAGCCTAAGCTGGTCCCTATCCCTCCTTGTGATTGTTAGCTAAGAAATAGCAAAATGATTGTAAAGATACTGGTACTATATTGTTCTCCATTATAATACTAATCACTGCTTTCTGAACAGCTGAGCTTTCTTCAATTCTCAAGAAAAGCCAAATTAATTATTCATTATGGATAGAAATGAGAAATTCTGAACAAAGTTTATAAAGGGGGAAAGTAGCACCCATGTATGTATTTTCAAAAAGCTTCAAATGGTTTCGTTATCATGGATAGCTGCAAAATGGGAGTCAGCTGAGCATCAGGTTCTCAGATTGCTACAGTTTAATAACAGTTCTTGTGTTGTTCATGCAATATGTGATTATCACAGTGTGCTTATAAAAGATTATGCAAATATAGATTGCCTGGCTCTCAGTTACATAATTTACTTAGATCGACAAGTGGGACTAAAATTAAAAAGGTAAATATGGTACACAAGCCCTACTTTCAACTTCAATTGCTGTGATCAAGCCATTCATCTCAAGAATGAGCAGATGGGCCTGTTTGTTAACAGGCTCTCTGATAATCAATAAAAAGGGGCATGGAGCCACACTGCAGTAAGTGAGAAATAACGTACATGCTGAAGTATAAAGTATTCTTGCTTTTTCTCAGAATGTGGTATAATACAAGTTGGAATAAAGAGCTCTGAAGTGTACAATTGCTAAAACAGAAGTTCTAAAGGCAAGCAGAACTTGAAGAGAACAGCATAATGTGTGCTAGTCACTACAGAAAGCAAACATTTCTCTTAAACATCCTTCAGCTAAAAATACACACCGTTTCCGAAGGAGCATGCAATCTACTTTTCTACATTCCACCTTAAGATAAGTAGTGAAGATTACAGACATTAAGAAGGAATGACTTTCAGTAGAGACTACTCAATACAACCAGTGATTATTCAGAATCAAGTTCAATTCAAATAGAACAGCTTCAGGACAGACCTACATACTTGTGTAATTCCAATCACTTCCATCTGCCATGGGGAAGGTAAAATGGATTAACATTTTTCTGCTCATCTAAACCTTTGTCACTGATCAGCAAGGTCATCCAGAAACTTTTCAATTACAGAAAAGGTTACTTTCATCTTCACAGAGATTTTGTAGTACCTTTGGGATGCTAAGACTCCTAGGGTAGTGACTAATGGGCCATACTCTAACAGGAGGTCAGTGATAAACGGTGTACCGCAGGGGTCCATCCTGGCAGGTTTAGTGCCTTTATCAATGACCTGGAAGAGATGAGGGAATACACTCTCATAGAGTTGACAGATGACACTAAACTGGGCAGCAGAATGTAAGCAGAAGCTGCAGGACTGACACTTGTTCAGTCTGGAGAAGAGGTGGTTTTGGGGAACACCTAACAGCAGCTATCCAGTACTAACAGGGAGGCTGTTAAGAAGATAGAGCCTCACATTGGTGCATCATGGGAAGACGAGAAACTACAACTAAAAATTCAAACGAGATTCAGACCAAGTATAAGATGAATCTTTTTCACTATGACAGTCAAGCAATGGAGGAGGTTACCCAGAGAGGTTGTGCAATCTCCATCTTCACCGATCTACAAGACCTGACTGGATAAAGTCCTAAGCAACCTGGTCTGATCTCACAGCTGGCCCTGCTTTGATGAACCTTTGGGTCTCTTCCAACCTGAAGTATCCTATAATCCCATCATTTTTTATAAACCGTGTGTTATTTTATATCCTCTCCCCGGAAATTTCCCTAAAGATGGATGAGAGGAGACTTACACATCACCTGGATCTTTCTCTTTAATAAACCTGGTCTCTTCCCTTTTCTCCTACCACCAACTTTGAAAGAGAAGATCTACATCAGAGATGTAGATCAGAGCAATTTAGAAGAGGAAAAAGAAGCACTGCAAAAACAACCATCTGTCTGCCTGATTTTGACTTGAAATTAGGGGCTGCATATATTCAAATAACTAAAACCAACCAAGGACATTGTCACTGAGACCAAATACTGTAGTCCCACTCGTATGGTATGCACGTTTCTCGTTTCCTTCAAGATAGAGTGGCTGCATCCAAACAGCCTACTGGAAACAACCTACTGATCCACACCATGTTCACACACTGTCTAGAAGAATGCTAACATGGAAATCCATGCCATGAAATATGTTAACAGCTAAGCAGGGCCTTAGGCCAGAGCTCAAGTTGGTGCCATGGCCCTCTTCTATTTACTCAGACTGACTGCTCCAATGGAGTCACATATTTCTCCACATAGACGACAATGGATTCAAAAATGAAGTACAACAAATAAAGATCAAGTTTAAATAAATAAATAAATAAATAAATAAAATAAAAAATAAAAAGATAAAAAGTAGAGCAGTAAATACTGTCTTAAAGGGCGATAATGGCAGCATCACATTTTCTGTTCACCAACAACTCATAATTGTGTGATAACACTATGAGAAGCATTACTTTTATATGGTTCACCTCATTCAGTTCATTTCACTATTATAATACACAGGTTTCATCTTAAATTCGCCCTTATGGAATCCTGCCATGGTCTATTTGCCTTTCCCATTATACCCTTCACACCCACTGAAATAATCTCAAAAATTTTTCCCTCACATGTCCATCAGTACTCAGTCACCACTAGACCAGTAATACCATTTCCTGTCTGTCCTGCATTACATGAGCCTATCTTCATGCAAGTCAACATATTTTTGCAGGAGTCAGCCAGTTTTACAGAGCCTTTAACGCCAAATGTGCAAAAGTATCAACTATGTCCCTTCATTTTACCTTAATGAGGTGTCAATGAAAACACAACATGCAACTGGAATGAAAGAACTTTGTCCAGCTCCTGCAGACCTCTAAAAATAAATGTATTTGGCAGCAGTTTTCAATGATATAACCTTTAACAAATATTTTAGCCACTTTCCAGCTCCACATGACAGGTGTTTTTCAGGCAAACCTTACATGCTGGTATAGCACAAAGAGGGATGGCAAGGTGCTGTTAGGGAATGCAGGACTTTATTCTGCTCATTCTGAAAGATCTCACTGAAACACATCAGATTTGGGACAGAAAAAGCAGCAACTAAATATTATTGCCTAATATTATGCACAGAAGGAAAATAATAAAATGCCCTGGATGCTGAATTACTCAATAAGGCTTCAGCTGTGGCACAGCTATCCAGCAGGTGCTCAGATGACTGAGAAGAGTGAGGTACCTTGCTCACGCAATCACTCTTAGTTACACGTATATACATCATCTGCTAAAAACTTCCACCATCCATTTCATGATAGTGTGTCATGCGTAGAGGACATTGGTCTTGACATTCCAGAAATTATATTTGCTAGGTAACATTCTATCAGTGTCATTACCATTCCCAAAAGATAGATTAGATTAAGTTTATTGAGATATTTTTATTCATTTACCAGAGATTTCTATTTAACATATACACACCGAGGTGTGATGCAGCACAGCACTGAACAGGGACTTTTGCAAAACCACAACCACATCATGGGCCTAAAAGCTTACATTCCTATCTTCTGGTATTCATGTGCTGGATACAGCCCCTGCTGGTCAATCACTGTGCTCTCCTTCTCCAGTATCAATAATTTGACAGGGTTCCACTTAGCATTCCTGCTAGGGAATGGAATCGATTTTTTTGCTAAGTCTCCAGACTCACAAAGAATGGTGTTTTTCACAAGACCAGACTTGCAAGAGGCTCTGGCTTTTTTGTTTTTACTGAAGGTGTAATTATTGACAGATTATGAAGACAGACTATTTGATTTGGGCAAAGCTATCAGTGATGACTGCCTTTTATAGGTAAGGGATTATAAACATACCTATACTAACACCATGAATGTGGTTATCCCAAGAAAGCTATGCTCTGTTTCAGTGAATAAGCCCCACATATCTGTGATTTTTAAGAAACTCAGTTCTGTTGTTATAACAACACTTACACTAGTAGGTTTTGTTGGCATCAGAGATTATGCAATTTCAAACTCTCAATTGACATGGCTATCTCAGTAAATGTATTTACTGGAAATATATTCTGAGACACACAGATTCTTACCTAGAATACAATGGGCAATGCAACAGTAATCCGGGCAAGAATAAAATCAAGAAAACAAAAAGTTAGAGAAAAAATTGCCCTACACAGCAAATCAAACAATACTGCAAACAGTTCTGCAAGATGCTGGACACTGTTTCTGCAAGCTGAGTCTTAAATATATCTTAGGTTATGGGTGACAAGGGATCTTAAAGTATTAAACCTACATATTCAGAAACTACCTCAGATGAAATTATGCCATTATCACTGCCTTTATTTTCTTTGCTAGCACACTGTGAATTTCCCTCCAATAAGCACTTGAGTAAGTGCTCTGGAGTGAATGAATGAATTACTGACTGAGCTGTCAGACTGTGAAAGCTGTCCTAAAAGTGTGAATATAAAGCTGTTCATTTACTGGTTTTGACATAAATAATAATCAGGTTAAGCACTGAAGCATATGAAGGATCAAAACAACATAATGACAGGCTATCAAAATAGTCACAGCATTCCAAAACCGCCTCATAGATCGGAATACAGGAGCTGAAAGAATGAATACATGTAAGTGTTTTTAATCATTGTACAACAATGCTTTAATCCAAACAGAAGCTCCATACTTAGAAGGGAATTAGCTTTGGTGATGAACATTTACAATGGCCAGGAAGACCTTTCCTGTATGAGGAGGGAGCAGTACAGATGAAACCAAGTATTTATGTGAGGGTAATAATGGTGTAGAAGTCAAAAGTAGGCCAAGAGGGAGGAAAAAGGCAAAAACTAAGGAATGTCATGCTTATTAAAAGGTTAGTGAGAAAATGTCCTGTTCTGTCTGATATTGTCATTTCATACTTTTAGGACTGTCCTGCTTCACAGCTACTTGGGCAGACATGTCTTAAAAAAAAAAAAAAAAAAAAATTACAGGAGAGAAAAGCACACTGACTACACCCACTCAATGAGCAAACTATATGAAGATTTCTACTTTAATTGACTTTAGCCCGTAAGACCAAATCAATAGCTCTAGAAATGTCCATGAAATGACTATGAGAAAGAGTGGGAAATGTCATGTTTGCATTTCCTAAATAATACACAAACCAAGGGAATTTGGTTTTATGCCTCTTCGATTTTGATGAGTCTTTTCACCTTTCCATTGCCCCTAGCATTTCCATAACCTGGAAACTGAATCAAACTGATCTGAAGGAACTTTCTTTGACTTTTCTTAGGTGGACAGAAGATAGCAAGTATCTGCTAAATTTGATCACATCATCCTCATCGGATATCTTTCTTTGATAAACTGACTTTCTTTGATAGATTAACTCATATCCTATTAGAAATGCTGTAGATCTAATCTCTCTGGACTTGACAAGCATTGAAATTCCTCTCTAATTAATAATCAATTGATTATTAGTTTTACTTCCTGAACAGTTAATAATTAAGACTAACTATTAATTATTTGTATATGATATTAGAAAATTAATATTAAGCATGGTTAATAATATTTTATTATTAATTAGAACAGATGGTGACCCATTTAGCAGGAAAACAGAGGGATTAATAAAATAAATATAAAAGACAGGGGGGCAGAAAATATTGAAACTGAGACAAGTACTGATGACATAGGATATACAGGGATTACCAACAGAGTTCTCTGAGTATTACTCTTATTTTCATATTGTTACTAATAAGCTTGTCACAGAAAGGAAAAAGTGAGAGATGTGCCAATTAAATTTGGTGACAACATGTTAGGAAACTTTACTTATTCAAAAAAATATACCAGAATAGCATAAAGGAAGAACTGAATGATCTTGAGCACTAGAACAGAAAGTATGGGATAAAATATAATAGGAAAACATGAAAGGTTATATATTTCAGAGCTAAAAAGAATTATTATTCATTAGAAGCTGGTTCATCCTATACTGGAAACTACATACGAAGGAAAAAGATGTGAGTTTACTAAGTAATCTTTGGAGAACTGTGTGACAGCAGTGTTATGTGCATATGAAAACAGACAGAAGTGGAATGTGTAAGAGGCGTTTCCAAGACAGAACTGGGGAAAAAATAAGAGCTGCACTACTGTGACTAGATCAGTAACACTCTACCATCCATGGTCAAACCATTAATCAGACTCGGGGAAGGGGTAGCAGAAAGATCTGGGGAAGAGAGGCTTTTTACCTCTTGAGGAGCAAACTGACAGCACAAATTCCTAATGCAGGAACTAGGACTAAAGAAAATCTCTTCAACTTAAATGTGATTAGATTAGATGATTCTTGAAGTGGATTTGGATTCTTGAACTGGATTCAATGATTTGAAGAAGTACATCATTCCTGTGTTCCTAACCACTTTGACTATGGCATTATCTGTTATTCAGGTTCAAGTATATAAAAACCTACTGAAGTGGCTGTGCAGAGCTGCAGTAAAATAGTCCAGAGGTTGCCACCATATGGGCTCATGCTGTGAAGACGGAAATAGAGAAACTTATTGTGCATCTATGGATGGAAAGGGGAAGCTATTCAACTGGGGAAAATGGAACAGGCAATATTAGAATACTATTTTATATTTCTGCATATCTGCAGAGATAAACAGAATTGTATTTTATTTATTACGTGTCTATAGGTTGGCAAATGTATCTTCTGAGGAGCCCTTCTGTGATGCTATTCTTACGTTCTTCTGTATGAGGGTTCAAAACACAAGTTGCTGAGTCATAGAACAAAATAGATCAGGAGCTCTCTAATAAGTATTGAATATTCTGGTAATTTCAGTGCACACGCAGGAACTCCTCTTATGTTGGCTGGTGGAAAAGCAGTGAATGTCTCATAGAATCCAGAAGCTGGGGACATGTTTTTTTTCAATTTTCTCAACAAGAATTTTGGAGGCAAATACATTGAAAAATCACATTTCCCTCTTCTTCAGACTTGATTTTATGTGTATCAGGTCTAAAGAGGTAATGGATCATTTGGAATGGTCAACTTTGCAAATAAACTGAGCACGATGATGCGTTTCAGAATAATTTGAGGAAAAATACAGTTTATCAGATAAAAAAGCTGTTGTTTTGATTACAAACATAAGTATCTCTGTAATTTGCTTAAAGCCTTCCATCTCCTGGAACTTTAGTTTGCATCTCTGAAGGATTCTAGTTGAAGAACTGACAGATGAAATGTCTGACTTCACACAGGACATGCTAAATGTAAGTGAACAACCCAACCCACCTTTACTGATTTGTCTACTTAAATAAAGGTCTCTATCTCACCTGAAGCTTTAATTTCAGAGTTTAAACTCTAACACTCTTGGAATATTCAACCAGTGATCTAGACCAGAGTTCTGGTTCTCCATGCTGATATAGAAAAGTCAGGAATCAAATTCTGAGCAAGACCAGTTCATGTGGACTGAAAAACAACCTTTGTTAAACACACTAGACTACAAATTCTTACATACCCAGAGAAGGAGGCAATTTATGTAAATGAAATGAGCTGCATAATAAAGAATGTTGGAATACAGAAAGCAAGCAATAGATAAAAAATATTTTCTAGTTTAAAAAAAAAAAAAAAAAGATACTAGATCCTGCAACACATACATTTTTGAGGTGTTAAAATAACTTCTGAAAAGCAGTGTTTTGTGCTTGTTCAGCCCTCCATCTCAAAACTCTTATTTTTCTGTGAACAGAACTTAGGCCAGGTTTGTTTTCTTTCCAGTATGCTTGGCCAAAGCTCTCTAAGCTAAAGAAATGCAGGTAACATACTGTGCTTCCCAATTATACAAGAAACATGTAAAGCTTTCTACTGGGCATTCAAATCATAGCAAAACTGCAGCAGGGCAGCCATAATTTGATCTTCAATATTTTACAATTATTAATACTAGATTATGCATATATATTTTTGCAGGTAATATGCACTTGGCTGCTGAAGTAATACATTTTTAGAAATACTGAAGATGGATATTAACTGTCACATTTTGCCAGCTCTTGGATTTATCCTCGTGTGCACCTTATTGAGGAAACAAATAATTTTTAAACTTTGGATAACAAACTACATCAAAAAGAGAGATACTACATTTTAAAAAGAGATAGAATATATAGAGATGGGAAAAGAGGTGCCATACATTGTAAACAGTCTGCATTAAACTTCATCCCATTTAGTCAGTATCAGTTTGCTAAGGTATAAAGTGATGGAAAAAATAGTTTGGTTTGAACTGATTTTCATTCACTTATAAAACTGCCTCTTGGGGTAAGCAAGTGAGTACCTACAAACTTATGTTTGCAGAGCAAGTGGGAATCTGTTAGAAATTACATCTAGATAAGGTGTATGAGCTGTGTAGTGAAATGCCACAGAACATTTGTTTTTAATATAGAAAGAGTTGGACATGAGGATTGCCTCCCTACAGTAATTCTTGGACAGGTGACTTCCTGCCAGTAAAAATGTTTTCTAAATTTTTATTGAATTGCTTTCCAATTCCTGCAAAATAGTTATTCTGAAGTACAAAAATCAATTCTGACATACCCATTTTTAACATTTACCTTAATGTTTCTTTTGTAAAAAGAAAAGCAGCAACATGGGCATGCACATCTTTTAAAAACTCTAAAAGCCTAGGATCTTTTCCCTGGATGTACTGAGTTGTGGATGCTTAGAGGAAAGCTATGTGGTGCAAGCCACGTGTGGATTGATTCTTCCTCTGGCATAACGATGTCTGGCAAACAAGAGAAAGATGGTAGCCACACTGTCCTGTGAATAACCACTGATAGATGTAATCATGAATTTGTATCTTTTCCAGAATGCATACAAATATTCGTCTTCCACAGAGAACCCCTACTCCCCCTAACAACTCCCCCCCTCCCATACACACACACACAAAATGAGCAATTTGTGTCGTGTTTGATAAAGAAAATGCCTCTTTCATTATGAAATGTGACTGCAATTACACCGTAATTGTATTACCGTAGTTTTCTTAATAATTTTAGTCGTACAGAAATGTTTGAGAGAGTAATAAATGGAAAATTGAAAAATTGCCTCCCTTCATCTGAGACAGAGGGTTTATCAGTGTTGAGGCTGCCTGTTTAGAGCAGAGGCACTTAAAATCTCCAGCAGTAATGTGGCCTATTACACTTTAGTAGAGAAAAATTCTAGGTCAGATCCAAAAATTCCATATTTGCCTCCAGCAGATCACTGAGTGAACAAGACCAAACTGAAAGACATTCATTTCTTAGCCATGCAGGGACTTATCACCAAAGACATTCAGTCAGTCTTGCCCAGATCCGAACTAATGGTTGGAAAAATGAAGCATAGCAAAAAAGGTTACTCAAATAAGGACAACATTTGAAAGTACTTTGTGCATTACCTAAATTATTCCTGCTAATTGAAGTTTTACAAAAGTAATATAAAAGGAAAAAAATATCTTCAGTCATAAAACTTCAAAATTTATCATTCAAACTAAAATACAGTCTTCTTTCCAAGCATTCGTCTTCTCCTTCTCACCCAAGAGACCTACGTGAGAGAAAGGAGTACCTTTCCTCTTGCCTTCCCTTCAAAGTATGGCCAAAGCTTCTTTGCTCATGAGGTCAAAACAGATTGTTTTTAGAACAACCTCAGGAACTATGAGTTCCTGAAAAAGCATTTCGTCCAAAGAAAAAAAAATTTGTGTTGCTGCCCCAAGTATTAACAGAAATGTTTCCAACAGTAATTGCACAGTAATATTTTATGCTTGCATTTACATTGTTCATATTTACTATTTACACTTTATAATTTCTTGGTCAAAAATGGCAAAAATATAGCCCATTTTTTCTTACAGGATATCATACCTATCATCAAAAATCTGTATTATAGAGTGTATCTGTAAATGTTCAGTACTCAGCCATTCCCATGAGAGCTGATGTTTTGAGATTTCCGAAAATCAACGCCAATGACTCAACTACATAAACATGGATTAAGGACCATGGCTTTGAACCCCTGTGGGAGGTCATCTTTGCAGTAAGAAAACTGTAAACAGTTTTTACTTGTTTCGTTTTGCCACAACTAAACTTCTGTTTGATTCTGTCTGAAACTTGCAGTGAATGACTTCAGGGTTCGTTTTGCAGTCGATACGTTCACAGCTGGGAGTCATTCATTCAGACTGCGGTTAACATTCAGATGATGTGGTCTAAAACAAAAGTTTGGCTCTAGGTATAGTCTCAGTGTTCTACAAAGACACCTCAGACAGGATTTAGGCAGACAGGCAATCCTGGCAGCTCATCTACATCATGAAGTGGAGTGCAGCACAGTGATCCCTAAACCAGCAGAGATCCAAGCCACAAGTTCACAAAGAACAGGAGAGTGCTACATAGAAGTAGCTCAAGCTGCACTGTTGTTTGCATTATTAGCTTTGCATGCTGCCAGGAACAGTGTTTCCTCCCCACCCACTCATCACTTTTCTGTCTAGAATTATCACAAGCCAGCTTTGTACTCACAAACGTAAAAATGTTGGAAATCAAACAGAAAATTACAGTTCAGGTGTCTCATGTCTTTATATTACCCCCTGGTTTCTAAATTGTTCTATTTTTACCGTCTGGTGTTTTAAAAGCATCCCTTCCACCCTGAATAAGCCGTGCAAGGCTGTGGCACAAACCAACAGTCTAGAAGCCCCTCTACAACACCAGAATAGGCTGTGAGCATCTATCTCACTCTCAACCCATCAACATTCACCCAATACATTTAAGTCTTGGTATCTGTCAGCTTCACTGAAAGAAAGTGGCAAGTGTGCCACTGTTTTGGAAGGGGAAGGATACCAACTGCACAAAGTGAACAGTGAACTAAAAGAGGTCACAAGGAAGAAGAAAGTTGGGGTCTCTACAGACCTTTTTTTTTCTGAAAAAGCAGGCATGCCTTTAAAGTTTAATTCCAAGAGTCTTCTTGTCTGAAGACTCCCAAGTGCAGGAAGGTGCCCTACTCCAATCCACCAGTCAGAGAACCAAAAGAATCAGACATCCGGGCTGAACAGGTTTTGAAAATCCCTCCTTCCATTACCGGCTCCTATCAGTGCTGCTCTGTGGTATCTAGCTCTTCCCGCATACAATATGAGGACTCTAAATTTTTGATTCACAGCCACAGATTTGATGGGTTAAGGGATGCTAAGGGTATATCTGCTCCACAGAGTGAAGATGATCCACTGATCCCAGAGCTGGCTGCACAGAGAGAAGCATGTCTCAGAGACAGGGAAGCACAGTATAACCTTTTCCTAGAACCCAGGAAGAGCAGCCACACTAGCACTGAGCTAGTATCATGCAAGCTAGCAAACCCTTCCTTTCAGTATGTATCATAAGCTTGACTGCAGCATCAGGCTGGTATAACTGAACAGTGTGCAGCTGCAATATTGCTGGTCATAATTACATTATGTATTTCAGCACTTCACTCTACTCCAGGTTGCCCAATCCAACTGGTCATATTTGGCAAGCAGAGATGTTTGCTTTGCCCTCTGTCCTTCCCATCAGTCCAGTGAAAGACAGCTAACTACAGAGAGGCAGCTGAAAAGAGAGGCTGCTGAGCCAAAACAGAAGTGGAGGACACAAAAAAAGATAGGAATATCTTAAATAGCCTTTGTGTAAAAATGTTAAAAATGTTTTGTTAGCCAAATCATAAAACCATTGGAAGATGATCATTTTGCATTGGCCACACAGGATCTTTATATATATACATATGTTCACATGCTGAACAGCCTTTAAGTCATGCTGTCAGCACTTCTCAACATTCAAGTCCAGAGGTAATTTCTACACCAAAGTATCTAAAAGATAAGAATGATGTAGCAAAGCCTCCACCATTCCAGTTTTAATTAAATGAAGGTTGGCATAATGATCACATAAAACCATAAACAGAGACAAATTATATATAAACAGCACAACTAAAGGTTGATTGAAATGTTAAAGATCAGGAGTGATAATATGTAATTAGCCATGATTGAATCACTTAAGGCTAACTGTTGGTGCATAGAATCTCAGAGGAATGGGTTATAATTTTGCAGTTTATCTCACTGAATAGCTCCCTGAATTTCAGTTTTGACTGAGGGGTTTTACCAGTAGTTACTGTTTCTGAAATAACAGTTGATTTCAGGCACCGTGTTTGATCAAAAGCCTCAAAATAATTGCTCCCCTTTCAGGTAATGAAATTGCAAGTTCAGATAAAAATGTACCTTCTGGAGTCATTGAAATTTATCTAGTACCTAATTATTTATAAATGACAGTTAATTATAGAAAAAAATAGTTATATGTAAGGCTTTAGCAACTGTAATGTTCTGGAACTTCCCTTGGTAAAATATCAGTATGTAGTGGTTTTCTTTAGTGAAAAGATGTTTAATTTTTTAATCTTCATGCATTACTGCATCAACTGGGCAAATAAAAAAGTATTAAAAATAGAATGGCGAGGCTCCATAGAATTATTATTTTTTTAGTTTTAATAAACATAGGTTTAATATTATCTATATCTTCACATCCTAAGCATAATTGCAGTTCCTGAGAAAGCTTGAAAAATATTGGCAGTTAATGTAAAGGAAAGCAAAAATTTGAAAGAACAAATAGAAAAAAGAATTAAGGCAATGACTTTACATAGCAGATCACTATTTGTAGTGTTGTAATTTTATTTTTAATTCCTGATGTAAGATATTCAGTCTGTAAAAATCAGGTTGCTTAGCCATCGCAACTGATATTCCTAAAAATTGGAGCAAAAACATTTCTTCATAGTATTAGTCCCAAGTAATACCAGTAATAAAATAATATATATGTATTATAAAGAAGAATGAAAGTCCTAATAAAGGACATTCATAATAAAATGTACACATACAGCAAAAATCAATGGAGAATTTTGGACAGTTAATATTTTCCCATGGGCATAATGGATATTTTCATGAAAGAAGATTTATTCTATCTCAAACTCTGCATAATGCTTTAATTTTAAAGCTTTCAGTGTGTGATGATAAAGAGGATATTTATTTTACAATACTACTATAAGTGCTCTCTTTTTTTCTTACATGAGCAGATTTCATAAAAAATACCCAAACCAAAGAAGTTATAATATATATATTAACAGTCATCTTCATGCATATACTCAGTGGTACATCAACATTCTCTGTCCGAAATGCTGAGATCATTTACACATCTGGAAAGTCTAAAAGTCTAAAGCTGTATCCATTGACAATCATAGAAGGAAGTGTCCAATTCATCTAACTAGACTAGATAAACTTTTTTTTTTTTTTTTTTTTTTGTCTTTTTGGTGCCCCTATAAGCCATGAAATACTATTTTAGCATCCATTAAGACAGAAAAGGGAATTTCCCACTTTGTGATTTCATTCATAATATGATAACTGTGGAGAAATTGGTTGATGAACTAAACGCACTTTTAGCAACCTAAAAGAATTATATTACCTTAGACCATTACCTTAGATTCTGCAGATTTCTCTATGGGAGAAATCAACATTCCCCCAGCAATGAAGACTGGTTTCCACCAGTGGTCTCCTGAAGATACAATCAGACCAACTGAACGTCCTTACCTGAAGAAGGCACTTCCAGCTCTGAGGTTTATCATGGAATATTTATTTACTGAAGAGCCTATAGTATTTCACCTCTAAGTATTTATCTAGAGAATTTCCTTTCATAGAAATGTCTTTTTCACACAATTTATTTTTAGAACATTTTCTTCCCTCTGCTCTTTTTTATATTCAGAGCCATATATGAGAAAGAAATGCTTTAAAATAAACTAAGAACAGCAACAGCAGAAATGCCATTTTCCCTTCAGATAGAAGGAATATAAAATTCTATCCGCAGTTACATCCGTAAGTTAACAAGATAGCTTATCCCATTTCATAGTAAAGTTACACATTTAAGAGACTATATGATTTAGGCTCAAAGGTCAACAGTAAAAAGCAATGCTACATTTACTCATGGCTGGGTCTTTTGCCATTCATTTATGCTATTTTAAATGTATATGCATAAAAACACTTACAGATCCATATTCAAGGTTGCTGGATGGCGTCCGGAGTGTACTTTTTTGTTGCCTGACATGCCCAGAGTCTTTGAAGCATGCAGCTATTCATTGGACCTTGGGACTGGATTATGTTGTTGTGCACTAATGTTCATTGTTTATATAATTGTCATTCCAACATATTGCTCATTCTTATTTTTTTATCTGCTTCAGACTGCTAGGCTTCTACTATGCCTATAAAAAAAGAAAAAGATAAAGTCAATACTTTTCTTCAGTACGCATGGCGTCTCAGAAAATGAATTGTAGCACTGCACATTATTAGATGTGCAGGTAATGATGTATTCCCTCTGCCAAACTCTTTACAGATAATAAAAATTACATGCTTGTTGCAGACACACTAATTATGTGCAGTTATGGACACAAAAAAAAAATTGAATCCCTTCCTGAGGTGCAGATTAGTTTGTATTGAACACTGCCTTTGGCAAGGCATTTGTGAATTCTATTTTAATTTTCTTAGCAGCAAATTAGAAATATATTTGAAAACTATTAAATTTGAAATACAGCCACTGAAGCTGATGAATTAAATTGATAGTGGAATTTCTCCACTCTCTACTCTTGACTAAAAGGAAGGAAATTATTTCTTTGGCTTGCACAGCAGGAGTTCAGTGTTTCATTTAAGAAGGGTATCTAGAGATGACAGACAAGACCAGGACCATGCCAGCTGCCACAGAAACATATGTAACTACAGTTTCTTTTCATCAGCTCAGTAAAGAGTGATTTTGTATAGATTCTTTCCTTTACTATTAATAACATGGGAACATCCAGGGGGAAAAAAAAAAAAGAAAAAGAAAAAAGAAAAAAAAAAAAAAAAAAAGCCTGAGCTAGACCGACAGGCCACTGTGAAGCAGAAATTTCTACAGCCCTTAGAAAGGAAGGCATCTGGTCACAGGTTGAGTCACCTCCTGTCTGGCCCTAGCATTGCAGACAAAATGTATCACTGATTTCTCTCCTCAGCCTACTGTCTGCAAAAGCCTAAGTTTCCAGACACATCCACTCCGTTGTGATAGGCTTTTTCAGCTGACAAAAGACATGTGTTTCTAATTGCTTTGTCCTAGATTTAGGATGTGGCATGGCACTGGCAAAAAAAAATCAGTTATCATCTTCAGAAGAATCTCTTTCAAGCCATAAAAAACTTCAGACACTGGATTAAAACACTAGGAACTCCCATACCTTTTAAAAAGAGAAAACTCTGCTGTATGCCTTAGAAACACATAGCTTAATTAGGGGAAAAAATGTCATGGACCTTTTAGTTCAAGGGAACATCCCATGTCACTGTGCCTATTAGTAGCTCTAGCTATAAGAACCAGAAAACAAAAGCAGAAATACCATTATAAGATAAAATAAAACCTTAATCGTCATCCATCCGGAGCTGCAGGATTCATATCTCACATGAAAAAGGGCAGCCACATGGATTCATCACTGAATGTTCCTGGCCTTGTCTTTGCATCAAGGCAGCAGCTCAGAGCCCCCAGCCGTGACTGAGGCCTCTGTCCTCAGGTCTGTACAACAGGCTGATACAAAGTCAGCCCCTACCCAGGTAGTTTGCCCTGTTCTCAAACTCCATTACCTTGTACAATTCCCTCTCTGTGACACTGTGTTGCTCCCTGCCCTTCTTTAAATCACCTTTATAGGTGATTTAAAATTTAGCACACAGAATCCGCACAAAAGGCACTAGAGCTCAAGCCAGGTCAGGAGGGCCAGCAGGACAGGTGACAATGCCAGCATTTCAGCTCTTCTCCTCAGCTTTTCAGAGCTGTGCCACCACTGATACTGCCTACAGGCACCTCCAATTTATAACAGTAAACCTGGGGGCTGCAACAGATATGACAACAGGGAGGAGGGAAAGCAGGTCAGAGACTTGCCGTGCCACCTGCTCGACCCAGCTTTGTGCACACAGGCAGCAGCTGCAAAGGTGAAGGAAGGGAAAGGACATCCATGCTACCACAAAGACACCTCACTTCAAGGAAATTCTCTTTGTCCACTTAAGTGTCATAAGGTCCTGAAAAAAGTGTAGTATATCTGTACTGCTGGGGGAATGATAGTATCTCTGTGTTATTACAGATCTCTCTTTACCACAAAACAGAGGCCTAGTGTGACACCACACAGCCTTAGCAGCTCGTATTCAGAAGCAAATTAGGCACTGAGTTAAGACACATTCTCCATCCACGTCTGGCTGGTAGCAAGCCTAGACCATTTAGGCTGTGCTAGCCTTGAGTCATAAGGATTTAGTCTCCGAATTTGGATCCCCCAGATCTCCATTCTGCAGTTAGTACTGCAGAGAAAGCTCAGAACCATCTGTACTGTCGATGCCAACTCATCCTTTAACAAACTCCCCTCAAAAAAGAAAAGATGAACTGTAGTAAACCAGGACTAGCTACAGCAAGATGAAGCCAGGTCTTGTGTTCATTCTTTCTATTTTCAGCAGAGCTGCTACCAGCAACAACACTGCTGGAGCAGTCAGCAAAGCGAACGACACCCTTGTGCTCACCCACTCGGTTTATATGAAAAGAAACGTCTGTTGCTCCTTTCTTTGCTTTGTGCATTTATGCAAGCTTATTATTTTATTCTTTCAGTTACTACAACCTCCTTCCCTCCATAAAAAACATCACTGGAAATGTCTATAAGGCAGATCAGTCATTCTGGTCAGAAAGATTTCATTTTCAATTCCCATTATCATACCCAGACAATGCTGCAACAAAACTCATAAGGATATATTCATTGTTAATTATACTTATTGTATAAACAGATTGTCATTTAGCACACGTCATTTAGATTACAAGATAAAGTAATGAGAAGTCATTACATACTCAATAAACAAAAATACACTTCAGGCTACATTACTGTAAAACACTTTTATCCATTGAAAGAGTGCTAAAGGAACTGACAGTCTGCAATCCAGTCTATTTCCAAATACAAATTAACTTTGTTGTCTCTAAGTTCTCCATGGGGGAGAACACAATCACAGTTTTATAAAATGCTTTTCTTTCCTCCTGCCTTGAACTCCCTTGTTGCTTTGAACTTCTTTCTTGAAAGGGCCCAAGCATAAAGGGAAACTTCCACTACAAGGAAGGGACAATGCCATGATTATTGTAAAAGCACTGTCAAAACACACGAGGAAAAGCATGTTAAAAAAATAAAAATAATTAACTTATTTTTCTCTATTCCTTACTTCCGTTGGCTTAACAGAGTGTTCAGAATCTGCAGGCAGAACCAACTTTTGTTATCTCACTGTATCTCTGCAAGCCATCCCTGAGCCAAATACAAGAAAGGTGCTACAAAAGTATTCATACAGCTAACACTATATAGAAGCAAATATTCAAACATATTTCAAGAAAGCTGGTTTGGATAAATGTTTTTCATGTCCTTCTCCATTGGTACAGAGGTGAAAATTGTCGAAGGTTATTCAGGCAGAGAAATCTATTGCTCACATATATTGGGCAATACTTCCTCTAGCTAAGTATTTGGTCCAATTTTCTTTTTTTTAGGCAAATTCCCCAGGTTCATGTTGAATTAAATAAGCTACCTATACAGCACTCTTATTTGGTCAGATATCCTTCCATCCCAGCCTTCTCTGTTTACTTATAGCACAAGAAAACTCGCTATCAGAAAGTACTAATATTTACTTAAAACTCTTTAAATCTAGAAGAGAATAAACCAAAAGACATTTGCAGTGTGACCCGACAAACTAAGGTTTCAGAGATGAATGGGGAGTAAAAAACTGATAATAAATGAGATGTGCTTCAAACCTCTTTAGATGTGCTTTAAAACCTCTTTAAGCACATTGACTGCTAGAGCAAAGTAAGCCAAGGAATACAGTTTTGTTTTAACACCATTCTGAGACAAGATGAGAAGGTCCAGATAAACGAGCTGTACCAAGTTCTCATGAATTGCCACATACTTATGGACTACTAAGAAAGTAGATGATGAAAGGAATTAATTCCTGATTTACATATTCTACTAATAAAGTGGCAAGGTCTTAAGGAACAAACACAACAGCTGCAAATTATGTAATTACGTATCTGTATGCAAATTTGCAGACATCTCATAAATGTTGGAATACTATTTGCAATGCTAATTAAGTGCCTTTTATTGCCTCTGCATAATTCCTACATGTGATTCTGTGCCAGATGTCGTTGTAGCATGCAAAACCTTTATTGTCAGGTTAGCTGAGGTAGCACACATTAACAGTGCTCATAAAAATCCTATTTTTAATTAAATTACCTGCAGTGTCTCAATAATTCCTCACTGTTTTCCTGTCCAAGTCAGTTGGATGATTCCTCTTTTCAAATTGCACAGGTGAATCACAACTTCCAAAAGCATGGAAGTATTTCTGCCTCACCTCAGCAATATTAAATTTAAAAATAAAAACGGGGGGGGGGGGGGGGGGGGGGGGGGGGGGGGGGGGGGGAGAGAAAGGGAGGGAAGGGGAAGTATCACCTCAAGAAGCCAAGATCAGTTCCTCACAGAAGCTTAACAGGGAGCACTGCAGTGTCAAGGGAAAGACAAACAGGGAATACTGCTTGTAACAAATCTGAAAGTGTCTCAGAACAGAAAGCAGACATACATGTATGAAGACTGCAATCAACAAGTGGCATCACTAAATCTCTCCTTTGGATTGTAACTATAATGTTTAGTGTAAGTTGTAAGCTGGAACCTTATTTCCTCCTTAAGACATTTTTTATGAAAGACCCAGTTTAAAAAATTTCTTCCACACACATTTCTTGATTTTAAGCCAAGTGACTTAACAGGAAGACCAAAGAAAAAAACATTTGTGAGAAGAAACAAACAAGAAAATTAACTATTTATTCCTCTGAAAAAGTGACTGTCAATTATTTTCTATTTGTATAGGATCCAATAAAGTATAAATAGACCAAAAAAAGTTCTTCTCTTTTAACAATTTCTCATTAACAAAAGCTTAGTAGAAACTTTATGATACCCTTAATTTAGACCACCTTCCTGTAAAACTTAAAACCATGAAGCAATATTAGACTTTTCCCATGCAGTCAAGGAGGTGCAATCATTTTAGCTAGCCAATCTGTGCTGATTGAAGGAACAAATTTGTCTTCTGAGCAGCGGGATTCACATGCTTTCCCATCCTGACTAGGTTTCTCAATACACTCATCTAAAGCTTTAGCATTGGGAGAGTAATAATGTGATTTATGGAAAGAATTTTACCCACAGTTCAGTGTGAACTATGAAATCAGAATTCTCCACAAAATAAATTCATAGTAACCTATCTGGCTCAGCTCAGAATAAATCTCAGACTGTGGACCAAGATCTAGCCTTTTTTTCTTTTTCAGCTTCCAGGTCATGGAATATTCCATCAAGAATGACTACTTGTGAGATTTAGGACTATTAGAGTCAAATAAGAAAAGTTGCAGGGATCAGATCCAATTGAAAATTATATCATTCAATCGCAATTTACCTGGAGGGTGGCTGGGGGCCTGCATGACCCAAGTGAAAAAAAAAAAAAAAAAAAAAAAAAAAAAGTGCAGTCATTAGAAATACTTTCTTGAAAGGGGTGATAGAGAATCTGCAATAAGCTCTGTCAGATAAAGGGTGCAGTAAATTTGGGCTGGACAACATGATCAAACAAGCTATCCATTCAGAACATTAAGGAAATCTGTCTTGCTTTCATCTGACTGAGCACTGATTTTCTAGACAAGCTTTATCTGGCAATTGTTCTTTCTTGACACCGTGCTCAGAGCTGGGTCTCCAAACTGGAAAACAGAAGGAGCACTCAAGTGTTTATACCATATGTGCATCAGCTGTCCACAAGGCCAATCCTTTACAAGGCAAGTCTCTGGATGGCTTGGACTTGGCAACATTATTAATTCAGAAAGAACTCTTCCTAATGAACAAAAAGAAAAATAAATCAAAACTAAACACAAAAAAATATCACTTATATATCTACTGCTAATAAACATTGTTTGAGCATTAGGGTAGAGAATGGCATGGTTCTCTAAAGTCATAAATAAACCATATGAGTTGAAAATGAATTCAATTTTTTAATGTTTGCTTAACAGTGGGATATTTATGTTTCACAAAAGTCTTCACAAAATAAAAATGTTAAAACGTGCAAATACCAAGTGCAAACAGTCAAATGTCACAGAGTTGTGTCCTTGAAATTTGAGATATCGACATTGCAAATCTATCTTTATACTATGATTTCTTGTCTTATTTAACTGTGTGAATATTAAAACTAACAAGTAATGATTTCAGATGCAGACTACAGATATTCTTAATTGGATGAAAACCAAAAGACACATGAGCCAATTTTCAACTATAAGACTTCTGCATTCCAGAAAATCAAGTAACATATTTGAGAGGGACCAAAGTTCAAAATCTGGATTTAACTATTTAACAGTTGATAATCAGGTCCTAAGGTATTGGTCCAAATATAAATTATTGCCTGCTCTTGGTTCACTTATTTTCAGTCCCATAAATTCTACTTAATTCCCAAAAGTTCTATTATACATGTACATAGTAATGCAGATAACATTAATAAATTGTTTTTCACTGTCATCCACATGGCCATTAACTCTGGTCTTTTGATCTTGCCAGCAATACTGTGGAAACCTTTGTATATGCACCATTTTCTCTTCATTTCCTCCTGTAAAATGATGCTAAGAAAAAAAAAAAAATCAACAATATTCCCTACACGGTTACTTTGTTCCCAGCAAAAGCAGTTACTATTGGCCAGGAACATCTGCAATGAGCCTAAAAGACGGGCATAGGTTTCGTGAGCTGTGTTAATAACTGCTGTGGGCAGGTTTCTGTCAGATTCCACAAGACACTTTGAAGAAACAATTGTTAAAAATGAAAAGAGATGTTGGATTTTAATCTCAGGTTCTATTCTGCTTTAAAAAGCAAATTTAAACAATTTCTGATGAAGATGAGTTCTGAAACTAAAGTGGGTATGTCTCATTTTGACAAAGTTGAACTGAAACATTTTGATTTTCCCTATTATTTTAATGGAAAAAAATGAGCAACAACGCAAGAGGCTTCAGTATATCTGGACAGTTTTCTTAAATAAGAGCTTTTTTTTTTTTCCTGAAAAAAAATCACATGTATTTCTATAACACGTTTTCCAAATTAGTGGAGTTTCAGCATTTACCTTCTTTTATCATCTCAGAAAATCCCACTTGCAGTTGTTGTAGGTGTGTTAAAAGATAACAAATATCACCAAAGCAGAGTAATCTTAAGCGATATGGAATTTCAGAGTAGCAAGATCTAAAGAACAAATTAATTTTGGCTACTGCTCAGCTGCTTCCCAGCAAGTTGGCTCAAGAAGCTCTGCTCCTTTGAGATTATGGTGCTCTATTTATTTCTTTTTAGCTAGAAAAATTCCCATTTAATGGTTTTGCTAAAAGTATATCCAAGAAAATTTATGAATTAATAATAGGTAAGCCCCGCACAATTAGATGATAAATCCAAGGGTTATTCAAATTGCTAGGATTAGCATAAGCCAGATCATAATACTGTGAGACGAATCTTTCTTGCAGTAAGATTTCTGCACTTTGGTTAAGGGAAAAAAAAATGTTTTTTTTTTTTAATACTTCAACAAGACTTGTGTGGGCAATAGTCTAGCAATGCTTGCCTGGCCTCTTAGCCTTTCTAGTTGGGTAGTGGTCATGACAGTGACCAGGGAATGGTCCCACACTACTGAACAAACTGGAGCTCTTTACTCATTTTTACCTACCATTTTACAATCAACACTCAAGAAAAGAAGGGAACTACGATGGGAACTGAGAAGATACAGCAAACCAACACCAGTACTACCACAGAATGCGAATTGATCTAATTTGTTTATTTTCTATAAACATTTAAAAAATATATAATAGAGGAGATGCAAGTATGGATGGAGTTTGAGGGCAGCTGAAAGGATGAACTTGAATTGTGGCTATAACACTCCAGAAAGAAAGGGTCTGTTTGTAAAATAGCTATTTCTATCTTTCCTGATGGAAATTCTAAGGTGAAGGAGAAAAGATCTGATTGTATTAGCATAGACTGCCTGTATTTTAATGTGGACAACTGTGGTACAATATTCCAAACTCAGATAGTACTTGCTCCAAAGCCATACACAATAAAAACACTTGAAGACTCAGCAGTAAGCTAGTAATCATCATATTAGCAATGAAATACTGTACACAGCATGAAGGCCGAGGATATATTTTTAATTTTCCAGAGAAGCCTGCAAAATTGTGAATTGAAATCAGTAAGTTTAAGAGGAAGTGGGATATGAACCAAGGTTTTGGAATCTATCAAAATCACTTGGCCATTTTTATCTCCCACAAAAACTAGATAAGATTGGGAACACATATACTTTAATACAGAAGTCACATAAGGCCAAGCAGAGCCCTGGGATTTATTTTACCTTTAAGACTTGAAAAAGAAGACACAGTATATGACTAAAAGTGAAGATATTCCCCAGATGTTTTTTAAAAGCTTCCAAAAATAAACCTCAGACTCAGTCAGTGTTAATAGGGTCAGAATTTCCATGCCAAGTAGTGATACCAAGGGGACTCAAGAACAGAGATGTATTTCTAATGTACAAATAATGACTTGTCTCCTTAGATTTTTATAAAATACAGGCAAACAGTTCTTCAGCCTTTGTGCCTGCATACTCAGAGGATTTTTCTGCTGCGAGCAGTACAAACTTGTATAGTAAGAAGCACAAGTAACAGCAGCAAAAATGGACTCTATGAAAACATTATTACCAGCCATCCAGCCTGTCCTCATACATGTTTTCAACTACACAGCCCTTCAAGCTGTAGAACTGATAGACTTGTGGCACAGCTTTGGAAAACAGCATACTTAAAAAGATTACAAAAAATATGGCATATCCTTCCAATTTCATTGCAAGGAAGTTATTTGCATTGTTTCATAAATCTGGTGCACAATCTGGTATTTTTGTAAGTCAGGACATCATGGCTTCATACTTCACATCTCCTTTTTTCCTTCCATGTTCCTGTATGGTGACTAGTGAAGTCTGTCAGTAGTTTCCTGCACATATCATAAGCTGCTTTTGCTCAAATAAAAGAACTAAGATGAAAGACTTACAAAAAAAAAATAATAATCATTTATCTTTGAGCTGTTCAAATAATTCCTTAACTATTCTTGCACTTCATTCTTCTCATTCATTCTGGAAAGCAATTCTCTTCAGTTTGCTACGTAAGTGTGCAGTACAGGGATGGGCTTTCCATTTACACTTCTAATGGTTTCCAAGGAGATCCAACCAGCCATTCTTAGAGTTCAAGGTCAGACAGTTTTGGTCTCAGTCTTTTGGCTCATTAATTTGTTATTATGCTGAAGTCAAATCCATTATGGGATACAGGTACAAATCCATTTGGAGGTAGAGGCCTTTTTTGTTGAGTCTCCAGCTTTCTCTTGCTTATTGAGAAGCCCCTTTTGAACCAGCTCTCTCTGTGTCGATAACAATCCCAGTCAGTCAAAATAAGATTGGGCTCTTTCAAATGCAGTTACCATTATGTTTACCGAGTGTATTAATGTTGACATATCTTTACAATAATTATAAGAGAAAAAGAACCTCAGTATACAAACTGGTTGATTACATCCCTCTTTGCAGTAGAGGTGACCTTAATCTTGTTACAGATGTGTCCTGAAGGGAATGAGAGAGAACTTGCTTGTAAACCTCAGCCTCTTTGTATACACGTGTGGCATGGCACACCCACCTGCAAACAATCACCATCACTTCGTTCATGCACTAAAAATCACCTTCTGATTGACTTTCTCAACTGAATACCATACTGCTGCTAAGATAGCAACAGTCAGTAGGACCCCAGAGGTATGAAGGCAAAGCAATATTTGTCTGCCTCTGAAAGTTTCCTTAATAAGATTAATACTGTCTCTTGCTTCACTGGTACTCGTTCCAGCCCTGTACACAGATTCTGATGCAGAGGACAATTAAGGCAAGTGAAAGTCACTCTGCTAATTTACATCCCCTCTGAATGAGGTTCAGACACAGTAGGAAATGTGTGCATTCTCACAATTCTGAAAACATTAAATCCCTCCCTGGATACTGCAACTAAACTACTGCAAATTTCCAAAAGCTGCTCTGTCTCTTAATATAATTAAAGCAATCTTGGTATTCTAGCTTCTTGCAGCTGTTCTTTACCACTGCAAGTAACCTGTCTGAAAATTCAGCTCCTTTGTAGGAAGAGAAGACTGACAGATGGTGAATAAATTCAAGGCTAGTTTATTTTTATAACTGTAAAATAACTTTCAGACATCCTGGTGTCTACAGATTGTTTCCAGGTCTTTTCTGTTTTAATGAAAGATAAAATATGACTTGGATTCATGTTTCAGCAGCAATTTAATTTTAGCCAAATTGCAGAGAAAAGTAAATGCCAGCTCTTATTCTAAACTTTAACCTTCTGAATCAGTGAGACGTTTATCTTATGCAAAAAAAATATTGCAATAATAATAATACTTTCTGGTTTACAACTGATTTACCAGGAAATTAATATTTGGTTTTATGAACACATTAAGCAGATGGTACCTATTGTTGAAATTATCCCACAAAAGTACATCTAGTTGGACTTGGTTACAGTGTAATGCATTAGACTTTTAAGAAATTGGAGTGGTTGTTTTTTTTCATTTTTTTCTAACAAACCGTTTTAAGTCTATAGCATGCAACCTGGGAGCTAACTGCGGTGACTCCATAGCTACAGTAATTTAAAAATGATTGACTTAATCACTTTCACTCATAAGAAAGAAAGAAAAGAGCATATTAATGCAAATAGCTTACATAGTTGTTAGAATTCTGGTCTATCATTAGTGTTCATCAAAATCAGTGATACACTAAGTAGCCATTATAAAAGTCAAAGAATGGATTAGAAACTTCTGATCCACTGAATTTAACACTAAACTTCCCTTGAGTTTCTGCAAAGACTCAATTTTGTCTTCATATAGCACTCTTGAAGTCATGCAAACATATCTGGAAGCAACTTGCAGAGAACTGCTGCCTTTCTTTTACAATTTAGATATCCCATTCCATCAAAAGGTTGCTCACTACAAACCGCTCGCAATGAAAGGGAGTGGGGATAATGACTGTACTTGTACTTTGAACTGTCTTATGACAGACTTGCTCATACCCTTTCATCACATCAGATTCGCTATCCTCCCGTCACTGGAATTGTGTGCCGTGCAGTCAATAGAAAAACTCCCTTACTTTAGAAGTTTTAAACCAGTCCCATATCCCATAAAACTTTACGTATTATTTAAGGACACTTATGCTCACAAGCATGTTTGATCGCAGTCCCAACAGCAGTCATGCAGTTGACCATGTCCTGTTTCCAAATTAATGAATACAGTAAGTGGCCTGGGCACTTGTAAGGAAACGGGCAACCCTGTCACCCTCCACAGGTGAGCAAAGGCTAAAGAAAATACTTGGGTATTAGACACGTCTGCAAGCTATCTTTTCATTTCCATCATGTAAAGTCAAGCAAAAGGTGGAAATAATTTTTAAGAACAGCTTCACACATCATTTAATGAAATCCTAGCACTGAAAGAAAATAGTTAAAGAAACTATGGCTCAATTTGATGTGATCGTATACTCACACACCTGTAGGTAATCTGATCCTCTTTACCACACACTAACTGCAACTTTATCAGAGATTTTCCAGGCTACATGGCTAAAGCTAAGGTTCTAAAACAATTTAAACAGAGGTCGGTGGCCTGATTTTCAACAGTGGTATTTTCTGCCATCCCTTCTTCATGACTTTGCTGCAGAAATATCAAAGCAACTAATGAAAATATCTGTCCGATTTAGTCAGAATAGAAAAATAAGACCCTAATAAACCACTGAGTGCTCAGCAGAGTGGAAAATCAAGCTAACAAATCAGGTATTAAACCAAACACAAGAAATTGATTTTAGGTACACAGATACAGATCCATGTCTCCTAACTTCTGTCACTTAATCTCATTCCAGGCTCCTCTTCTGCTAATTGGAAAGGGATTCAGATACAGAAAGAAATTCACATGCTATTTGAACATCTCTAGGAACCAGGGAACTTAATGAGATAGTATGATACTCCCAATTTAGGCATCAAAATTAACAAGTTGGAGAAATCCAAACTAAGTTTGGAAGCCCTTGCCACATGAGGAAAACAAATTTACATAAAGGTGTTGCACTTATGCAAATGTAGAATGCTCCACAACAGACTTCTAAACGCCACTGTTGATTATAATTAGGTATAACAAAAAATGCAACTTTCCCTCTGTTTCAAAAAAACGATGTATAAAGCAGAAAGCCCCAATTAAAACAATCTAAAACTTTGTGGCAGCTTATTACAACCTATCAATATCAAAGTGGTGGATAAACCAGCAAGCATCATTGACCTGCAAACTTGGACTCCTCTGCTCTGCAGTGGTGACAGAAGGCCTGCTGAGGAGGTCAGGCAGGAGAACCAGCAGGAGCCCCAGCGGGTTCTGATTAAAACGTGCAGCTGGAACAGCGTCAAAAACCAAGCCACCAACACACAAACCGCCCCCGAGAAGTTCTGTGCTTTCATATTTTTATATTTGCATGAGCAAATATTGCTCCTGGTTTATGGAAGAAGGCATGCTACTTCAATTAGCCACTATGCATCACAAACCACAACTGGAACGCTGTAGGAAGGGTCCAACAGGTTTTTAAATCAACCTGTCCTTTCCTCAGGATAGTTATTTGCAGATATTCAGCTGTAAACAGTACTTTAGTCAGAGCATACAGGCGGCCCTCACTGCATGATGTGGCATCTCCAGTTTCTTGTCAGTTTTTGACAGCTTTCTGCCAGTTATTGACAAACCTACCAGATGGGTGGGTACCTATGAGAAAACACCTTGTGGCCAGGTGCCCACCTGGCTCTCAATTCATTCTTTTGCAGCGCACATTTGTGGAGAAAAAAAAAAAAAAAAAAAGTGCATTTTTACTTTCTGCTTCATGTTTTTTGTCTGCGTGTCCTCCAGACAGTCTCAGAACATGCAGCAGTGAAGAACTTGTAATATTGGGGTCCTCTCCTTAAAAAGTAATTCAGGTGTTTTTGTTTGTTTGTTTCTTTGTTTGTTTTCCTAGGATCAAGTTGGCTTTCTGTGAGCCTCTAGAATGTACTTCTGTTATCAATCACTGTACATTGTGTAGTTCTCACTGTCCCAGGATGTTTATGTCTAAACATTTCTCTTTTTTTTTTTTAACTTTTTCAGGTGACTTGGGGAACAGTATGAAAACCTGCCTATATCCAGATACCATAAGAGTGTGTCCTGAAAGTTCCAAAAGACGTGCTGAGGTACAAACTCCTTTCTCACTGAGGTCAGGGCTCTAAGCCTACAGCAAGACAGGCTTAAACTCTGTTGGTCATTGAAGTTTGGGTACATGCATTCTGCTTTCTTGCTTGTCCCAAGCAAAAACAGCTACTGTACTAAACTTAGGTATGCCTTGAATACCCAGAATGACTGTTGCCTGTAACAGCAGAAGAGGGCTGAATGATCCTTAGTGTGTCGGGGGAAGCTTTGTCACTGGCTTCAATAGCTCAGGAATTTTGCACCTGATTATTTCTTCTCATATTTCATGCACAGCAATAAATCGCACAGATCATTGAGTGAATGAAGGCCCACTAAAATCAGCCATGAAATTCCCACTAACTCCACCCTGGCCTGGTTTTTGCACTTTAAACAGCAAATGAAACAAGATTCCTAGTCTCTGGTGAGCTAAGCCTAGTCTCATCGAAGAAAGAAATAACACCATGAAGTTGTATTCCCTATCAGCTCCTGGAGGTAAGGCCCTTCAGCAGGGTAATTTAGCAGTGAAATTACATTGTCTTTCTTGAAATCTCTGTGATCTTCACCATCTGCTTCATGTGACAAAATAAGTTGTTGATTTGATGTTGTATCTTCTATGTCAGAATAAAGGCCAGTTCCAATTTGCATCAAGCAGGAAAAAAAAAAAAAAAAAAAAAAAAAAAAAAGTAATTATAAATTATAATGAAAACAAGCACATGCTTTTCTACATTTTAATGAAGCAAAGGTAGCTGCACTGGTTTACAGTTCCAATCAAATTCAGATCACGTTAGTTGGATATTTCAGTTTCAGAAGAGTAAGACATGTAGCAAGCAGGTATAGAAGAGCTCTAATGAGTTTCCTCACCACATAAAATTATCCAGCAAGCTGTACAAAGATCACTCAAATGAAAACAAATACTCAATAAAGCAGATAATTGACTGCAATCTTATTTAATAAGATAGCCCCAAACTGCCCTGCAAAAATGCCAAAGCAACTAAATATAAACGTTTGTCTTTGTTAGCAAAGGAAGAAAAACTCCTATATTGTTTCAGAGAACTTCTATAGAGTTTTATGTGAGTCTGAAGTATTTTAAAAATAATTAACTATTTTATGTTGCAGTTTCTGGTTTGAAGTTTATTTCAGCTTTGAATCCAATGGTTTATGGTCTTGAATCCTTGTTATCCTCTGAACTTGTCAGCATCAGCTTTTATTTTTGGTGCTGAAAGAGGACACTAAAATAGACTCTGAGCACAAATGTTTTTAAAAGATCTAGCAATTTTTAGCTGAGGATATCCTAATCTAAATCACATTTGAATGTATTCATATACCAAGCACAGTCTAATGACAATGCAAGTATTTCTTCCTTCCTTCCCTTTCTTTCTTGCTTGCTTGCTTTTCTCATTATTATTGATCTCCCTCACATCTTGAGAACAAAGTTCATGGAAATAATCCTTCAAACAAGATTGCCAGAATCTCTTTGTAGCCTAAATAATATTAGAATATATATATATATATGTATATATATAATAACTTCTTTCTACAGAGCTGTTTTAATGGCATTCCCCATGGGAAAGCCTGAAATATCACACAGAAAACAGAAACCCTCTGGCCAGTAAGGTACTACACATCCTGGTGTGAATCAAGCCAATTCTGTATTGCTCTGTCCTCAGCATTAAATGTGAACCTAAAGTACTTTGCTTGGGCAAGACACAAATAGTCAGATATTGACCCCTGTCATTTCAGAAGGTAGAGCAGAGGTAACATTCAATGTGCTTTTCAACCCCAGCTGTAGGAATCACTTATAAGGGACAAAGTATTTAGTAGGTCTAAATTGTTAGTCCATCTTACCCTTCACCTATCTGTCGAGTCAACCAATACAGGTGACAAACTGGTTTTGAGAGTAACGACTGTATTCAAATTACAGAAGCTTCATTCACAAATCCATTTATACTTTAATAGACAGTTTTGTAATGACATAAAGCAAAATATAATTCTATAAAATGAATAAACAAATGTCCGTTATCTTCTATGTCAGATTTTTTGCAAAGTGGGTTACTAATGATGGAGCAATTCCTTCTGGGAGTCTCATAGCAACCAAGGAAGTGAAACACCCTTTTCCTTTGACTCTGTAACAGAAATTGCCACAGGTTCCCAGAGCTTCTTCCCTGAGTAAATTTTTCCTCCTTACAAATACTCATAGGGTAAAAGCGTTGTCATGTTTGTTAACATAACTTCTATAAAGCAGTAAAAGCTCCTAGAAAGAGATTTATGCAGATGCTGACGCATGAACTGTTGGTGAACTCTCAGCAGATTCAGAGGTTTGGATGGACTATATTAACTTTGATCCTTATCTAGACTTTGTGCTTCTTTCTTCCTTACCCCATCAACGAACCTCCAGTCTTCCTTCTTCCCAGTTACAGTCAGCCCTTATCATACCACACTCTGGCCTGTCCATCCTCTATCCTAATTCCCTCCTCAAGGCACAAAGGCTGACAAGGCAGCTGCTATGGGGCATCCAGACTTCCCCACTTCAGCAGGTTTTCCATTCTCAAGGAAAGGTTTAAGTTGGGTTATTCTTCCTCTTTACCTACCCACCATTCAATTTTGATGGGACAGCATAAACCCACTGCTGCATCTCCCTAAACTCCCCACCTCTAGATTTTTGAACTGAACTTCTAATATTTGAGTACGGAATGATTCATAAAAGTGAAAAAAGCAAAGACTGCCAGGCCTTCCAACCAGAACAGGAAAGCAAAGGAGAAAGAAAGCAGAACCAAACTATCAAGGCTCCCCTAGAGAATCCTATTTCTCTGCAGCCTCCCTCTGCCACAGGGAACAGACTGTGCCAAGGCATTTATATACTGCGTCCAAGAGGCCACAAGCCACACTACTTTGCATCACATTCAAGCCCATTTCTCTCACTAAGCTGAGATCCATGGATTTATACTGATGATGATGATGATGATGAATGGTATGTTTGGCACTGTTAAGCTTCTAGGGAAAAAAAAAAAAAAAGTCTCTGAAATAATATTTTCATATATTTGGAGAAGAAGTGATGCTATTAGAGTAATAGCAAGGAAAAATATATTAGAGTAGCTTCCTCATTGGTAGCAATTCGAACTAAACACACTCACTAGCAGAACCCTCATGCATCTCCTGGCTTCTGTTGAAGGAGTGACAAGGAGGAACAAGACATGACATAACCTACATGCAACCTCCCAAATGGGCACACATCCCAAAACTGCAACATCTCACAAATACATAATAGGTTCCAAGTAAAAAGAAGCCTCTTGTACCATCTCAAACGATGTGTATTCCAGTTCCTTTCTTTCTCTCCACTGAGGTATCTAATCCTATGATTACTTTCCAAGCATCGTAAAATTACAGGATTTCATTTTCATTCCACAGCAGATTTCCACTGTCAGAAATCCCAATAAACATAGAGCCAAGCCTCTGTGTCAGATGGACACCTACATTAATTTTTGTCATTGATTTATTCTGTTGTCTTGAAGAAACCAGTTAAACATTCTGCCTCAGTCCTCCTTCTGCAAAGCAGAGAAACTAATCCTTAATCCCAGGTAAAGTCTTTTACCAGCTGTTGCTAAAAAGTGCTATGTATTTACTTAATATTACTACTAGGTCTTATTAATTCTTTATGCTAAGTGTCCTTTTACAATTTCAGATGGATTTGGCAATTGTACATAGAAAAGTTCTATTTCCTTGACCTTGTTCAGAATAACTGATTTCTGCCTCATATTCACCTCTAGAGTTTCATTTCAACATGAAGTATTTCTAATACAATTGCAAAAATCAATTCATTAAGCAAAGACATCAGGAAATGAATAGAAGAAAATGTTCCTTTTAGATATAAGGCTACAAGATCCCTAGCAAGCTTTCCTGTGGTCAGAAGCGTAAAAGTGGAGTGGACAAATATTAACAATTTCTTACATAATTAGCAAATTCTTCCCAAATCTAAAAAGCACATAGGGGGCAAATTCTAAAGCCAAGGATCTTTGTGGACTGCCTAGCTGCCCCTTTTCTTGGGGTGGAATGGGAACACACTGGACAATAAAAGCGCATCTTCCCAAATTTCTACAGGTATTTTTGCTAACACATAGTCTTCATTTGCGTCATCTGTAATATTTCAGCCAGGGCACAGATGGGATCTATTGGCATCCACAAAAGTGCACCTATTGAGAAGAGAATTAAAATAGCAAGAGATCTAGATCCTTTGGCATGCTGCTGGTCTATCCTGCAAATCTATAAAGGAAAGAAAACTGAAAAACATTTCTTTGTGAGGGAATTAAAGGAATGTGATTCAGAGGCATAAAAGAAAAGCAAGAGCACAAGTTATTTCAACGGAAATAACATGAAAATATATCCCCAGCTGTGATAATATTAGTATAGTGACCCATAACTACATACTAAGCAAAGTGGAAGTTGTGATCGTAAAGGTGCTGAGGAAGAAAAAAAAAGAAAAAAAAAAAAAAAAAAGAGGAGGAGAACGGGAGATAAAGTACTACTTTAAAGCAAATCCAAATGCAATATCTATCAACCCACCTGCTATTTGTTTCTGTCAGACCTGTCAGTCAGTGATTTTAGATGAGATATTGGAAGCAATAGCATATCTGTCTGCTGCTAGATGCCACAAAATTATCCTTCCAGAATGCGGCATCTTGTGGGCATGAGAGAATCAAGGGAAATGTTGCTGCTGAGACTTGAAAATGGAAACAAATAGGATGATTTTCAGTTACTGTGCTTGCAGTCTCCCATGACAAGTATGTTTGAAGCAGCTGAATGCTTAAAATAGGACACATTAAAAAGGGCAAAAATTGGTCCAGAGTTGGCCCAAATCGCACTTGCCTTTTGTAAACTATAATTTACAAAATTCCCTCTCACTTCAATCCGTTAGTGGAGGTAGGTAGGGGATGAATGGGGTTCTGTGCAAGGTAAAATTACATCAAATAGCAGCACGTTCCCTATAAACAGCCTCCTCTGTCCCCAGTGCAATTTATGGCAGCTTCAAGAAATGATCTAATTCTCGCTTCCTGTACTTCCCTATCAAGCAGAGAATCTCCATGCTGTAAGATATCCTAACAGGCACCATTTATGTCAGAGCCTGGAAACAAGACCACTGTATAAGCTTTTTGTCAGCTTTCTCACTGCCATATTACACAGCAAACTGATTAAAGGAGTGTTATTTAAACTTTTAAGTCCAGTGTGCAACAAGAAAAGTACCCTTGTCGCCTTATCACTTTAGAAAGATGCAGCAGCAACACCTGATTTACATTGATTTTTTCACACAGATACTTTAGATGCATTCCCACAATTTAGAGTCAATATATCAATGCACCGTAGGTAGGACAGCGTTTTAGTACAGACTTTTTCATCCACAACATTGGGAAGGATTTGTTCGTACCAGGTAGTAATTCTTATATCCTTGCATTTCTCCCAAGGGTGGGATTTCCTCAAAGGAAAGGAGAGAGTGTGCAGATCGGTTCCTGCCAAGGTGGCAAGGAAATGGCAGGTGACTCCAAGGCGTGGGGGCAGAGGCAGGGGCAGGCCCAGGAAAGAGCCCGGAGCCACAGGCCTAGTGAGGAGAGCCACCTTAGGGAAACCCTGCAGAAAGAGGGCAGCGAGAGGCTTTTCTCAGTCACTCACATCATCAAATAAAAATGTTTCTGGAGGAGTCTCAGTCTCTCACAGGGGAGCACAGAAGCAGAGGTCCTGTATCACATTACAGAGGTACCTTGAAAGACTCGGTGTTAAGGAGAACCTGAGGTGTCTATCCAATGTTTACATCCCAGAGAGAGGGGATCTATCTCGATGTATCATTTGCAATCTCACCAAGAAGTACTGACTTCACATGTAGACTCACCAATTTCAGTTGGTTCATAATATCATCCTTTATATTTGAAATACCTGTGTCACACAAACATACCCTGTCTGAACCCCTAAACTGTATCTGTGATGGTCTGCTCTGAGCTCCTGTAATATACAGTCATAGTGCTAACCTGAATTCCTGTGTAAAGCAAAGCAAAAAAAAAAAAAAAAAAAAAAAAAAAAAAAAAAAAAAGACCTAGGTCTAAACTGTTACATTTCCATCAAGAGAAAACACCCTTCAATGACATCTATGGCAATACTATGGCTTTACAAAATACTTCACTGTAAGCAAAACACACTATTTGGCCTTGAAAATAAAAGCTATTAAACTTCATTGTTCCACATTTCTTTGTTGATTAATTCCTGGGTCAAGTGTATTCATTTTTAATATATGCACACAAGATGGAAGTCATTTTAATGCATTGAAAATTACTCATGTTCTTAAGAAAAGCTAGAGGGATCTCATAGAGGTAATTAGCATGGTAAGAATGAGTGACAATGCTGAAGGGCACAATAAAGACAATTATCAAAGAAGTGCCACAACAAAGCTACAGTGTGAGACATGGTTTTCCTTGAAAATGTGCACAAGCACTATTTTTATGTGCAGTCCATGCTGGGGAGTGGATGAATAGTAAAAGAAAATGTCACTCCACTACCCTTAAAATACATTCTCAATAGGTTTAAATGTGTCCACCACCTGCTAGCAAATACTTTTACTATTTTACAATTATTTCCACCCAACTGCTTTAGGAATTACAGCACATTTTTCAATGTGATGAACATTGATGATTCTAGGCCACTTGCCTGTCTGCAGCAAATTGAAGTCTGGAACCTCTAAAGGTGTTTAATTGGCAAATCAAAATAAAATATGTAAAATAAAATAAAGTAAAATATGTGAAAAAATAAAATAAAGTAAAATAAAGTAAAATAAAGTAAATCAACGCTATTAGCCGTTAAAGTACATGTAACTAAATACAAACAAACTAGTTTTCTGGAGGTTTTCTTCTGAACTCCTTTTGGTACTGCACTACTTTTAATCAAAGTCTGCATCAGTTCAAGTGAAGTGAAAAGTGTAAAAAAATTATCAGTGAGCATTTTTATTAATGAATGTATAATCCCTTCCCCAGGATATCATTCTCCGTACACTCCTGCAATAAATTTATTTTCCTTAAAGATGAAATGTTGCTGATTGCAATTTTTGGGGGTCATATCATCCAGGCAAACGAGCAGAATCAGAAATGCTGGAGAACACTCAGTATTCATACAACAGACTGTACATGAAAGTGTTGGAATTGAAACGCAAACTATTACTTTCAGCAGAAATATTTAAGTGCTGTTTTAGGATTTGTGAGAAACATTTTACTTTTTGTTGCCACCATTAAGAAAAGTAAGTGCTTATTTGAAAGCTGAATCCCAAAGAAGGATGGATGGATTCTGCTCAGTTCAGTGAAAACAAAAACAAAACAAAAAAAAAAAAAAAAAAGAAAAGAAAAAAAAAAAAAGAAAAGAAACAGAAGGCTGATTCTTCAGTCTTGTTCATAAAAGACTCAACAGAACCAGTAACCAATGAAGACTCATCCACATATGTTACCTCATGGCCCAAGATATGCATCTTACCTTCAGAAAGAGAGTCTTTCCTCCTGCTTCCCAGTCTGCTATCACAGACTTTAAACTGCTAGGCTAGTTCAGTGCTACAAGACAGAAAGAGCAAGGCTGGAGATTTCCAGAGACACTGACAGAACAAGGGGACTGCAGAAACTGGAACAGCATCACTGCAAAATGATGCACCAAAAAAATAATGTTATGTCAATACAGAACAAGGCAATGACAGAAAACCCAGATGCCCTTTCTAGTTATATATTAGACTTCCATTGAAACTATGAACAGTTATCAGACAGATCCCTGTACCTCCAGCTCTCAGTAAACCGGGGATAATACTTTATTACACCTTGATCCCTATAGAGGAAAATGCCTATTATTATGTTTGCTATACACAAGGAGGCCAGGCCAGATCTTAGCCTGGGATGTCTTTGTACTGCAACAATACAATAATCAAGTGCAAAAGACGTGTGAAGTTTCAAAATCAAATCGTCTCTCACAGTGAATAACTGAAATAACACGGCAGCTACAGGGCAGAACAGTCTTCTTTATCAATTTGACTTTCTACATAACAGCTTAAGTTGTCCAATGTCATTCCATCATTTTAAAGCAGAATTGCAATGCCACACAGATTGCAAATATATAGCAATATTCATGTTCTACAAACTCCTGCTGTCCACAAGAAGACAGTAATCCATTTGCTTCTGAAAATTCAGTAATCAGACCAATGCATATGTAAGAAGCAAGGCACTGTTGAACCGGTGCTCTGCCTGAATTAATTTCCAATACACTCCTTATTTAGCTGAGTGCATAGTCAATAGCATGGTGATGAGTGTACTGTAAAATATGATGAAGAACAGACTTCACTATTTTACTGCCTTTGTCATGGATATTGGGGGAAAAAATGGATTTTACATGAAGCTATTTGATGAAACTAGACCCTCTGAATATTACATGCATATAAAATTGAAGTTATTTTCCTACTCTCATGTAGTTTTGCCATGGCAATTTTATAGGACAAGCAGCAGAAGAATTGCTCATTTCCAAAAGCAAAACAAAACTGCAGATTTTTAAGAGTATTTCTGCAGATCTGACAGCCAAACAGTACAACTAATGCTATCAGGGCATATAATCCTTTTGTTTTAGCAAGATATGTAGTGTTTCAGTTGAAACCATTTTGAGGTTACTCTGACTCAGTATTCTGCCTAATGGAGAAACAAATCAACCAGTGAGTGAATAGGGTTCTGCCATGCTGGGCACATTTTTAGCTACACATGGGGCTGATATTAGCCTGTGGGCTATTCTCCTGAAGGAAGAAATTCTCTTTGCCTCCTTGTTTAGCTCCTTATAAAATAGAGCAGACATCCCCGATAATATACAACTAGGAAAAACTCTTAAGTTTATATCTCAGCCAGCAGATCTTCATTGCCAATTTCTTATCACTAAGATGACATGAAAGTCTAAAGGATAACAGATACTATAAATACTTTCAGGTATATAACTTTAGATGAGCTCTTTAAAAAATAATAATAATAATAAGATGGTTTTTAAGCAGCTGAAATAACAAGTAAGAGATTGCTGGTTGAGAACAGAAAACCAGCAGATCCAGCCTGCTACCAGGAAACTTTAAATGAATGGAAGGGTTGTTTGTTTGGAGGGCTTTTTACCCTTTTTACCCTGTTTTCTTATGATTAACCAAAACCAAAAGAACGGCAGCTCCTGATACATAACACTGCTTCCTTACCACATGACATTTTATGTGAACACATCAAAAAGTCCTACAAACTTGTGAAAGGAAGGCAGCCAGGTGGGTTTTGCCTACAGCTATCTCCCATAGGTAAAGGACATGGAAAGGCTGGCTATCCAGGGGACCTTGGTAACAACCTTTCAAGTCTAAATCAAGGGAATGATCTAATCCCTGCCGATTTCCCCTTGCTGTGCAAAATTATGCAGTGGCAAGCAGATTCCAAATTTTATAATGCCCAGGATGTTAGTTAGCATTATATTCTTGCTACATTATACTCTGGAGTTGGAAAAAAATCCTTTATATAAAATTTAGTGTATATACCTATACTGTGCCTGCATATATATAAACTAATCTATTTTCCAGGATCTCTATAGTTAAATTGTACCTGCTTCACAAAATCTTTACTGCTTCCTGCTCTATTGTTGCAAGATTATTTTTTAAATGTAAGAGCTGAGATTATAATGCAATTATTTCTTCCTTGTGATAACTTAAGATTCACTAATGTAAAAATGATACAGATCTTTCTCAATATTGGGCAGTTAGTGGAAATTTTTACTACTTGCTCATTGTTTCTAGCCTTAGCTTTTTGAACTGCATTATAGCACAATGAAGAAAACGAGTCTAACTTTACCTATAAAGATTAAAATAAAAAAGGTTAAAATATTCCAGAATATTTTAACTAAAACCCACTATTCTGGTATCTGCTAGATACACTGGGTATGTTTATATGCTGGAAAGCATAAGGAATCAGAAAAGATCTCCAGACTGGCTGATTAATAAATGAGTAGGGTAAGCATCCTTTCAGAAACACAGAGGAGGTTTTTTTTTGTCTGACTTTGGAGAAAGGAAAGAAAGGGAAAAACAAAGATTTCACTATTCCTGTGATTTCAGCATTTTTCAGTATCACAGGTTTTCTTGCTCTCTTGGTCCTTCTACTTCTGAGGTTTAACAACTGCAGTAAATATGGGAAATGAGTGGGCTCCATGGGCTGATCACTTGGGTTGGTTTGGGTTGTAACCACCACCCCATGGAGTTCCCTGCACAGCCAGGAGGCCTGGAGGGGCGTTCTGGGAGCTTTCTGCAACCTCAGAGATTTTCCTATTCTCTTTTTTGCATGAAACTGAGACCATCCATGTTTTCATTCAATTACATCAATCATCATGCCACAGATGCAAACATGACAGTCAGGGCATTTCTACAAAATGCAGAAAACAAGGGTCATTGCTGATCTAGCCCAGACAGGATGAGGACTCAAATTTCTTTTTCTCTTGTATTATGTGAGTATCCTTTCCATTAGGATATCGAACAGACCTTGGTTAGTGCTGTATTGTTTTGAACAGAAAATCTGCCATAGGCAAAGAATAGCTTCCAAGACAAGTTTATTCAAAAATAGCATGATGCTACAAGAAGGGAAAAAAAAAAAAAAAAAAAAAAAAAAAAAAAAACCTTCAACCAGAATCCATTTCGTCTCTCAAAACAGAATTCCCACCCTTTTGCCAGCAAAGGCTTTTAATGAAATTTGTTTTCAGTATTGACACTGCATGATAATCAGAGCTCAGCAGAGCCTCCAAGCTTTGGAAAGCTATTACATATCTATGCTTGCTAAGAGAAATCACTGTTCTCATGCAAAAATACATAATGCTTCTGCATCTGTTCCCTCTCTCCCTGCAGTACTTACCAAAGGATGCAGGGTAAGGAGGGACAAGGGGTGGGCAGAGAAGAACAGGATTACAATAAGTGGCACATGAGTTTAAAAACTCAGCAAAATATGTGGAAAACTATTCATTAATGTATCCAAAGACAGTTCAAAATAATTCACTAAAAGCACATCAAATTCTGGACATCTAGTCAGCACATTTGGTTTTGTCCTTGAATTATCATTCTCATGGTAAGACTTTTCCATTGGTACCAACATCACCTTTACCTTTGACCAGCATTATTGTCCTCGATGGAAATAACTACTGACTTAAACATCTGCTTAGAACTGGGTTTTCTTTAAATCACAAAAGTGCAGGTAAAAACTATAATAAGTTTGGGAGATAGTGCTTTTTTATAATTACATCAGAATGTTTGTAGATTTACCACTGCAATTATTCCAGGTTTGACTTTATTGATCTAATATTCTATTACGCATGCCATGATAATTATCTGATGTAGTTACACAACATTCAGAATATACTAGACTTGGAAATTTTTCACAGCTCTTCCACCAACTCATACTTGAACCTCAGGTAATGTATCTGTGATGCTTGTGTTTGCCATGGCATAATGAGTGTCTTTGAAAAGAAAACCTGAAATTCTTGAATAAACATATAGGCAGGGAGGCTGTGTGGAGGGCAAGACATCTTCTACCATAAATTCCATAAAATTAACTTCAAAATATAACCCCTGGGTGACTGTGGACTTTATCTAGTCCAATACAGCTTTCAAAGACAACAATGAAAGCAAAAATCTCTGATGCCTTCTTTTTTATGTGAAAGTTGGCAGTAGAGAAGATTCTCTATGAATTCTTTGATTAGCATCTATCTTTTAATAGGGACAGACTTGTTTAGACAGTAGTGTTTGATGCATTCAGAAAGGACTTGAGCAAAATTCAGTGATAAAAACATGTTTATCTATCATTTACATTTGCAGGTAAAAAAAAATCTGAATTCATTGGAAGAGACTTCAAATCACAGATGTCTGTCAATCAAGTTTTATTTTAAATCTACGCTCTATCTTTCTCCCTCTTCAACCAGTGAACAACACAATTGTTTCACTGAAGATTTTAGAGTATAGCATTTGGATTTTAATCACATGTAAGGTGCTGACTGGAGTTTTTTATCTGTCCATAAAAAAATGGAATAACCTCTGCAGACTTAAAAAGATATATTTAATTTATATAAAAGTTACGATCAAATAATCCTGCTGTTTTAAAACCCTTGTTTTAAAAATTATATAGAATAGTTGGCCAAGTGTTGAATGCTCTGGGACTCTGTTAGTTTAAACCATGTTTTACAATAAAAAATGTTTTGCTGCATTGCTCAAAGTCTGAATAAGACTGCTCCAAGACTTGAGACTATTCAGTAGGTATAAGAACAGAGTATTTACTGCTTACACTACATACCATTTTTTAGCATTCTCAGAACTCTTCAAAAAAAAAAAAAATTTATCCCATTAACTTCCTTTCATAGATGTAGGAAGAAATAAAGCATAGAAAGATCTGAGACAGTGAATCAACATTAGATCTAGGAATATCCATTCTGCAGACATGTGACCTGACCAAAGGAATAGTATGGCCAGTATACTCCAGCCCGTAAAACAGAATAAAACATGAAGTATGCACAAGTATCTTCACATAGGTAACACCATGAGTTTTAGAACCAGAAGGAGAAAGTACTTTGTTTGTCTCAGCTTACATGTATCCTCTACATTAAAGATAAATGGATGTCTAGCAAGTCTGTCAGGTTTCAACTATTTTAAATCTACGCTCTGTCTTTCTCCCTCTCCAACTAAAGAACAACTCACTTGTTTTAGTGGAGATTTACAGAATGCAGCATCTGGATTTGAGACGTTCATATTTTCCTGAGAGTAGTGGTTAGCACTCTGCCCCATGGCTGCCAATGGAGAGTAAAAACGAGTCAGCCTGCCTAGTTTATCTTTCTGTCGTAGTGGTAGCCTGTATATAAAACAGCTTCTGCTCTGTGCTAGAGAAGCATCATTACATCCTGTGCAGATATTGTCCTATCACCCAAGGCAGAGTTCTGGAAAGACATCTTCTTTATGGCAAGTTGTACAATTGAGTCCTTGGGTTTTTTATATGTACAGATGGCCTTGATATTTCTAAATGGTGGACAATGTTTAGAGAATATTTAATGTTCAAAGCATATTGGGCCTATGAATGAGAAAGTTTAGCAACTTCTCATATTACTTGGTCAAGAAGAGTCTCTTGTTAATCACAAATAAACTTCTGCTCTTCAGAAAATTGTTGTAGTCTTTCTCTCAATTTTCCCCTCTAAAATGAAAATGATGATTCTTGCTTGTAACAAAGGCATACTGAGAACATAATGGGATACATCTGAAGCCCTCAATAAAAAAAAAAAATAAAAAAATGGTACCACTGCCTTCTGTAGAACTACTTGTATGCACAAAACCTTGAAAACTGATAGCAATGGGATACATTTTATTCTCCACAACTGACACAACATTAAGTCAACTGAGTTGTATGTATGCACACTGCTTCTGAAGGGATTTCTAATGGCCATAAAGTATCTGGAACTTTACACTGCTTTCCACATTAACCAAATTAAACTCCAGGTTAAGCAACATTTCTCCACTAGAACCAATGAAACTGCATTCCTTCATGTTGGTACAAAATTTACTCTATAATAAAGAATAGTACTGTGCATGTAGTATTCTGATAACACATGCCAGAACTGGCTTCAATTCATTAATTTCATTAAATTAAGACAATCTACAGAAGCCCTAAATCTGATCATCTAATGGTATAAACCAGAAGTTATTCTACTCAAGACAGGGAGCTAGTGCAAAACCAGAATAAATCAGATCAGAATCAGGACCAGGAGATGTTTACTGTCACTGAGAGTCTTATGACACACAATGCAAAGTGATTTAAACTCAGGCCAATTCTAAGTCCTGGGCAGTGCTGTAACTTGCTAATGTTTCTAGACCTGTTAAGACCTTGTCATAACATTCAGGTGAGAAAGATAGTTTAGAGAAATAAAGCAAACCTTAAAGTATAGTATAGTGCTAGCCACCTGCTTGTTCAGAAATTATAATACTTTACAATACTTTTTTATAATACTTTCACAATACTTGCAATAAAAAGCAAATTCCTTTACAGATGATAACTTCTTCCAATAAACAAGTGGTATATTTGAGATCTGAAGAGTGTACACCTATAAAGCAAACTGAGGTAAATCCCTTCATTTGTCCCCTGTATTATGACAGAACATACACAGGTATGTGTGTAGGAAGGAGCCTTGCATTGTTACCAATGTATTATTTCCCCAGCTGGGCAGACACTTTTTATACCTCCTTGTAGGCACATATATTATTATAGGGGATGTTCTTTTCAGGTTTCTAAGGTGACATCTCACAGTATTTATTAAATTGAGCTGTAAAGGCAACCTAAATCCAGACAGAAGTCATTCTTAAAGATTATTTCCATATGAACATTTTTTGATAGATGTATGTTTTCACTGCTGAGGAAAAGCAACTAACAATTGTCAGGTTAAGGAATTAAGGAAGCCTGAATAAGACATTTCCAAATGAAATCAATTTAGGAAACTGTTCTGGTGGCTGGAACTCCTGGTGTTGAAGAAGAAAGTAAACCTCTTTGCACTGCAGGAGCTCTGGAAGGCTGGCACTATGCAGGAACTTGTGCAAATGTAGACACCTAACCCGCTGTTCCTAAAAGTGACTCTGAGATTCATGCAGAGCAGAGCTGTCAAGTGACCACAGATAACATTAAACACTTCTTTTCAAAAGAACATTGCTGCTATGGGTTGGTGAAAGAAATAGCAAGCCTGCAACAGCATCACCCAGCAACTCAGCAACTGTAAATTTCAGGTGCAACATACCACAGCTCTGGGTATGGGCAGCGTGCTTTCCATATGGCCTCAGTAACTGAGTTGTCTTGCTCTTGTGTATGTGCTTCAGTGAACCACAAAAATAAATAGGCTACAAATTACAGGACGGTAAAATGCAGCAATCGTGCTGTCATTTAAATCAGTGAGAACAGATGTCCGAGTGGTGACTTGTTACTACAAAGCCTCAATTCCAGCTTCTTAATTTCAGAGTTTTTCACAGTGAAATACGAAAGCAAAACCCATAATGTAAATGAAACGTTTTGTGTTTAACAAAACAAACAACGACTGTTTTGTTGTAATTGGCTGGATTTTCCTATGCCTGGTAAGGTCCTAGGTCAAAACAGCTCCTGGTTTCCTCTGGTGTTGAATGAGGGCTGAGTTGCAGCCCTCCCCCAGCTCACGTATCAGCAGCATCTCTTTCTTCCACCCAACATCACATTTTCACAAAGCTTGTAGGAACTTGGTATCTTTGAAACACCTCTGCTATTCTCAGATTAGATTGAAACTGAGAAATGGGCTCATATTTTTTAGGTGAGGAAGACAAATAAACGCCTGACCAACGCAGACGCTTCCACATGAGAGCTCAGTACTGAACATGTCTCAGCCCTCTTGTTCACATTAGGAAGCCATGAAATTTCTCCCAAGCACTTCTCAACACCCAGATAAACTCAGACTCAGAGACTCAGATCCTTTTTTTTTTTTTTTTTTTTTTATCAGTTACTACAGTTGCTCGCATACCTTAATGAGCATTCCCATTTGGCAACATTTCTCATTTAAATGGGAACCTACAGCACATGTTGCCAGTACCTCTAATAAGATGAATACTCTCCATTACCTGAGAGAATCTGAAACTATCACAGAACTGATTTTCTCAGCATTCTGCATAATTTTTCACAATCTGTCAATCAAGTGGCTATTTGCTTTATCTGCCATTTTAATCAGTTATTTTGATCTTGAGGCTCATTCAATTGAGCAACAAGTCAAATTGAGGGGATGCTGCATGCACCAAAGAAGTGTTCCAGCAGCAGGAGCGTGCTTCCCACCCACATCACTACCTCGCCCACATACCATACTTCGGTTTGTATCACAGCAGCATCTCAGGGAGCACCTGGGCTCCTTTCAGGTGAACTGAATGAGGAGACAGAAGTCCCCAAGAACACCAAGGGCACCCTCACCACCCATGGGAGTCCATTCCACAGGACACACTAGAGTTAGCTCCACCTAAAGCTCCTAAAATGCATGTAGCATAAATGTCAGATCCTCAAGATCAATTCTTTTGTTCTCCAGACCTGCTCTATTGCATTGTTCTATTTGCTGTAGACACAGTCCCAGTCACACAGAACAATACTCTGGACAGAACTTCTGCCAAGCAACTTCGGGCAGTTGACCTTAATTTGTGTACAGAAAGCTTTCTGTCTAGGCAGGCAACAAGTCTTTTCAGTGAGTCTTTGTCATAGCCACCTCTGGCAGGAACAGAGTTTATCAGAAACACATTGAGTGCTCTCTTCAACTGCTCACAGAAGGCTACAAGGGCTCTTTCATTGAATACAATGGTTTTTGGATCATGGCTTTACAAGTTAAGAGTATACAAGCATCCGCTTGTGCATACAGAGCTCTGTGGGCTCAACAGTTTAGCCACACAATCACACCGATGCCTCCTCTGCCAGATTTGATGCTTCTGCAGCACTGCTCCTGATTATTGGGACTTGACTTTATAGCACATACACAAAGCGATCTGTTATAATTAGGCAGGAGTAAATTATTATCATTTCATGTTCAAAAAGCGATCTTCACACAGTGCTATTTTGGCTCTCACTACCATCTTTTCCACAGGCATGAGATATTGGAATTGTAATGCCTAATAAATTCAGTGAAATATAGCGGTGCTCTGCAACATGCAGGTTTTTAGACAGCCAATGTATTGGGATTGCCCATTTCCATGCATTTCCCACCAGCATGGCAGATTGCACAGGAAAGGGATGCCAGCCAACACAAACAAGTTTCAAGTCTGACGCCATGTTGATGAATGCTCCATGAACCAGTTCAAAGTTTGTCCGTCTGAGCAGCCCACCTAAAGTGGCACGGAGCCACAGAAGGCAGGGGCCCCACAGGCAGCCAGAACCGTGCGACCCCGCTGTCAAAGCAGGTATTAATTATTGTGTGAGCACCTCAGTTATGAAACCATGCCCACGGCTGAATTTGCTGCTGGCACAGCATCACGGATGTCAGCACAGCAATCTGAGGAGCAGTTAAGTTTAGGGTCTGGCCTCAGTCACCTCATTTTCTTTCATATAATCAATCTATGGAATACATTCTGCTTATGGATATACAACGATTTTGTAAATCTACTTTTAATCCATGCAAAATCATACCCTAATGTCTGTGAATACTTGGAGAATGCTGTACAACTCTGCTACTTTGGCTTTAATGTTAAAACGTGATTGATGCTGCACACCTCCTGGCAAAAGAGCAGAATCAGCCAGATATGCAAAAACGCTCACTTATGGAAAAAATGCAGTAATTTTTAATGTAAATTCTAGCCATCTTCTGCAGTCCCCAGGAATATGGAACATGAAGACTTTTCCTGCTATTACTGCAGATCCTTCCTCACATAAACTATTATCATCTGTCACTGGTGAAAAATGCACAAGCAGGAAAAGATAATGCAATTACTAAAATGCTGTCATTTAAAATGTTTGAGGGTGCTTGCTTCAGGATGATGAAAAAGCCCCTTTTGTATTGAAACTTAAGTGGTAATGTTCTAACTGGAACAGGAACAATATTTTTAATCCTTGCTTGAAAGATCAAATTAAATCTGCTGCAGACAACCTTGGTACAGCTGCATTTGTCAGAGACTTTTTTTTTAATGAGTAAGCTACAAGTCCAGAGCTACTGGATGCTCATTTGTCTGGGTTTTCTGTAGGCATTCAGTGTGCTAGGGCAATCATTTCGAGCTCTAAGAAACATCCTAAAATACCAGAAGAGCAAAAGGGAAAAAAAGATCTCTCGATACACATCCCGTGATTTCCATGAATACGGTCAGACTTCAACAACAGAATTTCAAACACAATTTAGTTTCAAATTCAAAGTACTTTCACGTTACCTTACATGTTTCAGTTACGGCACCCAGCAATATCAACTGCAGAATTTCTGGTGCCACGGTTGTTTCCACTACAAATTCCCTATTTTACAGGCATTACAACTCAAGTACTTGGAATCCCATAAGCTTGCAACCTATTCTATAAGCTATCAACTCAAACGCAATACATATTTTTTCCTTCCAAAAAAAATTTAATTTAAATTGGTTCTGCCATTTTTCTTTATAGAAGCCAGAGAAGGGCATGAAATCAACACCTGACAGCTAGCAAGACAATGCATTTTCTCAGAGAAGCTAAAGAAATCACAGCATTTATTTCACTGGCTGCTAGTTGTTTACTGCAATCTGCTTTTAAACAAACATTCAGAAAAATGGAATATATAATATTTTTGCTTTGCACAACCATTACTGAACATTTATATTAAAAATCATTCAAATATCCTGAAGTGGTAAGAAGAGGTATTTGCATTTTAACATATTCATGCAACTTCAATATATGTCTCTGCTGAATAAATAGGGCAAATATGCCAATAATTCCACTGCCTTAAGTATTATACAATGTATATCTATAGTATACATTGCAAATTGAGATGTTCAAAGCAGCCTGGTGTTGAAACCCCTCTGAAAGTTGATACCCAGCTCTTTAAAGTGCTCAGCAAACAATGCTGAGATAGGGTATGTGAAAAGACAGGGGGCAAGTAGAAAGAGACAAAGACAGACAAAACCAAGCACCCCATATAAGAATAATCAACAAGTAGGACCAGCTTCAGAAAGAGTGAGCAAGCCCCAAAAAGGACACAGAGAACCCAGCAGGGGCCAAAGATACTGGTTTTCAGTGACTGTGGAAGCTTCTCTTCATTCTTGTTAGTCCTTAAATTATGAGATCAATATTTTCCACATTGGTTCCAAGCAACAAAAATAATTCTTTCTGCAGAGAGGCAAAAAAATTAGTTTCTTCTGGTGGTATTTAAAGAAACTGGGGAAAAGGTAAAAAACGGCTGTTCCATTGGCCACCAAAGTCAATAGGAAGGCTTCCACTTGAGGTCCAAATGGCTTGCTACTTTGGATGTGCATGAATTTTGTCATGTCTAGACTGGCTTTTTAGATTACAACTATCATATGTTTTCATATCAACCTTACCAGCTGCAACAGGGAAATCCTCTCCTGTCCCATAATACCACTACTTTACCTCTTTTCATTCTTTCTGTTGCTCAGCTATAGAAATCCAAATGTCCTTAGCATGCTCTGTATTTGATGAAAAGGATTTTATTTTTTTTTAAGGGTTATTAGAGGTACCTTACCTCCCAGTCTAGCCAGCTTACTCTCACTCCCTTGAAAATAAATGCTATGACTAAAAAATCTTTTGCAAATACTGTAATGGAAACCTATCACTTAGATCTTAATTCTCTGTGACACATGCAGAGCATCAGATAATGGGACACACTGAATCTGCGAACAGCATTAGTCATCCTTACCTCTGATCCTGCAAACTTTTTCCAGCAGAAAGCTTCTTTAAACACAGAAGTTGTTCCTCGATTCTCTTAGAAGATAATCAAATCATTAAAATTCTCTTTAAAAAAAATCCAGCCTTATTACATCCATACATGATATTTGTCTCTTTGGACCCTTTCTAAAACCAATGTCATTAACACCCCAAACTGATTACTGTAGTGTCTAAAAGCATGTGGGGAGTTATTTTTGAAGCTGAAGAATAGGGCTACATTACGGAAAAAACTTGCAAGCATTTCACTGAAATAGTGTTTGGCATCATCAAAACACAAAGCTTCAGAGGGTGCACTACGTGTAAGGAACACAGCAAGAACGCTGCATTGAAAAATTAATGAAAGTGAAGCAGATTGTTTTATTTCTAATTAGGAACCATCACTGACTAGGATGGTAAGGTTTCACTGAGAACTAGAAATAATTCTCATACAGAGAATTATGCTACATTGCTTTTCTTGGAAATATTTCCAAGATCAAGGATGCAATACCCTGCACATTAATAGAACAGGAAAAGAGGAAAGCAAGGGGAGTTTTCAGTGGCTCTTCACACAAAAGGCTGACATAAATCCTGAACAGGTCTGCTTGGGTTATTAAATCACTGCTTGGTGAAAGAGCAGTATAATATATGCTATAAAGCACAGGGGATATAGTCGTTCCATTCAGATTTAACTAATTTTCTTTGTATTCTGTGGGAAATAATGCTTGATACAGACTGTTAATACATTTTCTTGAGGGTTTTGCCCTGGGACTTTAACTAAGGTAAACTCACCAAAAGGAGGGAAAATGGAATCTAACTCTTCTGGCCAAGACCTATAGATAAAGCAGCTTTCCAAAAGTAAGCTATGCCAGGCAGGAGGGGAGTTGATGCATAATCTAACATTGGAGTCATAAAGCATGGATGAAGCTATCTGAGCAAGCCATTCAAGTCTTTCGTTCTATGAAATGAAGTGACACAATTCATCAGGCCTAATCTAGACATTTTAAGATGAGGATGAGACGAGTGCCATGCGAAGGCCTACAGTAGCTAGACAAAATACATAAGTACACATCAATATATGCAGATTAACATCCTCCCTAGTGTCCCCCCACAAAAAAAGAATATCACTCTACATGCTGCAGAGAGGCTCCCAGTAATATTTTTCACAAATAAACTCTATAGTATATTCATAGTTGTTTCTTATCTCAGTGTATCCTGTTTCTGAAAGAAAGAAAGAAAGAAAGAAAGAAAGAAAGAAAGAAAGAAAGAAAGAAAGAAAGAAAGAAAGAAAGAAAGAAAGAAAGAAAGAAAGAAAGAAAGAAAGAAAGAAAGAAAGAAAGAAAGAAAGAAGAAAGAAAGAGGCAAATGAAAGTTTCCAAACAAAAAATCCCATTGGTTTCTGAAGTAACAGGGAGCAGCTCTTATCACCAGTTCTGGAGCGTGATGAAAAAGAGCCTGCATTCAGAGATGTGACAGCTATCAGCTATTTAGCTTCTTCCATCCCTCAAGATATTCTTCAGTAGAGAAGCTAACCTGTTTGTATGTATCTACTTCTTCCAAGGATACCAGTGCATGATTTTAACCCAGATAAGTAAACCGCAGAGGTAAGTTAGGACACAGGTACTGAGCAAGTCAACAGCAGAGTCAGGAACCTAACTCAAGAGAAATAACTCATGTCCTTTCCCATGACTGCTGATTTACCGGAGCGCAGGTAGTTGCAGAATGCTTTTGAGACTACATGAAAATACATGTTGCAAGGGATGACTGTCGAGCTGTTAGAATCCAGATACATGAATCAAAATCGCATTTGTCTCCCTGCTTCTGCCTCTAGCTATGGGTTACGTTAATTCCCTTCCCCCTCCATATTTTTACTTCTCCGTCTGCAAGATGGTGACTCCTTCCTCACCAGCAGCTGCAGTGTTTCTTAATTACAGCTGTAAAGTGCTTTGAGACCCTTGCATAAAAGTATAGGGAATCATAAAATACTCTTGTTTCTAAGCTTATCAGTACTATGAATAAACAGCTATTCGAAGCTGTACTGAGAACATACTATTTTAATTTTGCTGCTCTGACATTGTGGTATATTTCCATTTTAGAGCCTTTATGGGATTTACCATATTCTCCATTCTTAAGGTCAGACTTTTAGGATAGTAGCAACATGAGATAACAGACTTGTTACAATTACAGAGAAGGAAAGGATTAAATCTGCTGCTCATTTTGTATCTCAGCAAGGATAAGATGGAGAAAGCAAAGAAAAAATAAATTGCAAGGCTCTTCAGTTCTTTCTGGAGAGAGGTGCCTCTTATAGAAAAGCAAAGTTTCTGGTGTTCATCTAGGCTAAACTGAAGCCCTGTCATTGCAGCCACTACTTTAATTCCTAAGAAGGGCAAAATAAGAGAGAGGTTAAAAAAAGGAGAATTTAAACTTAGTCAAATATTTCCTTTGGTTTGAAGCCAAGAAGTTTCTTGCAGTTTATTTCTCTTTCTTTCACTGCAGAGAATTTAGAGCTCAGACACACTGACTGGAATGGAAGAGTAATCAGTCAGAAAGAACAAATAAAATTTTGTGTCTGCCTCTGTTAGTGGGGAAAATAATTGAAAGCATGACTGCTTATGCGGTTCCTCTACAACTTCAAAAGTGTACAAAATCACAGAAAAGGGAATGCCATCTGTTTGTTGTTAGGGTCATGTCTTTTATTTTCCTACTTATACTCCCACTGAAAGCAATGAGAAGTTTCAATCCTTCGTAATGAAAATGATATAACTTTGTTTTCTCTCCTATATTCAGGTTACAGGCTTTATTATGCATCTTCCTTTCCTCCCAAGTAAGTTTGAGTCTTTCTTAACTAATACATTTGAACAATACCTATAAAACAAAAATGGCAAAAAATAAAAAAATAATAAAAATGGTCACCACTTTACAAGAGCAGGAACGTGACACTAAGGAGAAATAGTGGACCTCCCTCAGGTCTGAGTGTTTGCATCGAGAAGATTATTAAAAGCAAAGGCCCTGCAATAACACAGAATGCACCCTTGGCATAATGAAAGCAAGATGTAAAAATGTGTTGGTGAGGAGGGCAGCTTTGAAGCAGCTGCAAGCCCAGGCTCTATAATAATAACTGAAGGAGGATATGCTGGTAATGGAAGTGTGCCTTGTCTAACTTCAACTATTCATCTCAAGGGGCGATTTACAAGGTGATAAAAGGTTCCAAGCTGCAAAAGGTACTTTAGGCAGTTAAAAAGCAGCTTTTTATGATCATTTCTTCTGTACAGTACACGTTGTTTCATTAATCAAATGCTTATTCTATTAAAACTCCAACTCTTTTAGCTGGTGGGACACCAAGTTTTACTACCATGAAATGGCATTAAAAGCCACAGACTTCCCAGCTAAGCCCTTGTAATGATTCTAACACAGCCCAAGTGTGGCTGTCTGCAGTGGGACATCGAGTGGCACATCTGCTCCACTCCATGCCTTGGCGAGTTTCTTGGCTTGCTTCAGTTCTCGAGGCCACGTCACCCTTTCCCTGCAAGAAGGCACTCAGGGCACACACGTCCTCCCTAAACCAGAGCAAAATAGGCGGCTTGCATCAAATCTGATGCTGTCAACATTAAATTGCTCTTTAAATGAACATTAAAAGCCCAGCACGGCTGTGGCAAATGGAAAGCTTCCACTCACACGGTACACCACTGCAATGCTTTAAAAACACCAAATTCATCTCCTAGGGGCCTAAAATCCAACCCTCACAGTGACAGCTATAGACCTGGGAATATGGTGGGTGAACCAAAAACACATTTTTAAAAACTTTTGTCAGCTCCTTGAAGGAACCTTCACAAACCAAGGGTCCATGGACAACTGGCTAGGACACTCCTTTGGTTTTCTATTCCCTAACCCATCAGATTACTAAAACAAAGCAATTCTTCTTTTTGCATATCTAGCCCCAAAATTGAAAGCATTAACATTCCTACACCCTCCTCCACCAAACAAAACTGCAGTACAGTCTCCCAGTCATAGACATTAACTTTTTAGTTGGTTTAGGCATGGAAAACATCCTTTGTGCTAGGCAGAAAAATAGAGCAAAACAACAGATAAATGGAGTCCACAGAGCTGGATGTGGAGAGCAGGAGGGAAAGGATGGGGAAAAGACCTGGAAGTTTATTTGCACAGCAACCACAGTGATCAACAGGCAATTTAACCTTGCATTTTAATGAACTTAAAATGTTAAAATAGTAACTATATTAATAAAGGAGAAAAAATGAATGATGATAATATAGCAGCTGCCAGGGGCTTGTAAGTTGAAGTCCTCATGGAATTAATTTTAAACAAAATCAGTGTAGATACATTATAAAACACATTCTGGTAAAGTAATTTAAATTCACCAATTGCCTACTGCATGTTTCAGAGGTAGTATGAATTTCAGGTTGTTTTGCTAAAATGTACAACCTAAATCCTGTAAATCCTTGTGCAGGTTAAAAAATAAGGCAAAATGAATGCATTTCAAGGAACAAATCATAGTAGCATTAACGTTACTAAGCACTAAAGGAACAATGGGTATTTAAATATTCCAATACACTAAACACCAAATCAACATACTAACACAAGGTTAACAGATTTCTATATTTAGATAAGCAACCATAGTGACAAATTTCTTCTTGTTATTTTGTGAAGTGGTAATTTCAACATCAGTATAGAACAATCACTTTTTATTACAAATTCACTGTTAGTGGGATTATCAACGACATTTCAACCAAAAGTATTTTGAGAAAACTATGCTTATTATTACCTTATACAGCTTTGGAGAGTGTTTTTAAAGTTTGTAAATGACTATTTTGCACTGCTGGCCAAAAATATAGCAGGAGACCCACACTAAAACGTGTCATTTGTCACTCTATAACTTGCTTAATTTCTGTGTGCAAGCAATCAATGTCTCAGACACAGGCAAGGTGTCATTACTGCTGCTCAGGATCAAAAGGATTAACTATTCCACCATGGGGAGGTGGTTAGTGCAGAATTCTTTTAAAAGCACAATTACTGGCTAAAAATAAATAAATAAATAAATAAATAAGGCTGCACTACTCTTCATAATACAAACTGATACAAACTCTAAAGGCACCTGGTCATAGATATGGGGTGCAGATATAGGGTAAAGAACCTGACCCAGATAAGCCCCCCCAAACTAAGTACCCACTGCATTACAGTACCCACCAAAATCAGAAGGACCAGCCAGTAGGTCAGCCTGTATGATGCACACAACCTCCCCTTTTAGTCAATGGGCAGTGGGCAAGCCTCTATGAGAAGCCATTCTCTTTCTCAGCCAGGTCAGTACATATTTAAGGCTGCAGTCTTTTGCTGCCAGCTACACTTCTTCTTGGTGTAGTGCAGAGCAAATTGTCACCAGCTCTCCCCTTACCAATTACTCTACCTCAGACATCTGAGATACAGCATGGACCTGTCTGCACTTTCTTGTTGAGACCCCCAAAAAAAATGACAGATGTGCTCAGCAGCACAGGGAAGAAGGTTTTCATTTCTGGCTATGACTCAAACCACAAGTCACTCTCAATTTTCTGGAAAGCAGAATAGAAAACACCAGCAGACCATTTGTACCTCGTTGAACATTAGCGGCTACCTAGGTAGATTTACATTAGGCAGGCTTTTCTCTTTCTACTTGTATTTTTTGTGAGGAAGCCCATAAGATTGCCAAACTCCACGCATTGTAAGTGTTCAGTCAACTGTCAAATATTCTAGCTAGACTTCTCCTGGGCAGGGTTCATTACGTATTAGGAAACATGGAGAGAGGTTGAAGTCTGTCCTCACTTCTCAGATCACGAGCCTCTGGTGACTCCACTTCCAAATCACATTCACAAAGGCGCACCTTAAGCAGTAAGCAGTCACTAGAAAAGCCCGAGAAGTCCTCTCAGATAAAGTCCTAGAACCACCACAGAGCTATCTCATCTCTCATGGCTTTGTGGCATCATGGAGTACTTTAAATAAATATTATCATTGAAAAGTTTAGGAGGAAGAATGGAAAAGCATTCAATCAAATACTGGCAGTATCTACTTTGCAAGAACAAGAAAAACATTTTTTGGGTGACATTTTCAAAATGTCACCCAAAATATTCCCCTTACCCCCCACACTGATGATCTTGGGAAGAGTTTAGGAGGTTGGGCTGCTAGCTGAAAGCAGCTGTTCTACATAAAGGAGAGGTGAGGCAAGAAGGGAGGAAGGGAGTCCTCCTTAAAATCTGGAATTATCTTCTTGTGCTGTCCTCACAAATTCTTCGTCATAACAACTTAGAAGTATAATTTTTCACACATTTCTTCTTGATTTATTATTAGGAAAGAAGGCAGAGTCAAAAATCAATATCTAACCCAGTTTCTTCTAGCCCTTGCTGTATTTGCCTCTTCCTGCAGAAGAAACTGGTTGCAGTGATCTGGAAGGAGATGACTGCTTATATACATGTTTAAAATCAGTTTTAGCATGAAATACATGAGATCAGCCAAAGAAAATGTTTAGGAGGATTAAAACAATCATTTACATTTACATTTTGCCGATCTGTTAACAACTGCACTAAATATATGTTTAAAAAGCCTCTTATTTCTGCAGAGTCAGCAGCTCTCTTCACTTTCTAAGAACACTTTAGAGTCATAAATTGTGTCTTTTTTTTGCCCAGGTACACAACTGGCAAAAGGCTACAGCTTAGCAAATTAAAGCATCATTGCTTTCAATTTCTCTTCTACTCTAGTTCTGCCAGTAACTCAGGCAGCCAACTTGACACAAGCCTATCTTAAAGCCTCATACATGCTGATAACTTCAAATTAAATATGCAAAACTAAATTAATTCAACTAAATCACTCTATTACTTAAACAAAATAAGGGGAAATTATGAATTTAGATTGTTTTACTATGGCTCCCATTTGTTCCATGTGAGGTGAATGAACATAAAGCAGAAGTGTCCCCATTTTGAAAGAAACAAAATACCATAGATGGAAGTCTTTTTATTAGATCCTTTATATCCAGTTCCAACAGAAGCTGAGAAGAATATTTCAGATACAATTTGCAATCCTTTCACAGTTTAATATATTCATGATCTTCTGCTCAAACTGCAAAGCTCAGTAAACCACAAGCTGAAGGCTTGCATAGCTAGCCATCCAGCAGCGTTGTTTTTTGATCTTTCATTAATCAGCAGGCTGGCTCTCTTCTGATTCACCCCACTAACCCCTTGAAACTTTTTATTTGTAAAAGGATAATTCTTAAAATATTTCTCAATGAGGGTAATTACCTTCACTTTCTATATGCAATTAAACCAAGGAACAGAAGAGCTAAGTGACTGCCAGAGGTTATAGAGAAAAGCAAGATGAAAATATGGTTGCTTTCTTCTGAAAGAGCTGCTTAAATATTAATATATATATATATGATCTGAAAGAGAGAATTTCAGAAAAAAAAATTACAGTGAACAGAGTCATGAATTTTGATCTTGCAGTAGTCAGTCCATGACAGAAGACTCGTCTCTTCTACTCTGATGGTACTTGGGATAAAATAAAAAAGAATTCAGTGCCAGTCTCATTGATAAATTGAACATTAGAAAAGCCCTGAATACAAAATTATCTAACAGATGACAAATCTGCTATAAGGAATAATAAAGACTATGAGCAAAAAGTTCACCTTTTGTCCACATTTCCTATGCCTAAACTTGTATGATTTTTAATCAGGATTTCAGAATGTGACATTAGTATGCAATTAGGCTTTGCTTTTCATTATATGCGATTCTCAGAAGCAAAACAACATTCTTCTCTGGGAGCTGAAAGTCATTTGTTTAAATCTTGCAGTAAGATTGCATTTCTTCTGAAAAATGTCTAAAATAAACTCAGACCAAATGTGATTTTGGATTAGATGCCCTTGAATTTATCAGATACTGTAACAGTTATAGACTAGCTGGTAGGTATGCAGTATCTACAGGTATTTCATCATATACATTCCCAAGAAGTAAACAGCTAACCAGATATTATGCATAAAAAGGCTTCTCTTACTTTTAGGAGATGATTTATAACTGGTCTTAGCCTTTATCGCCTGCCAGAAAACACCACTGCCAGAAACAACGTCATCATGAATGGCTATACTGCTACTGCTAAATTAGTACCTTCATGAAATTCACAAAAAGGCAAAGTGATGGGAGACTGCAGGCATTCCCTTCCTATACCTTTTAGAAGACATAAATGTTAGAAGTCATAAATGAACAGGTTTACTCATGAAGAAGGAGGTCCTAAGGTATCACAGGACAATATCACAATAAATTAACAAAGAACAAAGTACTATCTTTATAACTAATGCCCACCACGAAAAGAAAATGGCAGTCTGGGGAAACAGCTTAACTTTGTAGAATAAAAATGCACCCATGTTGTACTGCCTGAATGCAAGAAGACTGCTACGACGATGCTGCCTTCAACCTGTAGGGCAAGTATGTGCTGTAGCTAACCCCAGACCTGTGGCCTTGCACCATAGACCTTCCTTAGCTAAGACATTTGGTGAAGGGACTATAAAACAAGACTTACAAGGAATGGCTGAGGTTAAAAAAATGGGATTGTTTAGGCTGGAGAAATGGAGGCTCTCTACAACTACCTGAAAGAAGGTTGCAACAAGGAAGGTGTCAGTCTCTTTTCTCAAGAGACAAGAAATAGGACATGGGGAAATGATCTCAAGTTGTGCCAGAGAAGGTTTAGGGTGGACATTAGGAATAGTTTTTTTACAGAGAAGAAAGCATTCAAACTGGCTGCCCATGGAAGTGGTGGAGATCCTATCCCTGGAGGAATTCAAGAGACAGGTGAATGTGGCACTAAGGGACACGATTTAGTGATGTGACGCAGTAGGTCATGTTGATGGCTGGACTTGATGATCTTGAAGATCTTTTCCAACGTACACGGACAAGGACCCTATGATTCTATCTTTCTATCGCCCCTGTAGGACTGAGGGAAGTGAAGGGGGTGCAGGGAATGGAGAATATCTTCAGTCACCTTTACTCCAATCCACATACACCTGGAACCACAATCCATCTAAGAAAGTAATAGGAAATGCCCAAGATGTGCCTCCCCACAGGCTCTGTTGCAAACCACATGACAGACTTATGCAGAAAGGTGCTTCTGGAGCTCCTCAATGTCTGCCTTCTGCATTGCTCATGCAACTCCTTATCTCCCCAGCACTCGAAGACCTGTATCTCCCTAGCAATCAGCCTTGTGATCCGTGCCAAACCACAGAGAGCAGTTACATCTTTCAAAGAGAATTTCAGAAGCTGCAGCTTTAACTCCCTGTCAGAATGAAAAGAGATTTAAAGTAGAAAAATTCTCAACAATGCCTTTTCTTTCCCTTACTGCACTGAACATACATGAAAAAGCTCTCTTTAGAAAAAGGACAAGAAGAGATTAGTCCCAGTATACTCTACAGCCATATATTGTAGAGGAGATTCAGACTGGCACTGTGTTTTTCAGCAGTTCCACAAATGAGGACATTGGAGTGAGTTGGATTTTCAGGAACTCCCTTGCCAAAATTCCCATAACTTGGGCCTGCCAAGCATTCCTGCATACTAGAAGGGCACTATGAAACGTCAGGTGAAAATTGTATCCTGTTTCCCCAAACAAAAGTTTAACAGCAAGAAAACCTTGTTAAACGTCTTCAAAATCTCCTGCTACCAGAGATTAAAAGACAGCAAGATGAATCAGACCAGCAGATAACAAGAGTTTGGGGAGGTGGAGGCCAACCTATAAACTGCCTAAAAAGTTCTTTTCGTTGCAAAATATTATGGTTTAACAAGCCTAACAAGTAAACTGCAGGAGCACTATGTTCGCTTTAACACACCCATACATCATCCCGGTGGTCAGCAATATTGTACCCAAGTGGAACAGAATTTCTTCCCACCATCTCTACCTGCACCACTGTGACATACTCAAAAGGAAAAAGCATGGTAATTATGTTAAATAACTGAAAAGAACTTAGACAGTTGTGCTTAATGATTTTTTTATTTATACCTCAGGAAGAATCCAATGATCCTTCTGTGAATTTAAGAAAGCTAAAACACGAAGCAAAGGAAATTATTGCTGCTTTTATAGCAATCATATCAAACTCACTTCCCCTGGTAATTATACTCTTATCCCTATCATGCACACCCTGGTTACATATTAAATCTCACAATAATGGATACTTTCATTTTGCCTATACAGGTATCGATTACATTTCTGAAGCAAAGAAAGCTCAATAACCAAATATATCTCCTTCTGCCCCCAGTGAGACATGTTCAGAGGTTTCATAACAAACATGTTGCTTAAATGATTGGACAATCACTTCTCCCAAAAGATTTGAGGCACTTTTATTGAATTTATTTCTCTAAGTTTGAAAAAGTATTGTAAAATGTCTTCGTGTCTCATCAGGTTGTTTTGATAATGGCCTAGGTATTGACTTGACTTAGAGAAAATAGCTTGTGTCTGAGCAATGACAGAGAGAATGGTAGGAGGCAGGAGAGATATAGGCATGTAGGTATTGTCAGAACGGTTATAACTCCAGCCCCAGGTCCCACCTCTGACAGCAGTTAGCCTTGGACATGTCCTTTACTTTCCTCTAAAGCTCCATTAGAGAGATACACGTGGTGAGCTGTCGCCCACACGAATCTCATCCTAATGATTGAGACTGACTTAAAACTTTGAGCTGAATTCATTTCCAAAGACTTCGTTTCTAATGCTTGCTTTTCTTTTGGGGTATTCTTATCACCATAAACACTCATCCTCCTGCAAATTTATGACAACTTTTTTCAGTTTAGCAGGTTTTTTTAATGTATTTTTTTCTTGGAAGCAATTATTTTCTCCTACTTGCTTTTCCCCATGAAAATGGAAACATTTCACCTAAAGCATTTTTTAATTCCTTTTTGGGGGGGGAGAACTTTATTATTTCCCTGAGTGAGCTGACACAAATGTGAAACTATCACAAATTCATTTACGCGTTGTTATATTATTTCCACCTTTGTTTAAGCTACACAGGCTGCCTACTGAATTTCACAAGAAGCTTGCCTTTAACGAGTCCACAACTCTACAGGCTTTCCTGACTTTCAGAGGAAAATGCAGCAATACAAGTGTGTGTGTGATCTGGACATAGTCTGTGTGAAAACAACTTAGGAACACATCTCTCAAATGCAGCATATGGTGTTATATGAAAAGAAAATTCAACACAAATCAGCAATTACAGCAACACTTCAGAAAGCCTGTGAAAAGAGTGTGCACCTACAGAGGGAAACCAAACAATTCATAATCTGATGAGGTTCAAGTTACTTCCCAGAGTCAAAATGAAGGGTAATCATATAGCACTGGCTCATTTCACAGTCAGAATGAGCAACAGACTTATTTCCCTCCAGCATGACGAGAGTGTAGCATAAAACTTGCAGAAAGCTTTAAGATTCAATTTCAGGGGTGGATCAGTTGATAGTGAATCATGCTCTCATGTAGGAAACCTGAAACAGGAGCTGTCAAACATCAGGGCATTCACAGCCTGTTGCAAGTGTTCAGTCAAGTCTGATTTAGCAGAAAGGTGTCTCTGTGTCATGCAAGAGGAGCTCAAGCTAACCATAAGGATTTTTTCCTAATTCTACCTATCAAACTCTTTTTCATGTCATCCTCCTACATGGCTTATTTTGCTGGTAGAATAAAAGGAAAAATAAGGGCTAAATCATGTTTCAAACACTGCAAGAAAGTAGCAGCAAGAGCAACGCTCTGTAAGACCAATGTTTTATCATACTTATTAAAGACTGAGAGGCAGCTTTCAGTCAAGCCCAAGAAAGATGAGTAGCAAAAAAGAGAAACACCAGCTAGTACACTGCAATAAAACATCACCAAACTGGAATTCCAGACACACTCCTAGCATGTCCACAGTGACCACTTGTAGATGTTACTGCCAAGTGAAGGATTCTTATTAGCTGCATTTCATGCCTTTAAAGAGCTAAAACAAGTTGAAGAGTTATTGAACAATCTTTCTAAAACTCTGAATTCTTACCATTTTTCTATGTCTTACACATCTATGGACATGTTCTGCAAACAACTATGGATGAAATCTGACTTGAGAAATGGGGATCACAAGGGCAGAGTTTTCTTACCAAAGTGAGCCTGAGAAATCAAACAATTAAAATTCAGATAAAAGAAGATGTAACGGATCACTGCTGAAGTCTCAAGGACATCTTATTAGGACACATACATTTAGCATACCCACAGACTTATTAAACATATTATCCTGACAACGTCTCTATGAAACTGGAAATTAGCCCTCTCTTAACGCTATTTTACGTTTCAGGAGCTGATCCAAAAGAATATAAAGCCTACACAAAAACTACACAGCCTCCTTTAGCTGTGTAGTTTAGCTGTGTAGCTCAGTGTTACACAACATCTACAGCTGGTTATAGGCAGAGCAAAATGATTCAGATGAGGTTGAAGCCCAACTTCCCTCCTTTGTTACTTATGCATGTATAGCATGTCAGAGCATCGTGAGATGTCTCTACTTTACTTGATACAGTATTGTCAACCTCAAAATTCAGGTGATCTGGGGAGTCAACAGTTAATACCAGTGACATATCAATGGCCAAAAAGCTTGCAGAATTGCACCTACAAAATTCAGAGAGTTTCAATACTTTTACATCATCTTAGAGTTTTAATTATAGCAGAATATGCCAAATGAGTTATTTGGTCTTCCCACAGTCTTTTTTAGGCTCACAGTTGAGTACCCACGAATATAACCAAGCATTTACACATAGCTGGAAGGTTCTGGGACTTTGTCTAAAATAACTTCATACCAAAGAAATTAATGAGTTGTTTAAGTTCTTCTAACCAAGAAAGTCATAATAAATTAATATGTCTAATTAGAACCAACCTCAATGAGATTACATTAAAATCTCATTTTGTTCTATTAAAAAATTCAATAAAACCGTACCAATTAAATTAGGCAATCAGTAAGAACGAGGAAATTTTCTTGATGTTTCATCTACTTTGTTCAGCTATTAAAAGTCATTTTTAACAGCTTGTTGACAGTGCTCATCTCTTGACAGTGCTGCAGGTACTATCAGATGTCAGCTTTCAAATCTGCTTGGACAAATGATCTTTGCATTGCCATTTAGCACATCTGCCTCTGCAGGTAATTGAGCTCTCCTAGGAAGCCCAGGTCTTCAGAAGTGTGGGAGATAACAGTTTACAGGGGAGAAAAGGGAAAGCAAAGGGAATACTGAATTTCAAGCTAAACTGATACAGAGCATGAAACTATAAAAATCTAATTTGCAAAACACTTACAACCTGTTGTAGAAACTACACAATCTCAGTTTGTAGATAAGTTCAGTGACACATCAGTATGCATTATTCCGTTGCCTGCAAGTCTGGTGGGTGGTTCACTCTCCACATCTGTCACATTTTAATGCCTGCTGGCATTGTCTTCCTACATTGATCTTGAGCAAAAATAGGTTTGGCCACACTGAGCAAGTAAAATCTACTAACAAATTTCCAGCAGCTCTTTCTCATCATAAAGTATCATTCAATATGGACTGTGAGGAACTAGCATAAAACACTACCATTTTCTATATTTCTTATGTACAAATAAGAAACTGCTGTTATGTCTCTGTTCTACACTTCTGCACCTCATGCCTTGTTATTTATGACATCAGGAGTATTTTTTCTTGAAGATTGGTCTCAAACACAAAATCAAAATCTGCATAGGTGGACTGAGATTGAATTAGAGAATTGATCAAGTTGCTACATTAGCAGAGAGCTCTGACACTGAAATAATCTCAGTTCTAATAGCAGGAGAAACAAAAATGGAATTTTCACTTTTGCATATAGAAAAGAAATTGCTCTTGTCTCAAAATACACAATTTTTGGTGTCTTTCTCCATATTCTTCAGGAAAGAAAAAAACATTCTTGTTATTTATCCATCCTTCTACATGGAAACCAAGTAAATGGCTACTCTAGCTCAGCCCCCTGTAGTGTTTTACACCCAGAAGACTCAACTGTTCTGAAGTGTTTTTATAATAAGGTTGTACAAGCCCATTTGAGCCCATCTTTATGCCTTCAAGTCCCATGCCAGAGTGCTAAAAACTGTCTGCTGCTTGTGTTTTCAGATTCCCAGGTATACCATATCTTGACTGAGAGCCTGAGGTCCCCATGGTCTTAGAATGGCTCCACTTCTCCAAAAGAATAGGCTATGAAAACCTATGTTTTCAGTAGCTCATCAGTAATGCAACCTGCATTCAAACATGAGTCCATCATGCTGAAACATTTATGCCACACAAAAGTACCAGCACCTTGAGAATACATAGTCAAAATAAGCCAGAGACTCAATACTGATTAAGGAATTCCTTTCAGAGATACTGAATATCCAGTTAGTTCAGACGGCCATACTTTCCTGGTAAAGACACTCTTCCAGTTGCCTGGTTCCCCAAGTGATCTGTGTTTGTCCTCCTTACTGCAGAATATTATGAGATACAAGTAACATTTAATAATAAATAAACAGTGCTAACAGTGTCAAATCATCCCACATTACAGGAATAAATATTACAATTGTCCTACTTGATAGTGCCTTTCCATTTGAAGTTACTTAGTGGAATTTATGCAACTACAATTGTGAAGAGGTGAAATTGAAATGAAATCAACCTGAAATGATTTGTTCTGTACTCACTTCACCACTCAAAATTTTACAAGTTTTTATCTTACCTGCAATGAAAAGGAATGTCAAAAATTTTACGTCCTTCCCAAAATTGTTTCTCACCATTTACAGAACTCTGTCAGCTGAATACAGAGTGGAAAGGAGACTGTTCCTGTATTATCTATATAATCTTTACTTTTAAATGCAAAGGCGCCTTTGTGACAAGGCAGCTGTCACTTTGCTTTTCAGTTAGAATATTACAGAGTGACTCACTATGATCCTTATCTCCCACTCACACTCCTGGGGGCTTTGCATTTTTTTTGGTTTGGTTTGTTTTTTGTTTTTTGTTTTTTGTTTTTTTTTTTTTGTTGTTGTTTATTTGTTTGTTTTGTTTTGTTTTTGTTTTGTTTTCTTAATCTGAAATTCAGTCATTTGGACTAAGAACTGGAGGGTATAAGAAAACATAATGTTTCTGAACTGTATTTTGAAATTTAAAAGTGTCTTACTGCTACTTTTTAAAGTATGCTGTGCACTACAGGTTTTTTAAATCCAAAACCTCCAAAGTTACCACCTTCCTTATCTGCCCAGGATATTAGAAACTGCAAGAAAGCAAAAGAAATAGGACCTGTCTAACAAACATATTTAGGCACAGCTTTTACAACATTTTATTTAACAGAGACATAAGCCATTACTGTTTCATCTATCATTCTTATGCACATGCTACACATTATTCATCCTGGACCTCTGGGACAGTCCCATAAATCTGTATGGAGTCGGGTGTCTGGGGTAAAGAGGTGTGTTTAGGGTTTTGTTTGTTTGGGTGGGTTTTGTTCCTTTTCTGTCTCTGGGATTTTTTGAGGGGGAGGAGTCTTTTGTCTTATTTTAAGCCTTCTGATCCAATATGCCATCAGGGTCCCTTTGGATCTAACATACAAAATACCATTTTAACATATTGCTACAACCTGCAGTATAAAGCCACTGCTGCAGCAGTTGTCATTTAGAACATTAATACTGCAGCTGGTTTAAATTTAAAAAAAATTAATAAAAGGGCTTTGTCTGCATTAAGGACGAGAGGGGGAAAAGCTTTCATTTTTCCCAATAAAAAGACTGGTAGAAGCACAAAAAACAAATTTGAGTCAAGAAGAGATGAGCCCTGGAATTCTTAAAACATACATCAAAAGAGCTTCTCAATTTGGTGCCATCTCTGAGAAAATAGAAAAAAAAATCAGTCCTATTTGTAACTATAAAATGAACGGATTTTGTGAGCTTGTTGCATTTGTTTGGTCTCTATATGAAAGGCATTAAGGAGTAAGATTCAATTGCTAGGGTTCGTTCCTCAACATATTTCCAGAGTTCTTTCACACAAGGGTTTAAAACTCCACCTTTGGCTGACCCTTTAACTCAGTAGAGTTAAATCAGTAAAAACTACTTGCAGACTATCAAAGAGAATGTTTCCAGGAGGAATAAATTGGGCTATAGGCTGCATGGCTTCCCTCTTGCCTCCCCTTCTTAGACTTCTTTCCCTACATATTCTTGTGATTTGTCTTTGTCCAATCATACATCATTTTAACAGAAACATGGAAAAAAACTAACTGCTGGCTAATTTACAGAGCTGCCATTAAAGGAGGCCCCACACAGACTGGGCATCATTAGGAATTTGTCAAGTGTTCATAGACCAGATCTGGGGTACTGTAGAAATTCTGTTGTTTATGGTTCTTACATTAGTTCTTACGTACTTGTTACAAAACCTGCAGGAGTAATGCTGCTACATCTCCAGTGGATTTTTGTTTAATTGTTCCATTATGTTTCAATTGATTTATACTAAGTATGCAGAATGAGCTCATCATTTCTGATCTAGACATCAGAAAATCACATGAAAGGCACTATTACGAAGGCCATAGCTCCAAGGGAATTTCCAATCTGATTTCAAGTCAGAAAATCTGCAAAGAAGAGAACACTCAACCAAGCAGTGAATTTCTGATGCCTTCTAAGGGATGAACTCTGAGGATATTTTTTCCAATAGCTGAGCCATTCAGAAGTCATTGTCATGTGTGAAGCTTCTGTCATCTAATAAGCACTGAGCTCACACAGCAGTTGTTTTGTTTTTTCCTCTGTGGGGATACTACTGGGATCGTTTTCATCCTTCTGGTTCTCTTCTTTGATGAAACTTAAAAGTTGTTAATATATTAATTATTCCTCAGCCAGAAGGGAAACTGATGACCAGACAGTCAGGAACATGGAAAATCTTTTCCTTTCCATTCTTGAATTGATTTAGTTTTACTGTTCTTTGTTAGGCTGAAATGTCATTCAGGTAGCCCAGGTTTTACACACCTCTGAGAAGTATAAAAAGGATGGGGAGGTTTTTTTTTCCTTTTACAAGATCATTAGTAAGTTCCCTTGAAAATTATTAAACCAGATATTATACAAGGTATTATAATGATTCACTAGTAATACAGAAAATGTTATCTCTTTTTTTTTTTTCAAGCCTGCTGTCCCTGGGATGTAAATTAATCGAGGCCAAATTCATCTAGTCACTTTTAATTTTAAAAAGGCATATATGGATATCAACCATGTTGTACCTTTAGTCCATTACTTTGATTATTTCTACATCCAGCTTTTGATACTGGATGATAACCAAGTTATATTTTGGTGCCTGACAGGTAACCCAGAGAAAGTTAGTATCTTGATGACATTTTGAAGATTTCTACCTAGAAACACTACACTAGGTCTCTATAGGATGTGTGAAAAGATTAAGGAGTCTAGAATTAATACAAAATCTGACCAATATAACAGCAATTTAGAACTACTTCCTGATCCAAAAAGAGAAAAAGAAGCAGCTAAGCAAGATGGAAATGAGCAAGTCTGGGATTTGCAGACATAAGACCTTAGCAGCAGCTGGGCAACTCCAAGGTTATCTTAATAAAGTGGAGCTTGTTCAAAGAGATGTGTCTCACAGCAGACTTGAGCCCTGTGCTGTCTCACATAGGAAAGGTAGAAAAAAAAAATCTGTTAATACATTTAAGCATTTTTAGGTAACAGGCTTTGCAACACTGGGAGAGTGATTGCTCAGATAGCTAAGCTTTTCCATTTGAAAAGTTTTCACTTAATCTATTCTTCCACCTGGACACGCTTAAGAGAAAAGGTCATTTCAATAGATTAATTAATTCACCTTCACTTTCTGCTCTCCTCTTTGCCTTTTATTTTCTTACTTCCCAGAAAATACCTCCTCTGAAGCTATATAAGCAAAAAACCCTCCAAATCACAGATTTTAAGGGAAGGAGGAACTCATGTTAGCATTCAGTTTGACCTGCATATGGCACACCACAACCTTCTGCAAATTAATATCAGTTTCAAGTCCAAAAACTGTGTTTGAATTAAATCTCAGGGAAAAAAAAAAAAAAAAAAAAAAAAGACCTAAAAAAAAACCCTGACTTGGAATTTTCAGTGGCACAGAATGCACAGTGGCTCATGGTATTTCTGCTAAAATCTCTGGATTTAGATTATTCTCAATTTTTCTCATTTCAAATTCTAGCAATTTGTTCTACCATACCTTTCATTGCTAAAGCAGGGAGCCTTCCAATACATAGCATCTTTTGTGAAAAATTAAAGACACTATGTTTGTGATTTCTTTACATCCCTCACAACAAAACATGTGCTAACAATTCTGTAATCTATTTCCTAAGTCTTCTCTGAACCACAACCAATATTTAAAATAAGGTTTAAACAATAAATTGGAATATATTAGGCTAATACATATCTTAAACATAGAAGAAATAAAATCCTGTATTTACATTATTATTTATAATCCTGTATTTAAATTTAGAACAATTATTTTGGACAAACTGCTCATTTTATTAAGGATTTCTCATGTCTAAAATTATGTTTTATATTCTGTATTTACTAATTTCAGAGATGCCACCTATAGAAAACGTGTTTTGATAGCAGCAGATTGGTATATAGTTAGATATGAAACCTTCTGTGGACTTGACAAATTCAGGAATCATTCCCCAACTCTTCAGATCCCAAAGCCTCTCTTTGGAATCTGTTTTCTCCCTCCCTTCCCTCATTTGTCTTCTCCTTTTCTTCAAGCACTTTTTAAAGGAGGTTGTCAAATCTGTTTTATAGCTTAGACAGGGGGAACAAAGGGCAAGAAACATCATTAAGTATCAATCTTCTAGTTTTAACAGCCTGGGTGCAGAGATCTTAAGAGTCCAGAACTCAAAAACATGATCTAATCTAACAGTTATAACTTCCTCTTTTAATTTTTTTTAATGGGGTCTAAAATATAGACATGTTTGAAGGGGGAGGGCTGAAAGTTAATCCTGGTTGCCATGTCACTCTACAAATCAAAAGAAAGCAATCCATTACAGATAGTTTTGAGGGCAACAGTACTACAGTGGTATTCCTGATGGATTTAGAAATTATGGTCTGTGGAACTTCACAGGCATTAAGCATGAAAATAAAACCATTAGATCTTCTCAACAAATGGAGTCACTATTGAAGGATATATTTTTTTCCTGCTCACAGTTGGGTTTTTATTTTTCCAAATTGGAAACACACCATGCAGAGGAAGTAATAACATTGCAGTAAAGTATTCAAAGCCCAATTTTTATTCACATTGATTATCTTTTACATTTTGAAGTATTGCCTTTGTACATCCATCTGTAAATGGTTATCAGATAGGAATTCAAAACCTTTTGTTCATTAAACCATTTTGTGAGAACACTACTATATTTTTGTTATATCTTTGGGCAAAGTAGAAATGAAAAATGATGTGCATGGTTTTTCATTCACTTTCCAAGTTCAAAATCTGCATTTCTTTCTTGAAGTCAGAAAAATATATACATATTTAATCTCAGTTTTACCACTATAATATAAAGTGAACACAAAAAAAATATTCCTTCCAAACAGAATTTGAATGGTTTCATGAGTACCCGATGTTGTTTTTCTCCTTTTTAACTGTATTAAAATTATTTGCACATCCTCAAAAATAAGGACTACCTTTTCTAGATGGTGAGTAGATGACAGACTGCAATAAAGAGGTGGGATCTTTCCCATTGCAAAGTTAATTTGTTTAGGGGAAAAAAAAAGAAAAAAAAAGAAAAAAAAAAAAAAAGGAAAAAATGGTCTCCATCAACACAACTAATCTTTAACAAAACAAATAAAGCCTAGGAGAAATGTCTTCTTGCAGGGCATTCATTCCTGATCATTCCATGACCCTATGGCCATTAGTAGTTTCCAAAGTTATTTGGAGCATGATTTAGGTGAACTTCAATTAACTTTTGTCCTTAGTGAAGTAATAACCTAAGTATCCTACCATCACTACAAAATATATTTCTGAATACCACTCTAGTTTTATATATTTAATTTTTTTGAACACCTACATGAAAGAAAGCTATTTACAGATCTTGGGAAGCAGAAAGAGATATCTAACTTCTTTCATCACATACTGTATATCCCAGAAAAAAAATAAAAAATAAAGAAAAAAAAATAAAGAAAAAAAACTTCCAAAAGATATAGGAAGCTTTTCCTTTTTTTGTCATGTAGTTTGTTCTGATTTTGCATTCACAGTAACCTCACACAGACATTTCTGCAAAGAGCTTTTAAGTAAAATGTACAATGAAAAAATGTGTATTTTACAATAACAGCTGAAAAGTTGGAGGTAATACTTCAAGTGGTAGTGGTCAGAAATTTCTCACACTTCTGCAGAAGTTCATGTGTTTCTTCACTTGTTTCCAAGAAACTAAAACAAATCTGCTCTCATGGAGACATTGGTCATCTGTCTTTTTAACTGTTGCCCATTACATCTTCGAGGCTTCACTTTTCAGGGTGCAAAGTGCCCCCAGCTGCCACAAATATCATAGTTACTGCAAATAGGACCCAACAGATTTTATTTAGCTGGTGGAGATAACTCCCAAAAATTCTGCTACAAATGCTAGCTGTATTTCTTTGCTATAGTGATAAGTATTGTAAATGAAATCAAACAACCAACAGCGAAAAGCTTTACCAACAAAGGATTGGAGAGATGGAGAGGATGACAGAAAAAGAAAACTCACATCACTTAACAAATTACTGGAAGGTATTAATGAGAGAATGTGGGCAAATAAATAAATAAGAATCTACATGAAATAAAATAAAGCAAAGCTGGTCAATTAAATAGCAAACCAGTAATGGTCACTGGGGTCTCCGAGGGACAAGTTCACGCAGGTTAGTGGAGTTATACAGAGATGACTTGATGCATGGACTATCTTATGAGTAACAAACATAGAATCAACTTTTATATTCTTTGGACCTATTTCTTTTGTTGAGTTGTTACATGATGAAACAGAAACAAGAAAAGAATGAACCTACATCTGCTTCTGAATCTGTTTGATCTCTTTCACAGAAAAATACTGTACTGTGACAATTATTAACTTAAAAAAGTAGCATCAGTTGCCGTTAATACAGTAATGCAGTAAAAATTGGCAATAGAGTAAAAACTAATAACATTGCTTTAAAAGAAAAAGAAAGACAAGGTAACAAAGCAAAAGAGAAGGGACTTTCCTGAAATAGAATTTCCTTAATAATTCAATCATTGCAATTTAAATGTGAGATAACCTCTACAAAGGACTTATTCTGGAAATATCAACCAGTAATTAGCATAGCCAGTGCTGCAACTTGTAGAATCTGACAAATCAAGGAAGGGAAATGTCTAAAGCCTTGGAAAAAAAAAATTACATGCATAATTTATCACACATAATGAAAATGCTATTGCTGTACTGATACATGAAGTATTTCTCATCAGAAATTGTATATTAGTTCCATTTTTTTCTGAATTTTCATATATACTTTAAGTTATAAAATGTATTTCCCAATAAACCAAGGTTAAATAAATTATTTAAAGTATGACTTTATGTATGTGCACAAAACTGTGTTTTCTATTATGAATTAAGTTAAAATAGACTGTAAATAGCAATAAAAATGAACTTTTAAAAATGGATTTAATTTCCCTATAAAAATTATACCACATTGAAATGCCTCTAAGAAATCACCTATGGCTTTTTTTTTTTTTTTTTGGATATGTGAATTAACATGTAACAAATGAAAGTGAAGCTCTATAGGCTACATGTTGTTTTGTTGTTGTTGTTGTTGTTTTGTTTTAGTTTTTAATGAGATTCATTAAGTACTTGCTTTGATTTTTGCAATGCATAGCAGCACTATAGAGTTGTCAAAACACTGATCATTGATGATACTAAAACAAAGAGCCTTGTGTTTGTGTTTTAAGTTAGCACCACTTTTTGCCTATGTTTATTTTTGGCCATATCTTATTATCTACTACTTATATGGTAAAATGCTTATTAGCTGCCATCATCACTGAAAGATCATGGTTTTTCATTCCAAAAAATTTACATTGTGGACCATTTATCTCTACTCCTAATTAAATTTAATATCAAGCTATTCAGTGACTGTTGCTAATTCTCTCATACACATCAGTTAGCACAAACAACAACTTTTGTGCATTCAGTGTGAAAATTTTCTCAGATTCAAAGACACATGATCTAAACTGTCACAGTGGAAAAACATGGCATTCTGCTAATTGGTACTTCTGTATTTGTTTAATGTTGAAAGCTTTCTTTCATAAATTTGTGTTTAAGCAAGTTAATCATAGAATGGTTTGGCTTGGAAGGGACCCTAAAGATCATCCAGCTCCAATTCCCTGCCATAGGCAGGGATGTCACCCACTGGATCACATTGGCGAAGGCCTCATCCAAGCTGGCCTTGAACACCTCCAGTTATGGGGCATCCACAGCTTCACTGGGCAACCTGTGCCAGTGCCTCACCACCCTTACTGTAAAGATTTTTTTCCTTATATCTAATCTAAATCTACCTTCCTGTAATTTAAACCCATTGCCCCTTGTCCTGTCACTACACTCCCTGAGATTCTCTCCCCAGCTTTCCTGTAGGCCCCCATAGGTATTGCAACAATTTACCAACAACTTTACACAGTAACTACATATCTGTGTTATGTGGCACATAAAGGTTGTAGTTGTAGCATTCAGTAGCCACACTTAAAACATAACAGACTTTTTCATGGTAATTTTATTTTTGCGTTTGTGTGGCTATACAAGGGATGCACAAATAACTGAGAGCACAAATAGGACATAAGGAGAAAAAAAATCTATTTTGGTTACACATGTATAATTGCATTTAGTGGACTGAATTCTGCCAAGTCAATGGAACAGCATGTGGCATAAACCAGTTTAAAATTAGGCCATGAGAATCTATTCAAGTTACAATCTTTCCAAAATGCGAACACATATTAAGAGTCTCTATTGCTCGTAACAACACGATATATTAGCTCTGTAGTGCCAGAAAACTCAAACAGCAAGAGCATTTTCTTTGGTCCTGCTTCATGAACAAAGTATGCTTTAAAAATCAACCAAGTAGCAACACTAAAATAGGAATAGCAGCTCAAGAGACTACCAGCTGAATGGATTAAATATATTTTCTAATATCTCTAAAGCTGCACACTGAAAAAAGAAATCCCACAAATAAAACAACTGCAAAAGTGCACACTTTATGTGACTGGTGGCTTTTCGAGGGCTTATGCTGTGGTGGTGAATAGAGCTTTAATAACTCCAGTGATACTATCACGTTACAGCACCAATAAGATGTGGAATGCTTGGAGAAAGGGGATTCAAGAAGATGCATCAGTTGTTTGGAAAGGTTCTCTCTGAATGAAATGAGCTCCATGAATGAGGACCTATAGGCTGACCTTCATTTTCGTTTTGTTTTCCTTTCTCATCTAAATCCACTTAGTTACTTTAAACCACCAGCAATGACATATTTGGCTGACTGCATTTGCAGTAGTTTGGCCTCTCTCCACATCTGACTGGACAGATGTGCATATCCAAAGAAGTTATTACCATGAGAGATGACTTTTGTTAACATGCACTCAAGAAGGAAGATGTGTTATGGCCAGCAGCTGAAAGGTACTGGAGGAATGCAATGAAGCCTATAAGAGGAAGAGGCTTGTACATGATAGTAAATCATACAGTGTACCTAAATATCAGATACACATACAGACTGCAGCACAAACAGATTTCTTGAGCCATGGGGTTAGTACACACACTACAACAGCTTTTTTCTGAAACTATATGAAGCCCAAATTTTTATGATTGAAAGTATTCATACTTGCAAGATGACATCTATCAGGTTGTGTCTGCTCCAGATGTACTGGAGCAACCCAGACATAGAATCAACCCAATTTGCTTGAGAGAGGGTCACTTAGGCAATGGAACTGTCTGGTCAAAGTAACACATTTAATCAAGGGCTAATGAACAGACAGAAAAGCATGTATCTAGGGTGGTTTATTGCAGAATATAGTACAAAACAAGAGAATAAGGGGTGAGAAAAAAAATATATAAAGAGATACTGAAAATGTATGCAACAAATTTATGCAGATCAAGGCATTCCTTCTTTACTACATCAGTGGCGCCTGGCATGTGATGTGAGCAGCATAATAATAATTTTATATATATGGTAAATATCTACCATCTGTGTTCTAGGCATGAACCATAAAATGCAGCATAAAACAATTAAAATCAACAGAGACAAAGTTCAGGGTACAGAAAGCTTTTGATCCACAAAAATGGCAGATGTTATATTCAAGTGACTGAAGAGTAAAAATATGAGTGAAATGAACTACAAGTCAACCTTTAAAAGTACAGCTCACCCCAGATGCCAAAGGGTTATTTGGCACCCTTTTCATATTCCCAGTGAGACAGAGAAATGGTAAGAAAAATCTATTTCAAAAAATTAATTAGGTCCCTAACTAACAAAAAGTCAATTACTCTTTCTAAAGGATTTCACTAGGTCCTTCCAAGTTCAAGTTTGGAAATTCATAAAAATTGACACTGTATTGTTACTAAAGCAGAGCTTTTTCCAGAGTTTCAGGCTAGTGGACAGAAGCCTTACTTTTTTTCAGAGAAGCATCCCTGAAGTACACCTGCTCTGCAAAAGTCTCGGGCCTATCATTCTTCAGGCAGCACAAGTGATGTACACGTATGGACAAACCAATAAATCAGTTCTGTGCTATTTTCAGCCTTTGGTGTTTTCAGGGTTTAAGGTAGTCTCCTTCCATAACACTCCGTTCCCTCAAATACACTTCCTAGCTGCAGAATTCTGCAGTGAAACATGAACACTTCAACTCTTCCAGCCAGCCTCTTTCAACTATGGCTAGTTCTCGTCTCCTTCTATCTTCAAAGTCCCACTGTGGCTGTTTCTTTTCAACTTGTTGAAACCTTGAGTAGAGAGCAACCCTAGCTCTACACCACATTCCACATCCACCAAATCAGACATAAGAGCTTTTCCTTCAGCTACTTTTTCCTCAGGCCTACTCCATAGCATGTTCTTTACCAGATGTTAGGATTCATTTTGTTCAATATTTATCTTTTTTCAGTGCACTAGTTTACGGGGCAAGGTTTTGGTAGCAGGGACTGCAGGGGCAGCATCTATGAGAGGAGTTCAGGAGCTCCAAAATGCATCAACCACTGGCCAGAGCTGAGCCCATCAGCAATGCTGGTGGCACCTCTGGAAGAATGTATTTAAGAAAGGGTCAAAAAAAAAAAAAAAAAAAAAAAAAGCAGCTGTGAGAGAGAAGAGTAAGAAAAATGTGAAATTACCCTGCAGACATCAAGCCAACTAGCCAACTGAATCCTCACTAAGCTGCATTTCACATGATCTACAACTAACTGTAAGAAAACTAAGACCAGAAGTTGTAAACACAACTGATAATGAAAAACTATATATCAAATTCAATGATTTATGAAACTACAAAATTCGTGTTAAACTATCACTGTTTCTGGAATGGACTTATGAGACTAAAGAGAAAAATCCAAGTAATAAAGTAAAGTATAGTTCAGTTTGTTTTTCCTATACAGTGCAGTCCAAAGCTATATACAGAATGATCATCCATTACGCAGAAATCTCTAGTTTAATTTGGTCCAGGAAGATGGGATAAAACTGAGATCCAGACAGAATAAAGGGTTGGAGGGAAAATGGTAATATATATTGACATATGAAAACTGTTCTAAGTGGCAACTTAGACAGTGTAGCACTCATATATATGGGGAATTAATTGAACTTAGAGCAATCACTGGAAAAGTCTCTGAAGTAGATACTGTGTCTAATTACTGCTAAGACTGTTTGAATGGAAGACAATAAGGACAATGCCGTGTATGGGTAATGGCAAACAAACACTGAACCTTTTTCAGCTTTTCTCATTGAAGACTCAATGCTGATCACACTGGCACAGCAAGTCTAATGCATTAATCTGCCTTTGTCTATCCTGCACAGATGACTAGCACGTGTGACATATTACAGCAGAGGTAGAGATTAACTCCAACATTATGTATGGTAGCCAACTGTATGGGACTTTCTGTGGGGACACACAAACATTTTTACCACTGCAACAAACTTAGCAAAAAACTGAAGTGCTATCACTGACCTTGTTACAGCAGCTTTACAACATCCAATGTACCTCAGAATTATGGCCTGGTGATGTTTCTTTGGATTTCATTGTTGCAGGACTCAAATCTGTTATTCAGTATTCTACAATACATAAGAGAGTTTTTGTTGCACCTAACTCCACATAGAACAATTCGATGTTCTGGGCAATTTGAACAGGAAATAATGGCTGCAGGAGAATAATAAATGTTTCAGGTCCATTACTTTGCTAGGTTAACTTGCTATAATAAATGGCATCCCTCTTCACCTTCTTCAAAGCTCTGTTTTGCAAAATCATACCAGCTGCTTTGCTTGTACCTCCTGGGCTTCTCTAAATTCATACAAATTTGACCACATTTATTGAGAAAATCTCCTACTTATGCAAACCCTTTCAACTGGTAGGTTTCTTTTAATTTGAACACGTCACCTCAGTTTAACAGATTAACAACGTGTATAAAGTTCTCCAGATCTAAAATGATGGTATTTGGTCATCACCCCACAAATGTGCAAGAAATTTCAGAGAACGGAGCAGAGCAAGGCTTAAGTCACACCCATCCAAAAATAGACTGACACAGTTTCACTAAAGTCAAGATGTCTGTACCGGTTGACACCAACTCAGTTCCTCACTCTTTTGGGTTTTATTATAGTTAGGTAATAACATGGTCAATGACCTGGATTCCATCAGAGCATCATGAACTTCCAGTAGCTGATAGCGAAGAGCATGTAGGTTGGTCATCACAGAGGCTCATTTACTGTAGCTGAAGCGGTAAAGAAGCTGTTTGTATATCTGAAGTTTTTCTGTTCAAGGACAGATTCCCCAAATAACCATGGATATGTCCTCAGAGAAGTAATATCTGACATTTAATCTGATATTGGGTAACATTCTCTCCTAAATGTTCACTTTTTGCAGTCATTCCATAGTCACTTACCTTAACATTTGATCATAATAAACATGACCATCACTGAGGACTATAAGGTGATAATTAATCAATATGTACTGCCAAGAATATTGCCATCCGATAGCATCCATTATCTTAGTGCTATAATTAATGGTTTCAGTGACAAGTTGCTATGATACTTTAATGATTTTTTTCCAGAACTTATACATTGTTAACAAGCACTTGGCAAAAGTTTTTGTGCCAACGTACTGGAAATGTCGAGTCTCTGCTTACTGTCACATTCTCTCTTCTGGACACTCTCAAGGAAAGGAATTTTCTAACACATGTTATAGGTTAATTATTTGAGTAGTTTCATTTTTGTCAGTCTGTATGAACACTTAAAATGTAAGCTGCTATGTACAAGAAGTCTTTCGCTTTGTTCTGAATATAATAGGTCCTCACACCTGAACAGAACTCTACCAAATACAAACACTTGATAGATTGCATGACACGTGGACTTCAATCATTTTTATTGTAAAATGGGGTCTACAATCAAGACGTGAAACTTAAGTTAACACTAATCAAGGGATCTTATGAACTGTGATTCACTTTAAAAATCAGGTGCATGTGGACCTCAAAGTCCAGCCCAGTCAGGGCTATCTGACTGTTCATGTGTAGCCTTAGCAAATTGTGACCAACTGGATGTCATGACTATGCTAAAGCAACCTGTTTAGGAAAGCTTTTCCCCATGAGATGCAATCATTGCTTTGTGTATATTATCTGTTGTTAATATTAGCCAAACAGCTCTCAGCTATCGATGAAATAATTTTAGTCCATGATTAACTGGCAGAAAAGTCAAAGAGGAAGGCAGTTCTCTTCCTTCAAGGTCTTTCTGATCATGAACAATTCCACATTACTCAGATAAAAAACAAAAAAAACTCACATGGCACAAAGAATAGATAATAAAAATGAACATTGGCATTCCTTAAGTGATAAAAGTTTGTGAAGATGTTATACGTTTCAGCTTGCAGACACCAGTTAAACAGAAATAAAACTAATTTTGACAGCATATCACTAAGAAATAGAGCAGGTCTGAATTTAAGATTATTACAATTAATTAAAAACAGTTTAGCCAAATGTCATCTTTATGTCAAAATGATGTTGGTGGATGTTACTTAAGAGTTTGATTGGATGAAGCCATTAACAAAAAAAGATAATTCTTTAGCTGGCACACATTAAAGAAAAAAGGTTTCATTACCTCTGAATTGAGCAGTGCTCATGACACTTCAATTTTGTAGGAGTGATCCCACAAAACAACAGGGAATATGTGCTAGAAAATGGCCTAGATATTTTTCCCAAAAGATTAGATTCGATCTTTATGTCTCTGAATACAAGCTCTCTTCAGATCCATTTTTATGTTTTATACCAAAAGATTTTGGGGATTTTGGCAAAACAAGTTTTGCCTGTGAAATTCTCCAATCCTATGCGAGTCTTCATGACCAAAAGTAGCCAAGAATTACCTTGTAGCTATTACCAAGCTAATTAGTAATAAAACATTAGTTATATGCAAGTTCAGATGTATGCAGACTGGGACACGTCTTACCCTCATCAATGAATAAAACTGCAAATGAGAAGGTCAAAAGAAAGGTTCATCTTTCAGAGGCTCGTGTGAGGTGAGTTAGTGGTTTCCATCTACGTTTTATTCAGAAGAGATTTCTACTTCTCAGTGTCAATTAATGTCATTTTATGACATAGCTCTATCATATTGGGATCCTATAGCCAGAGGAATTGAAAAGTTTCTATCCACCTCTAGATTATATATTAACTCATAATTTGGGGGATTTTAAGATTTATCCCTAAAAGAGATTAAAAGATGAGTCGTGTTTTTCATTTTTTTCCCTTCAGTTTTTCTTTTGAGATTTCAGGCATATCAAATCCAATCTTCCCTTTTGAGGGTCAGAGGTATGACACCGGATCTTTTGAAGACTTAAACCAAAGGACAAAACTGAAAAGTCAGAGATAGAAAATTTGTAAATTCGTTGATCAAGGATCATCAATTCCTTGATAAATTTATTCAAAAATTCTACTGAGAGCATCGTAATCCTATAAATTCCCACACTGTTCAAAGTCTTCTGGAAGAAACAAAGTATTTGATGAGCTTTTAACTCCTTCAGTGGTTAAAATCAAAATACAAAAAAAAAAAAGTTGGAGGAAGCAGGCAACACTTGTATGCCTTTTGTGTGCAACTAAGAAAGATTGGAAACTATTTTAGCTTTCAAAACATCAGCTTCAATTCCGAATAAACCATCTATCATTTGGGATTCTTGTCCATTTGATGAGTCCTTAAAAAAATGTTATTCAAAGTGAAAACATTTTTTCCATAGATTCAAAAACAGACAGCTGAGATCCCTAATGTGCAATTACCATGAAATTCCTTTCACTGTAACAACTTTCCCTGCTGTAAGACCTAAAACCTGATCTTATCATGGCCCCAGCTCCCCAGTAGAGCAGGGACTGAGGAGCTAATATAAGTATCTAATTTAGCTGTCATAGTCGACAAAAGGCCTCAGCTTAAGAAAGCAAGAATCAGATCTCTTACTATTCAAAGCAGGCAGACCATGGTTCCCCCATCATCAAGATAGTCATGAATACAGCCCTCTGAAGTGTTTAACCCTTTAATAGTGGTTTGTGTAAGCTGTTGGAAAGTATAGGAGCAATAAGGTGGTGCTCATGGTAATGTACAGTAAAGGAGGTACTGTTATGATTTAGCTTACACCTTCTTAATCTAACTTCTTATCTCAGCAAGAGGAACATAATACTGTGCTTTACTAGCTACTTTTTCTAAAACCCTGGCTCCTTTCTTTTCTTCTTTTGTCTAATGCATATAAACCCTCCATATGGTGAAGGGATGATTTAAACTATTCTCATAAATACCAAATGAAATATTTTCACAGACAATAAAAAGCTAGTTGTCTAATCCTCACTTCTTCAAGTGTTTTCCATTCTCTTTCAGCTGTATTTTAGCTTTTAATGTTGCTGGCTTTTCACCCTTCCCTCTGTGCTCTATTAACTTAAAGATTTAACTTTCATTAGTGCTTTTATAACATTTTCAAACAAAAACCCATCAACATGTTTCCTTATGAGAGCTTTCTTCTCATATTATTTTTAAATTGTGAGCACTGAAGATATGGCCCGGACTTCCCAGAGAAACCAAATAACAACCATGGTTAAGAATTAGCTCTTCAGGGCTGCTTTCAGAGTTTACCTGGGAGGTAACATGCCAGAACAATTTCAGGAATTGTGAGTGAATTTCAAGTGTTGTGAGTGAAGTTGGGTAACATTATCTCTTAAACGTTCACATTGTGCAAAGTCATCCTGATATTTTGGAACTCCTCTGCTCCCAGTTTGTCTTGTGGCTACTTCTGGGTATTACTGCCATTTCTCACCTGGGATCATGTGCTTTAGTTCCACTCAACACTACAGAGAATCTGAGATAACAGCATATGGGCATCCGCAGACCTACTTACCCTATCAGTTTGGACAGCAGACTAGCAGTAACCCAGTTCCCAAGCACTGCAGGAGAAGATCTAGCAGCTTTCTGAACAAACTTAGAATACTTGTGCAGACGTACTCCAAGCACAACAGATGTGGAACGCACCAGTCTCCATGTTTACAGTGAGGTGACATGTAAGGCATACAGCTTTTATATATGCCTGTGTTTGAAAATGTGTGCATCTGAAACATTACATATTCTCTCAGTAAGCACAAATAACAGGATGAATTTCAAGATTAAAAAAATGTCATGCTAGTTGTGTGTTTTTTTTTTTCTCAAGGGTAAGGCAGATGGAAGGTACCATCATGCTTATCTCTCTAACTAGATGAGGATGTCAAAATATGACACAAAATCCAGGAGACGGTGGTCCTGATCCCCATCAGGGCTAACAATTTTTGTTGCCCCAAAGGAAAAACTCAGAGAGGGGCCTATTTAATTAATATAATTTCAGAAATCCTTCAAAAATAAACCTTTTAGTCTTTTTTTTTTTTTTTTTTTAATGAAATACATTCAAGAATAACGATTCTCCGTGAAAATACCCACTTCTAATCAGGTATTCATGTCTCTATCAAGTACTCCTCCTGGCTGTAGAAAAATGTTTTTAAAGAATTTATGAAGAGAGAAATTCAGATACTAAAATCTGCAACCTGCAATGAGAGGTGAAAGCAAATGTTGTGTTTCTGTGCCTGAATGCACAGCATGCATCGCTGTGGGCTCTCCAATTATTACCAACAAAAAACCTTTACTATTCCAACGGGCACTGAGGCAGAGAGATTAAAGCATTTCTTCAAGACTATGCCATAAAGCTGTGAAGACCCAGCAGTTAAAAAGGCTCCTTTCAACAATTCACATGGTCAACATGCTATGCTGACATTCTTCATTGAATCATGCAACTCTTTGATGTGGGAATTTGTCAACCACAAATATGCTTTAGCCTCTAAAAAAGAATTAGAGTTTTGAATGATCTCTTGGTCATACAAATGCAGAAAGGACTGTGCATCTCAAACTCCAAAAAAAGTGAAACCTCAGCAGCTACCGGAGGAAGACCTTTTAGTCAGACTGCCTAAAAATCATGCATTTGCTTTTATTACAACTCACATCACTCAACTGTTTGACAAGTTCTGAGAAAAATGTTGACAAATTCTGAGAAAAATGTTGTCACTAAGGACCATAACCCTGTTTTATGAAGATTCAGAAGCTTTCACGTGAACAGAATTCCTGCCATAACAGGATCCAATATTCCTGACTTTCTTATAATGAGATAACAGAAACGAGGTCTGTCCTTTTTTAAAGGGATATCAAGAAAGTAAAGCCTATGAGATCTGGAGAAAAGAGAAAGTCAGAGTAACAGGGCTAGGATACATAAAACAGTATTGATTCTTTACAAAAGTGTAAAGATAATACTTCACATCGACATGGAAGTGGAAACCTGTGCTTAGCACAAAACAGTTTTAATGAAAGCAAGGACACAGATAGCCAAATCTACATGTACCCACAGAAAGCCTGCAAAAACACCCAAGCTGAAAGTAGCCTAAGATCCAATATCTTCATGCAAGGAAAAGCATAAACGTTCAAGTGCCAATGAGAAGATGCTTGTCTTTCCTCAGTGGTTTGTTATTTCCAGAAGGCCAGGGAGCTGGGGAGGAAACTGGTTGTTTTAATTTGGTCTGAAAGAATTCAGCAAAATTGTCCCTTGAGATTTATGTTTCCTTCTGGTTTCAGCTATGATGGAAATGATATTTAGAAATCCTTGTTGGATAACCTAGTGCTTGTGGTTTGAGTCTTGTCTGAAGGCAGGGATCTCAAAGACGTATAAAACTGAAATAAAGCAGACAAAACCCAATTTTCTCTGAGGATGCATGAACATCGTGGCAAGTTTATATAGCCCAGTATCCTGCTTCTTACAGAGGCCAGTAGCAGATGTAGACTGCAGTGTAAAGACAGAACAAGCATACAAAAACAGTTCTCTAGAATACTTTTCTCTGATTTATATGATTTGTGGCTTACAGACTTTCTGAGCCACAGGCAACAGCCTTCATGGGTTTTCTTTCCATGAACACATCTAATCGATTTTTGAACCCTTTAGTATCCCCAAAATCCTGGGACAATAAACTTTTACAGCTTTACAATGTAATGTGTGAAGAATCACTTTTTGTTTGCTTTGAACCTGCCACTTGCAGTTACAATTTCATCCCCTCCAGGTCCTGTATGAAGAAGAAAATCAACCCTGTTCAAATGTCTATACCACTTGTGACTTTATAGCCTTCTACCATCTACTACCAGAAGCTTGGACATGAAGAGTTTTGTAGGGTACTCAGTAAAAAACAGGCAAGCAAACTGAGGAGATGGGAAGGAGGCAGGATGGGACAGCTTCAGATTGTATTGGAACATTTCATCCACGGAGCCATATAAACTTTCAGTTATTCATCCTGAAAAAGAAGCTGCATTCATTTCTCACACTACACACTGCCAATCTTTTGTAACTGCATACAAACTTTGAACTACATTTGTATAATCAAATTTTCTACTACAGCTTAATTGCTTGCACTCTTCTCTGGCAGCAGCTCTTTGAGGGGACAGAACAGAATCATAGCTTGAAGAAAAAAAAAAAAGAAAAAAAAAATGAATGTAGAAAGAAAGGTATTCTTTATGTAGGTGATCAAATGGAAAAGCCCTACTGTGGGGTTAATCACATTGTCATTCTTTCCCAGAAGAGCAGTCTGTTACCTCTACATAAAAGAATGGTTTTGAGCATGCATCTCATTAGAAAATACTATAAATGGAAGCTAACTGCGACTCGGGTCCAATTATCACTCTTTTTAACCTTTTTGAGTAGTATTTAAATCATTAATTTGTTAATCAGTTGATGTACTGTCCACTGTGCCTGTACAAGAGAGATGACAGAGCAATCCAACAAGGGACAAAGAGGAGGTACGACGTTTACTTTCAGCAGTAGTGCCAGTTTATTGCAGGCTATGACAAAACATTAAACTCTGGCTGTTGGCTGTCAATGGACTAAAATAACTGGCCAACATTTGTCTTGCATCTAGACTGCAAGATCTTTGGAGGAGACAGACTTCTGTTGGTTTTATATTTAGAGAACAGGAGCACAGCCAGTTTCAGACTCATGAACTATGGACTTACTAGCAGTGCTAATAACACTGAAAAATAAACTAAAATTTGCAGAAGGATGTATGGGTATAGTGTGTAGATAATACTAACAATGTTCTTTTTACATAATATAAATAATCAGAGGACAACGTGGACTCCAAAGAACTATGTGCTAATGGGTATGACCAGCAAATTTCACCATATGTAACCTAGGTGGTACATTTTAGGCTTCCAGTTTCCTAAACTTCTAACTCCATGAACACCACTAGAGGGCCTGTATCTACTTAAAGGTTGGGTTTTTTTTCCTCAATTTTACCCTGCACATTCACATTGAACACACTTTCAAAGAATATGGAGAAGATTCTTGAAGATATCATTAAGTTATTTACATTGAGGTCAAACTTCAAGAAATTTAAAAAACACTAAGACCAGCTTAAAACTCGCCCAGAAAACATTATTTTGCTGAGCCCAATACTTTCAGCTGAAGTGTCTCAGATTTGGCATCCTTCTCTATTTTCCATGGGACTCATGGTAAAGTCACTCTAGATAGACTCAGATTGTCACAGATGCCAAGAGGGACTACAGTCTGGTGCTTCAACATGTCAAAAGCTACAGGCCATAACCCAGCTGGATTGCTGGGAGGAATGTGGAATCCAGCTGTCTATGATTACCCATGCCCAGAGCCAGCTTTCAGGCTGTTTACCACAAAATCTGAAAAGTGCAGGAGTAAATTGGCTTTACTGGACCCACTTGGGAGCTGCAGGGTCTAACATAAGTTTTAACCTTATTTATTATTTGGAAAAAAAATTGGTTCATGTATAAATTCGTATGTATATCCACCACAAAATCAGTATATAACAAAAATAGTATAAAAATTAGGAACCATTTGGAATTCAAAAATATTAATTTTCTACCAGCTCTACTACAGCAGAGTTCATCATGCTAAAAGAAATTTGAATCAGAAGCTAGAAAAAAAAAAAAAAAAAAAAAAAAAAAAAAAAAACACTTTTGTAAAGACAGAAATCCCTTTTTTCTGTGCATGTTTCTGCACTCAAGCAGATATCCTGATATGTTTAGATATTGCCTCACTTATGAAAAAAAAAACAAGCATCAAAATACCATTAATGACCAGGCAGGAAAAGTGACAAGAAAGAGATTGCCCATGTAATATCTCAACACAAGGAAAATGTTTTACTTCAAAGCTGTCACCACGCTGTACACAGAAGCATAGCCACCTCTTTTCAAAGCTTAGGATTTGTCACCATCATTACCGTTGTTGTTATTGCAGGAGACAGTGAGAATCACAAAAGCTACTAACAAAAAGAAGTAATCCATCTCTTCCTCTTCTTTCCTGTGAGAATCACACTATTTCTGTGAGATAGCTTATAGATGGCGTTGTGAGGAAAAAAATTACAATTGATATGGATTGTGTTTGGGGAGTTTGTTTGTTTGTTTTTAATCAGACTTAGTCTTGTATACTATTAACCACTCCCTGTGGGGTTTAGTTGGAGTGTAAAATGAGGTTCGCTCCGCCATCCTTGATTCTCAGCTTTCCTTTCATGAGAAAGAACAAATTATCTCAGCCACAGCAGTGAAGCCATTGCTGACGTGTGCAGTAAATTGTTGTGAGCAAGTAAGGTGTGCTGCCATGGCTGGGCACCTGGAGTGAACACTATGAACATAAAGGATTTCTCTAGGGAAATCACAGAGGTTTGTCTGAGACAGTTGCAGAAAAATAAAAGCGAGTCCCTGGTTACAGGCTGATTCTTCAGTAGCCGAACAGCCAGATCCTTACAATAGTAGCTTTAGAAAGTGATTTAACAACAGCCAGGCTGGCTCTGATGCTGCCTTTTCAAACTGCAATACAAATCATTTTCAGCTGGCTAAGCATCTTTCCCACCAGGGCTACAACAACCTCAGACTCACACTCCTGTACAACATCATCCAGTAATTAAAAGAACATCAGTAAGCCCTGGCTTTTCAAGGCTCTGAAAGGCATACAATGTATACAAGTGTTTTCTCTTTATTCCAGCATCCAGTTTTGCATTCCCTAAGGTCAGAAGGAACAATAATCCCTGCACAGTCTTCTGGCAAAGTCAGTAGAAGTTCCTGTCATTCATTTTAACACAAACAGGATTTCGTATTTCAGGTTTAGCATATAAAGACTACTGCCTTGCACTGGTTGGCAGGAATGAAGGACTATCAGGCCTCACTTTAAACCACTCTGCAGCTAGCTCTAACACATGCTGCCAGAGGAAGAGGGAAGCTTCTGCTACCTGGAGACCAGACAGGACAGGTTTCCTCACCAGCTGGAGCCATGAGCTCACATCGTCCAGCATGTGCCAATACCAATCTTTGAACTTGCCATCACTGCCTTTCAGTTTGCTTCCATGTTGCTCATTGCTGATGTAAAGTTGCCTCAAAGAAAGCTTTATTGAAAAGGTTCTGAGTGTACATGCCCAGAGAGTGCATCTATGCCCTGGGGAACAAATGCCAAGAGAAAGTGAACTAGCCAGGGAAAAAAAAGTACAAGGAGGTACAAGGGTATAAGGAAAACAAGCTTTTGGGAGGAACAGGGAGGGGGAAAATGTCTGAGAACTAGTATAAAAAGAGGTAGAAATGTTTCATTTCATTTTAATCAAAAATCTGAGAGCTTCTCAGCGAAGTTCACGAGAGGAGAATGTCTAATTACTGTAACATTTCTACTAATATATATTCCTAGCAGGCGCTCCCTCTTGATTCAAGGGTAGAAAGTATCCTTCCACTTCTTGCCCTTCTTCTGCAAGTAACCAGCCTGTCTAAATTATTCTCATAAATGTAGAAAGTAAAGTTTTAATAAAATTTGTGAATATCATAATGGAATGAGGCAGCTAATTTTATATGTTGAAGCTCTAAGAAGAACAAAACTGTGCATAATGTCAGCAAATGGCACTGTAAATACAATTTGAAAGATTTTTTAAAAGACCTGGATGTGAAAAATAGCTGGGAAAAAACAAAAAAAATCGATCTAAACTCAGTTAGGCAATCATTGCTAATTAAGAAGAGCTGATGCATTGACATATTGTGTGAGTCAAAAAGCAAGAAGGTTAGTAAAATTTTTGCAGTCAGGATATTCAAGGTTCTGGAAATGACACAAAGAATTCCAATTATCTAATATGAAATATATAAATCAGGAGCGAGAAGTGCCTCTGTCTCAATAATAGAGAGAAATACCTAAAATGTAGCAAGATTTCAATGATAAAAGGCAGCTTCTTATACATACAAAACCACAAGAAACAATCCTTGACCAAAAATGACTGCTTGATAGCTGTTTGAAGTAGAACTAGAGGTCATCAGATGTTAGAAAAACAGGACTGGTATTTTTCAGCAAATTTAAGAAACCAGACAACTAGGAGCTCCATTTTGCCAGTATTCAGAGGCATGTGATTTTGAGATATTAATGATTTAATGCCTGCTAAACAAAAAAAGGACACAGATGTCACGTTTCAAAGACACCCATATCTATATCATCAGCATAAAAATGTAAGTTGACACCATGATTATGAAAAATTGTTCTTGAGGCATAACAATGGGCACATCAGAGAAAAATAGTACAACTCACCCTATCACAGGGAGACACATCTCTACTGATTCCGGCAGGAATTAAAGACATGCAAGTGTTGCTCTCCAAAAGACTAACACACATACATGACTGCGCCCTGTGTGAGCTTTGACTTAGTCTGTCATTTGAGGTCATGAAAGATTTGTCAGAACTATTGAAGAAAATTCTGAATTCACCAGCAAAATAAGTCCAGAGGAGACCTGCAAAAGTCCTGTGCAACAGACTGATAAGGAAAATCACTTCTACTAGGAAGAAAAAAAAAATCAACAAGAAAAAAGAAAAAAAAAATTCAAAGTATGTATACAGTGAAAGTGAAGTGAAAGCATAATAGTGTTCTACATCGCCAGCCCTGAGTCTAGGTAATTTGCTCTGTATCCAGCTGGGGGTCCATCTGCACAGCAGCACACTTCCTACAGTCTCTGTTCCCTGAAGCTGTGGCACATGCCAGAGCTGCAGCGTGTACTGGAGGATTAGATTCAGTAAGGAACTTGTTTGCCCACAGGAATGGCATCAAAACTCCAGGTCAGGAGGTTCTTGATAACTTATGATTGTGGAAGATGATCCAAAAATTCTACCTCATGCTGTCAGAGCTCAAAACACTAAGAAACGAGGCAGAGATTGGGGGGAGTCCAAAATCCCACTGCTATCTGAAACTTAATTAATGATCTTCACAAATTTTGCATACAGAGGCCTGAATTCATCACTCTAGTATCTACTTGTAATTTATTAAAAAGCATCACAAGGATTCTTTTCGGTGCCAGATGTGAAAGGGTCACTTCCATCTCATGGGCAGCTTTCATCTGGAGCAACAGTCACCTACTCAGTTGTAATTGTCAGGCTGTTTTCCTAAAGTGTGCATAAGCACATGTTGTCTAAACATCTCATTGACATGAATTAACACAGCACGGGTTAGTAGGTACAGACTTTTAGCAGAATTTTGTAGAAAGTACTTGATGATCCTCCTTCAGACCTTAGTAGAAGCCTAGCCCTATTTTCTTTTTACTTCTGAATATATGGCTCATATTTTCTGTAGTTTAATGGTGTCTATCAACTCCATTATGCTTGATGGAGCATAGAGAAGTGACAAGAAGGATAACCTGCTAAAGAAAAATCAGAACTATCATGACAGATTGTTGTAACAGATATGGTGGGTGAGCATAGATTAAGGAGAAAAGGTACTAACCTGAGTTTAGCAGAAGCCATAGCTAGTAACTGCCTTAAACAATGCAAAGCATAGTTCATACATCAGCATCACTGCAAAAGTAGATTCTCCAGTAAGTAATTTCGTAGTAACAATTGAGTTTTAGCAAAAATCCACATACGTTAGAAAGAGAAAGTGGGAAAGAAGTGAGGCTTTTTGCTCAATTAGAAAGTTCTTTGATGTCTTTAACCACTCATTCTGTATGCACTGAAATGGAAACATTTATTTTAAGTAGTATTTTCTCCCCTTTCTCTTTTTAGATCACTTCAACAGACTTTTTTGTTCCTCTCTAGGGAAGGCAATCTGCTGTTACTTTTCTCTTAAAAAGTTCACAATATGGAGAACCATCAGGAACAATTAGCAAAAAAAAATGCTGATGTGAACTCAGCAGAAAGTCTACATAAACTCTCCAAGGAAACCTCAGGAAATACAAGTAAAAAAAGCCAAAAATCCTCTGTCATTTCATGTACTTAGGAAGACTCTTTCAGGAAATATGCAATAATTTATAGCAAAACTGTGCGTACTGCAGAGTCTGTTAAGAGAGCTTCAACACAAGTGTTCTGTTTGTTGTTGTTGTTGTTGTTGTTGTTTTCCTCTTTTCTTTTCTTCTCTCAGTGTTTCCATTATTTGCATAAGCTTCTACCATCTTGCAGCAAAATCTCCTGTGATGGGCTACATCTGCCGCAGCATGTTGCATGCTGTCCTCCTCCTCCTCCTTCTCCCTGACTACTGAAAAACCGCAAGCCGATATTCCCACTTCTACCCACAGTCTTCTGCTTACATGACAGCTCTGAACAGGATGGTCCCTCTGCACACCAGACAAGGTGTAGCTCTTGCACACATGTACACCAACCACTGGGCACTGAATGACGTTGTGTTACTGAAGCCTGTGCTAAAGCAACCGAAGCTTCATTAAAAAGTCTTGATTCAGCAGAAGGTGTTCCCAGGGAGAAGCCATTCTTTTTAACAGGTTGCAGCAATACCAGTTCCTGCAGGTCTTCCTGTTCTATAACTTTCATTTGACACTGAAGAGGTCTAGACATATTTACATTTAGACAGCTATTTCCCAGTCTGTAAAGTACGCTTGATAAATATGCATTTTTTTTTTTAATTAGGTCAGGTCATGAAATAGCTAAAAATAGTTAATGAAACACCTGAATTTCCTGAATACATTTTATGCAAGAGTTCATCACTTTCACTGATATCAAGGGTATGTTTATTCCAACTATAAAACTGACAGGTTCTGAATCAGGAAATATTGCACAAGTATTGTAGTATGGCCTCTTGCAGCAAGATTAAGGCACCAAATCTTTTGTTTTGTGTAGGAATTCTGTACACTCAGATCCCTTCTCTCATATTTACTTCTTTACATTTGATTTTTTTATTTCTAAGAAATTTCATTTAAGGTCAGAATAACCAACCCATTGAGTTAGTCACTATGCAGTGGGAATAAAGCAATCAAGGACTAGCTGGCTCTGGGGAAGCCCTAAAAGGAACAGCCTGGATCTGCTGGACTACCTCTTCTCCTTCCAAAAGCCCCCTGTCTCTTCCATTTGGAAAAAAAACACAGATGCCTTAACAAATGGATTCCACCAACAAGCACATCTCATCAAAACTGCTTATAGCTGTACACTAATCAGAGAGGAGTTTTGGTTACCAGAAAGAAACTTTGAGGATGCTGTCAGCATTTTTTAAGTTTGAAAACTCATTTTGCTATGGCAACTAGAGAGACATTCCTGAAAAACACACATAAAGAAATCAATATCCAGTCACATGGTAAACTTGTCAATAAAATGGATGAACAGCTGCAGGATTCAAAATCATGGTCTAACTACATTGTGGCAGTATGACTACTCTGCAGTCTCCCAAATATTTCAAAAAGTGCAACAGTTTTCAAAGTTCTAAGCTTACTCAAGGCATGTGAGCACAAAAATCACCCTATTTCCAAAACCCAAAAAAAGGGGATAGTCCACAATTTGCGTGAAAAAATCATTCTGATAGCCTCTTAACAGAAAGAGATTGGTTTTCTGTGAAAATTGTCACCAGGTAATTTGCAAATTACTCGTTTCTGACTGGCTCCAGCTTTCAGCATTTGCAGGCCATTTCAGCTGCATATAGTGCCCATTAAAGCAGATTCCCATTCTGTGTTCTAAGATCCAAAAGCAGAGAAGCACATAAAGCCACACACAAATACTCTATTTACACTAAGCAAAACTATTCGTTGATGTGCCCCTCCTCTTCTGCTAGGTGCAAACCATGTATCAGATGTGGAGGAGCCTGCAGCCAGATTTATCAGCAAAGGACAGAGGGCCTGAAATCGTTACAATTTCCTCCACTTTCCTCTCTTAGGGCACTACTACACAGTCCTATTGCCCAGCTGGTCTGCAGCTATATCCAGCCCTGTGCTGCTAGAGTCACAAAAATAACAGAACCAAGTCTTCCAGCTCCAACAGAGCCCGCAATTGCGGGGACATCTAGGCTACGCCTCTACATAGAGGCCTAGTGCATAGGCATAATAATCCTCAAATAGCCTGGATTGACAGTCAGTAGATTATGTCTTCCTCTCACCAAAATATACACACATGCACAGAGGTTTAATATTATTATTATTACTGATTTCAGTTCATTTTTCAGTGACTGAAACTGTAAAAGAGCAGTCGCATCCCCTGAACAAAGTTCTTGCCTCTCACATCCTCCCTAAACACACAGCAGTGTGTGTCAATAGTGCTGTCAAAGTACAGCAAGATCCTATCACACCGGGGGCGACCAGAAATGACAGTAATATTCCAAACTGGTTTTGGAATATTTTAACATCCGTAAGAAGTAATTCCACCTATTTTATACGTGCAGTATTAACCAACACCACCCTCACCTAAAAAAGCATATGATTGCTAAGATATTAGCATTTCAGTATCTTTCAAGAATACAGAAATAATTTGAAAATGGTAATTAAGCCTTTGAAGAGTATCCAATTAGTGTGAAAAAGTACTTTGAACGCATGTGGAGCGCTCTGTCTAAATTCAATTGATGTAACACCTCTGAAGAACTCCATTTTTCAAGCTTCGCCACCTGGGTGAGCACTAGTCTGTCTCTGAATAGTTTATGCTCTCAGCACCAGCTTCCCCAGGCATGAGGAGCTGCTATGTGGCTACCTGAGGACTAGGAGGAAATATGCCACTTTCAGTCAACTAATTGGGCACATCATCAACTCTTAGGTCACATGCCAGGTAGAAAGGACTCCTTCCTACTAACTAAGGACTCCTTACTATTAGATGTTTTGTATCAATATCCTTACATTCTTCCCACATATAACTATTGCAATCTCTTTTTAGCCAGAAATACAGATTCCAAAGGCTCTTATGGCTAGGAGGACAAAATTAAGTGTACATATGGCAAGTAATGTTCCTAAAGGGAAATTGAGTAGTTTCCAATGGGTATGCTCTCACCCTGATCAAGCCTTTTCAAGCCTGCCAAGACTGGGGATGTTTTTGTGCTGCAGGTGAAGCATTACTCAAAGGTGCAATGCTGACATGGTCAATGAGACAATTCTCTCAGTTATTGCCAACCAGCGTGAACAAATGCCCTCTGGTGAACAAAGGACATCAACAGAACAGCAATACCCTGCTTCAGAAATGCAGCAATGGTATCAGGTATGCACACTCCTATTGAGGCAGACTCTGCAGTATGTATATTTATGCATACATCTCTCCTATACTCTGTACCCTTCCAACAGGGCATTAAGGATGTCTTTCAAAGCTGTATAGACAGAAAATAATAATAATAATACCAACAAAGTTTCACTGTATTTAAAATGTACCAGTAAAAGTAGTTTAATATTGTATATTGAGGTTGTATGTTCACACAAAACTGTTTTTGCCCTTTCCAGAACAGCTATTTTCTTATTTTCTTGCAACTGACGTTAAGGCAGTACAAGGTATTTTACACAGGAATTGTTTTTTCCATTCTTCGTTCAGTCAGAACTGGATAGAAGTTCACAAAAAATCTATAACTGCACTCTGCTTCATACAAAGTATTAGACATAGAGAAAAATCCAATGATTCCCTTTTTAGGTAATAGATCATCTGTGAACAAGTACAAAAATGACACACACAGTTTTGCATTGCTGGATTTATAGTAATATAAATTACAGCACCACTACGTGTGTAGTAGCAAATGCAACACAAACAGGAACAGGTTCCAAACCAATGGCCACCAATATAGCTCATACTTTCATCAAAACTTTAATGACCTGTAATTTTGCCTCTGGACTATAAGCACCTAATCAGGTGGTAAGTGCTGATAATGACTGAGTTGTCAGGTGTTATCATGTTAATAACAGCATTCCCTTTTTAACTGTGTTGGTAAAACTCTAAAATATTTAAGAAAAATCAGCATAAAGACATTAGTATAAATTATTTCTGATTACTCCTGATGCAGCCTGAGAGAGCTTCAAACACTTCAAATTATTTCCAGCTCTTCTTAGCTTTTCCTGACAGATATCACATAGTTTACTCCTCTCTGACACTTCATTACAAATCTATACAGTGGCCTACCTTCAAGCACACCTAGTCAGAGTGCTGCCCCTAAGACTGCTTTTTGAAAACGTAGCTCCACTCCACCTACTGATTATTACTGCCTCCTGCTGTACGACTTTTATGACTACAGTCATTCTTTCTGGAAATGGATGCCTCTAAAAGGAAATATCATTTCAAGGTAAGGTGTTGGCAGTTATTCAGTTCTGCAACTGTCCACTGCATTTCTTCTCATTTGACCAGTTTCTCATAATAATTAAAGCTCACATTTTTGTGTTTGAAAGTTAATAGTTCTTTCCAGTTGCATTTTATAGGTCTGGAGAAAAGAAGGTACTGATGAGGCAAATTTTTGTCTTCATTGACATGGCTTTCCAAGATAGTATCCTGGGACTACAGGATGAGCAGAAGCAGATTGGAAACTGTTTCAGCTGATTCTGGGAAGCAAACCAGCCCTCACTGATCCAAGCTAGGACTACATAGTCATAGCTCTCCAACCCTCTTCCTATCTCCTGCACTGAGTGCTATTTGGCTAGTCAAGCTGAGCTGGACAAAATAAATCCCAGGACTGTAACTTCCGTATCTGGCACTGCTTCATAACATCCCAAACAACCCTGTTAACCATCATCAACAAGATGTTTGAGTTTATTCTCAGAGTTAGATTTACTGGAATGAGTCATTTTACTAAGGAAATCCTAAGACTGCTGTACAGCAACAACAACAACAAAAAAAAAAATAGTTGAAGTATCTCATACAAATAGAGGTATATGGGTAGACACTGTGTTCCTGTCCTTACACCACTGTCAGCAGGGCCTACATAAAAGAAATCACCTAAATTTATAGGAAAGCTACAGTAACAAACCGCTTTTAACAAAGGATCCTGATCACAGACAGTGGGGAACCATACTCTCCCACTGCAATCTTCTTGAAGTTTAGTGTCTGAAAACAGCGAAATCCCTTCTGACAATGAGAAAGAGTTGCACATGTTTATGCTGCTTTTGTACTCATAGGGAGCAGAAATCAATCTCTTGCTCAAGAACTAGATGCGTATCCTCTACTTGTGCCTTTGAAAATCTATTTTCATGTAGACAGGAGCTGAAGGACTTGAAAGTCATAATAACCATGAATAATCACAACAGTCATGGTGGGGAATGAGAAAAGACAAGAGATAATAATAGGGGGAATATTTTTCTTTAGAGGTCATTGCTTGTCAAGTGTGTATATCATATCATTTGTTTTGTGTCTTTTTTTTTTTATGGACTCTGATTTTCCTTTGTGTTTTAATTGCCAAGAGCAATAAGAGAGGCCTAGATTATAGATTACTTGTAATAACGTTGACAAAGACAAGTTTTAATAAGAATGGGAGCTAGCTAGGCATAAAAGAAAAGAGGATGTTCTAGAATACGAAGTGTGAAAAAGCACAGGGGAACAGATATACACAACAGCTAAAGAGGCAAATACATCAGCAACACGCAGTTAAAATGACTGGTCATGCAGTAACAAGACTCTTGAACATGTTAAAAAAACACCACAGCACTGGAACTACACCCTTGGGAGCAGAATACATCCATCAATAAGAATTTCACATTTTTTGCATTAAAAAGGACAAAGCAGTGATATGCCTTCCTGATCATAAACACTATAGATTTTCTGCATCCAGTGCAATTTAAAAGTTTAAATACTATTCCCACTGACGTTAGCAGGAATCTGTAGCATTTAACACCTTGTTAGAGACCACCACTGCCAATCAGGATTAGCCCCTAAAGAAAGATTTTTTCTAGTATAATGTGTTTAGCCACCGTAACTACCGCAGTTAGTCTCACAAGAGGAAGAGTGGCTGCCGTTCTCCCCTATTAACTTTCCTTATATAATCCCAAATAAAAGTTAGCCAGAACAGGCAATGCTTAAAAAATAAAAATAAAAAAATAAAATAAAACTGAACTTCAGCGATGAAAAAAAAAAATATATATATATATATAAAATATTCATGAGAATTTCTGAGGCAGGAAATACAGCCCATCACAGTTAACACAGTGCGGTGCAGATGAATGATATTCAGGGTTTAGATGCACACAGTAATTCATCTGATAGAAGAGTGGTATTTCCGTGCCATAAGTGGCATAAGGCTCCCGTACATCACATGCATCACCTACTAATATTCCTGCTTCACACTTGTTCAAACATTACTCAGAGTCTGACAACCTTGCAGGCCACTCTCTCTGCTGATTTTGCTCTTTCCTCACACTGTCAGGTTGCCACTTCTGTGTTTTCACACAGCAAGCTGATGATCCTGTGTTTTCACTCATGTCCTGGTAAATACACAAGCAGAGTATTTAAAGCACTCGTGTTAGCCAGTGTCACTGTAATAACAAACACCAATTTGGGTTTTTTGCTATAAAACATGTCACGCTGTGATTTGAATAACGATCAAACTCAATACCTCTGTGGTAAATTAGATGCTATAAATATTGTTATTCACACAAATGCTTCTTTTTGCTGACAGTTGAAAAAAATACTTAGCTATTCATTTAAAAATGAGAATAGGGAAATGAGATGTCCAGATGAATATTGTCAAACAGACTAGACCAACAATGAAATCCTCAATGACTTTCAGTCCACAGTTATATACACCAGCTATACTGGTATTCTGATCTGCAAAATGATGAACAAGAAATAGCCTAAGAACAAATACACCATAAATGCATCATAAATCATCTAAAAAAGATTAGTGTCCATGAAATATGAAACACAGCATGTAGTAAATTGCATAAACATCCAGGAGGAGTTTGGTTACCTGAGCATCATTTGTAGGCAGAATTTATCAAATTGTTAACTAATATTTTGTTTTTCAGACCAGTATCCTAGGTGATGAGATATAGGTGATGTTTTAAATTATAAATGAGCTGTACTTGGAGGCAGCTCAGCCTAAGTTTTTATTAAATAAATAGGTACCTTCAGAAAGACAAACAAGAAATGTACTATTTTATGCTTCTAATACAGAAGGCAGTGGCATGTCCCTACCTAGAAAACTGTGCAGTTTTCTACTATGTATCCCAAATAATACTCTTTTACTGAGAAGACCAGGGGACGCAGAATTAGGGGTTTATAAACTTCAAAGACCCCACACCAATTTCTTTAGTTTTACAAATTCAAAAAGGAAAAGCAATATGTAACACATCAGAGGGAAGGACATTAACACATGTTAATCTACATCATTTTACCCTCAGTGTGAAGTAGTTGAAAAACCCATCACTATCAACTCAGTTTTCATGAGGGGCCAATTTCTTTAAGTGTTGCGGCAGAGACAAGTTCTTGTTTAGATGGCTGAATATCCATTGTATCTTGAACTCTTCCTTTAATTAAAAGCTCTGCCCATAAATCCTGTAATGTCTGGAGAGACCACACAATGCTTTTACAAGAGCCCAACCCTGTTCTTTGCCTGTCAAGGAATCCATTAGTTTTAGAGAGGTCTGTGAGACACAAATTACGTTTCCTTTTTTAGCATAATACAGACTAATTATTAACCACTGACACAATTGCACCAATGAAACACGTACAGTATGTTTTTTGGTTAGAACATTTCCCAACAAAAAGGAATCAGCAGCATTCACTCTCCAAAGAATAAAGGAGGAAACAGAAAACATTACTCGGAGAGAACTATCAAAGAACAAAAAAGAAATTAAGAATAGGTAATAGGAAACAAAGTGAGACTGCAGATATCCTAGTAGGATGTTAACATCCTAACAAGCAGAGCCTAGTGCTCCACTCACAACTTCAACAACTCTGACACAAAACAAAAAAATATATATTTTTTTTTTATTCATGGAAATTGGGTGTAAAAAAGGAGATGCATAATGCATGAGACAAAAGCAAATTATCTCCATTCCCTAAGGGAACAGCTTTTGTCTCACATGTAGGTCATGCCAGCATTCATATTTTCAGTATTCGTTATAAAGCCATTCAAGCATTATAGATTACTATGTCAAACTGGTACACTGGGATTTTTTATTGCAATTAATATCCCTTGTAAGGAGCTTTGTAGAATGAACTCAAATATCACCAGAAGCAATTAAAATCTATCAGAGATGCGAAATGGAAGCTTAGGTTAGCTAAGGGGAAAAGTAGTGCAGCATAGTTTTCCAGAATATGAGAAGAAGGGCAGTAAATTAACAGAAAATCGTATCAGCAAGGCAGGAAGAGTAAGAAAACAAGAGACAGGATAATAAAAATTGTTCACCAGCAGGAACAAATACACATGAAGTAACCAGAGACAAACCCCCAGATTCTGGTTGTCCAGTTTGAGATATCATGGAGTTTCCTTTGATATATGTATGATGCGCAAGCCAGAATTTTATATATGTATATATTATAATTGTATATATACACACACACACACACGTATCTATCTGGAGATAGATACAAAGATACATACGTATATACAAATATAGATATATAAAGCTGTTTGAAACTTGGCTAGACATTACTTTGCACTTTTTTTTTTTTTTTTTTTTTTATACTCTAAATAATATGAACAGTATGAAGCCGCATCGGGGCATGGGGGCATCAGGCTGGGCGTTAAGAAAGGTTCTGTACCCAGAGGGTGGTCGCGCACTGGGACAGGCTCCCCAGGGTCATGGCACCGAGCCTGCTGATGTTCAAGAAGCATTTGGACAATGACCTCAGACACAGTCTGATTTTTGGGTAGTCCTGTGTGGGGCCAGGAGTTGGACACGATGGTCCTTGTGAGTCCCTTCCAACTCAGGCTGTTCTGTGATTCTATGAACTATTGCAGAAATCATGTAATAAGGAAAGTCCCCATTAGTTTCATTCAATCACACAGATTTGGGCTGGTTTACTTGTGTTTTACATTCAGAAAAAAGTTATTTTATCTAAAATGTATATAGCTACATAATCAGCATAGACCTTAAGTTCCATTTTCAAAAGATATATGCATGATAGACAGTCTTTTGAGGACTGTTTAAGTTGTAGTACAAGTTAAAAATCATCCTGCTGCTGATCCCGAACAAATGCTGATTTCACAGCATTTTTACATCACATCACAATATTTCTTCTGCATCTTTAATTGTGAATTTACCTTCTGGAATCACATGCCAGTGACACATGCAGGTTCTTGAGCTGCAAATATCCAAAAGCCATTTTCTATGCTTAGCTTTCATCTTCAAAAGTGCATTGCCTGAATTTAGGCAAGTGTCCCCTTAAGCTCAGATGGGGATGGAACTTTAGTATGGAACAGGCACATTTCCTCCCCAACACGGTGTTTCTGAGCATTGTAGTTGCTCGAGCACTGGAGAACTTCCAGGCCAAACCCGACGCACTTTGGATTGAGTAGTGCTAGAATGAATGCAGCTTGATTGCCCTGTAAGATCTAGCAGTATTCAAGTGCCTAAACCTTGTCAACATATATTGACCATTTAGGAGAGCTGGATTTAGCCCTTCATGTTTATGCTCAATATGATTGTGCAAAGTGAGTGGGCAGCACTAAGAAAGAGAATATGCACATATGTGCACCCGCGGTCTTTGCCATTTCCTAACTTTTCAAATGTGGACATGACAACCCTAATACAAATTTTTTTAGTGCAGTGTTTTTGTAACCCACCCAGAGAAAAAGATTATTTATCTTTGCTGTAAGTATCAATGTAATTTTCTACTCCATAGTAGGCAGGAGGATTAAAAGTGTAACATTCATCTAACCCTAAATTAACCCTAAATAGACAGAACCCACAAAGGTAACACAACAGCACTGTTTTTTGTCACAGTTCATGAAGACGTTTTTGAAAAGTAACATTTGATAATGCCATTCATGGGTCACTATCCCACTCACAAAGACAGATTTCACAACAGCATTTGGTTATCATCAATGCCCTTTCACCTTCTGTGTAAATCTGTATTTAAAAAAATAACGAAATGAGCAAGAGGCACCCAAGTTATTTCAACAGATTGTGATCAATTTCTGCCTATAAGATTAGTAGCGAAATATCTTCCACACAAAATGATGGAATTATCTTCATAAAAGAGCCATGTACCGCTACTCATCCCAAAGTACTGAAAGTATTCTGTCAGGAACCACACCACTTTAGTAGACTGATGAAGTAGCTGTAAATCACTCATCTCTATCTCCTCTAACATCTATGTTCTATGACACTGCTTAATTCAAACTGGTACAACCCACATTGTGCGCCCCTTCATCACAAGTCAATGGGACTTCTTGAAGAAAGAAAGTGATATTCATAGAGCAGCTGTACAAGCGAGCAAATTACAGCCAAGTACAAAAACATACAGCAGTCAACATCACTAACAGAATTGTGAAATACCTCTGATTTTTAATTTATTCAAGTACAGCACTTCCACCTAACATGTTTGGTTCTGACTGTGGGTTAGTAGAAGCAAAAGGATAGTCCTGTGGTTCAGGAATTGAATTAAGACAGGAAATTATGTTAGCTTTGTCTTCAGCTTTGCCAGTTCATATGTGCCAAGACCATTCTCCAGTTTCCCATAACTTCAAAGCAAATTAGGTCTGCTCAGAAGCTCTGAAAATTCAATCATTTATTTAGGCACTTAGATAGGGCTTTGAAACAAATGATGTGCCCCAAAATCTGCTCCAAGGGTTGTAGCCTCATAACTGTTTGGCACTGCAATTTATTACCTATATTATGTAAGCTGGGCTTTGATATCACACATAAATTCTGCATGCAGAATGAATAAAGAATATTCAACAGACAAGCATCCTTGTTGCAGAGTTCTTGAATGTATATCAAAAATTAGAACTTCCCCTTAGGTACGGATTAAATCCATATGAAGCAAAGAGTGGCTCATTTCACTTTCAGTGTTCCATTTAATGAATTCAGCCTGTTCTGAGCCTCTCGTAAAAGCTGCATTTCTGATATTCACTCAAGATGAATCAAACACTAAAATACTGAAGAATCATAAAGCCATATTTCAAAATGTCTGCCAGCTGAATAGTATAAATTAATCCAAAGATAAAACTCTGAATAAAGGTATAATTGGGTTCACAGTTTTCTGATAATCTTCTTTTTCCCCGTAATTAATATTGGAATTGTCACTAAACTTTAAAATCTGCAGCAGATATACAATCCCAGTTCAAAGATTATTTCCGAAGAAGCATTTTTTCTGACTGTTCCTCTTCCATTAAAATTAACGGTGTGACCAGCTTCTGAGTTCAAAAGAATTCATCTGATGCCTACCGAGTATAATGATGTAGCTGAGACTCAAATCCATCCCTTTGTTTACATGTAGAGGACAGCCACAGGAGCAAGTGATCAGATAATGTGACTATATATTCCTGGAAAAGAACCAGCTGCCAGGTTTCTTGTCACCAGTGTATCAGTGCAAGAATCTGTAGCCAGGGTTTCGCAGGGCATGGTGCCAGCACAATTTGAAACTGATTAACAAACAACACTCTAGCCAGTGTAATTTATTTGGAGAGGGGAGAAAAGATGGAAGAGTACTTATATTTAAAAAGCAAGAGTTCAGGGATAAAGAGCTGGCATACCAACAGCTTGAGTACTGCAATGAAACTTTCATTTCCATGAAAATAACAGATTTTCTATTATTTTGAACACTAACAATAAAAAACAAAAGCTTTGGACACAACATTTAATAGGAGCATGTATAAGGCAAAACATGTAAATCCTTTAAATCTCCACCCCAATCAATGGTTGCTTCTTCTTGAGATGCCAAGAGATCTAGCCAATAATACAAGATAAAAACACCAGAGATTTACTTTTATGGAGTACAGCATCAAGTGCAGTAAAGGGAAGACTATACGCCAAACTAAAAAGAACTCTAGTATAACATGTCATTTCTCAATGCATACATGTGTTTCAAAACCTGCATCAGGACTTCAGGAATCGCTGAATTTATAGGGCTTCACAAAGAGCAGCACAGCTTCTCTGGCAAGCCAGTCATCCATGTCAGCTATTCATGCTTCATGTTAGCATTATAGCCTATTAACACCAGTTATAACATAAAGAGGCAGCTGAGACAGAAGAAATAGAAGGTGGGGTAGAGAAAACCTGTTAGCTAAATCCTAGGCCTGGCAATAAAGAAGAGCACAGGATGAGTTTAAATGTTTTGCCATTTAAGTTGTCAGTAAAGTGAACCTCTAGGATAAGGTTGCATTTGCACTATGCACTGACCATGAATCATACATGTATTTGGTACAGAATGGTATCAAGACAGACTCACAAGCATAGTCTGTCTCTGCTTAATCCCCACCAGGCTTCGGATACCCAGCAGCACAATATGGTGTAATTTAAAAGGGTCTGTGCTTCAGGTACTTTTCAAAAGTTCACCACGAAAGCCCAGTCAACTCAACAGTAGTTGATAATTTTGTCTCACTGAAGGCTTGTCCCCCAGCACAAATACATGTTCAGCATCTTGACTCTGTAACATTTACATTCTAAATTGGAATCAAAATAAAATTCAAACTTCTTACCTGAGATACTGAGGAAGTATCTCAGACACTGAGATACTTTCCTTGCTAGCCCTTTCACAAATAAGTGAGAAGGTCAACCATGAAATAGAAGAATCTGCATTAGAATGAAGATCAAAATCTACAAACCAAATTGTGTTCTCATTGGTAACATATGCAAGACTTGTGTGTCTTGTGTACTTTTAAAAAGCACCTAGCACATATCAGTGTGTCCCCAAATATCTGAGCATGGCATCACACCCATCAGAAAAAAAGCAATCTTTAAAACACCGCAGAAGACACCAATAGTACCAACTAGCTGGTTGCTGAGGACTTTCAGGTAATTACCCAGGCTTCGTGGCATTCAGCACTCAAAAATCTATTGCGTGGAACAGATGGGAGAAAAGCAGAGACATCATTTTCATTGCTTTTGAAATGAATGGGTTTGAAGTTTCAGAAAGGCAGGATGTTTTAAATAGCACAATATAGCCGCTTGTTCACAACCTCATGGAAGTATGTCTAGGTTATATTGCTTGATGACTGACTCCATTACAGCTAATGAATGATGATGGTACTTCCAAGCATTAAAATGTACCCAATACTCTATTCGTATGAGAGGTAAACAGTTGCAGACAGGAAATTCAAAACAACTTCCCCTTGCTCTGATGAAGCATGATAACTTCACTAATTCAGTCTTGGCATTTATTTCCTACTTCGGGATCAAAAAGTGATGCTGCCTAACACTTTACTGACTTATTTAGTAATAAACACCTGTTAGCATTTACCATCAAAGCTTCTTTGAATTGCGATTAAATCCAGATTCAAGCAAGAGATGGGTAGCTAGGAAAGTTCAGGTTCCAAAAGACTTTACTTTTTTTCCCCTGGTAGAAGATATTCTAATTTAAGCTTTTTAGGTCTTATGACATGGAAAGCTCAAACATGGAAGATGACCAAGTTGCACTTCATTAGAATGTCTGGAGATTCAAAAATTCAGGATTAGCTGATTTTTAATGAATAGGAAAGGATCTTTTACTCATAGCTTTAGATAAAGGCCTGCTTTACCCTAAATTTCTGTGGAAGAAGAAGGTGGATGTAGGAAGGGTAAACACAAATGAGGGAAATGTGACAAAATTATCTGTTCTATTTCTATATTCTAGTGATTCTACAATTCTAAGATGATATTTATCATTCTTAATGAGGAACTTTCTTCTTCTATGGACTATAAATCCAATACTAATACTAAATGATGCAGTGCCTTTTAAGGTCTATTATATATCTTCAGGGCATTCAAATATTCACACTATTGTTTAAACAGAACATTTAAAAATGCTGCTCACTTTCTTCTATTTTTCTCCTTTCTGACAGGTAGTTTAAATTGAAAATGATCAAACCAGTAAACAAAAATAGATTTCAGTAATTGCAGGTGACTATGACACTTAATTGCCTTTCTGAAGGCAAAGGTGAAACTAACTATATTAAAGAAAATTGTTAATTCTTTTTTATAATTAACTTTTTATGTGTTTTGTATTGTTTTAACCACTGCTTCCAAACTGTGTTGAGCTATAAAACAGTGACAACCTTAGCAACTGGAGAGATTTAAAGTTTCGGTTAAGGGCTTGGTATGCTAATTAATTAAAGCTATTTTCATTCCTTTTAAACCTACAATGAATTGCTTGTTAGAGAAAGCAGAGAAAAGGTACGCTACAGAAAGCCTTTGTTATCTTTGGGCTGAATGTTAGAAATAAAAGGAAAATTGTTTGCTGGTAACTGGACGCCTCTCAAATTATCACATCAACAAATACACCTCCTCTGCTTTTTTGAGACCTCCCACAGTATCAGACCTGCTCATACTGGAACTTCAAAGACTGAATCAGACTTCCTTAGGACTGCCTTGCTAGGCCTGAGAAACATTGTTGTGTTCCCACTGGCAGTACCTACAGAGAGCACAGGGGAAGAAATGCAGAGACAGGAGGAAAGGGAAGCAGGAGGGGAATTAGAGTGACAGCGTGGAGAGGACAAAGGCAGACAGGATGAGATTTAAAGAAATAGACAAAGGTTACATCATTAGCACAATGCATTTCCCCCTGACATGGAACATAAGGCAAGTTGCTGCAACCCCACCATTTGCTCCCACCACACAGCTATGAAGGCCCAGGGAAAGCACGTGCCATTTTATTCTTATTTGGGAGAAGCTGGCTGAAGATATAATAATAATAAATAAATAAATAAGATAAAACTACACTGCTACAGCCCGAAGCTGCAGAGGATCTCTCACTGCTGTTGTTCCATTTGGTTCCACACAACCAGATTTCAGGGGCTTCCTGTAGTTTGCTTTTTGATCAGAAAGACAAGTACAAAATACAGCTATCAGAAGCTAAGATGTGCAAGGAGAAAGCTTGCCAAGGCAATCTAAATTCAGTCTCAAGTCAATATTTGCTATAAATGGTCCTTAACAGCGTGAAAGCAAACTATTTTTCATTGCACCTCTGCTCAGTTAGGATTTTTTTCAATATGTTCCTTTACATATGAAATGTCATGTCCTACACTACCTTTAAAAATACAATCTCATATGTTTTAGATTTCTCTGGAATATATAGGCACAGGCAGTGTCCTATATGTTCTATATGTTGTAGTTTACACACAGAAGTTACTGCTCTTCTGCCTCTAATGAAGAAAAAGTGGAACAAAGCATCAGTGGTAATGACAGTAAAATAACTCAATGTCTTAATCCCATTTCTTGTACAAGTGGTTTTAAAGAAAACTAACTATCTAGTAATTCTGGGCCTCACAGTGCCAGAGGGGCTGAAAGTATTTTCAATTCTTTTCAGCACCAATAATGTAGATGATTTTAAGATATGTATTCTGTAATTACTGCACTTTTGGCATATTTCCTCCTGCTTCCTTCAAATTCTACAGAGCATTTCCACTCTAATACCATGACACCCAATGTAATTATGCTGGAAACTATTTTGCCTTTTTATTTAAATCCACCATGGTGCTTATAATAGGATGCTGTATTGGATTCTATTTATTTTCAAACTGCAAACATGAAATAGATGTGAATGTCACACAGTAAATATCATTATAAACCTCTACAAATTGGGAACAATAATTGAAATGGCACATACCTGTTTTTCCTTGAGTCTGTGACAACTGGCACTTTTCTTGTTTCACAATGCAAATTACCCAATGCAGACAATTAAGACCAAGTGTGGTTCCACCATACTCTTTTCTCTCAAAGTATTATCTCAGTAGTTCATTTTAACCACATTAATAGAAATGTTTTGACAACAAGGAGAAATAACAGCTTGGAACAGCTGTTATCAAATTTGAATGGTACAGAAAATTTCTAAAATGCTCCCAACTTAGTCAGTTAATCATGCAGTCGATCTGTAACAGCAACCCTTATTTTTTCCTGTTGAAAGCACTGTATAAATAATTGCATTCAAATCAACGTACATGTAAGGACTGTTGAAAGTGGCTATAACAATTTATTACAAACCTTCCCACATTTCAGGGGACAAATATATCGTCCCCTGAGCATTCTAGATAGCAAGTCACACATGTACTTGTCGCAAGTGCTCTTATCTTGTAAAACATAGCCTTGACTTTAGGGTATTAATTGTACGTAAGATGTGTCCCATTGAGACACTACAAAGCTAGTGCTTTGGAGGATTACTGCTGGATTAGTCATTTTTTTAAGAGCTGGTCTTTAGGCAACTGAGGCTAAAACTGTAAATCTGACAAGGTTCACAGTGCACTTACAGAGACTGTTTATTCTCAGTTTAAAGAAAAAGTGACTCAGCTGCCAGTCTAATATGTGAGAATTGATAAAAGTAAAATTGTGGTTTTCTTTACCTCTGCCCAAAAACATCAGTGAGATCATTAGCATATCTATAACCCTTCCTTATTACACTCTTTATTAGCTTTGATCCAGCTCTAGAACTATAGCAGCAAGCTGAACCGCCACTCAAATAACACAGGTTATAACCTATGCCGGAGTAGCATGCTCATCTTTGACGGAGACCACTCATTCATCAACTTTGCCAGCTAATGAACAGATCAATACTGGCACCAACTAAGAACACTTCTTTTTTTTTTTCCCCAACTGGTTGTGGCTCAGATAAAAAGATTCAATGATGAACATACAGTGACTGTCCAAAACTATTTCCTCTCCCTGATCATACAAGAAAAAGCAGAAGCTACCGAATTATTCAGTACCCACATAGACTGCTTTTCAATATCAATAGGTGAATGAGTAATTATACGGAGGAAAAAATGCAGGTCGATCTGTAATAATTCAAGATTTAAAATAATGCTAAGAAGAAGGAAGAAGCACTGAAGAAAAGCATTCTTCACAGACTTCACAATGGAACAATTGTCAGCTATGTAAAATTATACCCAACTACTAACAGCCTAAAGGCATCAAAGACAACTATTATGTTGATTTTGTTATGTGCCAGAATTTCTTTACATGTCACTTAGGAAGGCTGCATGACCTCGACACGAGGACAACAAAAGGCTTTGTGAAATCTGCAGACTCGCACTGAAAAGCCTGCCTTCGAGAAACATCACTCACAGAACCTCAATTGCTCTAAGATGCTTGTAAAGACTGATGAATTTCATCTGTGAAGCTCTTAAAAACAGAGCAATCCTGGAAAGGTGATTAAATATGGAGGTCTCTCCTTACCTACTCTAAGAAGTCTTGTAAAAGCTATGTTTTATCTTGCTTTTTAAAATTAACCATACAAATTAAATTATCAAGAAAAGGACATTGTAGCTCTAGGATGTTCCCTATCCAGAGATCTCAAAGCAATTTACAGATGATGACAACTTTACCCAGGAATCAACTACAATTACATTTCTTATATGAAGAAAACTGGAGAATCAGAAAAATCAGCTGAAGGATATCAGTAAGGTATTATGAAAGACCTCAGTGTAATATCCAAGTCTTCCAATCTACTGTCACTACCAGTTACAAAACTACCACTTCTTCTACCAGGTAGCTAAATCATGCCCATTCAGGGCTTTGCAAGAGAATTAAAACCAATCTGCCAAAGATATGGAATCAGAAACCATAGCATAAAACATCTCTATTATCTGCAGAACACTCTCCTTCACTGCAAGACAGTTAACCCTCTCTGAAGGATCCTAGTGAGTGCCGAGCAAACCATAGAAGCATGTCTGCTAGAAGTTCTGGACACAGGGAAGACTAATTTTAGGGCTCAAGATGACACACAAACGTTGATTCTTCAACATACGCATTCATGATGTGGTTTCAAAAGCTAACTCATTTTAAAATATATAGATATATTGCAGGCTTGATATAATGGTATTCCATGTTTATTGATAACCATAACTATCATACTCAGTGTACAAAATTGCCAGGAGATATCTTTATCAGGTAAACATCCAGTGGATTTCTTCCAGGCAGGTACCGTGAACCTGCAGTAGCTCTTAGAAGGCAAAGTTCTGCTATATTGAGGTTATAAAATTTTCATTGTCTCTCCCTCCAGGTGACATAGAAAACAGATTGGAATAAACTTTGACAATCTAGTTGACATACTCAAACATTTGCCACCAAATTCTTAAGAAACTGCAAATCTTAAGGCTCACCCCAATAGCACCACTCTTGTGGCATTCTGATATTCATATCCCCGAAGGGTTCTCTCAAACTGAATAACTCTATTACTGACAGAAAACTTCATACTTACTGTATAATGTACTAATATGTAACATACTCTTACTTACAAGGAAATGGTAAAAAGTTTTGTTGCAAAAGAACTTTTATCTCCCAGTTTATTACTTGATAATTCAGTAATTACTATTGGATTGATTCTGATGCCATTATTATGAATGGGAATATTTCCACTGAGCCAGCAGTCCTGCTATACGTGTAAGGGCAAGATTCCCAAAATCTGAAAAAAATGCACCAAATAATAACTGGAGTTTAAATGTTCAATGATTTCTAAAATGATGGTTGTACTCCTAAAAGGCAAAACATTATTCTTATTCTGGGTGAAAAGAGACCACAAGCAATAGCTTTTAATTCAAAACTGCCAACTTCTCTAGTACTCTAGTCAAGTATAAGAGATTCTTATGGGATGATGGGATGGCTAAATACACTTATAGAACTAAAAAAAAAAAAAAAAAAAAAAAAAGTTCATATTCAGTTGGATTTTGTTTCTTTACAGATAAAAGGCCAAGTAAAGAGGTTCAAAGGAGAAAAGTGTGAGAGCAGAATATGCTACATTCAGAGTATTTCTCATACTCTGAAGAAGAATATAAAGCGTTATGTCTTGTGTTTGCATTTTGATATAAAGTCTGATAAAATTCTGATTCTAACATTATCTTGGTCTGAGCAAATTCAGTCTGTTAAGCCAGCCAGGACTGTCTAAACTTCAAAGATTATATTTTTATAGAGTATAATAACCTAAAAATTGCCTCAGATTGTTCTGGGAAAAGCTGTAAAGGAAGAGGTTCGTGGTCTACAAACCCTATTACTGAGAGAATTTGTGTACACTTCCAAAAACATGAGCAAGCAGTTGCCTCACTTCACTTGGATGGAGGTTCTCTTCTTCTAGGCACTGAGATGATAGAGTCTAGAAGCTCGTTAGTAATGTTAGCAAGATTTGGGGCCTAAACTAACATATTCTGCACCCAACAAGACTTATTAACTCAGACCTAATGCCGTGTTGAAATAAATTACTGGGTCTCAGACTGAGCTGACTCACAGCAAGTAGGTACAATAAACTCACTCCCACCTGCTGCCTCCATGGAGATGCAGTGGTGAAAACACCCTCAAGAGGGCCCTTACATGGCAGTAGGCAGAATTTTATAATAGATGAACTTTTTTTTTTTTTTTAATAATCGTTGTATGAATAGTCACAATTAAATTGCAACAAAAAGCTGTATTTAATCAACCCCCTTTCAAAAATTGTTTTAATAGTGAAAAGCAAAAAGAGTTGGCAGATTGAGAATTATCTACATTATTATAATTAAAGGGAGTGACTCTCATGCTAGAACAAAAGAAAAGAAAATTTCAGCAAATAAAGACGAGCCAACTCAGAAGTGGGTTACTGACAAATTAAAGCTGCTGAAATATGCTTGCAGGAAAACAGGGAAGGGATTAAAAAACAAACTCCTGTGGAAAATCTGCTATCTTATTCCAGAAAAGCAGAACCAATTTTAAAGAAGGACTTTCAAATAAGAGGCAAATTGGCAACTTCCTAAGAAAGAAGGAGATAAGCTATAAGTAGCTTGGTTTATCAAATGGAAATTTGAATTCAAAAGGGTATACAGTGAAAGAGAAATAACAAAAACAGGGAAGTTTGCCCAGGAGTGAGCCTCTGGCTTATTTGTAGGGTAAACATAGATCAAAGCTTGCCAAAACCAGAGAGTATTTAAGTTCTTAAATACAAGTGACAAAATCGAACTTTATTTTTAGCTATTAATTGCAGCACAAGAACTACAACAAACAAAGTTTTATCTGAAACACAAAGAACTGTCTCAAGGAAGTTGATTCTGACTTGAGATACCATCCTGTCCTTGTTTCAAACAAACATGCCTCCACTGATTTCTGTGGAGATTACAAAATGACAATATACAGTGATAAAGACTTGCTCACAAGGAGCTCAGGCTTCAAATGGGATCTTATTTGAGCAGTTACACACTGCTGTGAGTGACAAGGTGGAGAAAGAATCTGTTGGGGAAGAGAATACATATGGCAAGTAACATACAATTTTATGCAATCACTACATGAGACACAGGTCAGTGAAACTACCAGCAAGGGTGCTCTTGAGGAAATCACAAGATAGCACAGAAGCAAAGTAAATGCACTACTTCTAATTTACCAGAATTGGCCCGAGTACACTATCAACAGTGCAAACAGCTTTACCGGGAGTAAAGCTTAGGACTGCCTGAAAAGGAAACTGCTCCATAGCATCATGTTTCTACAATTCCCATCTTCCAAAGCACTGGCCTCCAAGCATGTTGGAGTCAGTGTCACAGTATTAATGACCAAAGGACATTCTCTGAAACGTGCAACAAATTAACATAAACAGGAGATTTCTTTAAAGTACTGTTGGAACCCAGACCACTCACTCCTGTTTGAATTAAGCTTAGATGATGACACTTTTACTGCTCCCTTGGTATTGCACAGACAAGTAAAAATACTTGACTGTACTTTTCTCTATCCACGTGAATGTTTCCCCAGTCATTCTCCTTATCTCCAACTGGAGCTTTTACACTTTGTACAATTTAATTCAATCCTCATTAGGCCGTTATGAGAGACTGGGTGTACAGACCTGTGAGAAAAGAGAGAAGGAACTTCAACACACATATTATTTATATAGAGTGTAGAGGTTCCAACCAGAAAGGTTGAAAGAATCAGTCTAGAATAAAAAGCCGAGAGCCTCCTATTGGGCGCTCACTTGGGATTTTACAAATTGATGCTACACTGTATGTAAGGTGACTTTATTCCCTCACAGCTATGTAATCTACCTTATCATCTGTGTTTTGTTTTGAAGCCTGTATCAAAGCTATGCATAGGACCCACATTGCTCTTCAAAAACAGTCAACCTAAGAATGAGAACTTCTTGAGAGATCAAATTAAGGAGTAAGTCCATTCAAACCTATAAATCCACGTAGCTACTTTCAGCAATGCATGGACACATGCTCTGGAGAACTTGCAGATGGGGTAAGTTACCTCTGCATGCACAGTATCCTCAGCTTACATTAACCCATTGAAGAACACGTAGGGAATGTAAGGAAAGTTTTGCTGTAATTTTAGCTAAAGTTGTTGTTTTTTTTTTAACTGGCTTCTTGGAGAAACAGGTAATTAGGAATGGTAACCTTTGGCTGAAGTTGGATGACAAATGAAGATAAAAACACTGCTATTCCTGTACTTGGAGAGAAACTTACAAATGCTGAGGAAAAAAAAAAAAAAAAAAATCTCAAAACTGGCTAAGCTTTCATCAGATAGCTATCTTCCATTAGATAGCTATTCAAGATTTTATCCAATATCAAAAGTAGATCTATGATTTGCTGAAGAACAAGAAGTATCTGAACTGAAACCCTCCAATCACTTCTATGGATTTAGCAACACCAGAGAGATTGAATCCAGCATTTATGGCCCTCCTGGCAGAGCCCTCAATTTTAGACTACCTTAGTTATGACTGAAACTTTATCCTACATGTAGCTTTTCCAGGAGTAGGACTGAACCCAATCCCAGAACAGAGACATTCACTATGAAGCAATAAAACATACTGGAGCACAGAAGAATTGTCACCACCATCTGGAAAAACTGAAGCTCCTAGCCTTGAAAGGGCTGCAACTGCCAAATTTAATGACTTCACTTAACGTCACACAAACAGTTCTTGGTTTAAAATGACAACAACCTGTTAATTTATGTCTTCATCTCAACAAGACTAAATGCCACATTAGCAGCTTACAGAAAAAAAAAAAAAAAAAAAAAAAAAGAACCTAACTTTAAAGTTACTCTCTTCTACATACATTTTATACAGGAGAGTTCTGGTATGAAAATACATACGAATTTACCAAAGGTAACCAAACCAAAGAAGAAAAATATAGGGTGTTATTTTTATTATTTTTTTTTTTTAGGTTTTGGGTGGAAAAAAAAAGAAATGAAAGTATCTTGTGTTAGTGCTATTCCAAACATTTTTGCAATAGATTGCTTTTGAGTATCACATCAGTCACTAAAGCGTATTACATAAAAAGATGTTTTGGCCACAGAAAAAAAGATCTGACTATTCCTAAAATTCTTGACTGATCTCTGGCAAACAACCTAACAGAACAACAGGCAGTATGGCAGGCCTGATGTCCTAAGAGATGAATGTTAGTATTTGCATAATTGTATAGTGGAAAACCAAGTTGTCTATTAATCTGGCACTACTTTCAACATAAAAGAGGCAAGTGTTATGATGGATGGATGAAACTTGAATAAACCATAACAGCTCATAACAGCTCTGCTATGCTAGCCTCAGTTGAAACAAAAATACTAATTACCTTTTGGAGAGTAAGCAGAACCTTTGGTCATTAGGCATGGCAGAACGCTAACATCCAGAAGATTCCAAGCAGCTATGAGTCTTCAAACCAGTTAAGCACTCACCAGGTTCTGAAATTAAAAATAAATAAATAAATAAATCACAATTCATAACCAGACTATGAAATTAATTGCCATAGGGAACTGTAGAGAAAACTATATATAAAGGGGTTCAAAAAGCAACTAAATAAATTCACAGAGGAGAAATCTACTGAGTGTAAGAAATTATAGTGAAACAAGTGGCAACGAAGCTACAAACTCCAATTCACAAAGCTCTCCCAGCCACAAACATCTGGAAGCTGGGTGCTATGCTTTAGGAATTATCATTGCATACTTGTGCCTAATAATCTGTCACTCCTACTTTGGCAGCTCTCAAAGACAGAATTCTGGGTTAGCCAGTTCACTAGCCTAATCCAGAGCAACCATTCCTTATCTTATTTGTAATTACTATCACAGATACGTATCACTAGCACTGTCTTATTTGAAGAGAAAAAAACAAGAAAAAAGCGTATGGATCAGATGTGAGTGCACAGCATTTAAAACTCATCAAATTCTAAATCTTGATTTTTTTTTTCTCCAGTCAGTTTAAGGTTTCTCCTTTAGGAAGGGCATGTTTCCAACTTGTTTCTGAAACAATTCTCCACCTTGGACTTTCTCTTTTGAAAATTTTTGGTAGAGCTAAACTTTCAATGGAGAAACAATAAGATGGAAAACTAGCCACAGTAACAAGAATAAAACTTATAACAATATTTGGAAACATTTTACAATGCTAACATTCACAGCTCTAATGCTTTTTAAGCTTTTGCAGATTTTGACAGAAAATTCTATAGCAGACTATCATTTCTGTGTGTGGAAGCATACACAGTAATGGATGTTTAAAATACACATATTGCACAGAACGAAAACAGTACATGCTATGCAGTACCAAGATAAAATGAATATCATTGCCTTGTAACTTTCTCCCGTGCTTCCTTTTTTTTTTTTTTTTTGCAGTCAGGAAGAGCTGGCTTATGCCCATCTCTGCAACCTTGGGGATAACCATGGAAATCCCCACCAAGACAAATACTTCCCACTCCGGTGCATGTGCGTGCTCTGTACCACAGTCCTGTCAGGTGAGATGTGGTGCTAGCAATACGAACCATACCTACCTACAGCAAAGATAAATTGGTTTTAAAAAATATTTTACTGAAGATCATAAAGTTCTGGTGAGGAAGGTCTCACCATCCCCACAGCAAAACCTGCTGGACATGGAGAAAACAGGCCTTTAAAACAGTTCTGCTGAGTTCATCCCATCAAGTAAGATAACTCACCAGCTAAACTGCTTTCAGAGCCCTGGCCACACTCTTTTGGCAGGCATAAAGATTTTAGACAACAACGTTATAAATGAAGTCTCAACTCAATCTGAATTCAGTAATAGTCATAAAAGGAATATTCATAAAAAGTATAAAAGGCAAGTAAACAGCGCTGGGTGTGCGGGGAGTCTACACTCCACCAACACGCACACACGAACATCAAACATTCTAAATATACAGAACATTGCTTTACATACTAAACCTGAGTACACCTATACATACGTACAATCAGAAAAGGTAACAATCTTTTAAGTTCCATGACTTAAGTCTCCATTTTCCATTCCTTTTCTTAATTACAAACAAGTCTCCATTTTCCATTCCTTTTGAACAATATGTCTCGCTTTAAGTTGTCAAGCAACTCAGTCTTCAGGCCTTATGTATCCCACTCTTCCCAGATTGAAGAAAAGCATATCCATCTCCTTCCCAAGGCCAATAGGCCTGGGTCAAAAGGCACGTTCAGGACAACAGGGGGCATAACAGCAAAAGCCTTCGATGGCTGTAGCAGCAGAGGAGCCCATGGCATAGCAGTCGGATCAGTAAAGGAGCCCACAGCTCCCTCGCTGTCTGGCAAACCACATGTTTGTGACTGTGGCTCCACATGGCTCTTTAAGGCCTCAGATATTGCTCACCAGGTGCCAAGCAATCCCACTGCAACCTTGTAGTTTTCAGTTGCAGAGTCCCACACCTTGATATCAATCTGGTCCCATATTTCAGGCTCATAAACTGTCTGATTGTTAATAAGGAGAATAAGCTGTAAGGTTACCAGGACAGTCTTTGTTCCTAAGGTCGTATGATTCCCCATAATGCACAACTGCTGACCAGCAAGGGGCAGTTGTGTGCACAGGTCCGCTTCTCTCAGCTCGAGCTTCTCTCCAGCTCCAGTGCGCCCGTTTCCAGCGACTTTCTGTACGAGCTTCTCTGAGCTGTTTGCTGAGTTTGGCCAAACCCATCTTCATGAGGCAATCAGTGTGCCTGCTCCCGTCCTGGTCTCCGTTCTGCTAGCCTGTTCATTTTCATTCCTTTTTTCTGCTTCTTTAGTGATGACATAACTTCATCGTGTTGCCTTTTTTTTTTTTTTTTATCTTGAGGGCAGGCTCCCCTCTTACACCCTTCTTCCCACAGCAGTTCTTTTCAAAACAACTTTTCATTGGTCAAACAATTTTGCCTATAACAACAACAGCAAACACCCAAAAACTTCCATGCCTGGAATGTTCTCCATGGCTGGAGAACAAGCAAGCCAAGACTGCATGGAGTCTCCTGAATCACCCTTCTTTGTTCCCTCTAAACTCTTTTACATTCCTGATGGCCTCATCGTTAAGAGTCTAATCTTATCATCAACCACGGGGCTTTCTGACCCCCATGGCCACACTCCCAAATCTCCCCCTTCTTTATTAATATCAACCATTTTCTCGACATGAATTACCACTCCATATATAACAACAAGGAAGCAACTTAATTTTCAGTTTAAAAAAAATGATTTCTTGCCATTACCAAGCAGTCAGGTTCACCACAATATTGAGCAGACAAAATTGCCCACCTGATGATTCAATCTAATATCACACTGCTGGCTCACTGCTTCATTTATTTAAATTGTGAATCTGATTAATACTTAGGATACTTAAATTTCTTGTTAGCTTAACAAAAAACAAAGTGACTTGAGTTTAATGATATGTTTATTTTTAATTTTGACTTGCTTGTTATGAGCCACAGGAAAAAAAAAAAAGCAGAGGATTTCTTTCCATTTTCTTTCTGACAGCAACTTGTGCTTGAATCATGAGGATGAATAAAATTGCTGAAGTTACCTAGGTACCACATGATTTTCAATAACCCATGCTTCTCTTTCTTTACGTCCCTGAAAATGTCAGTACATCTCATGATGCATACATGAAATCAACGGCAACTAACCACCTCCTCTGGTAGCCATCTTACTGCTGCATGATAAAACATAGCCCAGGCTGCTTTGGATTGCCTCAATCTGTTATGTTTGCCTAATCATCACTTTTTTTCCCTGTTAAAAATATTATTATTCACAGAACAGAAAACAAAACCAATATTTGTCAAAAGTTCTTTAAGATGTGCTTCATGGTACAGTTTGTGCTTATTATGTAGAACTACAAAACTTCAAAAAACGCATCACAGGAAGGTCAGGACACACAGAACATCATCAAATCCCAGATTAAACAGATACTAGAATTTTGATCAGGTGATACAAACAAAATTTTGAGTGTTCCCTGACTGATGACTTAATGGAGAAGTTACAAAATATCCCCTACTGAGTTCTTTCCATAACTGTTTAATTTAGCAATTTGGTGCTAGAGGTTATATTTTTCAAAATAAGGAGACTTCCCTCTCTTAATTCCTTATAGGTATTTATCCTGCCACAGTGAAATTTACTTATATGCATCTCGCTGTATTTGATTACATGAAAAAGTATCACTCCCTGAAGCCCATAGTTAAACTCCATGTCACGCCATTAGTTTTTACTTATAGCAGCTTAGGATCAATTAAGCCAGTATATTTTTATTACATTAAGTAAACTGGATGTGTTGAATGATTTTGGTTTTACTTTTTTTCTATTAATTGCCAGTTAAACTAATTGCTACCTGTGAATCACACAAGTTAACACTAATGTTCAACTACTGTAACATATTTGTTTTCCTGAGTGGAAACATCTTGTTTATGTTTGCCATAATTTCATTGCCATCAAGGTTAACTTCGCTTATTGATATAAGTTACAACAAAGCAAATAGTTTCCTACAGGTTTCAGTAAGTTTCCATTCACTAACTGAATACTCCTATTTAAGACAGCAAGGCATAGAAATACAACAGCTGTCACAGGTCAGCAGCTCTTATACATCCTAACACATGCTACTAAGGGAAATAAATCTGGTATATGAATCAAATGTCTAAAGTAAAATACCAGTTCAAAGGCAACTGAGGAAAGCACTCTCTACCTATGGTGGGCACAACATTCACCCCACTAAGCCAATGCTGCAGGCTTCATATGGACCCCAAAACAAATCATCACCCAGGTGGGAAACAAGTTAAACAGATCAGCTGCTCCACAGTAACATAACGTATTTACACGCCGCAAACCTGTAAATGTAGAAGGGCGCACCGAAGAGAGAGGATTGCTGCTCCTGCTGCTCTCAGAGAATGGGAGGGATTGAGGCAGTCCCTGCAGCCTCCTCCTGCATGCCCAGCAGCACCCACTCCCCTCATGCTCCATTTGACCCTTTGGTGGAAGCAGCAGTGGCAGGTTTCCGCACACACAAAAGAGTTAGCAAGATGGTGGTGACTTCTGTTTTCCTGAGCACTTTCTCAGACTCAGCCATCAGCCACAGAACACAGAAGCTGAGCCACCTTCTTGCTGCTATCACACCAGGAGACAGCTGAGTTGCAGCCCAGTGTTGATAGTTCACTCATTTCAGCTGCACCTCTCTCTAATAAGACTTCAAGTAATAAATTCTGCCCTCAGTTGCCTAACAGAAATCAGCAGGGCTTCCCAGCTGTAAAAGAAAGAATAAATTATTCCAATAACATGGATTAAGAGCTGAAGTTAAACCACTCTACCTCTACTGATTTCAATTGATTTACACCTGGGATTAATAGGCTATTGATGTTTGCATTCAAGTATACATACCAGACCGTGACTTCAAAACAAAACCTTCCAGTTAACAAAAAAAGCAGAAACAAAACATCCTTGCTTGTAGAGCTGAGAAGAGTGGGACAGAAGGACAATACATCCCAAGCACACAAGGGAGGGGGGAAGCCTGGGAGAAGAGTCTTAATGAGGTAAATATATCCTAGCTTCCCTGCTAAGTAGGGAATCTTGAATAGGTTTCAATAAGCTAAGACTGAAGGATACAAAAGTAAAGAAGAGAGAGTAACAGTTGGAATGTAAAACACCATGTAAGAGATACCTGAGAGCTAGAAATCAAAAATCTCTGTTTTTGTGATAATAAATTGGTAAACAGAGTCTTCCAGCTGAACCGAAGCAGAGGTCAGTGCTCTAAACTTGGTTTACAAAGTGATATTCTTCAATGTTTTTCCTTCCCAGTGGACATTTTGTACACTGGCATAGTTAGAAATGTTTTCCCTTCTCCATCTGTTGCATAGCCTGAGACAAAGGTTGTCTTGGTAAATAAGAAATACACATCTTTCCTTCTGAATGCCAAGAAACTACACAGGCTAATTCAAAAGGTAAGAGGAGTTGTTTCACTTCACAGCAGAGATGGATTCTCCAGCTAGAATCCAGCATGTTTGTCTCTCCAGAATAGTGTTTGATATGCAATCCACTCATAACTATCACATGCAACTCTTGATAGAACAGATAGCTCTGAAGTACTCCCCTGATAAAGCTTTTTGTAATTAACCCTTCAACAAGAAAAAGCTTATCAAGAGTTTGCATATCACATAATGCAGTTTGTTTCCATTTTTTCCCAAAAGCAGTGTAAATGCATGCATCCTCAGGAGTAGGAGTTGGCACTGATAGATGGAAAAATATTTGCAGCTCATTCTTATGCAGCCAGACCTTTAGAAAACATATTGTGTATTTCAGCAGCTCAAAATTTGATGCAGAGAAACTTACTGCATACTCAGATTCTCTGCTGAATTCATACCTGCCATTGTTAAAAAAGAGAATATGAGTTATAAAGCCCTTAAGCAAGGTGTGCAGAGGATTAATCACATTGCAGTCTAACTGGGCATTGAATGTCACCAGTGCTTCACACAAATAGTGTGCCGTGGAAAGTACAATTACTAGACTGCAGATAAAGTGATCCATAAAATGAGAAATCTTATCGTGTTTGGCAGTGCATTATGAAGCACTCACCATTAAGGGATGGGAATAAAATGTTTATGAACTAATTTATTCAAAACATGTTTGTAACTGTCTGTGGTTGGTACTGTTTGATCCAAGAAAAGGTTAAGCTCATTTGGGTGGGAAGACATAAAACCTCAAACTCTGAGCATATCCAAGTCAGGCTATTTTTTTCTTCAAACTGAAGCAACATCAGAAATACTACCTGCAGTCAAATCACACAAATTCATTGCTCCCTGGTGGCTAAAAGAAACTCACTGTTTTTCTGCTTGTATTGTTCAAATACCTGTTATGTTGTGTTATATCTTTGTGTTTTTTTTTTTTTTCTGTTGTCATACACAATATCACAGACAAGAAACCTACTATTTTCTTCCTTTCATTTTCCCTTTAAAAAAAGGAAAGAAAGAAAGAAAAGACAATTGGTGTTTGTTTGTGCTCTCACTGATATAAGCTTGAACACCAACACTGGAAGAAATGCCAGCTTGAACAACATGAATTTGGAAAAAAAAAAAAAAAAAGCTGTTAGTAAGAAAAAGCTGAAAGGCGTTACCTTCTGTATTCAACAAAAGCTGTAGGAAAAAAATCAAGCTCAGCAATACCAAGCAATAATAAAATAATGATTAAAAAATCTAAAACAGCTGCCAAAATTTAAAGTCAGAATGCAGGCTGCAGAATGTGCGTCTGGATAATAATGGTGTAATATAGAACTGAATATCTTCTATAAACCACAGCTGACCCTTCTGCAAAATAAAATGGAAAGGCTAATAATGCAGTTTAAGTGATAGCCTATTACATTTGAGAAAGCAATCTTAACTCCCTCAAGGTAATTAAAATTTCCTTCATCTCAGCCTGAGCAGTCACCGGTATGTACGTCCAATACAAAGAAGACAGAGCAAGCTTTAAACCATAAAGGGTATTGAGCTAGAGCTACCCACCACCATGAGAAAAATATTCATTTGGCAGATTAGTAAGTTAATTATAACCAGGATAATATAAGGACATTCAAGCCAGTCTCACTCTATGTTAATGGACACAAAACTTCAAAAAGTGAGCTATGAAACAGAGGCACCCATACATAATTCAAAAGTAGGGGGATTTAGTCCCTGAAAGGGGGCTAGGAAAAAAAAAATAAATTAGAACTTAATCTTGCCATTCTTTCAATGCCCTCAGCCTTACTTCCAGCTGAATAAGAGTAGCAGGTGGTAAAGTTTACAACTTTTAGGAAGAAAAACAATAAGGGAGAAGGAATATTCTTTCTCCTTTCACTCTGAAAGAATGTGCCAGCTGAGGATATAACATCTGGTCTACCTGTTTCAGCATTGGAAGACAATTCCCACATAGGTACATAGGTAAAGGTAGTAGAAAGTTTTCTGCTGGAAAATTTCTTTAGACAAATAAGCTTTTTTTTTTTTTTTTTTTTTTTTTCTCTTTTTTTGACAAACTGACTGAGTGAATCTGCTCTGTAAATCTGTATGGTTTTCTGATGCCTTGTTTGCTCCACAGAAAGCCTCCAAGATCCCAGCAACCTGAGCTCCCGGGACCAAGCTGAGTTACCAGCAGCCAAGCCTTCACCTCTACCACAGCCCAGGAGCTCTGCTGGGCTCTGCACAAGTTTTATCCCTTCCAGGGAGCTCTAAAAAGTTTCAAGAAAACAGAAGGGAGACAGAACTGTTTTTCTATGGAGAATTTTTTAATTCCTATAGACCATGGAGGTCCAAAAAATGCACTTTTCATTCCCATTCTGAAAGATTTTCCTTTTTATTTTATGATTACCCTTATAACATAGCTCTTGACCTTGTAAACCCAGTTGTTAAACATGGCACAAGAGTGGACTCTATTTGCTAAAAACAAGGATGTCTAAGAAATACTGACACTCCAACCTTATTCCACAGGGTTCATTTTCATACAGCGTTGTCACATTCAGGAAAATCATCCTTTTCAATTTCACAGCAGATTTCTCTTTACTAGAATAGTTTTGTCACTGTTAAATCAATCCAAAATACACTGAAAATTCTGAAAATTATAGGATTTATCCTGTCCTAATTTGATCTTGCTGTTTCTATTACTTGCTCTAGCAACCGTGGTAGCAGACTTATAAACCTGGTTATAAACTCAGAACAACCAATTCCCATCAACACAAATTATTAGGTAGAAGACAGACTTCACTGGTAGAGATTACAGCTTAAACAGACATACATTATCTACAGAGGAAAAAAGAAAAAGATTTCCCTACTGAAAATTGACAAACTGTATTATGTTCTTGCTTAGTGACAACTTCTTTCACTTGGAAAAGTAGTAAGTGTATGCTGTAAATGTATATTATTAAAAGTCATATGGTCCTGGGAGTGACTATCTGAAAGAGATTAGGGACGTCAGAAAAAATCAGGCATCTGAGGAAGAGAGAGCATTACCATACACAAGCACAGGGATGAATGAGGCAAAAGAGAGCTAGATCAAGTGTTAAGCAGAAGAGAGTGGGACATCAAAACAGAAAACTAGAGCTAGATTAAGACAAAAGAAAGTGTATTTATCGAAAATATTTTTATGAGATTTTTTTTTCTGTGTGTGTTTTTTTTCTTTTTTTCTTCCTGTTCAGGCCGCTTACTCTCTTTATCAAAAGAAGTGGGGAAAACATACAAATATTCTAGGTTCTTCCTACTGCAGTTATTTCTGATTTGATAGAGAAAGGTATGCCATTTTTTCCAGCATACTACTAAATAATACTTAACTATCCATCTATCTATCTATCTTTTATGTAGCTCTTGGTTATAGAATTGGCAAAATTTTCTCTTCTTTCTTACAAAGGCTCACTTTTTAAAATCTCAATTTCTGTTATCTGATTTCCTTTCAAAATAAAATTCCAGTTCTTTTTACAGCTCCCTAAAATATTCGTTATGAAGTCAAAACATCTGCAAGCCATTTCACATCTTCTTTTCAACATAAGGCAACCCAATGCTTAGAACAATATAACAGGTTAATACTACTAATTTGGCCCAGCACTACAAATGCCATAGTGGGACATGTCAGCCCAGTAATACTCAACTATGTGTTAAATGGAAATGTGTAAGTTCAACTGACCCCCACACATGCAGCTGAAGATGGGTTAAGATTTGAGATAGATTTAAGATTTTGAGAATAGCATTTACTTTCAGAAGAGGCTCTGAAAGGTCAGTTAAGCAGGAGCTCCCAGAACACAACTTGAAGATGAAGCTAGTAAGTACAGACTTTATGATGTGAGTGATACCTAAGCTTTTCCTTCCTCCCTTTCCCCCCATAACATACAAAACCCATTGTCACAGGGTATTCCAACTGCTTCTCTCTGTCCATCTTTTGCACTGGCTGAGGTGGAAGCTCTCAGCAAACAAGGTGATGCAATGCTGCAGCAGTGCTTGGGCTCTGCCTCCCAGCAGAGGCTTGTACTTAAAAGGACTGTGCTACAAAAGAAATTCCCCAAACAGTAGCTAAATAGTAACATTTTATCACTGTAGTGTAAAACACATGCTGCTGCTGCTACAAGTATAGTACCATTTTTCGGTTTTGATTTGAAAAATAAAAGCTATGAAAACACTGGAAAGGGCAGAAGTAAAGAGGTGACTGAAAGGCTACAAGACTTCAAATGATGGCAAGTAGGGACATAGAATGAGGGCAAGGTGAGACTCAGCCGTGACAGAAAAATGCTAGGCCATTGAGCCATGCAATATAATATCTGCATTCAAACAATCCTGCGTCTAATCTGCAAGGCTGAAACGCAACACTTAAAAAAAAAAAAAAAAAAAAAAAAAAAAAAAAAAAAAAAAAGAGGCTTGGACAATTTTCAGATAAATTAGGTGGTATCCTAAATGAAGGGCATATAGATCTTTCCCTTCCTCTAAAAATCTTTCCTCCAAAGTTTGTTAACTTGTTTTTGGTATATTAAAGATTTATTGTAGTTATAAACTCCTGATTATGTCTCTACACAATGGTATATAGACTTTTCATTAGCTACCATGAATTGGAATACTTACCTGATAAAAATTGCATCTACCGCAATGAGTTGTGGTGAATAAAAGCCTATGCAACTATCTGTTTATCTGCTCTTCAAATTATGTGTTGGAAAAATTGAGTTCAAGTTCTTACCAGGATAAGCAAAGGACAATTTGAGATTGAAAGCTGATCCTGCAGGTCTCAATGAATATAGTACAAATTTAGCTCATACAGAATGTAAGCAAAATAGAGAAACAGCTTGAAAGCTATGCACCATGTAAAGAAAATCTGAAGTTTTGTAAATTAATAGAGCTCCTTTGTTAATCAGGGTAACCCACGTGGTTTACATATTCTGCATAGCACACCTGTACCTTCTTTTTCTACTGCAAGTTTCTTTAAAAAAAAAAAAAAAGACTACTCATACTACATAGTCTTTCCTAAATGTATAAAATTTGCAAACCCCAGTTATTTTTGAACAACTCCTTAAAAAAAAATAAAATCAGAACCTAACAGCAAGTGAAATTCTTTTTGGACGGTATGTAGTCTACTTATGTAGAAGAAAGAACTCACCTCAGAATGAGCAGTGAAAAGCAAGCGTTCATAAATATTTAATGCCTCTTACTCCCTTTTCTTTTATGGTTTTCCCATATTTAAATCATATAGTTATTGTATTATTAGTGTCTTTCCTTTTGTTCTTCCCTTCAGTTCAAAATGCAAAGATGAAGATGCTGCAAAATGACAGTTAATTGGCAGATTCCAAGCACAGAGACAAAGTGCATATCAACATATAACGTGAAAAGCCTCTAATACTCAGTATAAGCAAATCATAGATGTGTCAAGAAATGTTAGGCTGACAGTTATACAAAGAAACTAATTTTTCTTCCATAAAACAGCAATGACAACCTCCACTGACTACAAAAGCAAAATCCATCAACATTGGACATGCACAGCATTGCTGACATGAGTACAAAACCTGTTGATACTGCTGGGACATCCAGCTGCTTACCACAGTCTCATTTCTCAATCTGCCTTGCTGCATAGTCTTTCTAGAGTATATTTCTTATTTCTGAGTTTTCATCCTCATTTGTTACGAACAGCATGAGTAGCTGTGGGCAAAAAATAGAATGGACACAATTCTTCTCAGTACTTTTACACTGTGGTGTTTTTGCTTTACTTTAGCCAAATGTAAGAAAAGAATCCGAGGACAGGGATTTTTTCTTGTTTTGTTGGTTATCAGTCTGAGCAGGCTATCTGTGGACTTGGTGAAGTGAATTAGCAAGACCAATACTCCACTTGAATTTCTCAAGTACAGACCTCAGTTCTTCAAGCTGCTCTGCCCAGGCAGATCTTTTCTTCCACATCCATTTATGCCTAAGAGTTCTTCTAATGCTATTTCTAATAAAGTATTTTAGAAAAGGAACTGGTCTGCACCAACTCTTAGATGTCTTTTATTTTTAATGCATATGAGATCATTAATTAGCATATGAGATGATTAATTAACTTAATCAGATAGTTAACGATTTCTCTACAGTCATTTGATTTTAGCTACAAATTGCATGAGCTGCATTTTATTCAAATGTACAGCAATCTTCCACCCAGCCAGGAACTGAACTATTCTTCCCAAACAGAATGTCTGAAATTTACTTTTAATGTGAGCAAGCAAAATCTCTGTGAACTAATAAATCTATCATCATGTCCAAGAAAATATAACTGTTCTAGCAGTTGCTGAATCTCAATGAACAGACAAATGTATTAATACCATCTTATCTCCCCAAAAAATCCATCTGCTATTAAATCTTTAGAAACATAAATTTAAAATGTGCTAGTTGATGCCTATATCAATTTTATGACATCAAATTTTCCCAACAACAAATATAAAAAGCATGGCACTTTTTCAAAGTAAGAAGTCTCAGGACACTTCTAGAGTAGATGTACAAAAAAATCAGCTGTAGTATTCAAAGCCAGCCAAACAATTCAATGTGAGAATAAGAGAAGTGTTGGGTTATTTGATTTAGAAAACGGCAGCGTGCATAAGTACTTGTTGGTATGAACTCAGTTTGCAAAAAGGTAAGTGCACAAATTAAGGGTCCAGAAAAGCACCTATTTAATATAAACTGTCACACTCGTGCTCGTATGCTTCGCTGACTCTGAGCTGTCGTTATTTCTGCACAGAACTCTATTGCAGCACATCTAAGGTAACAAAGAAATAACCTGCAAGTTTCTGACTAAGCAGAGGTAACACAAAGCACATACCAAGCTGAATGCTACCTAGAATGACAAATTGCCAAAGAACATAAAACAATGCCCTCCTACTTATTTTGTCTGCAGTCCATCCTATAGAGCCCTCCCAGGTTCAGGATGTAAGGCAGTAGATACCATGTGCAAGCAAAGTGTTTGAGGGGATTCCTCATGTCTATAAGGGTGAGGAATCCCCTCACCCTTTGTATTCCCCATGAAAAGGGAATTGCCTGGCAGCAGGAAAGGGAAGGGCACTGATTTATGGCTTCTTCAGACAGAATACTATGCTACATCTGCTTCGCAAGGAGGAATTGCTCCAAACAAAATCTTCATCTTTGGAGACAGGAAATTTCAATCTGTTTGTCTTGTTAAGAAACCTTGACTGAGCTCTGCAATACAACTACAAGTAATTACAGAAAACCCAAGCCACGGAAAATCAAACTAAGAACAATTTAGACCATGCTGGGATCCAGGTGAATCCTAGATACTGTGTCAAGGCCAAGTACATGGCTTTACAGACTGTGGGAAATATGTTCCTGTGTTACTAACACAGACAAAGCCATGCTAATCATTACTTCAGCCAAAGATTTTGATATAGAAATTGTGTACAGAATGCAGACGAGGAAAAAAATTGTCCAAATCCAATCAAAATTTAATTTGAGGTTTTTGAAGGGAGAAAGTGGAAGACAGTTTGAATCTATCACTTCAAAACAGACCTCACGACTTTAAGTTTCCAAATGTGATTAAACAAAATTCCTGTATGGTAAAATTTAAAGTAAAAGCTGTGTTTTGTGTTTCACAAGGACTGCACCCACTCTATTACCAGATTGATAGAAATCAGGGAAGGACAATATATGAAAATAGTATTTTCCAACTAATTCAGTAATCAGAAAAAATATTAATACTATAATGGTTAATTCAAGACCTCTTTAAAAACATGGAAAGTCAAAGAGACCTATATAAAATGTAGGAAGAATATAAAGCACAGGACTGAAATCAAAAGGCCAAGATGTCAATTGACTAACTTAGATGCAGGGAAAGATTCTATAAATATTGTAAAATACAGAACCAAAGGAAATTACAGGTCAACTGTTTCACAGGGAAAGCAGGCAAGTTGATAAGGAAAAGGCTGACATACCAAATAGCTTTATTCTTTACATAGAAAGTGCATTGGAACTATATATTTTAAAAGTGAACAGGAATGTTGTCTATATTAGGGAAATTATAAGTTAAGGAAAATTTACATAAATTACACATTTTGTAGTTTGCAAGGCTTGATTAAATTCAGTCTTAAGGACTCAGTAAACCAGATGAAACAGCCTCAAACTTCAAGGAATTTTTCTGAAATTCACAGTGGACTAGAAGAAGTCTCAGGGGACTGAAGAAGGATAATTGCAGCACTATCTTTAAGAAGGAGAGAAAGAAGGAACTGGTGAATTGGACACAGCCTAAATTTGATTCCTGGAAAGATTCTGGAACGTATTACTGAGCAATTTATAAGCACCTCAAGAATAATAAGATGATAAAAAACAGATGACATGGATTTGTCAAGAAAAAAAGTTGTATCAAACCAGTATAATTTATTTCTTTGACAGAGCTGCCAGCTAATGGATAACAGGGAACCAATAGATCCAATAGATGTGATAAACATTAACATTACTTTTTTTTTTTTTTTTCTGGTAATATTCTCTATGGCAATCTCATAAGTATGCTATGGAAATCTGGTCTGGATTATTTCTTTGTAACATGGGAGAATAACTAGTTGAAAAAACTCACAATGCTAGTTTTATGCAGTTCCATGTCAAAATGAGAGAGAATTTCAAAGAGGGAAAAATAAAAATAAATAAATAAATACATTTTTAGTCAATTTTCATTGATGATCTGAATGATAAACAACATGAAATGTGAAGACTATGGAAACCAGAAAACAAAATTTGCAGAAAACAAAGCTTAATAGCGTTGCAAGCATTCTGAATTCATTCAGCTGTATTTCCAGGATAATTTTTAACACTTACAAAAATTATTCAAAATTAGAAGCTGGAATCCATGAAGACAGAGGGAAGCATTGTTCTTAGCATGAAGAAATCTAATGCCCCAATTTCCAATATGACGTTGGAAATATCTGCCTAATTTAGGTACTGTGAAAAGGCAAGTTGACCATAAGCTGAGTATGGAGTTAACAATTAAAAACACAGTGTAAAATTGTGAGATTCGTCTTCAAATACATTAACTGGAACTTTATATGTAATATGGAGGTAGTTATTTCACCTTACTAACTGCTTTGAGCCCTCAGATATAAAGTACATGGCCCTGTCTTGGATACTGACTTTAACAAGGACACAACAATTCATAAGGAGACCAAAAAACATACAAACAAGTTTAGAAAAACTGTTATCTGGGACTAAAGCTTGAAAGAGATTACCTCCTTCAATTTCTTCTAGAAAAAAAAAAAAAAGGAAAAGGAAAGTTTGTCAATACTTAGAAGGTTGTTGTAAAATGAAATGGTGATCAACTCTTCTTGTGTTAGCTCATAAAGAGAAGAAAATATTATATCAATTTGAAAAAAAAAAATCAGCTCAGATTTTAAGAACTATTTATGGGACAGGAGAGGTACCTGAATTGTCTTCATGCTTTTCAAGACAGAAAAAGAAATTGATCCTGTCTGACAAGACAGGATCTGATCAATAAAAGCTGTAAGCACTGAGCTACTGTATGAAGCAAGGAGGATGCTGCATCCCTTCTTTGCTGTCTGCTCTAGTAATCCCAATTAGTAGACCACATATGATAGAGAAGAAGGAAAGCTTATTTCAGGGACCAACGCAGCACAGGCTGTTACTGGGTAAGATGAGGAGCAAAACTTCAGACTTCTGGGAAATTTTAGTGTAAAAACAGCCAATGGACTTTTGGTCCACAACTTGCTAACAAAAACGAGAAGAGGTTTTGTAATGCAACTTTGAATTAGATTCTGAGGCACAAACAGATGGGATTTGGGTGCTTGACATCTGTAAACATACAGTCCCAGTTGCTTTCACAGTCTAAGGAACTTTGACTTAATGAGATTGAAGTTCTGTTTTTCAAAATTACACTGTATGTCTAACCACATCCCTGTTTCCTATAGCCTCATCCACCTGTTGAGAGAATGGATAAAGTAGTGTCAGTACCAGCAAGAACTTAAGTCTTCAGCAAATCTATGAGCAAATGCATAAAAAAAAAATAAAAAAAAAAATCTGATGTAGTTGGGAGAAAAAGAGTAAGCCAGAGTTGGGTTGTGTATGCCACGTGTATCTGCTCTATTACTATTGCAGGTCAGAATCTAGCAAAATAGGCAAGTTTGGTAAAGACAGACAGTATCATGAAAAAGACAAACTTAGTGTACTGTAAACTTAATGTCTGATAAATGATGAGGCATTTTTTCCCCTTTCATTCTAAATATAAAAGTAAGGTTTGCAGAAACTGGAGAAACTTGCTGTGGAAGATAAAATATCTGCCTAAATGAACACTGACACTACAGGCATTTAATAAAGAATGAATACACTCCATACTATGCTTTTTCCCATCACCCTCGTCTCACCCCTTGACAATCATTTCCTGTTAAAATATTTTAGAGAGATGGTGGGAAGAAAATAGGTTATTACCCTCATAGCTTTGTTTCGTAGGATGGGAGAAAAGAGTGGTAGTGCTCTCTGGCAAGGAAGGTTGAGCATCTGCACAGTTTAATAAGGTCCCAGTGAATGATACTTAACATTACCACGTTTGCACTTCACCTTCCCTTGCATACGCAATGGCAGTATTCAGTGACCTATGCAGAAATCCTGGGGCTGCACTGAGCACCACGGTACTCTTGCTGGTGAACGTCTACTGGGTTTGCAGAGCCTCATTCTCCTCTCCCTTATACCTCAAACCGTTTAAATCAGAAAGAGGTACATATCTATCAGGACAATGTAGCAGCATCTGTGCAAGAGGAGAATTAGGCATTTCAGACATCAGTCTCAATGCCCAAAATCCACAGTGATAGCCTAAAGCTGTATCTCTGGGAACAACAGAGGGCTACTCAAGAAGTTATAGGTCTTCTAAGTGCTTTTTGTTACTCAAATCGAAACGGATCTATAGCTGAAAATCTCTCATTAACAGCCATGATGCTTAATATGTCTGTAGGCAGACATTCAATCCATCTCTTCTGTGTTGCTCAAGTCCCTATTTCTCCCATCCAATAGTTCAATGGTTTCCTAACTTCTGTTATTTATAAGGTTCAACAAAGTGACAGCAAGTACTCCATCTAAACTTAATACAGTCTAAAATGGAAAGGGTTGGTAAGCAAGGGAACCCTTTTCATGTCTCTTCTACCACCACCATTTCCCTGTTTTTGGTAGAGGAAATGTTCCTTCCATTCTGAGGCAAAATATTCCCAGGTACAATTTTTAATGTTAAAAAATACATATCTTAGCATATACGTACAAACCAGCTAACAGAACTGGTGTGTCTGTCTCCACCTCTGGTTAACCATATCTCACATTTTATGCACTTTTTCCAACAAGTAGCATTTCTTTGTATCTTATTTTCCACTGCAAGCCCTACAAACTCGGTCAGCTACAATCTTAGTAGCCAAAGAGATCTCTCAAACTAAGAGAAAATGGTTTTAATTTCAAAGTGTTAAAAAGGAAGATTTTCCAAATACAGCTACCTACAGTGAAGGACCAAAGTAATTTATCTAATTTTAGAAACAGTTCCTTTATCTTCTGCGAGTTGTAATGTGACTGCTGCCTCTTATAACACTTCTGAATTACTGTCACATTCACCATGACAGATGTGGGTCATTAGAACTGAGGAATTAACTACATGCAGAAGGGATTGGGAACAGGCTGGGTTTGATGGAAAACCTAAAAACTACCAGAACAGGGGGGTCAGGTAATGTTTAAAAATTACTTTCTGCCAGTAAAAACAGAACTGTAGGAGGTAATTATCTGACTCTATAAAAACACTGTGCTTCTTGATTGGACTAACATGTGGACTCCATGAGTTTCCTGGACCCAGAAAACAGTAAAACTGTGACCCTGATAGAGTCTGACATCAGTCATCATAGGTGGCGCGGAAAACATTCACCACATGGAAGAACAAATCCAGAGTTCTAATCCCGAAGGATAACAGAAAATCTTTACATCCTGCAGAGATGCTTGCCAAAGTGCATTCATGTGATTTCCTCTGGAAAAAACGGTAAACATGATGTTTGGTCAATTATTTTATTAACGAGAAAAAAATCAAAGTAAATCTACACAAAGAAGTATCACAACTGCCTTTCATGTAACAAACTGTAGGAGATCTCAAAAGCAGAATGACATATATCTAAGCACAAGCTGAACTTACCTTAAAGAATTGCTTTAAAATATTATGTTGAAGGATAGCTTGTGGAAATGAAAGGTTTCAGTTAACCCCAGAATACACACAGGCTGCCCTATCCTGCCCACGCTGCTTGCCGTGGCAGCACCCATCTATCTACTAGTGACTACTGTGCACATGCATCATTACGTACTTCACCAGCAGCAAGTTTTTCCAGTCACCATGGATTCACACAGAAAAAAAAAAACAGGACACTGAGAATTACTATTTCACTGCAGATTTGAATGAAGACAAAATTCGCTTGCAAAAATATACAAGAAAGGAGACTAATAAACAGAACCATGACAAGAAATTGCCTCAGGTAAAGTAACCTGAAAGAAAAAATCAGCTACAACCTTCTCTGTCCCTTTTCCCCAGTCCCCTTTTCCTCTTTTCTTTTTGCAGTTAGGTTTGTAAAAGCCTTTGTTCTGATGCTACACAACAAAATTTAAAGAACTGCAACTTTAAAAGAAAAAGGGGGGGGGGGGGGGGGGGGGGAATGTAGAATTTTCATCACTGTTTTACTGCTACTCAGCAGACCCAGTACCATGAGAAAGGACCTGTATTTACCCCTAATATGCAGAGGTCTGCCCTCAGTGTCTGAAAACACAAGCATTTACACACAGTGTAGAGTAATTCATCTGCAAACACGTGCAAGGAACCGCCAGAACTGCCTCCCCCCACCATAAGTAATTAGAAATGAGATATCTAATTAATCTTAGTTGATTTAATCATTGTGACAGAGAAATAACGGCCAATTTACCAATTTTGCTACTCCTTGAAAGCCTCAGCTGCTAGACTGTTCATTCATTGCTGTTCCAGTCTCCAACACGAGTAAAACAATTTTCATGTGCTGGGCTCTGTTTCTATGCTTACAGTAAGGCTGCTGGGGTTGTGCTCCACCACACCACATTCGGAAAAGATAAGCCAACAACTCCACGTTTATAACAGGAGCAATTATTAATCTAGGTCTTGTTGTCAGTACGTATTTCAATTGATCCCAGCTGTTCACAGGAACGGGACAAGCAGGTGCTAGAGCTGTATGCCTCTGTTTAGGGAAGTAAGCAGAATAATGATTTGACAGCAATACTCATCACAACCATTCCTGCCCCTGCTGTCACAAGTATATACGCCCTACCAGGAGCAATCCCTTATGCAAGAGAAAGCTGAGTATGATGCGAGTTGTGACTTGTGGGGAATGTAAAATGATTCTTCCTGGAGTTATCAGACACGGCTGCCTACTGGCTGACATTTAACAGATGTGTGTCCACATGGCGAGTCAGCCCAAAACCTTCTTTGATCAAAACGAATACATCCTAAAACACTAACGGCATTTTACAAATGCTTTAAATTCCCAACTAGTTGCAACACTCCAATTCACAAACTGTCTCCTCATCTAGAAACTGTTTTACAGCATATTTCTTATAAAAGTATTGACTGGAAGAACGATGCCTTTTAGTACAATAATATATATGCTGTGTTATATATGGATCCAAAATTGATTGTTTTTCTGTTGGAAGCTACGTCTGTTTCCTGAACTTTCTTTATTTCACCCAGTGCTGTGAAAGATGCCTGCAGCATAGCAATCTCCTCTTCAGTACTTAACTCTTCCTGTGCCTCTCACAGCCCCTGACATCCAGCAATCCGCACCACAAGCCTTTGAGACAGGTGATATATTTCAGGGAAGTTGCACTCCTGCATTTTTAGAGGAGGAGACATTTTACTTTTCAGGAGGTATAGAAAATGAGAGGATACGTATGGAGCTGTGATTCTAATAAAGGTCACTTTCTCTCCATAGCTAAAATGCATTGCTTTAATCACTTTAGCAGTCCAAAATGGAGCTGGATGGACATTATTTGCGAACAGCTTGACTAATTTTTCCTATGCCTTGCAAAGCTATTTATACATAAGTATATTTTCTTCTGTTAACCACCTTTGAAAGCAGTCAAAAATACTCTTTAGACCATCTATTCTGAATGCTTTTTCTTTCTGCCAAACGGCCAGCAGGTCACAACCATGTTTTGTTTCTCTATCCAGCCAGCTCTGCCTTTAATGCCTCCACCTACCAGGCCAAAATGCGCTGACAGAAATGCAAGAGCCCCAAGCCCAGCAGTCCTGCACTGTTCTGCATGTCTGCGCCTTGACAGGCCAGGCCATTTCTGTGTTTTATTACCTGTTATTACAGTGTCTTTACATTTGACCTGTAGCTTGCGACTATGAAATGTGGTACATATCAAGGTACACTAGGTTATTGAACTTTTAGTACAGTAGAAACAAATGTGACTTAATGCTATAGTTTAATTGCCATTTAAAACAAATGCCAATCTTCTAAGTGATTTAACAAACAATTGCTTACAAGTAGCAGGTGTTTTGCCTGCAGATAAAAGTAGATAGCAGCCAGTTTCTCCAGAAGCTGTAATGCCAACGGTAAAGTTATTGTAGGAAAAAAAATATACAAAGTTTATTGAATCTGTTATGTTTTACCGTAACAGGCAGGGAACTTGCATTACTCTGTGCTCCTAAAGAGGTATTTACATCTATAATGCTAACCTGTTATTGCTTAATAATGGATCAAATTCAGCATGAACAAAGAGCCAAATAATGTCACAGGCAGCATTCTCACTGGACTCAACGGGCTACATCGTAGCCTTTTAGGAAATGCCAGAAGGGCAAATATACTTGAACCACAGCAGACAGTGCTGCTACTGCTGCCAAGCAGAAGCATGACCTGCAGGTCTACAGCAGCAGTGATGTCTGGAAAGAGCTGGAGTAGAGCAGCAAGAGGCACTTTGCATATCTTTATCTCAATGAAACAGTGCTTTAGGACAGGGAACAGTCATCAGAAACATAGGTTTGATATAAGCTAAGAGCTTACAATAGCATAGCTTAGAATTAGGTATATAGGGCTTCCTGTCTGATTTCAGGAACCAGTTCCCCTTTGGGGAGGACAGAGGTTGTGGATTTCAGTCAGCAGGTGTCTGATTGCAAAATAAATACAGAGTACTTATATCCAGAAGACTTTACCATACACAGCAGATAAATGTCATAGGATCTCTTTTGCATTATAATACCACTTATGGATACTTTTCCGAATTTCTATGGGTCCCCTTTTCACAGCAGTAACATCTAAAGCTTCCTTTTCTCCGTCTGTGATGTACAGTTGCATTACAGACTTATGAGCATTAGCACAGAATGAAAATGCAAAATGTCAAGTAGTTTATGCAAAAATACCTAGAATAACACAAACATTATTTCCCGGCTGAGGATATAATTGCTGTACCAGCGTTATATTGTAATCAAGAAATGATTTTGAAGTGACCCACTTCATAGTAATCAAGAGCGTAGCAAGTATCATTTGCTTACTATTCATAGAGACAACCATAGTCATGCATTTGACTATTTCACATAGAAGTGCAGCTATAATACTTAAATATTGTAATATATACCTGCCCATTTAGGATATTAGGGCTAGCGTTTTTGCAGAATGCCATAACCATATGGAACTTCATATCTAGGCAGTAAGAACTGAACCAAACTGAATCAACACATTTCAGCTCCCAGAGAAGAGCTCAGGCTGAAGGAGAACTGCAGCCTTTGGGCAGCTGTAATGAAAAGAAGCATGAATTATACACATCTGAACTCAGGGCAAGGATGGAGGTGTAAATGCATTTGAGTGCAGACCCATCCCCAGGACAGCAGAAGGAGGTTCTGGCAGCGATGTCTGTGGGACCGAGCCTTCCCCTTCTCTTTTTCTAGCATGACAAAAACTCGTCTCCAAGAGTCAATCTAGAAGGTTTAAATTCTGTCTGGAACATCAGTATGGGAAAACAAGAAGTACGTAATTTTACAGATCCTGTTTTCACCCTAATGCTATGAGAACCCATTTTGGAGGGAAAACACAAGCCTGAGCTTTCTGAGTAATAAATATCTTAGTCAACAGGAATGGGACTAGGGCACCTCAATCAACAAACAGCTCCATTTAACCTGTGGACTTGTAGCCAGTTCACTGTATTTAAGTAAGTAATTAATACTACTGCAAACAAAACATGAACTTTATATATTTTTAAATTAGAAATACTCCACTGTGAAGGACAAAAACACCTTCAATTTCAATTTGTACCTGTAAGAGCCATGCATATCAAAGAAAATCAAAGATAGGCAATCCCAGGTAAACATGGAGAAAAGGTAAAGGACCTGTCAACTGTCTTAACATTTACAGATCACAAGATGCTTGTGGCTTTGATATTTTTCTTACCTACAAGTACATAAAACATTCATATCCTGATGAATCAGTGTGTGGCCTTTATGCACCGTAAGACAGTTTGCTACTGCAATCTGATCTATTATTAAACAATTTACCAAAAAACATATTTTTAATAATTAAAACTGACTGCTTATCATTTATTGGCCTTATATAGGCATTCTGGCATGTACTTTAGTATAAACACTTACAGTGTACCAACATTACATTAAAAGGAAATTGAGATAAGCTTAGGAGCACACAAATGCATGCCTATGCTCTACAATTTAAAACAAAATAAAAATGTCCGATTAATAAATATGTATGCCTTCTCTGTAATATTTGAAATACTCAGTTACTGTCCCCAGATCAGAACTAAGGCTTTTATTTTGAGACAGCAAAGCGAGAGCTGTTTTTTCTTATCCTCCCTTCTTTCTCTTCTTGTTCTTTTTTCACCCTCTTCTTTATTGTCTTTAGTTGTGCCCATGGGAGCTAAGCTGTAGTGAGTTTTATACTTTGCCTAGAGGGCAGAGAGATTTGTGGTCATTCTTATCTATTCTGATAATGATTTCCAAAGCTTTGGCTGTGTTGCTGAGGAGGCCTTGTCTTCTGCCCTCTCAGGCTTCACCCTTGAGGTTGACAGCTTCATAATTCCTGAGGAACACAGCTGTCAGGAGAGGTTGTAGTCACAAAGAGAGATTCTCCGAGGTAATGTGTACCAATTCTGTGAAGGACTTTAAAGATTACCACCATGACCTTGAATTTAACATAGCATTCAGCGAGGAGTCAGAATCGTGAGGCGAGTATCAATATGATGAGTCCTAATGGACATTTTGAAAGAAGCAAGATGTTGTGTTCTGAGACACTTGAAAAATGTTTCAATCTTTGTCAGAGATACACGCTCACAGATCAGAGCTCACAATGTGCCAAAGCACTCTAGTTCCCGAGTAGCAAAACATTTACTTACTTTCTGATCTAAGTGTATAAACAGTACTATTTACAGCAATGGCCCGGGCTGCACTTAGAGGTAAGCATACACTTAAGAGCTTTGTTGGACTGGAACAGTATGCAGCGTTTCTGATGATTCAAGCAGGGAGTGAAGATAGATTTCTCATTTGATAAACAATTTCTGATCAGTTATAGGTGAAACAAATGTATTTCTCATTCTGCCATGAGCTGTGTGTGCTGCAGTTTGAGCCTAACAGATTAATTTCCTAGTTTGCAGACCAGTCTGACAGTAATCGATCCATTTTGCAGAGGACATACCAGGTCCAGTTCTTACCAGCCCTCCCTTTGACACGCTTGCATTCAGCTGAAGGCAGATGTCTTTCATGCAGAGATGGAGACAAGCAGGAAGGCAGATAGCTGGCAGAAGCAAGTCAGAGGCAAAGCTGCAGTCCTGCTGAAGAGACAGCTGCTACACCAGTCATTTCACCACCTACATGTGATAACTGCTTCAGCCTTAGCACTTTAAGTAATCACAACAAAGCATAAGGCAAGAAGCAACACCACAGTAAAGGTAACAAGCACACAGAAAGATCAACAATAAAAAAATGCTGCTATGTTCTCTAGGGAGTCCATCTTTGAAATCATCTCAACTCCATCCATTCCACAACCATAACCAAGCCCTGGTTTCACAGTGAGTTTGAGAGCCTCAGGTTAACTAGTGCAGTACTGTGTCTTGGCAAAGGTTGGCCAGTAGCAAAAGCCATGGAGAAGAGCATAAAAAGGGGAATTACAGAACAAAATTTCCCCATTGCACAATTTTACCTTCCAGCAATCACTGTTGGGATTTTATGAGCCGAAGGTTTCATCCAACCATCATTCCAAATATCTTTCTTCCAGAAGTTTGTGTAATCTCCTTTTAAATCCATTTCTTCTTCATGATGTCCTATTCTAATGCATTGCAAAACCTAACTATGGGTCATGTGAAAGAATCTTATTTTCCTTTCTATCGTCTGCCTTTTTGCATTGTTAATGGAATGTCTGCTACTCCCTGTACTGAAAGAAACCAATTTTTCCATATTGTTCTTTTCTGTATCTATACCATTTATGCTTTTAGATTGCTATAATGTCCTCCCTGCCCACCATTGAGCCCAGCTGGCTTGTTTGTAAGGTGCAAGTATTTCTAGGGTTTTAGTAGTGGTTCTTTACATTACCTGATTAAAAACAGTTTGTATTTCCTCAGCACAGAGTTTGGTGACTTAGAGAGGACTTTACTAGGGGAGGAGTGGAAGCCAATTTGTTGTGTTTCTGTCTTTTAAGATTAAAGGGAAAAGTACATAACACTAACCACAATGGTGTGACCCCAAATTGTAGGTCATGACCCAGAGATCTCTCAGCGCTTTAAAAGGATTTAAAGCCCAAAGCTCCTCTGTTTATTTCCATGAATTTACTCAAAAGCATAAGGAGAAAAGGTGTTTGTGATTGGTTCGAAAGCAAATCCTAAATATTAATAATCTTGAAACAGAAAGCTTAAAATATGTGCCTGTATCACCTCTCTGCTAGATGCTACCTCTCTGTAAAGTGGAAACAGTCTAGACTGATAGCAAATTCCAGAAGAGAAAAGTTTGATGGTCAGATTTACTGTTCCTATAAAAACCTTTTCTTAGCACAGCCATGGAAGCAGATTATAAGAAATCTGTGTTTGAGTTTATTCACAATAGATTATGTCTTCTGCCTGCTCCAAATATAATATAAATGCAACCAAACATTAACTGCATACCGTCTTCTAATCAATGGTATAAATGTTGAAAATATGTGTAAATAAATGAACGTATTTCCCTGGAACAACATCTTACAACATGACAGTTGCAGAGTTTAGCTTGAAAACTTTGGCCCTTATTGTCATTGCACATCAACATAACTTAGGATAATGATGATCAAATAGATACACTTGGTTTTATAATATTGGAAACAAAAAGGAAACTAAGCCAAACAAAGTATGTCAGGATGGGAGCACACACAGCATTGCACAGCAGCTGCCCCGACACTCAGCTGTTCCCTGAAAAGCCACCTTGAATGTAGCTCTGTCCTGGAGGAGGTGTGCAAGGAGTTACCATGAGGCACTTGAAGATTTTATTTCCCTTACCACACTGAGATTCACTTGAGCCCCTAACTTCAGATGCAGCCTGGGCAATACCATCTCTTGAAACTGGGATACATTTAAGGGCCATGTCTAACAACAATTTGCAGCTCGAGTATGCTTCTCCTTTCCAGGGACATAGGATTTTAGGCCTTGCAGAACATGACAGAAGATATTAGAACAGAAAATTTGTATGAAGAGATATCTCTAATACTTAATATTTACTGTAATGAGTCAGATCTAAAAGGATATGCAGAATGCCTCACACTAAATATTCAGATCCTTGTTTAATCCCAGTATTTCAGGATGCCTGCATGAACCTAAGCAAGGCCAAAGTTGTCTCCTTGTTTCTATATATATGCACAAAAACAACTATCAAAACTCTGAACTTTTCCATTTAAATCATAATAGAATTCTGAATTGTTCTGTCCCTACATCTATTTTTATTATTACCTCCTTTAAGAAAATAGCTATGAATTTTCGTAGTATAAAAATAACCTATAATGCTACACTAGAGACGTATTACACAACTTAGTGGCAATGGAAAAACTTTTCAAACAGAAAACCAATAAGAGTAACACCTAATGCTCCATACACTCAAGAAAACCCAGACTGATCATACCTATATTAAAAAAATAAAAAATAAAAAGATGCAGAATTGATCTCACTGTATACACAGGACTGTTGTAGACTGGATTTCCAGGTTTACATTGTTAGAGAACAGAAAATTTTCTTCAGTATACATTAGCCAGCTCATTGAGCCAAGTGACTTTTTGAACAAATCTTCAGAAGATTACTTAACATTTATACGTTAATTTATCCCCCAGTAGACCTTGGGATGTACGCTATCCCAAATTACTGTAAGGCCATACCAATTGCCCGGCATGAGTTCACAAGGGCTAGGTGACCTGTTCCCAAAAGGACTAATCAGAAATACTGTCTATGCAACTTCCTTGCCTGTTGCACTTGTTGCACGCTGTCTTTAACCAGCCTGTAAATTATGTAAAGCCAATCTCACAACATTTTACACTTTGCATAATCTTTAACAAAATAGGAGCCAGATCTAGGCTGGGGCATCTGGTGTCCATCATAGTAAAAATATAAAAAATATTAAAAATTATAACATTTGTAAAATATATGAAGACACACATATCTCCATCTGGTTTCCTAAGGTGTCAACACCATGGTCTTTTTCAGAAAGACTAGAGACCTGATCCGCTCCTTTAGGAGAACCTCCGCTGTTCCCTCTCTGCCTGGGAATGGAGCAACCTCCCTCCCAAGCTCTGCATCAGCATTTTCCACCTCGCTCTCAGATACCCCTCCTAATACCCACTGCTCCAAAGACATCTGGCAAAAGGACAGAAAAGTCAGAATACCAAAGATTTTTGCACTTCAGAGCTTCCCCATGCAAAAGAGGTCATGTATTAGGCAGTTATTAAGTAGGGTTCGAATTTAGAAAATATGAAGAGTGTGTTTATAGAAGCATTTTCTCCCACAGTGCGAATAAATTGCTGTTTCCTAACAGAAGTTTTGTGAAACATTCAGCAAATTCTTTACAGGCTAGAAAAAGTGCTCAAGTTTCCCTAGGCTGTCCCATTCCTAACAAAACTGCCCGGCCAATGCATTAATAGATCAGATACCATTCAGTTGCTTTCATCTTCTAATCCTGAAATCTGAATATTAATTTGCAAGCAAACTCAAAGCAGATGTAACATATTTTGAAATTCCATCTCCAAGAAGGATGTTGCCCCGCTAATCTCAAAGGATTGGCATAGCAATTTTACCACATTTTCTAAAAAATCCATACAGATTTAAGGTCGAGTTCTGGATTTAATTGAAGTAACCTTTTGTACAATCTAGCTTTAATGAAGTGCAATGAAGTTAAACTCCATAGGGGCCATTAATCTGAAACACTCCATTAAAGCAACTACAAGGGGAGTTTTTAATAAACAGTGTGAACTAATGCCCATGTGGAAAGGTAATTGAGAGGGAACTGGTGTCTGGACCAGATTGTTATTAAATCCTTATCACAGGTAAAGCTGAAACCCCAAATGGCAAGCTGCCATGTGATTTATAGTGCCCTTCTCTTCCCGGCCTTAAAGAAAAGGCTATGTTTAATAATAAAAAAATCCTGTGACTAAGCTATAAAATAACCGAGCAATTACTTAGAATAATTTATACAGTGCAATACACTGACCTTGCTCTAAGCATAAAATCTACAAAATAACTTCTGTAATAAAACTGTGAACTACTAAAAGGACTAAAGGTTTAGCCGTTTTTATCGTGCAGAACCTGAGGGTACTATAAATACGCACTGCTCTCCTAATAGGAGAGCTTACAAAAATTCATAATTTTTTAATCTTAAATAAAGCTGCTCTGAAGTCTGATAGGGCTTTGCCACATCCTGGGAATGGCTACTGGCATATTTTAAAACTTAGCAGGGCATTGAAGTCCACTTTCTAACACAGCGCACACTTAGCAAATCACCGACTTGGTTTGTAAGTCTGGTCTTCTAGGAAACAATGCAAAAAGGGACCGAAGTCTGCATTGGTCCCGCGTCACTTTGGTTCATGGCAGGATGGTGCTTTGAAGAGCCAAGAAAATACTGCTGTTAAGCTCTTGAAAGGTACATAAAGAACAGATACTCACTCTGAGTTTTTACTAACATCTCTAAGCAAACTTGTCTAGATGCAGAAAAGTCTAATAAAATCTAAGTATCTATTATTGTAAAAGTCTTTTTCCCAAAGGAATCAAAACTTAAGATATTTTCAAAAGTTGTTCAGATCACACTATTTGATTTTTAATTTTGTGTGTATCTTATCCTTTCACATCTTTAACTTTTGCTTCATTTTATTAATTAGTTCTCTACATTGTTGTTTGACATTTCTTGTTTTGGCTTCTCTGTATTTCAATTGACTGGGAAAGGAAGAATAATTTGGATCAAATATAAGAACATTGGTAGGACTTAAAGCTTACCCCAGCAAGACCTGAGCAAGCAAAGGAATTAGAAAGGCAGGCTGATACTTCTGGCTAAAGGAGAAGAAGCAAAGGTTATTTCATGCACAGGATGTTCCTTCACCTAATGAGGCAGTATTAAAAGATATGGAAACCCTTAGAAATACATCACACCAAAGGGAGCATGGAGGGGCAAAAAAAGGATGAAAGAACAGTGTTTGGACTCTTACAAGAGAGGACACTTCCAGATGAAAACTGCAAAAATATATTTCACAACATTTCAAAATAATTTTCTGTAAAAATAATGAATGGAGATTTCTTCACATCCAAATGATGAAAAGCATGTCATTATACAGAGAACAGTAAGTGCACCTAGTACATCCCTGACCGTCCGTATGCTTTTTATCTATGCTTCAAATAGGTGCATTTTCTCTCTAAATGACAGGACTGGGATGTGTTTTGTGACGAGGCATACAGTAAGTGTAAGATTACTACAATGAAAGTTTGATGGAGTCAAGTATAATCAAGAGCAGATTATTTCAGCCAGAAAGAAAAGTAACTGCCTTTATTTTCAGTCTGGCACTAATCCACGTTATAGCAGATGCCATCCAGGAGGATAGAGGCAGAACTGAAGGACACAGCAGAACTGAAGGACAGAAATTGTCAACAGGTTCGCATCACTCAGGACAAAAAGTTGTTATCTTGAGTAATCGGATGTGGACCAGCTTGGCGATGTGCCCAGGGTTATACTCGGCTGTGTTTGCACCATCACCACTGCCAGGCACCCCTTCCTCACGCAGCGCTACCTGTGATACAGGAGGAACACCGAGGCGGCCACCTGGAACATCCAGGTTAAACCTGGTTAAACACAGAAAACATCTGCCCGTCAGCTCATTCAGGGGAACCACTCCATTTCCAGCAGCTTGACATGTGCTATCTTTTCTGACTTTTCACTGAAACACATTTTAGCACTCCATCATGGGAAGAAAGATCATTCTTTCACACAAGTTTGACTCCTAACTAGGGTGCATGTGGATGTTATAAACACCGTACGCAAATCTGCACTTGTTTCTGTTTGTTGGCACCTGAAATGCACAGCCAATAAATACAGCACGTGGAAACATTGGGTCGTGAAGAAATGATTCCAGTGTTATTCTGTGCTTCCTCAAAAGAGGGTGAGAGGTTCCTATGTCTTTATACTTTATTTTAAAATAGAAATATCATTCAGTTAGGTCTTGGCAGGTGGACAACTCAGTCACTTTAATATGGGTACAAGTGAAAGCTCAATTTAAAAGCCCTGGAAAGCGATGGACTTCTGCATGTGACTGAAGTTAAACACATTACTTAACTACGTTATTAAATAAGGATGAACTGAAGCGTATGGCTAAATGTTTCACTGAACTTGGCCTAGAAAGGAATAGCTCAGCTCCTGCCTTACGATTTTTCCAGTGCTAAACCTAAAGTACGATGAAGCCAGTGCAAACAATTGAATGTGCTTAACAGTGCTGGTCTCCTTCCACTGCCAGCTGATGCTTATATTTCAGTGGAGTTCCTCCACAGCTCGTACCAGCTCAGTGCCTGCGTCAGTACCTGATGAGGAAGATTGTCACTTAGGAAAGGTTAGGAAAAAAAATACAAAATCTGTTGGTGTCTTTGAACATGACTGAGCTACATTTCATAGGGAAATACCCTACAGGATAGGGAGCTTCGGTCAAAAAATCATATTAGTGAAAATGCTGTCTCCGCCAAAATCAATTTTTTTCTTGTAATTTCAGAAAATAGATTTTAAATTTAAATATATTTATATAAGTTTTAATAGACCAACAGAAACAAAAACTAGTTAAATTGTCTTAGACTAAATGATTTCAGTGTTGAATTTTAAGCCTGTATTTTGAAATGGAAAATCAGAATTCTCTGCCAAGGAGAAAATTCACCCATTTCTCAGCTCTCAGTGCTGTCCCCTTCCCACCTATTGTCCTCCCTTCTCCACTGTGCCACCACAGAGCCTCTCCAGCACTGCCACAACTCTGCTCAGTAATGGCCAGGCTAACAGCCAGTCCTTGTTCTGCTGTCTAGAGAAGGTCTCTGAGGAAAATCTGAGCTGTTACTTTCCTTTGGGAGCTGTAAGACTTGTTTGGGATACTGTCAGAAAACATTAAGGATCCTGCACCTCTCATCCCTAATACTGGTGTCATGTTGGTTTACTACTGGCACATCATCCACTTCAGCACCACTTCCTTGAATAACAGCTATCTATCAAATCAGCATCTTCTGCCAGCTGGCATCTTTAAAAGGAAAAACCAAGCTGAAAATAATCTTCCAGCATTGCCCAAACTTCTCAGGACACTTCCTAGAGGGTGTAAGTAGTATACTCTATCTGCATAGATACATATATGCACACAACCCCACTACATCTATACATACAAAACATCTTTTAAAATGTTTCATAATGGTGTCCATGTGTGTACGTGTGTGTATCCGTACAAACAAAACAAGCAGGCACATCCATTTCTTTCAGCTTTAAAAAGGTGTGTTATCTCCTGAGCTTAAAGCAAACAGCAAGCTCCAGAGGAATAACATAACACCTAGTCAGAAACAAACACACTGAATATTCAGAACTATTGATAACTGCTGTTCTGCAATTGCAGTTCCCCCAATACACACATAATTTTTTAACACATAAAATTCCCTGCCTCTTAACACAAGGAAAATTACCCAAGCCTCCATTTAAGCCTAGCTGTCAGGAACCTCCCGTGACAGATGAATGGAAAAAGTATAAAACTCTGTTCCTCTTACAAAATCCCACTGGTCTCTTTCTGCAGAGAGCTTGGCCTCTCTGAAATGGTTAAGACGAAATATGAAAATAGCATTTCACTTTTTGGCAATCTGCAAAATTATTCTTTTAACCCACTTGCAGAACTCAAATGCTGTTTTGTTCTAGGGGGATATCCCAGCTGAAGCAAGACTGGCTCATGCAATTCATTATCTGCAAGCTACTTTACATGAGTGATGGATGTCTTCCACTTTTGCACTGTCATGTGAAGGAGTTAGATCCTCAGATAAATCCCAACAAAGAATTTCATTGACCTTACAGTATATTTTATGCAGTATAGCTCCAGAAATGTGTAAAGGCTGTGAATATGCACTAGCCAGTAATGCATTTTCAGAACATAATGTACAACAGTGAAAAGGTAAGAAAAATAAAGCTTTATCTTTACTGCCCTCTTCAGGCTGTATTAACTTTGGGTTTGCTAAACCACATATTCGCCAATACAGCAGCTCCTTAAGAGACTTATTGAAATAATTTATCTGTGTATCTTGACTAAAAGAAGCTGCTATCTAGGCTGCTAATGGTGTGAGGATCTATGGGTGTAGGAAATTCAAAAAAACTTTTTGATGGCTTCATTAGGAAAATCACTGTATGAAGCTGTCACAGTTGCAAGTAATTGAGTGATCCTTAGCAAAGGAGCTCATGAGCTTTTTCAGAATAGCAGCAACTTGGTAGCATTCATATCAAACAGCTGTAATTTGCAAGCGTTTCTAAAGGACAGAATGTTAGAATCAAGCATTTAATAAATGTATCACTTTTCAACTCTTACAAAGTTTATTTTTCATATTAATTTTAACCATGTAGTGTAATTTCCTTTTCCAGACAAAAACTTCCATATACTATCTTTTCCTATAGCCTGAGTCCCTTTACTTCTTTATTCTAGGTCCCATCTAATCAATACTCATAACTTTTTCCAAATGAAGATCATCTTATACTTCTCAAAGTAATGCTTGTTCTCTGATCCAGTAGCTTGATACAGATGGTAAACTAATGTTTACTTTGAACTGATTTCTGAAGCATCCATTCACCCAGTTTCATAAAGAATAGATGTTTTATGATTTGTTATATATTAAATGCCATGACTAGTCTTATTATTTTCTTGAAAACCATTAGAGCTTTCACTTTTCTGTGGTATTTCAGAGATTGATATTCCAATCCCAACACTAGCCATATAAAAACATAACAGCAAACTATGCCTTGCGCATAAAACCTTTGTCTGTATCTTATATATAAAATGTACAGTAAATTCCCATGAGGTTTGCCCATTGAATTCAACGTGACCAGCTTCTACATTTCTTCTGCCAACATGGCCACACTTTCTGAGGGTTCATCAACACTTCAAGCACGTCATCCCAGTGTTCTGCCACCAGGGTTTAGATTTTGAGCAACACTGTCCTATCTTTTCTGTTCATCTTTCCTTAATTGAGCTGACATTTATTCTGGCCTTGTACCAGTATTTTGGACTCACTGCTTTAGTTTCCTTTATGATTGACTTTTCATTCCACCTTACTTTATCTAGACCTCTTACAACATTTCCATCTTCACTTTTTTTTTTTCCCCTACCCCTCTGTCATCATCCTATTCATTACCCTTCTCTATCTTTTAAAAGTATATGTGTATGAGTCTGCTACTTCTGAAGTGATTCTGGGCAGGACTCAGGCTGTATTAAAGTAGCCTTGCTCCCTTGAATTTTTTTTGAGTATCAAGTATGAAAATCCTAAGTAAAATATCATATACTATCAAATTGCTTCTTAAAACGTACATAATATGTAAATAGTACACATAACAGCTTCTCTAATGATCATAAATATAATTACAATTGATATAAACTCTGTTGTGTATTTGCTTATAAGTAGTAAGGCTACAGGTGTGGCAAAGATTTTACTTATGTTACTACATAAGCTTGGGGCTTTGCTTATGGCATATTCTAATAAAAATTCTATTTTTGGTCACCTTTGGAGGGAGAAAGGTTTAAAAGGTCATAGTGAGGGGAAAACTAGAGAAAGCAACAAGTCCCTTCATTGCTTTGTTGTTTGTGTTTTCCACCATTTCTGGCTGCATAGACTAGTTTCCTTAGACTGTGACCTGCAAAGCATTTAACTTTAAGCATATAAAGAAGGATTAATCACATGCTTAAAATTAACATGTTTTGGTTCCTTATTGAACCAAGCCCTATGTCCCTCTGATTGACTACACTGGATTAAAATGTAATTAATTTCATATTTCCTAAGATAGGTTGTGCAAATCAGGCTCCTCAAATTGTATTTTCTGATACCTGTTTTTTTAGCATGTTTGTCACTTTAAATACAGTAAGTGAGGAAGGAAATTAGCAGATGAGGCTGAATCAGTTAAAAAGAAACACAGTACGGGTTTATTGCCTTTGCTAGCTTATCATGAAGCTACTTGTAGAAAAGAATTTCTCATCCACAATGTATATTACCACATATGTTTATACATATTTTATAGTCACTGAATTTCTCTTCTGCTGTTTTACTTCAGTTTTCAAGACATGCAAGACAAACAGATACAAACAAGACATTGTTTGTAGAATGGAAAGTTTGATTGCTTTCCAAAGTTTTCTAACAGTTGACCTGAAATGTGTCAAAGCAACTTCCATCCCTTTTGTTTCTATCCAGCTGTCCCAATTGCCTAATTTCACCAGGTCCCCTAGTTGCCATGTCTTTGAAGTTTATTTGTTCTTTGTGATTTTTTTTTCCTTTCCAGTGATTAATCTAGCACTCGAACTGAGAGTGATTTTGCATTTGGCTGTAATTTATTCTAGCTAAGAATTTACATGCTCAGGAAGGAACATCATATTCTACAATTGAAGCATGTGGAGATCAATATGATCACATCTTTGGCATTGTGTACTGCAGCAGATAACTAATCACCATACTGCTCGATGCTCCTGCAGCGTAACTAACTGTAATGGGAACATGTTGTACACTGAATAGTGCGAGACCTTATGTGGCAAAAAGGTTTTACAGTCCAGATTTTGATATCTTGAAGATTTTAAATGTTACACATCCTTTCTAACAAATACAGTGTAATTTACCATTGGTATTTTTTCCATACAATCACAAGAAACCAAGTGATGATCATACCAAGTATCAAGCCAAAAGTCATTAATTTTTATTCCTTTTCATGTTTTTACAGTCATCAGCTTTGGCTTAAGGCAGTAATAAACATTGCTAAATGTCTTTTCAAAAACTCGATTGATCTGAGAGTTTTTTTATTTATTTTTTAAATGAAGGGGAATGGGTGATGGAGAAGTGGTAAAGAATATGTGCACCACCCACCAGGTGTTTTTTTTACATCAAAACTCAGGCTTTGATACATTTTCTTTTGAGGCATTCTGTTTATTTACAAGCCTAAGTAGGACACTAACAGGCAAACCCTTTTCTTCACAGCAATCTTCAGGCTTGGCACATGGATGACAAGGCAAATGTTCCCCAGGAACAGAACTTGCATTCAGCCCAATTCACAAGCTACAATAGCAAGTCTCAGGGCTGCGGGACAGCTGCCAGAATAGGGGGCTCTGAAATGGCCAATGCACTCAAGCAGTGCCTTGCCGTAACATCCCCCTCTCTACTGAATCTAAAGGGCTGCTGAAGAGCCACACTTTCTAACACATAACTTTTGAGATCCTGTCCAACCACATGAGGCCCCGGAAAGTTTTTCTTCCTGGCACTTGGAGCTATGCTAATCAGGAAATTTGGCACAGGGAGAGGAGCAGAAGGAGTCCCACTTCATAAAACAAACTAAGTGAACACCAGGGAAAACTTCCTAAGCAGGAAGGTCTCTGACTTGCAAAGAAAAGTTCAGATTTTTTTTTAAGCAGGTAATACAGGAAAGGAGAGGAAAAAATGCTGTGTATCAGTTCAAAACTCCGTGAAATATTCAGCTAGTATTTTGATGAGCACGTCGAAAAGGAGACTGTCACATTCTTCACTTTGCGATAGCAGTGGCTCATGTGGCTGTCCTATTACCTCGGTCATCTGATGCAGAATTCAAAGCCATTAATCTATCTTTAATAACTCCATAAAGGTTATTGACATTAGTGATTCACTACACGACCGATACCAGCACATTTAATGAAGAAGAGGAATTGTTTTAAGAAACAGACAGACTTTCATGATGGCTCATAACTCCTGTTTGACGTAGACATAAACATGCCACAAGCTCTAAGCTTTAAATTTTAAGACTTTCCTGCTTCTAAGGCCACGTCTACAGAGTGATGTGTAGAGATACCTGATCTAGCTTCAAATGCAGTTATTAGACAGCTTGACAAGACAAAAGTTCAAAGCCTAAATTCTTTGGTTGATCCTAAATCTTGAGGACGTGTAGTTGTTTTCTCTTTGGTTGTTTGCATCTCTCTCATTTCTGGAACCTAGATGGCAATATTTACAACTGAAATCACAAGTTCAACAGAAGCAAATATCGTAAGCACAGAATTTTTTCGAGCATAAATTACCCTTTAGTGTCAACAAACTTTCCATTATTCAACTGTAAGCTATGTGATTTATTCTTTTCAGACCTCATATGCAGACCAAAGCATAAAATACAGTGTCCTTAATGTGAAGAAGAAAAAACTTCCCCCACTCTGGTAGCAATGACGTTGTTTGTGAGCCTTTCAACAACAATCATTGCACTATTGGTCATGCGCCTTGAAAAGAAAGAGAGATTAGTGTTTGTCTTTGCCTTCCGAACACCCTTAAAAGCCAGTTTGGCACATATGCAGCTAATATCTGCTGTCGTTCATTTCTACAACATTTTGTTTTAATATCATGAACCACCACTGTGGAATCATCATTGCAACACATTTTTTACCATTTTTATAAGTCACAACTGTTTTGTGCAAAAGGTTAAGCCTGACACTTGTAGACACCTTATTTGTAAGAAGGGAAAACACACTGAAGACATTACCACCTCCTCTAATCCACTGACATTCCTGGGCCCCTCTTCTGTATCACCTTTCTTTTTCACACTCCTCTTTCTTCTTTTCAGTTCAGCTTTTGGAGAGAATAAAAAAGAAAATTTTCCATACTTGGACATTAACAAATCCTTCTTAACACCTCACACCTCTTCACTTTCCACTGCTGCTTTTTCCAGCTAAGCTAAATGTCAGTGGGAACTCCTCCCTCTCCTTACTGGATACGACTGCACTCTCACCAGATAGGCACTCTTACAGATATGCCTCACTGCACTCTTTTCTGATTGCTTTAAGAATAGTCCTTGGCTCAAATATGACTGATTGCCAACCGCTTTGAAACAATCAGTCATCGCCCCTGCCAAGCACTGTCTTCTCAGGGCCATTGTATTTCTTTGATCAAATGGTCACTCTAACCATCCCATTCTTTCTGCAGCCTTTCCTTATGGCCCCACTAACAAGGTGAACTGCACAGCAACTCCCAGAGCTATCTCTGTAACCTCACATTGTCTGCATTCCTGTTTCTTCACCTGACTTCAACAAATCTCTTTCTTTAAGCCTAGCTAGCTCCTAGCTGACAAATGAGCCCGATAAGCAAGCACATTGACAGACAGATTTTTTTCACAGTTTGATTTGCATTTTGGGGAAGAGAAAAACTAATCTCCTTTTGTCAAAGACCGCGTTTCCATTAAAGACATTTTCCAAGTCATCATACAGGGAGACAGTCCATTGGTGCTCGTCTACATATATGACACTCCAAAGGACAGAAAATAGAATAATACTTATTGCTTTTGTTACCTCTAATATACTCTGAGCCTCTGGAAAATGCGAAGCTATACTCTAAAATAAAGTAGGGGATATAGCACATATAGTCTAGGAAATGATTCAGGCCCAAGAGCAGAGACTGGGCAGGAAGTGATCTAACATGCTCACATTTTAATTGCCCTGGCCGTTCCAGGCACCCAACCTGCCAGTCCAATATCGCACAGGACGTCCTGCTACTTCCTGACATCCTAAGACAGAAATTCTGTTTTGTGCTGGTGTCAGATTCCCTTTTGCTGGTTCCTTCTGCAGCTATAACTGACGTTTCTGACAGGCGCTGTTCTAGACTAATCTCTTGCGAAATCCATCTGTCTGTTCCCCAAAGAACACTAAGTGCTTCCTGCTGCCACTCAGGGGAAAACACGGGAAGAACAATTTCTTCTCTCCTCCTCAGCTACATCAGTGCTAAAATGATTGAAACTCTGTTTCTACTCATATATGCTTTCAGTTTCCTGCGTATCTGGGTAGATATTAAAATTCACAATACTCCCAACTCTTTCTTGTCTTTAGATCCATCTTTGTCTTTCTGTCTACATTAAATTTCTGTCTACATTAAATTTAGGTACTCAGACATCTTTAGACTCAAATAAAAGGAAAACCTTTATTAGTATCTCAGTCAACCATACGTCTCCACTAATTTGGTCTTTGATCGTCTTTGGAGGAGGGATTCTTCCCTGAGTTTCCTAAAGTGTTTTGGAATGCCAACTGATATCAGTAACTGGAAAACAAATAATTAACTTCTTTGCTACATTACTGTTATTTCCATGGGGGTACCAGGAGGTCTGTGTTCAGCAGGGAAAGAGCCACATCCTTTTAGCACAAGCAAAATCCAGCAGCTAGACTCCTAGCTGCATCGCCTCCTTTTAAATCAATAACCTGTATGATTTTAGAGAGAGCATATTGCTCTTGAAATACAATGCTACCATCTAGCCCTCCCATTACCTTTCTCTCAGAGTAAAAGTAAACTATCAATTTCTTGACACCTGACTACTCTGAAGATGCACTGCTAACAGAGCTTGCTACACTGCACATCAGCTTCCTGCTCTGCAGTGCACAGAGCCATTGTTTCATACTTAGAAACCCAGGAGAAAGGTAATCCACCGAAATGTAGGTGGGTGCAATATAGCCAAAGAAGTTCAATGTAAACATGGATAGACAGAAATATTAAGCATCCTGAAAAAGCTGAGGTGAGATTCCCAAATCACACAGGACAATTTATTCATTTAAATACATTTTTATTATTATTATTTATGACATGCAAATTCCCATTGGTATCTGTAAAACTGATTTCATACAGAGTTTCTAGCTGTGGATCTGATTCCTAAAACATCAGCAGAGAAGGAAGCAAAAACAATCTAATGAGCTTTGGCACATCTGTGCCCTTCCTTTTTTTTTTTTTTCCTAACAAAGAAGTAGAAGGTCAGTCCTGCTTGAATAAGGAATGTAGAATAGCTCCAACTGCACCAAGACAGCATAAAAATGACCATCAGAAAACACTCAAGAGATGCATCTGAAAACTATAGTTATCTCGGCAGAACATTCTCCGTCTATTAAAACATACTTTATTGCCCCGCTTTTGAAACTACTATACTACAGAGCACTGAGAGGTAACTTTGCTTCTATACTGAAAAAATTATGTATCTCCTCTTGCCCTGTGTGCCATTCTTTCCTCATACAGACCTCCATGGTGCCTACAAAGAAGAACACTTTAAAATATATAGTAGGTCAACTCATAGAATAGTTGATGGATGGCCTCTGTTATGACCTTAACTTTCTCTTAACTATCACTCAGGAAACAAAAGGTCCTAATAGGTCTCAAGCATTAGGTATTCTATTGCCCTCTGGGAACAGCTGTATTCAGATACAGATGAGTGACATGAATTGGGTCATCTTCATGTATTCACCCACTGCATTGCTCTACACGTGTAAAAATGCCACACGTCAGCTGACACATTCAGCTTGTCCTGCTCTGTGCCATGCTTTTGCACATTCCTACTGACAATCAGAGCATGCAAACAAAATGGCTCCCAAAAGATTTTTTTTTAAATAATCTTTGTCTGACAGCAATGAGACTGGTTAAATGAATGAAGTACGAGGATGGCAGCAACTTTACCAAAGATGAACAGATGTGTGCAATAATCACACTGCTATGAAGGGGGTTGTGTGAGCTGAAAATTGCTTAGGCTTGCATTTGTTCCCCTTTTGAGTTCATTTTTCAGTTTTGTGTGTAAATTAGCATAAAAACTCTAAGTTAAGCCCTCTGGAAAACCTAGCTATCACAATGCTTGACAAACCTTGACTGCGACATAGCACAGTTTATGCAAGCAGAGCAAAGCCCAGAATCATCTAAAAGTTACTTATTCCAGGGTCTCCTCAGAAACAGAGCTTTACTGTACCAGTGAAGACTAATTTCCATAAGAAGCATGGGTGAGATGAGTACTTTCAAGTGGTCCTTTTTCACAAGATGTCAGCTTGTGCACAACAGTGCACAGCAAAAATTTTCTCCTGCAAAAGACGTGAACAAAGGGAGCTTGGCTGCATACTCAAAGTAAAGCTTCTCCAATACCCTGTAATATAGAAGATACTCAGTTACAGAACAAAACATGTCTGTCCTAAAATGACTCCACTTTTGATTCCTTGGTGAACAACTCTGAGCTTGAAATGTATGCTAATGAAATATGTAAAGGTATCATGGATGTCCCGTTATCCAAAGAAGTACAGAATAAATGAATGCATGTTCTCAAAAGATGGGGCCAGTGCTTTCGGGCAGTCATACATTGAGCAAGTCCCCGTCAGGGGGCATTTGCAATTTCATATTTGATGATAGCCTGCAGTGTTTCATTAGTTCTGTTCACTTAATTATGTCTTGTCTAAATGATCATTTTAATTTTTTATAGACCCAGATCCTGTTCAAAGAAGGCAGTCATGCACTACTCGAGGCATACGGCTTTATAGCTCCAAGCAGCCGTTAAAAGGAGTGGAATCCCCCCAGACCTCAGGAGAGATTTCAGTGGGCACAAGCACAATGAAATGTTATCAATTTTGCATTACTTTTATGCAGAACAGGTGTCACATTGTAAAATACTCCTACAGGTGCTGAAAGGAGATAAACCATGGAGACAAGTACTTCATTTTAGAGCAATTGTGTTAGGCAGTATAGACACAGCTTTGCCTCAGCTTGTAGGTTTTTGTTTCTTTATTTTTTTCCCCTCCCCTCAGTGTTACTGGCAACTCCCTGGAGGAAAAAAAATATATATATATTTATTTTGGCGGGTTAACTCTTTCCCTATTTATTTATCTGGGTCTGTTATCTGTCAGCAAGAGTCCACAATTACAAAACATAACCCAACCAGAAGATACAGCTTAAGGAAATAGGGCTTTGCGATCATACCCTTCAAGTGCTCTCTATATCATTTTTTCCTCAATTGAAAACAGTTGGGTTGGGTTGGGAGTGTCAAGTTTTTACAACGTGCTCAAACAAAAATGAAGATCTCTCTGGTGGTTCACAAAACATTTTTCCCCCATAAGAGGATGAAAATTAAAATCTGAAGAGCCCAGATGCACAAGTCAAAATTCCAGTCCCACTAGGTGATCATCTTTTAACACTGATTTCAGTAAAGACAAAGTTTCACATGGAATTTATAAAGCTCCATCTTGTCCACCTTCCTCCATAATGCTTGCCATGGAACTTCTCAGAGGAATTCTTGCCACGATCATCATTCAGTCAAGTACCCATGGATTGCAAGGGCAAAGAAAGAAAATGGATGTTCAGTGAACCTCCATGGGGTACACAATTCAGAGATGTTAATAAGCCCAGCAGCGTTGAAAACACCACCAGATCTATTCCTCCACCATCCTCAACAACCAGTGCTCTCTCTGTGGACTGCAGCCACTCCTCTTGTGTCATTTGTCAGGAATGGGAGAACTGGTCTGTGCCAGTACTCCAGTGGGAAAGGAGCATTTGGCCAAAATCAGTGCCTGTCCTTTTTTAAGGAAAAAACACTTCCTCTTAATTTTAAAATAAATACTAAGCATTTTGTAGCTTTCTACTTTAATGCTTTTTGCTCCTGAGATGGACTTTAAAAGTCATTTGTATTCAGTTGCTTTTTGTAATGAGCATGCACAGTACAGTTAGCTTATTGCTATAACACCAAGTAATGGTATTGAACAAGTGTCATCATCTCTCTCTCTACATCGTACGTGTCAGAATATCCTAAGCTCACCTCTTCCTCTTGGGACAAGGCATGAAGGACCTCTTGATTAAAATAAATAAACAAAAATCTCTGGGTTTTGTTATTTTAAGTAAAAGGCTGTGGGTGGGCAGAATTATTTGCACTTGGGTTTTGTTTGTTTGTTTTGTTCTTACAAGGTTTTGACATAAAACCTTGTCTCAGCTGGGAAAATCTAAGCTGGGGACTCTTTCACAACAAGTAAAAAATGAGTACTTAAGTAGTCCTCTAGTGTCTAAATAATATTGCCCCTAAATCTCTACTCTTCTGTTCAGACTCCTCTGCAAATAACCTTCCGTGTGTGCCTGCAATGAGTGAAAAGGTTGGTACGCTGCAGAAACACTACTTGTGAAGAACAGCTGTCATAGCCTTGCTCTCAAGTCATCCCTGGTTGCTTGACTTTCAGAAAGCATTACAAAAATCTTAGAACCAGCTTCAAACGTGCAGTTGCTGCACTGTACAGCTGACAATTCCTGCTCTGGCTCTTTTTTTTTACATTAAAGAACCAGAATAAAAAGTGTTGTGGTTGAAAGACAAAGAAAAACCCACACTGACACTTAGGTAGTTACATTTAGCAGCTTTTCAAGGCTTTGATCACCTGTCACCTGCCTGATTTATGGTTAAACAGTTCCAGCCAAAAGCAGGCCCTGGGAAGATATTATCCCTGCAAGAACAGCAAGGGGGATTGATCATAATGCAGTATCTTGACCTGTACCTCTGAAACCTCAAATCGTCTTCCTTAATACACTGAGAACCATAAAAATCTGTCCTGATTGTTTCTAAAGACTTTTAGCCAACTCAGATTTTTGTTTTACTAGGGTTGCCAGGATTTGGATATGCAGTGAGAGAAAAAGAATTACAAGTAAATACCAAAGAAAGCATTAGGAAAAAAAATTTAAGCATGGTATTACAAGCAGCCAAAGAGCTATGGAGATACAGAGCTACTAAAACTTGATGGAAAATGATCATAAGACTTAATTTTCAAGGCAGCAAGGGGTCAAGCTAATGCAGATAATAGGGAAAAAAACTGATCCAAAAGTACGCTGGTGTCAGTGGAAAGATTGATCGAGTTCCGAGGGCAAAGATGAGACCAGTGCACAGGTCAGGGAGTGGAGAAAGAGGCAAATTGCTGAAATGTCAGCTAAAGCATGAATTGGGATCTCATCAGCTATTCTGCAATAAGTGCCCCAGTGGAAAGTTTTTGCTCCCTGTAGCAATTGTAAAACAACTTGCCTGTCCTTCAACGGGGAGAAATTTACTTACATTTGCTACAGGTATATAAGAAAGGCATACAGACAGCTGCCACAATACAACTGATATGCTGCCAATTCACACCTAGTCTACCATATAATAATCTGTTTAAATAGCCACAGCCTTCCTTTGCAACATATGGTTCATCTTCACTATCACAAGCAAAGCAGAAAATTCTAACACAATATCAATAGCTGCCCTCAGACTTAGGATCGAAAAGAGGCTAGACAGGATAACCACTGTTTCAGTAGTTTGGAGCAAAATACATTGATTGAGAATCGAGTAAGATTTTTTACACAGTCAGTTCTGACTCTCATTTACCTTCCTACTGCTATCTGAAAGTCTTTTTCCCCTTTCCTCCCTGATAACCCGGCTTGGAATATTCAGCATGCTCCAGCCAACCAGCAGGGAAGAGTGGCCAGCCAGGGGCTGGAGAAGAACATCACTCTCCTCCACCTTGGACAGCTTTGCAAAGGGTCCTGCCATGAATTCAGCTGTAGCCGGGCCAGTAGTGTTCAGAAATTCCTTTAGCAAGTACCGTTATTTTTCTTCTTGTTTTTTTCACACAAACAGTGTCACAGATATGGCTCCCAGTACAACTCAATTTGAGGCATCAGAAGCACCACTCACAACGTATTTGTTCCCAAACTGCTTAGGAATAAAAGTACTTAAACTACACTCACATGTAAGTATACAGTACCACTCTCAACCCCTGAAAATCAGGGAAAGTTCCCACTATGTAGTGATAAGGCTAGGTGGTTGTATTTTATATAATGATCGATCACATCAGTGACAGGAGAAATCTGGAATCTTACTTTAATTGTAACTCATGAAAGTGATGTAAGTCACATCCAGGGAATAATAAACAGATTTTAAGGTTCAGATCAATATGCCATGCTAGTCCTGGACACTCAGCAGATTACTTCAATTTACCAGATAGTTTTAACCAAGACAAATAGGAAAGTTCAAATTAAATTCTCAAAACTGATAGAGAAGAAGTAATTCTCTCTTTACCCCTGATATGAACATCTGAGGTATCAGCACTAGCACTTACCAGCAAAACAGCAAACTCAGATCAGCAAAAGTCTAGTACCCTTCCTGTGCAGATGCTGCTATTCCAGAAGTTATTTCCCTGGACTATGGGATGAAAAATAAATAAGGAAATGTGACCACTCTTACAGAGAACCACAGCCCCCCCTCGCACAATGTCAAAAGACTCTTCATCACAGCAAATTCTCATGTCACACTTTTTTTTTTTTTTTTTGAAGATATTTCAATATTTCTGCATTTGAATTATATATATATATGCAATCCCACCAAACTATTGGATTACTAAAAATCAATTTACTATGGGATTACTTAAATACCAAACTACGTATCCAGTGACTGACTACACATAGTGTGTGTGATGTCCTGACTTGAGTGAGCTCAGCTCAAAAGGCACCTGCACAAAGCTTTTCAAAGCAACTGCAATAAATTTTACTGGATGTGGCAAACCTTATAAAAATTAAATAATGTCATGCTTTATAAGCATTTCATTCAATGTGACTAAACACATGGATAGCATTGAGGATGATATTTAACTTTTTCCATGTGCAGATTTAATACCACACAAAAATTTGAGTCCCCTATTGCTAATTTTCCACCATGTGGTAACTATTTAGCTGTTTTTTAAAAGTTACTGAATTACAGATTTGAATTACAGAGCACAGCAACTACCAGTGGGCGTTGGGTGTAAGCATGTCCCTCTGGCTTAGCACGGGGTCACATATACTGGCATTAAATCACAACAGTATTCCTACGGCTGTACTGGTCAGGTTCACACAGGAATGAATGTGCTGGTTTCCAAAATCACGTGCTTAGGTACTTCTAAAAATAGAGAATATTAATGTCAGATTTGATTGATGTGACTCCATCAGGTTCCTGTCATTTCAGCACACCTGTGACAATGACATACTGCACAGACATACATACAGTGCTGGTGGAAAGCCCCGTTAGCCTACATACCTCAATTAAATCAGGTTAGACTCATTTATACAGCTGTGCAAGTCCAGATGTAAACTGAGAAGTGTCCACAAAAGTTGCGGTTAGAAGCATTCACAACACTGAAATCATGGAAAAAGTATGTTTTTCAGCTTCTCTCACAGGTTAGTTTATAACCTTAATCTCTCAGTTTGGAGAAAGAAGCACTTCTACAGACACACGGAAAGCCACCAGAGGATAAAGAAAAGCAACGATCACAAACACCAGCGCTTTATTCCTTCACTATCAGTGGCAATGGTCATTTCTAGTGAGTGAGTTCAAGATGATAAACTTCTTTTGCCAAGTACACAATCTTTGAAGATTTTTTTCTCTAGATTATGTACTAATGTACCATGTGAACATGTTCCTCGTAAAAGCAACAAAAGATCCACCAAAGCTTATGGACCCCAAAATTGTCTACACGTACACTGCATTACTACAAGCTTCACAGAGCATTACAGCAACTCTTGTAAACTAATTTAGGAAAAATGAATTTACAGGGTTTATTGTTTTCCTTAGTGTATCACTGGTTTAGTTTGAGATAACACTCCCCAAAACACAACAGATCATAATAGTAGTGGTACTGGTAAGAACGAACCAAACAAAGCCAAATTCCTAGCCTTGTGAGCATGAGGATATTCTTTCCAAATGAGTCAGTGGTAACTAATGCAGCTTTCGCCAGGTTTCATTAATTCTCCACTACTCATTTTCTTGCAGTATTGAGGGAAGAGAAAGTCTCTCTCACAGTTTCTCCTTACTAATGTTTGTAAATCACACACACAGTAGAAGACTGAGTGAAGGGCTAAGAATTTGTCACAGTTATCTGCCATCATTCTCTCTCTGGACATGCCACAGAATCAGGGCACATACAGCAAAACCTACATAAGGTGGTTCCAGCATATCTGCCAAAAGTCCCTGTATGATTAGTAGGAATAGCACAAGACAGGAATGGAAAGAAGCAGATTCTTCTAGAGAAAATGACAACCAAGGTGAAAGACGGTAGAATTTCAACGAAGAAATGAAGAAATTAGGTATGGGGGGATAACCTGTGTCCTAAGCTGGTACTCTGACCCTTGAACCGTGTCTCTGGCCTTGTATCAGTAACTCCCCATGCTCATTTTGTCAGGGAGCATTACATATATTCACAGCCATTTGGCATGCTTTTCCCAAACATCTTGAGTTTTTATTGCACTTACATTTCATTGTATTTTAGCATAGCATTTTTGTTCACAAAAGAAACCTTGTAACAATCAAATTGTATGTAAACTATCAGAAGATTCAGACAGCATCAGTCTGGTCTTCCTCCTTTTCTGTGCTTGATATCAGACAAGCTGTACTTTCCCAGGCTAATCATTTTTTGGCATGAGGCGAATCCAGCAAACCGTAGCATTTTTTAAATATTAATTAGATATTACAACTACAACTGTGTCGACAATCAGCAGTCCTTACTCTTCTTTTGTTAATAATGCCAAGCTCCCAGGGGCTCATTAACAATCCTCATCTAGACAATCATTTAAGCATCATGCCTGATGAACGGGACATGGGTCAGTGAATTAGCAAGCAGGCTTTCACTGAGACATCAATCCACAGCTATGGCATGGCTTGTCAGGCCAAATCCAAAATGAACGTACACGGAATCTCCAATTGCTTCTTGCTCAAAAAGCAAGTGCTTTCATCTGCTGTTTCCACTACGGGCAGTAGATCCTCTGCTCTGCTCCTGCCTCTACTGTTTCAAAATTTCTCAAAATACAGAAAGCAGATTACATATTGTGCATGAGAAGCAGTTTCTGTAGACAGAGGTTTATTTTTCAACACGCACAGAAGATTGTTTGTAATAGGTCTTATATGACGAGAAAGGTTGAAAACCTTAAAATAGCTATTACAAAAGCAGAAAACTTCTATATGTTACTTGCATTATAATATGAAAGCAGTTCATTAGTACCTAAAGAATGACATCTCCACAGGAGGTTAATACCATTCTCCTTCTGCTGTTGGCATGATAATCTTTCCCAGGACATCAAAGCTCCTCCCAGCATCCTATGGAGGACAAAGCCTGTAGGTGAAGGGAACTGAGTGTTTCTACATCATTCTGCCATTTCCTTTGTTTGGGCATGTAAAAAATATTGCTGTAGAAAGCTACATAATAAATCTATCATTAGTTATACTATACTCTATATAGAATATCTCTTTAGTCGGGTGGAGACCAAGAGGCCAGAAGTACAGATTTGTGTGCACCTATCACCTCAGAACAACAGCAAAAACTATAGCGTATTATTATGTATTTCCTATGGAAAAGAACATTGTAATTTGGTAAAAACAACAACAACCAGTGCTCATCTCGGAGATCAGATTAGACTGCAGACACCATGGCACCTAACCCAGAGAAACTAATGTCTCTCCTGCAACTTTATGAAGATGTCTTGTTTTCTGCATCCTGTATGTAAATACTTGTCAGTTCAACTAATACTGTAAAGTTGTTTTCTTCATAACTGAGAAGGCAGGCACCTATTCTCCATCTCAATTGCTGTCTCTTACAGAACATATTGATGGCAAGGGGGTTAGAGATTTTGAGCTCCAGGAGATATAACTTACAGGAACTGCAATGAGACTGTAAGACAGTGAAAAAATGCTGAAGGAGCCAACTTATCTCCGTGTGAGAATAGGTCTTCTGTCTCTCCATGCACATTACACCAGCAGGAGAAATATTTATTCCTGGGAGAAGGAGGAGGCAGAAGCAGAAGCACCTGCGATCAGGTGTAGTGCAGACAACAGATGCTTGCAAGCTACAAAAGATCGCTACAATGCAGCAGGAGCAGCCAGCCAGGGCCTTTGGTACCCTTGCCATCTAGTACTGAGCCAAATGTCCAACCATGCTGAGGAAAACATTCGCTGGAACCAAAATCAGACAGATCCAGTGCAAAGGTGAAAAGATGGTGCAGCATCTTCACAGTGCCACTGTGCTACTTACACTCCTGTGGTTTTATTTCATCTGTTTGAGCTGTTATTTTCCTCACCAAACATCTGTTTGTCATCTCTGCCTCTGCTTATGGATTCGCACTGGTATAGTGATGATATGGGAGCACTCAGAGTGAAATTAGATACTCAGCTCCTGAACATCCTTCTTAAATCATTTCCTGGCATTACTGGATGAGCTGCCTACAATACAGATCTAATGGCAAAAGCAGCTACTGCTTTCTGTTTTATGTTGCTCTGATACTTGTCAGGGAAGAGAGCGAGCAGGCACTCATAGCTGCTGGTAACTACGTTAAAAAACCTGCTGCAGAAAAAAGATTAACCACAGTTATCAGAAGTACAATGACAAGAACCCCGTATCTATACACATGCGCATCAATAGACAGAATGGAAGTTTAACCTAAATCTGAAACTTTCTTCACTTTCTCTTCACGGTCTTAGAATCCATTTTAGCTTTTGCAATTTTTTTTTCCACGGGGATGATTCCAAAAATAAATCTGCCCCCAATGCCCAACAAAATAGCCTTGCTCTAGAGAAAGCTACAGCCCATCTGGCCAGGCACAGGGTGGTGGATAATCTCTGCAGCTCTGCTGCTGAACTTGTTAGCAAAAATAACACCGAGCCCATTTCTATTAGCTCCCATCCAAATGCAAACCTTAATCTTCAGCACAATTTTTTCCACAGAAAGGAAAAATACTCCCTTCTATGTATACTCCCAGACCTATCTGTGGTTTGAGACAAACAGAAGAGAAAAGTGGGGGATAGGGAAAAGTACAGCAAAAGGGAAGGAGGCAGCATAGAAGGAAAAAAATGAAAACAAGGAGAGATTATAACTATGGGAACAATTGGTCTTGTTAACAACTGTTGACAGATAACAGCTTTGGACTTGTTTAAAGTGTCAGAGATGAGAAATCTAGATGTTTGCATTGTTTTGGGGGAGAAAAAAACAGTACAGAGAAGTGTTTAAATGTCCCTGACAAATAAAACTAAACTCTGCAGTTTAAAGACAGATTGCTTTGATTCCTAGTGGCATTACCCTGCCACTTCTAAAGATCAGAGGGGCTTGTGAAGCTGTGCGATTGCTGGCATATTCACTACACATGAAGACTGACTATAAAACAAAAATAAATATGAACATTGCATTTCTGACTCTAACAGGCATACTGCCTCTGTCCCTTTTCAGATGGACTAAAGCCTCAGAACAGGAAAATATCAATAAAAAGCTGAGCTCTCTCATAATTCTTATCTGATTTTTTTTCCCTACACACTGCTGCATTGCTCCTCTGTCACCTGTTCATGTATTGTCAGTCCTTACGCACCCATAAAGTAGTGGGAATAAACAAGTGAGAAGAATAACAAAATACAGGAGACAGCACAAATCAGTCAGGAAGAAGCCAAGAAGCCAAGGGTGAAAATTGCTTTGAAAACTATAAATACTACAGGGAAATAGAAGTAGTTCATGGATTTTTTTTCCCTTCTGCAATATCCTATTACCCTCTTCATTGAAAATGGATCCTATGTAACATTTTTATCTACTATATCACTGCAGTTTTACCAGCAAATTTTGCTATTTATAACATATATTGCTCGCAGAGTAGATTACCATTATTGAGACATGGGCCCCATACAGAGCAAACTGAAATGGATTCCGGTGTTTATCTTCACTTTACAGAAAAAGAAGCATCTCTACAACGATGGAAGTCACTTCCCTACTGCACAACTAGGCAGATGGCCTCTTTAAAACTGAACAGCTCTTCAATGTTAAGAAAATGAAGCTTTACATTATGGTCAAAGTTACAAGGTCGCCGTGACATTTAAGAAGCTCTACCTCACACTGGACCCATAAATAAACAGGTGACCTTCTCTCTCAGTGCTTTCAGTTTTCAAGTCTCATCTATTGATGTAGACTCAGAAAATCAAATTTCAATGGTGAAGTGGAACTGGACAAAAAAAAAGTATAAGTATGCATACAGATCATAAAAGGATGCATCAAGAACAAAGTGTTTTGTCCATTTTGTATATGGCATTCCTAAAATTTGCACGAATTTACTAACTTTCAAAACATTCCTAACCCAGATGAAAGAAAAAAAAAGAAAAAAAAAAAGTTGTTTTAACAAGCACTAGCAGGGCTGAACTTTTAAGGACCTGTACAGATTATGGAAGACACGAAGACACCTTCACTGCCATAGCATGTCCTATTTCAGACACATCCTTCTGCTAAAACAGAACACGTCTGGCTGAGAATCCTCCTTTATCCCTCTAAGAGGGTACTCAGGAACGTAACAGTGCCTCAGGAGTAAATAAAAAAATAAGCCAGCTCTCTAGTTTCTACACATCTGAATGTTGATATACTATGCTATAAGTACAAATATTAAAAATTACACTGCTATAGGAATAAGTGTTTGAATAATTACAGAAATATTTTTTCAATCAAGTGTGACTGTATGCACACGCGATACACACGGTATTCTCTCCTTTCCTATTAGGCAGACCTTCTTCCATCTTGCTTTTCACAGTTGGTGTCCTAGACACTTTCCATCCTGTTTCAATAACAGCCTCCCAGAAAACAATTCCAAGTTGTTCAGGAATTACAATAGACCTCCCTTCTAATCTTTTTTTTTTTTTAAACTGAGAATTTGTTTGAAACAATTTTTGACACACAAAAAAGAAGTTGTTTAGGTGAAGACAGTTAAGATTTTGGTGCTGCAGTATTCTTAATATTTCTAATTTCTAGCAAAAGTCCTTGGACATGTTCTGAGTGCAATAAATGCTACAGATGGCTTCATCTCCTCTCTGCATGCAAGCACATCCTTATTTAAACTATAGCTACTATTGATGTGTTCACAGAAAAGAAAGCTCTCTAAGGGCTCCACTTGTATGCAGCAGCAACACCAGTCCCCCTTACAATTTCCACTTCTCTAAAAACACCCAGTAGAAGCACTGGACATTCAGTCATTATCTCCCGGTATACTTCAAGCAGTAGATCTCATCCTGCTCTTTGCCCTTTTCCATTTAGCTACATCTTTAGCAGATATTTTTTTCTTCTCCAAGTCAAGCACAGCTTGGAAAGGAGTTAGTCACAGAAAAGGACTCTTTTGCTCTGGATACAGTAAATAAAACTGTTTCCCCCTCGGCGCTTCTCATGTGCAATCTTCGACTGGTAAAGAGTTGGTATCAAACCATCCCCTGCATACATTTCCTGGATGTGGATGTATGCATGGACTGACAGGCACGTACGCGCTGCTGCACTGCACATCTAAAAGCAGAGCCTCAAGCTGAACATCACAACTTGCCTTTTGTTTTCTTCCCGAGTCAAGCAGCAAATTACACCTAAGAAAAAAATAGCAGGGTGTAGCAGTAGGCAGCTGTGAAAATGAATGATTCGGCAGCAATTGCTACTTTAGCTCGGTTTCTCAAGTGCTGCTTTTAAGAGATCTTTGAAAGACTTGGATAGGCTGAATAGCCTTTCTCTGATCGCAGGGGATGAAGCTCAGTCTCCTTTGCACAACCCTGGAGCAGCAGAATTTTTTCCAGGTACTAAAAGGAGATGTGGAGCAGTGGGGATAAAGGGGAGAAGGCCTTCACAGGCACAGACAGCTAGCGGTGAGCTTTAACCACAACTCTGCCCTTTACACAGATGCTGTTCCTTCTCTGACAGAGAAACAGATCATGAGCAAACGATCAAATTACCACAAGGCAAACTGGTGTGCAAACAAAGTGAATGACAAAGCTCTACAGTAGCACTCCATTATTAACACGGTCATATCCCAAGGTCCAGGCTGTACAGATGATGCCCTGGTGAAAAAATGAGGTTGCCTTACACAAACTACCAGGCACAACCCTAACAGCTCATCTGTGTGCCCTCTTTGTTTTCAGAGACACTCGGCTGCACAAGTACAGAGTCCACAGCCCTCCTGTGCCCTATTTCACCGCCTGCGCAGCTTCCTCAAATGGCTTAATTACAGGCCCCTGGGAAATTTTCACATTGATTAACTGAAATTGTTCTACAAAAGTAAACAATGGACAAAATCCTGTTTGTATTATTCAAACAGTTTAGAATACTTGTTACTGAACGAGCGGTGAGAGTGTATTTTGCAGGCCCTTCTGTGTCTGATGCACATCAGCCACATCCAAGGACATCGATACAGGCCCCGGTCGCAGAATTGTAGCTTGGTGATCAAGATGCAGCAATTCATGCGTTTAGCTCTGAAAAGCCTTTTATCAATTCCTGCCTGTTGGCCCAGAGCTGATTACCAAGCATAGCAAGCAGTATTTGGCCCACAGCACGCTCCATTTTGAAGCACACAGCTGGAATCGCCAGCCTAAGCAAGTGTTGGCAATGTTTAACTCTGACAGGGCTGCTCTGCTACATATGCTATGGGACTGTCCAAATCCCTGGCAGAAAATAAAGTGCCAGTGTTTAAATAACCAAAGATTTAGAAATTCCGCATTTGTTTATTTTAGAAGCTCTAACTGTGCTCCCAAGGATAGCCACAGCACTGAAGGAAGGTTGTTCTGAGGATAATTCATTGCCAAAAGAGAAACCCTTATCAAATAGAAAATCAACAAGAGACAATTTCTCAGATTCATTGCAAGAATTAGCTCTGAACTGAAATATTTAGTCTTTAAACGAAATCTCATTCCTTCCAGAGTCCTGGACCACTTTTATTAAAGACTGAACCTTCCTCACTTTATCACACAAGTATCTGCTGGCAGTGGTTGTAAATCAGGAACTCAGAAGAAAAGCTGAATCTTTATCATGTTTACTGTGTCTTGCTCATCTCCATTTGTTTAAATCACCTCCTGTAACAGATTTGCTGAAATTGGTCCAGGAATACTGAAGTGTAGCAAATTTATGTGTGTTTGACAAAGTTGGCTGCAACTAGATGAAAGTTATGAACAACAACAACAAAAAATAAATAAAACCTCTTCCTTTGTATTCATCTTTCACATGCTCACATAAACATCTGCCCTCTTTTCTGCACCTTATGACACTCTAGAATACAAGAAAGCTACGACTGAACTAGCAGACAAATGAAAGGCACCAACATTAAAAAAGATGAAAAAATCTGAAGTAAATCTTCAATTTCTAAAGCAATACCCACAGCTTCATTTACTATGCTTCTCAGAGCAATGCATCCTTTCACTCTATATTGTCTAAGTACATAGTACGTACCTCAGAAAACTTTTTTGTCCTTTTTTGCTAAAGTGTTTTGTACAGTGCTGACTTTTGACTATTAATAACAGCCTGTAACTAATGTCGACCTGAATGCAAGTCCCGAAAAAATTGACTTGGAAATGTATGCTCTATTTGCTCAACTTCCGATAAGTACAAATATTCAATCTTTGAAAGTGATTTATTTCTAAACGTCCATTCTTCCCCATTTAATTTTCTGACAGAAATTACCCGTAGGTTAGCAGAAAAGCAAAGTAGCAGTAGTCAGCTGCAGAATTTGTATTGTAAATGCAATTCCAAAGACAACCCTTTGCACAAGCTCCTTTTCCATTTTTTCTACGGCTTTCTTTTCCTGTCTTTAATTGCTTTCAGCAACATTCCAAAATAATTCATTTTTCCTCAATTTATTTTTAAGACTTAGGCACCCACTGAAGAAAAAAAAAAAATGCAAACAATGTTCCTTGTCTAGTCCAGTACTCATGCTCATGAAACATGATGTGACTGTAGGTTAAAACTGTACGGAATATGTATTTCTAGCTCCTCTTGCATGGGACCAAAGCACCAAATCATCAAAAGTCTTACCCCGTTTTCGTACTTCTCAGCTACCATAGCTTCATTTTCCAGTCTCCTCATTTCTCACTACATTTCTTCACGACTCTTGATGGATCTCCTGGTCAATCTATTCATAACAGTTATCCCTGTCTTTAATTGCTCTTGTCCCTACGTGTTTCCCTATAGGGTGCATAGCATCCTACTTGTCATGAACTACTCTCAGCTGTTACATCCAAAACTGCATTATCTCCTTACCTCCAAAACTGAGGGAACTTCTGTTTTGACATTATAAGGTCTGTTTCAGCCTTCTGTCCTCCCACTGAAATCAGAAGCACAAATCCCACCACTTTTTTTCCTGTTAAGTTCCACAAGGTGCCTCTTAACACAAGAGGAGCCATGCTGCTTTCCCAAGAGCTTCGAGTCTTTGCCTATGACACTGTAAGCTCACTTCTTAAAAGTGAAAAGAACAATTCAGTTACTAGAGATATAGTATGAAATGGTTTTCCCATCCTCTCAAGCTTGAGGATGTCAGAGTTATCACCGTCCCTGAATTAGAATGGAATTTTTAAAATTGCAAAAACTTAATCGCATGAAAATCTGAAAGAGAATTGTTTCAGGCTAAATTAACTACAGTGCTTTGATCAAAAGTACTTTGATTTTTTTTTAAACAAAGGTAGAAATTTTTCTAATTCTAAAGACCCCAACTTCCATAAAAGCTCCTTTTCTCCTGATCCTACAAAAGAGGCAGTATAGTGCCAATCACTTTCCTAGAACTAGCAAAACCGATTAGTATATTGCTGAGTAGCTATGAGACATCTCTGCTAGCAAGTGATATCTGAAGTCCACTTTTTGTGCATTTTCACTCCAATTGCATTCTATCATCATCAATATAATGCATCATCTGTTCCCAGATGCACTGAATCCATCAAAAACCAAACCAAAAAAAAAAAAAAAAAAAAGCACCACTGTCAAAATATTCTCTTTCAGCAGCCTTTACTTCTACAGAAGTCCTTTCATCTCTAGCAATCTAAGTTTTTAGTCAGAAGATATGGCATATTCCTCACCTCTGAAAAGCTGCATCCCATCTATCAGGGAGCACTGTGGTCCTCTGATATGGTCTGCAGTAGTTTCAAAATAGAGATTTAAATTGGGATCAGTTCCCAGAAAAGTAGGGAAAAAAAGCTAATATTAATTTTCCTTCCTGGGACTAGAAGTTTCGCTCGAAATTAAAGCTCAGATTGTAATGACTCCTAAGGCTGGAAATTTCAGAAAAATAACAAACATGTCACAATTAGAAACGCTACCTCAGCCTAAAAAAACCTTTCTGCCTCACCTCATCTCCCTGAGCACATGGGTGGCCTGGGGCTGCCTGAAGAGATCAAGGGCTGACCCAGAGTGTGCACTGACACAATCATCCTATTAGGGGCTGAAGATAAAAGTATAATACTAGGAACTGATGACAGAATTTGCTCTAATCACTTCCACCTACCTTGATAAAAGAGCAAAGGAAATGCCTCTGTCTTAACTATTCAGCTTGGAGAAAACAGATTTGCTATGTTAAAAAAAAAAAAAAAAATCCAAAATAATGCTTTAAAACATCTGTTAAAAGCCTTACACATGTCTATGTACGTCTCCAGTTCTTTCACCTGAAGGTCAGAGACAGAAGTAGCCAGTGATTTCTGTTTGCTTGGTACCTAAGCACAGGAAAAATGTGAAAGATAAAAATGGTACTTGAACTCTGTAGTTCAGGTTCACAAATCATTCTGAAAAATAAACTGTTACCCAAACATTTCAGTTTATTCCTGTGACTGAAAAAACAGATGTGCCATAAGATAGCCGAAAGCTCAGAGAGCTTTTGGGGGTAATCCTCCTGAGAATACCAGTTATTCCCTTTAACTCCGAAGTTGTGTACTTTAAGCTGCTGCATGCAGAGCAATTTTTAAACAAGAGTTTACTTAAAATAGATAAGAGACCAAAGACGTGTTTCAAACTGTTCGGATTCATAAGCATGATAACTGACTTACTAAACAGTGTTTATCAAAATGAAGGTGTGAAATCCTCACTGTTTGCCTGTATTAGTTTTAGATGACTTGTAATACCAACTCTCTTCAAACTACGAATTTCGAGGAGGAAAACAGAACTTCTTTCAATCTGCAATATGCTTGGGAAAATGTGTTCCAGACCGTGCTTGTGTGAATGCTTGCAGTCATCTCAGCTTTTCCCCCATCTCAAAGGCAATTTACCAGGAGGGGTATGGAACTTCATTTGCAAGCTAACAGCATTGCAATGAAGAGGATTCAAGTCCTTCATTTTAATATTATTGGTACACATTTAAGTGCCACACACTCTTACAGTACCACGTAGAGAGATGATCTCAGACCAGAAGAGACTACAAATTGTGAACCTATTTCTGCCAGCTTTACATAAAATAGCTCATCGTAACTACTCCCTATGTACAAGCAAACCAACAAAACAAATTCCCCTATAATTAGTGAATTTGAGCAGGAAAGAAAAGAATGGAGAAGAATTAATGCCAAAAGTGATTTGTAGAAATAAGGGCCAGGGAGAGTATTTTGTTGTCTTTCTTTTTCTACTAATGTTTTGTGAATTGCATTATTAACATCTTTTGCTTGAGCTACTCTGGTTTGGTGTATTTCCTTTGATGTCAAAGGGTCTATTTCAATTTATGACAGATTCTCTTCTACCATCACATTTTCAAGTGCAAGTGTCAGAGCTTCATTACCAGTATGGAAATTAGGAAAGGATGGCAAAGTGTAAGACAGCAGACCATATTAACAGCTTATTATTTTAATTCTTGGTTTTCACATTGGTAGCACCAACAATACTGAGAACTCTTGAAAGGATGCTTATGTACTTCAGTTGTCTTTATTTTATTTTCAGGCTCTTATTCCTGGAACTGGACAGAGCCCCAGCCAGCCAGCTTCCAAACAGCCCTGCTGTCAACCAAAGCTAAGCCCATCAGCAAAACTGTAGAAAAGAGGGAGTAAAACTATGGCTGGGGGGCAGTCTGGTAGCTCGCCCAGGCCACCCCACCACAGGTCCTTAAGTACTTTTACAGACTGGCTTTTTTGGGATAATTCACCATTGCAGATCTTTCTTTTCCTATTGAGCAGTAGCAATTAACACCTCAGAATGGCACATCCTGTATATTCCTTGACCACGCCACATTCTTCTGTTTGTTAGATGCTTTGAATTGAAACGTACTCATCACTTACCTTGGATTACATCATTTGACAAATATTTTTTCCCACGCAGTTTTGCCTACAATTACACGTTACATGCAATTGCATCATCAACCATCTTTGTAACATTTACTACTTACTTTCAGGGGACAAAATATTCAGTGAGCATCTGAAATTTCATCCAAATCTTTTAGTAATTGAATACAGATGATCTATGGATTTACACTACTTTTTTTCATTTGCATCAAAAAATTTAGAATCTGTTTTATTTGTACCAAATCCTCATCCCAAGCGTTTATGACTTGGTTATAACCAGGAAGCAAAACCAGAAAATCTTCTCATTGTCTATCCAAAATGCATTACGCAGTAAAACATGCCTTTTTAAATAACAGCTACCACAGCTGAGACAATGAAAGTTTTTGCCATACCTATTTTCCACCTTTTAAATAAGTCGAATGTTATATCCATACCTATTTTCCACCTTTTAAATAAGTCAAATGTTATACCGTAGAGCCAAAATCAAAATGATAGAGTTGATTAAATGCTGAAAAGAATAAAACAAGCAAGTAGTGCCCCAAAGCCTACCTGTCTGCTTGTACTGTTTTAGAGAACAAAGTGAGGTATTTCTATGTCAAAATTTCCATCACAATCATTTATGTGAATACAAATGGGACAGAGCTTTACTCTGAGTCATTAAATCCATTTCCTTACTGTTATGGTGTACCAGGTCTGCCTGGGCTGGAGTTAACTTTCCCCACAGCAGCCCATGCTGTGTTATGCTCTGCACATGTGGCTAGAACAGCATTGGTGTCACACCAGTGTTTTGGCTATTGCTGAGGAGTGCTGGCACAGCATCTGGACTCCCCAAAGCCCCCTAGAGCCAGCAGATTGGGGTGGGCAACACACAGGGAGGGGATATCACCAGGGCAGCTGACCCTAACCAACCAAGGGGATGTTCCATACCATGTGGTGTCACACTCAGCAATAAAAGGTGGGGAAGGGGAAGGAGAGGGGGGCTCTCGTTATGAAAATGTCTGTCCTCCCAAACAACCACTGTGTGTATTGAGGCCCTGCTTCCTGGGACGCGGCTGAACATGGCTCATTAATGGGAAATAGAGAATAATTGTTTTTCTTCCCTTTTTGCTTCCATGCAGACTTTGCTCATTTTTATTTCCTCCTCTTTCTTTTCCTTTTAAGGAAATCATCCTTACTTCAACCCGTGAGCCTTTTTTCATTCCAGCATACTGTCTTCTCCCCCTCTTCTTCTGAGAAGGAGGAGTGAGAGCACGGTTGTGGTGAAGTTTGGCTGCCAGGCAGGGTAAAACCACCACACTCAGGTGCCCAACCCAGCAAGGCCTTCTAGGAACTTGTCAAGCTCCATCCTAAAAGCAGCTAGCTGTTCTAATTTCCACTTGCATTTATTTCTGCCCACTACCTATTATCACAAGCTATTCTAAAAATAACCTTACCTTACAGAATTCTTCTTTTCTGCTTACCTCCTAATATATTCATAGAAAAACTAATATTCCCTTTCAGCCTTCACCTTGCTAAGCTAAACAAGTATAAGAAAAAAAAAATGAAGAGAGGTGACATCTTCCATCTTCCTCATTATTCTAATAGCAATCAATTCTTTGCACTTGTTCAGTTTTCATTTTCTCTTTAATATGGATGACCACGCAGTACTCCAGGTAAGGCCTCTTCAGGGACCACACAGTGATATTCATCCTTCTCTCTCTTTACTGGATTTATCTTGATAGATAGACTGGGCATTTTATATTTTAAACATTAGCAGCTCTTTTCAAATTAATGATTTCCACCCCCATTTTTCCTCCAACTTAAGCCATTATTTATTAGGTGATACTGTGTCAAATGCTATAATGAAATTCCAATAGATAAGATCTGATACATCATCTTTGTTTAGCAAAACTGGCACCAGATCAAAAGAAAGCAGTAATGTTAATTTCATGTAATTTATCTTTCAAAAACCACTGTAGCATTTTAATTCCATTTTACTCCATGTCTTCAAGCTGCATTTCTGTCTATAGACTTGAAGGCAATTGTGGTCAGTTTTACTGACCTGCAGTTTTCATGAGGACTTTTGGCTGCTTCTCAAATACTTCTTTATTTGTAACTCTGCTGGTCTCTGGAAGACCCTTTTGCTTTGTTTTAAATATTTCCAGGTGGAACCACAACAGTTCTGAGAATTCTGGGATGGAGATTATCTCAGAAATCCTTCTCAAGTATACTAATAATTTGAATTAATACACTCGAATGTACGAATAACTTGAATTTCTAGTCTGTTTAAAGTCATTTCAGTTTACATGCTCGCTTTCCATTATCCCTCTCACCTCAATGTCACTATTTTTATCTAGAAAATATGCAGTTGGTTCTGGGGTGCTAGAGCAATGAGTATTCTTTATCTTTACATACACAAGTGTATATTCTTTCATAATTTCTAAATCATCTCCCAGATACTTATTTATCCAGCTAAACATCTAAGTATTTCCCCTTAGTTGGGTTAAGTTTTCCCAATACATTTAGCAATTTACAAGTGTTCTCCATATTTGAGCTCCCGAGCTCTCCAGCAGTTCCAGCTGTAGTAGCAGTCATGGCTAACAAAAATTCCAAGACCCTACAGAATCTCTAGCCCAGCAGCGACTCCACCAGCAGCATAGTGCAAAGCACCTGTGCTGCTGAGTCTGTGTCTGAGGCCTTGTAGAGGCACAATCACTGTAAGTCACACCCAAACTAACTTGAAACTAATTTCAGATAGTTTAAAACTGACTTAAAACTTACAGAGCAGAGTACAGTGCCAAAGCAGTTAAATCCTCAGCTGGTCAGCCTGTTGGAAGTTGTAGTCAAGGCAGAAAGTCTGATACAGACAAACCTGGGATGAACACAGACAAGGTAGATTTGATATCTTATTTTAATATGTATGTATCTGCTGGAGTGAGCAGAACTGATCGAATGGATGACTGCTTCTCAGTTTAGCATCACATTTGAAACCATAACTGGTTTTCAGATGTTCTTTCAAAAATACACAGGCTCCATCTACTCTTTCCTTCTCACTGTAAAGCAAGTCAGACTGACAAGCTTACGACATCGAAGACTGCTTTTGAGTTTTACACTAGCAGTCAGAAATCACGTGAAAAACAATGATTTTTAATGTTCATGCATTAGCTCTGTAAAACTTTAAAAATAAAGCTGTTAAAAAATATTTTTCCTGTTTAAAGTAGAAGATGGCTTATAAGTTCAACTACACGGATATATGTGCACAAGGACACATGCCCCCCTACCCCAAGCCTAGCATCCTACAGAAAAATAAAAGATAATCTGGAAGGAAAAAAAAAAAAAAAAACTCTCCTGCTGCTGTGCCGGTTTTGACAGGGTTAAGTTTGCAGTCCTCATATCGCACACTTGTAGTGCCCGTTCAGATAAATGGGTTTCATTTTATTGTTTACTTGTAGTTGATAAGGTTCTAGGATTGATTCTGGTGGCTCACAATGCCTCCCAGGCACAGGATGTTTTTCTTACTACTGCATGCAATGCCTTTCACAACACGGTTGTTTTCTCTATGAAAGGCAGGCATCGTGAAACTAAAACATTAGCCAAATCAGTTTTTCCATCTTTGTAAAATGTAGGAAATTCTTAACATGAAATCATTTATATGCCAGCACAACAACCATAACAACCCTAAATATCAAGAGAGCAGGACAGAAAGGATTACTTTTTGCCTTTTCTGTCTGTGTTGGACAATACGAAGACCCTGTGGAATCCATGATTCACCTTGTTAAACCACACCTGGAAAACTACCTAACACGTTGTTTCACAGAAGAAAGTTGTTTTTGTGGGGGGTTTTGGTGTTTTTTTTTGTTTGTTTTGTTTTTGTGGTTTTTTTTGGTTGGTTTTTGTTTGTTGGTTTTTGTTTTGTTTTTTAACTGGATTAATTAGAAGTATCAGCAATTCAGGTTCCTAAAATTGGGAAAGGAAGCCTCTCTCCTCATTCATCTTCATCTCAAATAGAATTAATATTAATGCCTGGTGAACTCCACAAGGATCCGCATGAGTTCGCAATGGGAGATACAGCGCATCTGATTATTTCAACAGAATGCTAAAATCAATATTGCTGGCATCAGTTCCTCACCTTGTCACTGACTTCCACAGTCTCAAAATAGGCACCGCTGTAATACCTTCATCTTTGCATCCATATATAAAAGATGGATACTAACATATAATTACCTAACAGAAATGTCAGTAACATTCTTCATTATTAGTAAACAAGTTTTAAGACTTCATTTTTCATTAATTCAAAGAAGCCGGATAACTGATTTATTATCTGCACAGTCTGGTGATTGCTTTGAACCTCCAACACTGGAGCCACCTTTTTGCACAGTATTTCTGCCTGTGATCTTATCAAGAAAATGCAGATATCATTAAAATGACTCAGTTTTAGATAATATTTTCATGCTTCCTGTGAGAATTTGGAGAATACATATATGTTTGTCCGTAGACTTCAGAAGAAAGCTAGCTCTAGTGTTTATATATATGTACCCTGGTCAAAACCTGCTACAACTATTTGAGACTTCTGAAGTTTTCTTGAATCTCCTCCAGATCTTTCCTCCATGTTAGCCTGCCATAAATTGGTGCTTTGAGGCTAGCTGCACAAAAGAAGCCCACACTGCAATAGCAACTGCAGGACACCTGCATCCCATACGTCCTGCCTTCTCAGGGAATCCCTGCCCATAGACAGCACCCAAAGCCCAGCTGAGAGAGTGGCCAACCCTGTCGGCAGTATCTGCGAGGGCAGCCCCTTCAGCTGCCACAGCTACATTTTCCAGAATTTACCAATCTAGTAGCAGAGGGAACAGAGCAAATCAGGTGGCATCTCCTCAGCTCCCACAATTTAATAGCCAGACTGCTCGCATAAAGTTATCTAGATGGCTGTTAAAGGCAATGCCGTGATTCACAGCAGCGGTGAGAGCAGCAGTAGCGCAATCACAGCAAACATGAAAAGGATCGCAAATCAGAGCCCTTCCCAATTTCACATCAAAGACCACAGCGAGTAGGAAGTGCCAGAGAAGGGGGGTTCAGTCCTCAGCAGTTACGTCCCTCCTGCCCCCAGGAGGACAGGCCTGCTCAGAGCAGCGCTGCCGCTAGGCCTGAAGGCCTGGAACTGGGAGATGCAAATCCTACACTAGACAGAGCAGGGGAGCAAATCCCAGTCTCTGACATATTGAGTGATCACATTAGTGGTATGATAAAAAGGTGCAGAATGTTTGGGTCAAGGGATTTAAGTCAAGTGTACTCTTTTAGAAATATTTGAAGAAAAACTCATTGGCTTACCATAGCACAATATGTTCAGCACCAACTTGGTGCCTCCAGAGCCAGTTCTTTTATACCCATGAGGAATTTCACACCTGTGTCTGCACTTTCCTTTCAAATTAGCTGCTCATCAACTCTATTACTAAACAAACATGAAGCAGCTGTACCTCTCAGACTATGATTAAAATTAAACCCTTCAAATCCAGCCTAGCTTACAGAGCCTCTGTACAGTTGTACTCAATTGATTAACTCCAACTGGTTCACTACTAAAACTAATCTATTAATTTAACAGTCTGAAAAAGCTTCAAATAAAGCATTTCACATGAAGGGGATCCAAATAATATTTCAAGTAAAACACAGAACGATGATGCAGCTAAAATGCTTTAAGAAAAATAAATAATTTATAGTTTTAAATTGCCTTTTTTTTTTTTTTTTTTGTTTTTTGCCTTAGAGCAGTTAAACTGTGGGTTCTTTTATTGATTCACCATTCATTATTTTGCTTTGCAAAACACTGAAAAAGAAGAAGAAGAATGATGTTAGTGGTCTTCTAGCAGAGGTAAGGGAAGATCCTAGGAGTTATAAACCGATCAGCCCGCTAGCCACCGCACACACACTACCTGTGGCAAAGTAAAAACTGCGTGCTTAGCAAGGGTCTGGGTTCCACCTAGGCTACAAAGCAGGCTTTCGATCTGAACTTTGCAGAATACATACCCTCTCTGTGCAGTCAGGGAAATAAAGGAAAAGACAAATGGATCTAATCACATTATCCTGTTAAATCATGATCTGATGCATAAAATATTATAGAACTAGTTCTATATTTTATAAAACACTAGGTGAACCAGTGTTCCCCTGCATGAACATTCAAAACACTTCATGAAACACTTCTTTGCCTTTACAGCTTCCCTTTAAGTAAGAGAAGATGTGAGTCTGCATGAATACTTCTCTGCTGCTTGCGGCAACTCATAAATACAAGTAATACTGACCCAGTCACATACTCTCATTTTTTTTGTTTCTACTTTAGGTTGAAAGGTTTTGTCTCACGATCCACATTGTTTTCACTGGTACGCTGGAAGTGCTGCCAGTATCTCGCCCACAAGATGGAGCTGGGTGTGGATTCCTTTTGACACTGCCTCCATCCCCACCTGTCCATCATATCTTATGGTACACCCCAGAGTACACAGGCTCTCAGAAAGAAAATCATAGTACCATCTAACGGTTATAAGAAAACAGCCTGAGGCACTACATGGTCCCAGCACTAGGAATCTGTCTCTGAGCCAGATGGACACGTCATAGGCTCTAAAAACTGGCACACAATTGAGAAAACTGTCTGATTTACTTCTCAGATTGTAACATTTAAAAGCCATGCCAAATTAATGTGAAAAAGAAAAGTGGGTGGGGGAAGATGTCTGTAAGAGGACTCAAAACTCTTCCATGGGAGATTGGAAGAGATTAAAAGCAAAACTGCCGTGGTTAGAGTTTATTTCACAGATGAATGAAGCCACCACACAGCATGCAGCCTGTGGAGGGCACAAGGAATCTCATTACCCTTCAGGAGGACGAAGGGAAGAAACAGAAGACCCCGAGGATATAACCCTTCGGCCATCACCTGAGAGGATGGCCGCAATGCATTTCTCATGCCAAGAGCAGGCCACAACCCCAGCAGTAGCCAAAACCATGTCACCAGCCCATCCAAAATTATTCCCTAGCCTCTCTGCAGGGACAGGCTTTGTAGAGGCATAAGGCAGTATTGTGCATCCGGCCAAAACGAGCCCTCTGTCACCAACATCAAAGAGGACATTTGAAATGCCAGATGCCACCAGCTGCTCTTCCTCCTTCTGCTAGCAGGGGACTCACAGGTACCCTCAGGAAACATAAAGGTCATCTCCTGATGGCTTTCATCTGAATCACACTCCCACACTGATGCGCCCTTCTGCAAGGGCATCACTGGCACCAAGGCTTAAAGTTAACTTACTCTGAAGCTCAGCAGCAGGGCAGAGTGAGGTGCAAAAGCAGTCAAATGCTCCAAGCACTCAACCTGTTAGAAGTCTGATACAGAACCAGGATCAACACAATGTCAGTTTGATAGTCATTGTTAAAATGCATGTATTTGCTGGAGAGAGGAGAGCTGGCCAAATGGATGACTGCTTCTCAGTCTAGCATCACATTTGAAGCCATAACTGCTTTTTAGGCACACTTTCAAAAACACTTATCACTGGCAGCAAGTCTGGGGAGTCCTGTCGTATGCCTCCACGTGTACAAGAGAAAACAGTGGCACCTCCAAACAGTCTTAGCATATTTACCAGCTCCCACACCCCCAGAAGCAGAGGGAGGAAAGGCCTGGTGCCGTCAGGTCAGGGGAGTGAAATATTGGTACATAAAGGAAGGGAGCGGGTTCCATACAGCATCCAGAAGCCTGACAGATCCCTCCGTGCTTTTCCTTGTTGAGTTTTCACCGTCATTTGGTGGATGGATGCTCTATTTGCATGCATGGGTATAGGTGATCTGGACCTTCCTTGGCCAAAAAGCCTTGCTTTCTTACTAACTGTGCTGCCTCAACAGCCCAGCACAGCAGGGGAGCCTGGCTTGCAGGCCTCACTTCTTGCCTCACACCACGAGACTACCAAAATCATTTTTAGACTAACAAAGCTGCTTGACTTAAACAACACAAGCCTATTCTCTGGCTTTCACACAACTCCTGAGGGAAAAAAAAAATGAACTGCCGCTCTTTTTCTTTGCTCTAACTTGAGCCAGCTGCACTCGCCTTCCGTTTGCCTTGCTCAGGACAGAGCAATGTCCCTGTCTCCAGGGGACAATGAGGTGTGTGGCTATGGTGCACGTGGCCAACATGTCTGACTGTGCATTGCCCGCTCCTGTTGCTGAGGCCTGGGCAGGACATTATTCCCCTTTAGCTGGGCTGCTTGAGGCTTTCTGCTGGACACTTGGGAGCTCCAGCCATGGGTATGAACCAGACATTTCATACCTCTGAGATACAGTAATTCTAGACACCTCAGGCAGGGATGAAGCCTGAGCTAGATTTTGGTCATTTGCAAAGACAATGGCAACACAGGGCCCTACCAGTGCTAAATTATTCCCCTGGAGCACAACGCAACCGGATCTGACTGACACACATTGCACAAGAATAAGCATCCAAGGCAGGCCCTGGGTGACCTTCAGGTCTAGTGCTCCAGACAGGTTACAGCAGACCCTCACACACAGCCCCCCTAGGGACTCTAGACTCCCAGACATGTCAAGAAACAGTATGGGTAGGGCTCAGTGCTCCATTAAGAAGTTAATTGCATAAGTTACACCACATCTGTTGCACATGCCAGAGAACTCTGCCTGGATTACTCCCTGGGACCCCGCTCCAGCCAGACAGTACGCTGGGATGCACTGAACACCTCAGCCAGTCTCCCTGACTTCACATTTTATGATCTAAACCAGATCACGACTTGTCACAACATAGTTTCATGAAGCTGTGACAGCAAAAGGGCTATTTTTATCTTTGGTAAATTAGGTTTGGGATTTTCAGGAGCAGGAGAGACCCCTTCAGCAAAACAAAGCTTAATTGGGAAAAAATATTTTGTGCTGCACGTAGACTGTAAGCAAAACACTGATATATCTGACGGTACGTTGTGGGGAAAAGAGTCAGAAAGCAGGTGATGCATGCTGAAATGTTCTCTCTCCTTCTCTCTCAGGATCACAATGTGGGAAGATCAGCAATTTCAACTCCCACTCACTTACCTGCTGTGACAGGACACAAGCCAACAGATGTTGCCAACTCAAAGCACTCAACAATCATTAGTCAGACCAAAAAAAACCTCACAGCAATGGCATATAAAAGCAGTATTTTTAAAAAACAATACATGTGGCTGCCTTTTGTTCTGCCTTTCAAAGTTTTACACTCTTAAAATCAGGTTTTATGTCTTCTTCATAAACGTGAAGGACAGGAACCCTGCTTTGTGTTGTATTTTTTCGGTGGAAGTTAAAAGCCTGACATTACTCATTCACTCAAATTACTGAAGCTTAACAAAAAAAAAAAAAAAAAAAAAGAAAGTCAAGCTGCATTAGAACGGAGAATGCTGCCATCTCTGGCTGCCTCATCTCAAAACAGTTTCCATATACTGTGTTATGGCTTAGAAACTTTATTTCCTAATGGAAAAAAGGAAGGATGAGTGCGAACTCAGGACCTGTTTTGTTCTGCTTGTGCTGCTTTTAGAAAGCATAACACAAAAAGCAGGGCAAACCAGACTTACTAGATATCCGTGCAAAATTAACAACAAAAGAACAGCTAGATATTGATCATGGTCCTGATTAAGGTAAATATTTTTTAAAATTTCTAAAATTGCCTTTCAACTGCTTCAAAACCTAATAAATATTGTTACAATTTGGAGGCTCTTTGGATGAAAAACAAGTATGACAGTCTGAGTTAGGCTGCCACAAATATGCAGAAGTGTGTTTATTTCTCTTTTATATTTGGCCCAAGAAGGAAAATAAAACACATTTGGAACCACTATCACTTAATCCTATACATTCACAAAGAAGTGAGTGGACAGGGAGAATGAACAGCTCAGAATTTCCTTCAGAGCAAAAAGCTTTCTCTACCTTTGCCTAGCCTGCACCTATTCTGTATGCAATAGCCTACAGGTCTCCCTCCTACCTCCACAATTGCTACGTCCATACAAAAGCATTTTTAAAACACACTCACCGCCACTGCATTAATAAAATTGCCTTTTAGGGGAAGTGCATCTGCATTCATGACAAATTACATGGAATCGGGAGCTATGGAGGATAAGAGAGGAAAATCACTTAGAATAGCTCTTCAAATTCAAATGGGCAATGAAAACAATCATAGTGGGTAAATGAGCTTGTTCTTTTAGAAAAAAAAAATAAAATATACAGAAAGAAATTATCTGGTAATCCTGGGGGAGAGGAAACATAATTTACAAAGAAAAAGTGCACAGTTCTATGGCCAGGGAGGACGGCAGCACTGACAATGAACACCCTGCCAAGGATTTGTTCTCCTTTTAAGCTCTGCCAATTCATATCCCCATTGAATTTATAAAGGACATCCACGCTGTCTCACAGGACACAGGGTAAGAAAAATATATGGCCCGAAGGAAAGTTACATACTCTTGAAGAAAAAAAAAATAAAGAAAAGAAACAGTTTTAGGAAAAAAAAAATAAAAATACAAGAGCTCTGGCTGGTTGTTTCCCTAAAAATCTTTTGGTCTGGGCCAAAAGACAAGCTGTACCATCAGCAAAAGGGACCAGTGGGGAAAGGTGAGGTACACCTCCCTGTAAGCCACCTCTCTGCTGATGGAAGGCTGCCTTAACTCTTCCTAGCCCATGCAAAACCACCTGTTTATTTCATACTAGGTGGCAAAAGAAACACAAAAAGGAAGAAATCTGTTTTGAAGCATTCGATTAACACTACATAGAAATGACATTTAAATTAAATGAAATATATATATAGGCTGAAAAAAAGAGAACAACCACAACAACAGTCTGTATACATGAAATGTAGACTGCCCACTTCATTTTCTTTCCCCATGGACGTTGGGGCTTTCCTAATGACATAATAAACTCAACCACAAATAACAAGGGAAAGGAGGCTCACTTGAGACAAGAATAAAAGTGCATTCCAGAGAGGTAAAAGTCTGCATGGGAACACACAGCACAAAGCAGGTAACTTGCCACAAAATCCTGTCATGTTTAATTTATATGTGAGTCTACCTACAGTACCAGTGGATTGAGGAATGGGCTTTCAACTACACTTGCATCAAGCAGGCTAGTTATTTGTCAGGAAACGCCAAAAAAATATCAAATACACTCAACTTACAGAATCAAATTTCCATCCCATAAAAAACAGAATTACAGTGTATAGCAATAAATTGTTTCTTAAGCACTGGAAGCAATGCAGTTTGATTTTTCACTCATTAGTGTCCCATGATTTACAAGGAGTTTTTCCTCACAGACTCTTTCCCATATGAGGGTTCTCTCCCATCTCTAATATGGGAGTTCACACTGTAGCCTGTCCATCCATCAGGGAAGTTATAGGCCTTCTTCCTAACAACTCCTTCAGAACTCACTGGAGTTTAATTATCTTCATGACTTCCATTTATCCATTAAAGCAGAACTCAACTGACCAGTTCAGAAATATTGATACAGAAACAGAGACCAACAGGCAGAGAGAGACATGCATTCGTATACATAAACATCCTCCTTAGTAAATCAGGATAAAAATCAGAGCAACCAGTGGAAAAGAATCCCAGAACGTGTAAAAAGTAGACATGATATGGCACTGGAGATGGTATGATGGCCTGAGGCCAAGTAAATGCCACACAGAGTTGGTGCCTGTGTGAGATTACTGTACATTCAAGGTTTCCTATTTATTTCTCTTTTAATTTCCCCACTGTCCAACAGAAAGGGACTTTGGAGAGTGCACTGTCTGCCACTGCTAAGCTGTAGTGCAGTGGTCCCAACATCTGGAGAAGCAGACATTGGGAAGGTCTGGCTACCTGCAAAAACATAGCCACAATAATTTTACAGAGCAAGAATGGAGGAAAGTGAGGGAGAGAGGGATCAGGCAGAGCAGCAGCGGAGAAGCCACAACCATCACAGGGGCCCTGAGCACTGGGGCTCCATCCCACCCCTGACAGGCTCAAAACTCCTTCCTATTTTCCAAATGCTCCAACTAGCATACCATAAATGAGTAGTAGAAATGCCATTTTGTAAATATTTATTCATCTGTGCTAAAAACCTAACTCTAGCATTTTAGGTTTTAAAAAAGGTAATTTCGGGTCACATTTAAAATTGAGAAGCCGTAATAAAAGCATTTTCAGCATGCAGGATTTGAAGTGCCAAGAATCAAATTAGCTTTTTATATACATCTGTCATGTCACTGTGATATGCACCATCATGTCCTGGGGATGCATCAACACTCTCACACAACTGCTGCAGAACATTATGAGAAACCACCGCAACGTTCCTGCGTATGTACTTCGTCCCACTGGGAAAAATTAAAATGTAGTTGCTCTGGTTCTAACTCACATCAGATTTCACTCCTTCTGTAAATGAGTAAACAAAACTGGATCAATCTTCACTGTTACATCAGTCAGCAGCTTAGATATTTCACAAGGGCCCCATACTTATAAATGAAAGCAAGAAAAAGCACACAGACTATTTGTCAACTCTGCTACCAAGAGAGCTAATTCAAGTTTCTTTGCTTTGGGAAGGTATTTCTCTATCTCTTAACATAAATAAACAAGACAGAAGAAAACTCCGTGACCAAGTTTTGGTTCAGGCTCTTAGGACACAAGGCTACATCCATGGACACTCAGTTTCAGCTCTGCACTTCCATAGTGTCTACAGGAAACATTGTTTGTAATGATCCCCTTCAAACTTAAACGATGAAAGTGCACATTTTGCAAATGACACCTCAGCCAATCTGCCCCATCTGCATGAGAGATGGCAAATGATTTCACTCTTTAGGCATTCAAAATAAAATGCACATGCGGCAAATTCCAAGCTGGCAGGAAAAAATCCAGTCATTAAAAAAGTGATTTGTTTTCTACATTTGCAAACACAAAGGCTCCATTTATTTCCGTTGCCATAAGGAAAATGGACTGCTCTATTTTTTTAAACAGTTGTAGCCAGCACATTTTGGAAATGTTTTAATTTCAAAAATACTAACTAGCAAATTAGAGTTTAAATGGCTTTTCTAAAGTAGCACCATTTTAGATATGGTTTTCTGATTGAGGGCATCACTTTGCCCTGCAGGAAAAGATTTCACTGTCTTCTGTATGTAGTGATGCCTGTTTGTTGCTGCAGTTGCTAAATTAAAAAAAATAAATAAATAAATAAAAATAAAAAAAATAAAATAGGTCAATTGTAAATAAAAATGTATCTGTTAATAAGAAGGTATATTTCATACTTTAGGAGGCTAATTTTCATTTAAAATTAGAAGTTTATGGCCTCTGTCCCTCTGCCTGTTCCTTCATCTCTTTACAACATGGAAATTAAACCAGCAAACACAATTGATATGGCCTCATCCTAGGGAAGCTTATGGCCATGCTTCACTTTACACATTGAGTTGCTTAATTGAACTCACTGGGGCTATTCCCAGCGCAAAAATGTAAGTATGTGTGTAATTCTTTCTGGGATCAGGATATGTAAGGGTGATCTGTAATGAAAATAAAACCACTCTTTTTTTTTTTTTTTTTTTTTTTTTTTTTTAGATTTTTTTAATCTGCACTTATTTTTGTGGTTATAGCAGCATCTGGTGGACAAGTAGCAAAGTATAAATCTCATGCACTTCTATCATATAAACACATATTTTAAAATACAAACCACTTTGACTTGCTTTTGTTTTTTAAACGTTAACAAGAAAAATGACAATTGCCTTAGGTAACTACTGAAAATGTTGAACTTTGAAAACTTTATACTCTTAACCACGAGTGGGCAAGATATCTTTGCTTCCTAAGATGCTAAAATATTACCTTTTTCCCCTCCCATCTTCCCTCCCAGGAAAGTATTTAAGATTTTTGAAGTGTTGGTAATGGCAAATCAATGTATACAGACCTGCTTTGACAAGAGTATATAAATACTCCCCTTATGCTAAGGTTGCACAGTTAAGCAATCAAAAAGTAATAAATCATAAATAAAGCTGTCAGATTAAATAACCAGAGCTAAGAAAACAATAGGGACCCCCCTGATGATTTTCTCTCCACAGAATCAAGGCCTAAATAAATAAATGAATAAAACCCCAGAACAACCAAAACACTTAAGAACAACTTAGCATGCAATGTCAAAGCAGGGCAACGGGCGTGCTGACAGGCATTCTTTTCGCTTCGCTCTTCTTCTGTGCTTGTTTCTAATTCCTACACAAATTGCTCTCTTTTCTTAATCACTTTACTAAAATTTACACATACCTGTTTAGAATCAGTAAAAAAAAAAAAAAAAAAAAAAAAAAAAAAAAGTAGTTAATGATAAAATGAGCCAAATGAAATCATATTTTCTAAAATTTCTTTGTGCTGATGCTAGCTTGATTTAGTTTCCAAACATCTGCAGACAAGAGTATGTAGTACAAAAAATTGATATACTGAAAATATGTTTTGACTGAGAACAAGCCATTTTATCTACCACCAAAACCAAGGAAGTTTGTTTACAATAAGTAACAACCACTCTATTATTGATTGTAAAACTCTAAGATGACAGTGCCAAAAGGTTTCTAGAAGTCAGGCAATAATCTCTAGAAAGCTGAAAACTGGAAACAGAATGTATGCGAAGATGAGGTTGAAAGCAATGGATGGGTTGCTAGCAGTTTAACAAGGTATCTCAGTCTTGTAATTGGAAATACAGATGTTCTCTGGTCCTTCACACACATGGTAAGACATGTGGGACCTTCACAGCCTCACTGGATACAAGCCTTTGCAAACACAATTCCCTGATTTGAGCTCCATTAAGAAATCAGAAGCAGTCAGCAAGGAGCCCATCATTGCCTGAAGCTTTCTGTAGTCTCTGCTTTTTCAGTTTTTACTTGAAGCCCTAATTACAGAGATCCACGTTCCAGGGACTGGGAAATCAATAAATCCATAAAGTCACCTACTGTTTACTACAGTAGTGCCCTGCTTCAAGTTACCCACTTCCCAAATGCTGACCAAAGAGACGAGTGTCTTTCAGTAACAGACCACAGCGGGTGAAGACACAAGCAGGAAGGCAGTACGCCAGGGACACAATAAAAAAGCATTTTGAATCTACGTGCACCAGCAGCCTGATTCAAGCACTGCTTTTACTGACAAGCCCATGCCTCTTCCCAGCCTCCTTCTCCCCAAAGCTCCAAAATGGGAGACCTGCCAAAAACTCCTGAGAGTCCATTACAGACACACTGTTGTCTTCATTTCACATGGCAGATGTAACCACTCCAACACAGCTTGCAGACAAAAATGCGGGGTTACTCGCATTAGGCATATAGATAAAAATTAAAAGCATTTCTGTGAGAAATCGCAGGGTCCTGGATGCAATCAGGGTATCTGCAGAAGACATCTGCAGTCATCAGCAAACTCCTGGGTCATTCACTGAGAGAAGTTACACATGTAGTTTTATCTCCCAGACATGATTTCAGCGATTGTAAAGACCTTAACATAACTGCATGAACCTCATTTATTACTTGCAGGAGGAACTTACTTGTGGGAGCTTTGTAAGCATCGGCAGGTGATGAAATGAGAAGTCAGAGGGAAATAACACAATGTGAGCACCTGGGTATGCGTCCGTGAGATTTGACAGAGGTGGTGTCCTTCACTTGACCAGTTTAATCAGAAGCAAACAACATTTGGGGCACAAAACCCCTACTTTTGGTGTGAAGTGGAAACAATAGGCTGGGTGATAAAACGTAAATTAAAAACGACTGCTGCAATTTGGAGCCTGATTACACGTGTGTTCCTGAGGTCATTCCCAAAAGGAGAGCGAATAGTATCTGTTAAGAAGGTGGGGCTAAAGGTGTCTGTTTTGGTGTAAGAGAAAGCAGGCTGATTCTTTCACTTTCCCCCTCAGACTCAGCTTCCAACCGCCGAGCGGCGCCATGGCGGCGGCAGAGGGCTGAGCCCCGGGCGCATGCGCAGCCCGGCCCTGCCTGCCCTGCCCTGGGTCCGACATGGCGGAGTACTCCTGCGTCAAGTCCACCAAGCTGGTCCTCAAAGGGGCGAAGGAGAAGAGGTGAGGGGACGGCTCGTCCTGGCCCTCGGCTGCCGGCTCGGTGCCTCGCCACCGGCTTCGGCACGGGGTGGGGGGTGTCGCTGTAAAGGGGCTGCGGGTGGGTGAGGGTTTTGGGGTGCGCTGCCTCTCGCCCCCCGGTGCCCCGCTCCTCGGGGGCTGTGGCGGAGCGGGGGTCTGGGTGGGAGGCGTGTGCCCACCTCTGTGTCTCTCCTTTCGCAGCAAGAAGAAGCACAAGGAGAAGAAAAGGAAAAGGGAGGAGGATGCGGAAGAGCAGCTTGATATCGTCGGTGAGCGGCCCTGCAGGAGCTGTGTGGCAGTGGGGAAGCTGCAGGGGGTAGCACAAGTTGAAGAGGTGCTTGTAGGGCGCTTAAAGCAGGTTTCTAACTACTTGTCACAGCACACTGTTTATAAGTCATGCCTTCTTAGGTACCAGACGGAATTTCTGACACCAGTAGGATCAATTTTACACATATTTATCTTTTTAACACACTTATTTGTTTACATAACCTCAAGCTCCTTGTCTGCTTGTAACTCGTGTGTTTTTTTTTCCCAAGAGCATTTGGTTCAGGTAGAGAGACTTATATTTAGTGCTGTAACACTTTTGTTTATATTTGTATGTAAATAATGTATCTTGTGTTACTGTTACTTGAAAGTTCACTAGATGGGGTGCTTGTACTTCCTGCTCTTACTCTGCCAGCAGTTGCTTCTTGCCTGGGGTCTTTAGTTCACTCAAACCTTCAGCCCTCTAAAAAGGAAAAGTCTTGGTTGGTTTGTTTACTTGTTCTCAGTTTGTCGTGATTACTGTGATGAATTCACATTACAAACTTGCTATCAGTAATTGAAACTGAACATGACAAACATGAACCAGTATCCAAATATAATGGTATTTTTTCCTGATTTGTGGAAGAGGAGGATCAAAGTATGTATGGTCTTGAGTGATAACTTAGCTAAGTGCTGCATTCTGGAACTGCTATATGCTTGATTTATCACAGTTCACAAAAACAGATAAAGAAATAACCATAAAGCCCTGAAAGATGCAGATATATACCGTAACAGTGCATGTTATGGGATAAATGTCACTTTCTGTAATGTGTGCACAGGCATAATCCAAAGCCGTACAAGGGGAGTTATCCCTATTTTTCTGTTAAAACAAAATACCATATATGAGAAAATGGACTATTATATTTTACACCAAAGGAATGTCACAAAAAGACGTGCTGAAAGAGATTTTGGAAATTTCATATGCTGATCTCTAAGCCATGACATTGTAGGACAAGCCTATTTGCTCTGTATGTTGTATGAAGTTAGGGGAACATTATTTCTGCTCAGGACCAACTTGCTGAAAAAAGACGTCATTCTGATTAATTTTAAAATAATTATCTTAGGCAGAAAATATATCTAAGATTATACCAGGAGAAAATTTTGCTCTTTAAAAATACAGATGTCATAATTCCAATTTATACATGTGAGCCTTTAAGTTTGGATTCTGGGGAGCTAAAATATTTGACACTGATTGTCCAGAACATATGAAGTCTAAGGAATGCAGCTCATGAATTAATCCAGCAGCAAGATGAGAGGTTCTCCAGCACAACAGAAATCATTACACTAGTAATTGACTGTGACCACAAAACTGGAGGAAGCAGTTTGGGGTGGGAACGGGGGAAGGAATCTTTCTTGCAAGGTATATCTTCTGCTGGATGGATCAATGCATTCCATGGCCTAACAGCACTAAGAGGGGATGGAGCGCAGGAGCCTGCAATTAGAAGCCTGTTGCTATCTATAGAGTGCCAAATCTCAGAGTAGGTACTGGATTACTATCTCTTGAACCACTGTAATCAGAAGTTGTAATTACTCCATTAACTGTGATGTTTTGTATTTTAGGAAACTGGTGGGCTGTCAGTAATTTTGGTGAAATTACAGGAACTATAGCTATAGAAATGGATAAAGGAGCTTACATCCATGCCCTTGATAATGGTTTGTTTACACTTGGAGCACCGCATAAAGGTTTGTTTCAGGAAACTTGGAAAAAATAGTTTTAGTAATGAAAAGCATGAACGTAGCATCACTTTAAGGCAAAGTGTTTTACAGCTCAAGGCAGTTATTACATGTAATGCAATAAAGTTGGCTGTAGCGTGACCGAAACCTAATGACTACCAATCAGTTTCACTTACTTAGTTTTTTGCTGTGTTATATGTATAATAAATTGAACCGCATTGGAAAGGATCACCTGTTAAAGGCCATACAACTTACTGAATAAAAAGCAGTATAACTTTTATTAAATTCTATAAAATGCTTCTGGTGCCAATTGAAGAGTGAAACTCAAGGTAGATGAGCATCAAGGAGTATTGCTGTATCCTCATTGTGCTGTATTTGTATTGTTGCTGTGCAAGTGGGCTACTAAGGTGGTGGAGATAATTAGCTTGTCTCTGAATTTGAATCTCGGAACCATCAGTCAGAAAAGAACTGTTCCAAAACCCTGACAGTGTGCCTCATCTCCAGAGTGAGATAAAAACAACGATGACAGTATTATCTCACTTGGGTTTTGAGAGATGGAGAGTAGTAGCTTTTTGGGTAAGTTAGGTTACCACAGCTGAACCGTAGTATGTCTTGGTATGGAGAAAATAATTTTATAAGGAGATCACATTTTCTGTGTTGTTTTTTTGTTTTGGTTTGGTTTTTTTTTTTGACACAAGGATTGCATTTGCATTATTTAAAGCACACCAAATACATGAATGCAGATAAGCTCCTGCATTGCTTTTTATTTTAAGAGTGTGAATGTTCAAAAGGAATTTCTAAAGAAATGCAGTATTGTAGCTTTCCATAGTATTTAGCAGAAGCTGTTGCGTAATTTTCCAGCTTGTTTGAAACTGCAGTATTAACAATTTAAATACTGTGTGCATAATACTTAATGTCTAACTAATGAAAATTTTATTCCTAAGGTGATGAAGGCCCTAGTCCTCCTGAACAGTTTACAGCAGTGAAGTTGTCTGATACAAGGTAACTACTGTAACAAAATATTTCAAGTTTCAATATTTGTTTTTTGTTTGTTTCTGGTATGAACAAGTTTTAATTTTCTCTTGGAAAAAAATTGCATACCAAAAAAAATATGCTTGTGGTGTGTTGAATATTGTGAATGGCTTTCTCTCAAAACATTCTTAATTGTTTCACTTCATTTTCCCTTTGAGAATTGCTCTGAAGTCTGGTTATGGCAAATACCTCGGTATAAATTCAGATGGACTTGTTATTGGACGTTCAGATGCTATAGGATCAAGAGAGCAATGGGAACCTGTCTTTCAAGATGTAAGTTGCTTCAGACAACTCTCTTGAGATTCCCAACATGTAACTGTATTTTGACTTGCAGCCTATATTGACAGGCAATAAGATGTTTACTGTTGGTTGCCCTTTCACAGTCTCTTCCATATTGTAAATTCTAGTGTTCTTTTTTCCCTCCTACAATGTATTTACTGTATTTCTTCTTAAGTTTTTAAAGTACCTAAAGTTACTGCAGTTTAACATACAAATTAAGAACAAAGGAGTCCACTAGCTAGCTGTTGAAGTGTCTATATGTCAAAGAACAGGACACATTTACAGAGCTTTCTGAGGAATGAAGTAAATGTTATGAATCAATGTTTATATACACACTCCTTATTCTAATCATGTGATACTGTTTTCTGCAGAAGAAGATGGCATTGCTAGCAGCAAACAGCCGTTTTATTAGATGTAATGAAGAGGGAGATATAGAAGCCAAAAGCAAAACAGCAGGGGAAGAAGAAATGATAAAGGTAATCTGTCTTCTACAGTTAAGTATCTGTATGGTACAGTTACTCTGTGGTTACAATTACAAGATACTTTCCTGTTTACTGTATTTGTTTCACTAAAGAAATGGTGGGTAAGACCTTCTGTGTGATACTGCGGATAGTTCTCAACAGCTTATCTCTCAACAAGAGAGACGAAATCTGACAGAACCAGGGACAAAAAAAGGTTAGCCAGAATGATGCAGGTGTGGAGGCTGCTTATGTAAGAGGATGTGGAAGGACCATCTTGTCTTTCATGTCCAACAGAAGGCATGCCTCTCCAAACAGGGAAGCATGTACTAGTCAGAGCAGTAATGCTGTGGAGTCAGTTTCTCTAAAAGGTGTTTTAGCCCTGCTTACTCTATAAACTGTAATGGTGCTTCTTTGAGATGAAAGCAGCTGTGCCTTAGAGTAGTATTAAGGACTATGTTTAATCCTTTTTCATATTTCAGGCAGCTTTTGCTGTTACTGCTATTTTCTCTGGTTGTGAATTAACTATTTTCAAAGGTGCTAACAGAATGACAGTCACAGATTTTAAGTTATGCAGGATATATTATCTTCTTTAACGTGCAACTTCTGTTTTTTTTTTTCTTCTCGATGACTAGATTCGAACTTGTGCTGAAAGAGAAACTAAGAAGAAGGATGACATCCCACAAGAAGATAAAGGAAATGTTAAACAGTGTGAAATCAATTATGTGTATGTAATTGAGAGCCTTTTAACAGATTTAAATACCTTTTTTCCTCTTTTCTTTAGGGTTTTATTTGGAAGGGCTAAACTCCCATGCAGTTCTTTGTTTACTTTCTCTTCCACCTTATCAGGATGAGGACACAAAATAGGCTGAGAAGGCTTACGGGTCAAAATCAAGACAGGGAGCTTGCTTGTCAGTTACTGTTGCAGTTAAAACAGACTCAACTTGTAGAAAATTAACTTATTGACTAATAAAATAGACATAAGTAGTGAGAAACATGGACCAAAAAACTAAAATGCCTGTCTTTCCCCTTATTCAGCTTCACTCCAGAGTCCTCTATCCCCCTTCACTCCTGACTTGTCATGCTAGTAGTAGAAGGAGCTGAAGTTCTTCAGAACTTGTAACCACACTGTTAATTATGTATGGTGTTGTTCCTACTTAACGCCAAAAATGCCTGAGTGTGTTTCACCTAGGGAAGTCTTATAGCACTACTTGATAGTATGATGGTTTATTGGATTTTATTAGGCCAGTTGCACAACAGGAGTTAAGTTGCTTATCCGTTGTTTTTACTGAAACATAAAATTTTAAAGAAATTAACTTCTTACACTTTTTCCCTTTTATAGAAAGAAATTCCAAAGTTTTCAAGACAAAAAGCTCAAAATAAGCAAAGAAGATACAAAAGCCCTCAGAAAAGCCAGGAAAGAAGGCACTTTCCACGAAACACTGCTCGACAGGTACTCCATTAAGAAATAATGCACTGATTTAAAAGCTATTGGGAGATGGAATTGCAATGAATTTGGAGTACAAAAGATGGCTAGATTTCAGGGAATAGGTGTGGGTGTTGCACATTTTTTCCTTGGTTGGTGTTCTGCCTCTTCTGTTTTTTTATTATTCTGAGTTCTCACTTCCTTGGCTGAACTTCCCAGGTTGGGATTTAAGCAGAAGTGAATTCTTTTGGACATCTATAAAGAAGTTTGCTCAGTTTGTGGAGTACAGCGGAAGTGAGGGATAAATCTTTTAAAAAAATTTTTTTCATGTTTTCAGCACCTTCAGTACCAGAACATTTTGGAAAGGAGACAGCTGCATTTTAAAGAGAAATAGCATTTCTTAATTAGTCTTCACATTACCTAGTGGGAATAAATCTTTCCCTGTAAGCTGAGAATACAGAAACTGTCTTGAACTTTTAAAATATCTTATATGGTATAAATATTTGTTGTGTTAATTCAGTGGGTGAAATGCAGAAGACGATTTATGATACTGTATTATTGTGATGTGAAAACACACCATGGCGATGTGTCATGACTGAGTGTCAGTTTCAACTGTCACTCAGGTTGAATTCCCTCCCTGAGTGATCTGACAAAACACAGGTCCTGATTAGAAAGGAAAGACAATGTTAACTTTACACATTGTTATAGCTGTAGCTCCTTTAAATAAAAAAAAGTAACAGAGTATTGTTAGGCTTTTATGTGTGCTTTGAAGTAAAGTTTGAGAGTACTGCTTTGTGTCTGTTTAAGACTTTGAGGCAGCTAAAGCATTCAGATGTAATCGCCTTTGGTTTTAGTCTAAGTCTTGTTTCCTTACTCTTTCCACACAGGCGAGCAAAAGTGAAAGCGGACAGATACTGCAAGTGACAACCAGCTGGGCTGTTTTCCTCTGCGTCTTTGATTATATGGTCAAATTGAAAACACAAGTAAAGTGTTTTATAATTATTTTTTACGAAACGCATTTTGCTGATGTTTTTATTTTATTATTTTTAAAGGACTGCCTGAGAACTATAATTAGGCATTGAACTAGTGTCACCTTCTAGTAATGAATAGCAAGATAGTTATTTAGTTGAAGACAAATTATTCTACCAGTGAATCTTCCGAGGTTGATGAAATGAACCTGAACTTACAGTGATTAAAGGGCAGATTAGAATGGTGATAAAGCTCAAAAGGAAAATATTGTTAGCACATTGAACTATCAAGAAATGCATAACTGTCCTCAACAAACAAGAGGAAACAATTGCAAATGGATGTCTTAGAATACATCATATCAGAAACTGAGTAGGACGTCTGTGGAGCCTTCTTGTGCAGTATCAGGTAGGGGCCAGAATATTCAGTCTCTTTTTAAACAGTGTTCAAAACAGACCCACTGTCTGATGGAGAAATGATGTAATCCATATGGTGGAAGTGTGAACAAGTCACAAGAACCCCATTACAAATGGAAATGCGGGTATCTCATAAGAAAAGGGAATGACTGGCTTGTGTTAGCAGGCTGCGCATTTTACAAGATGGGAAGACTCATTTCAATCAAACTGGCTGGTTTCTTGAGAGTATGGACTTCAATTTAAAAAAAAAAAATTTAAGGTCATAGTGTAATACATGTTCCTAGTATCTTGTATAAAATATGGTTTTCCATGTCTGTTCTGATTCCCAAGTTTTTCAATAAAAACATCTCCATAGGAACTACCTCAGATCACTTACTCTCTCCATTTCTGTAATCTGCTTCATAAAGATGACTTGGTAATAATATTGAGGATTTTTATGATGATAATTTGAGTTATCTCCATAAAACCTCTCCTAGCTGTCAGTTTGAACTGCAGTAGTACAAAGCCATAAGCTAGTGCAAGATAATGATGTCTGCAAAAAGCACGAGAACAGGATAATAAAGTCTAGGCAGTAGTGGCAATTTAAATGGGTCTTATTTTGATCTTAAGTAAAAGAATGGAGAGTTCAGGTGCATTGTAATTATCTAAACTGATTTGAATTTTCAAGATTAAAACAATAGCTGGTAGGGGAAGATTAGCCAAGGGATAAATAAGGAGATAACCCATACAGATATATGAAACCAAAAGGAGAAAAAAATCCATGGGCTGGGCAAATTCATATGCAATGCAGTGATCCTTCAATGTGTGTTTCTAGAAAAGCAAATGAAAATTTAGACCTTTCTCTGAGGACTCTCTTAAATTTTCCATAACCAGCTCTATCCGGTCTGAGTAAAGAGATTTGCCACAGGGCTTTCTCCTCTAAGTCATTGGAATTTATTCAATTTATACCTCCCATTCATGTGATGCCTATTTTTTTTCTAAGAATAGGCATATTCAGTAGTTCCTTGTATGAATGTCTATTTTGGAATTAAGTGCCTTTTCTTCCCAATTTAGCTTGAGAAATGAAAAATGTCCCCCCCCCCAGTTTGTGCAACTGGGATAATTGTGCAGTGATAGGTATCCTTTATCTATTTTATTTCAGGCCATACTATTAACAAAAATGTAGTGATCGGATGATCACACAGTGATCAAACACTACCTTTTTAGCAGTATCGAGTTCAATGATTCATTTTAAAGTGTTAACAGATTCTAATTTTAGTTTTAGTACAAAAATTGGAGCTTAATCTTTAATCATAAGATACAAGGTAATAGCATAAGCATACCGTAACAGGAATGGCTGGAAATTATCTTTATTTCTTATTGGTTTCTATTAACTGCATGTTCTTTCAAAGCAAGCAATCACTAAGAATACTGAAGTGTTTTGTAGTGAGACTCAGCAGTAGAAGGTTTGCATAAAGAAACTAATTAGCACCACTGACCTTTGATTCTAATTTTGCAGGTATCCTCAGAATTTTATTAAAATTCTCTCATGCATCAATAACCAAGGTATAAAAAATCTTAAATGCAAACACTGAATTTGCAGGGAGAAGGCTGGAAGCTAGAAATAAATGACTACTGACAAATGCTCCTGGCCAGAGTCCAAGGAATTTTTGGGTGAAAATGCATCGTAGCTGTGGGTTGTGCTTTCACTGAAAAAAATGTAATTAGTTTTCCCTAGCGCTCCTCATTTGGTCCAGGGATTAGGGCTCTTTAAGCAGTTGTGGTTGTAGGTCCTATATCCCTGTGTGGCAATGTAAATAACCCGATGTACAGCTGTTGCAATATCTTGGACCTGGAAGTGGCCTATTGCCAAAACTGTTCCCCAAAACACTGGGAAGGAGGTAGCACCACGAGGAGCAGGCTCTGTGCCAAAGTAATTGTTTATTGGGCTGTTAGGTAAGCACATAATACAAAAAATAAAGTGGCTGTGACAGACTTTTTTAGTTGGCCTTCACCATGTATTTTGACTTCGAATAACCTCAGGTCTTAACTGTGAAGCTCATGGCAGTTTTCACTGATCAACAATCACTATGGTTCTGAAATGCATCTGAAATGAATGCTGATGGGTGAAGTAGGCTGATGTTACAGCATCTGTTCTTCCTTTCAGAAATACATACTTTAAATAAAATTTTGTCTGGCAGAACTCCAAAAATGATTATTCAGATGCAGCTTGAAGCAGACATCTGATATACTGGTGGAAAGGGTGCTGAAAGGACTATTCAGAATCTCAAGAAGAGCCTTGGAATTATCCATGGAAGGGAGTTTTCCATGTCATATTTACCAATGTAAATATGAATATACAAGGTGCAGGCACTGTAAGTAGCTGTAAGTGATAGTAAAGGAAAAATGGAACTGAGGCATGTTTGTTTTAGAGCTAGGAAGATGTGAAGTGAAAAGAAATCTTAGAATAAATAAAATGAAACTTTCCCCAAATACAAGAAGGAACACTGGATTTAGCAATGGACTGGCAATGCTGGGGTGGAAAGAGTATTGTCACAGAAACAGGGTTGCCCTCCCTGTTGGGACTAAGGATACATTGGGTACTTGCTGAAAAATGAAAGAAAGGCTTGAAAGGCTTAAGATAGTGGAGAAGCAGAGATCGGGAGGATTCACTGAAATGCTGGTGAAATCAAAGGTATAACAAAATGGTGAATATCAGTCTGTCTTAAACTCTTGCTGTAAGCAGTGTGTTGGTGTATTTTTGTGTTGGAGGCATTCATGGATTGTTCTTGGTAATGCTGTCTTCTGGCAGAGGTCTCCTGGCAGCAGCGTTAGCAGAAAGCTTCAACTGAAACACAAAGGAAAGAAGTAATTTGTGCAGTCTGTACTTCTAAAGAAAGGAATATATCTGCTAAGTAGATACAGGATAGACGAATAAAAGAATGTAGAAGGGTGGACGTGAAGTACTACTAACAGCGTCACTAAGTGTGCACTACCTGACAGCTGGTGTTACCAGCTGTCAGGTAGTACAGTTAATGAGTAAATCACGCATCTCAAACTACTTTCTTCTGACTTAAATTGATGAAAACTAATGGAAGAAACCTATCCAACAAAATGGAGGACCTGATGTAACCTGGATCCTGGAGACCAGGTGTTCTGATAGGAACCCGGCAGAATAGCTGTAGTCAGAAAAACACAGGCATTCATGTATGTTAACTGTTCCTTAAACTCTGAACTTCTTCAGTGAAAGAACTAAATCAAAAGTACAAAGAGAATTCAAAAAAGTAAGTCATGCATGTGTAATGTGACCATGACGTATTTTTTCTTCAGAATTTGTAATTTCCCAAAGTTCTGACTGCTTTTCTGCAGTTAAAAATGCCCAAAAGATAAATTTCCTAATGCATCTAAACTGTGCTCCAGAAATTAAATTTAAGCAAAAGATGCTGCGTGTTTAGAAAATAGCAGGTCTGTTTTAATCTGGTTATTTATCACCACAGACCATAACATATTCACGTACCTGCAAGTAAATATAAAATTGTCTTACAGGTATTTGTTTTCAACCAAAAAAAAAAGTCTGGGGCCTATATATACTGCTTCATTTTCTATTTGTGGAAGACACTGTCAAAAAAATCTCAAGTTTATTGCGTTACTCTGTAATTTTCCTTCTTTCTTAAATCCTTTGATTGGTTCTATACCTTCTTCCTTGAGCATATAATGCTTTTCTGCTTGACACCTAAAGTTTTGTGCAATTCTAAGCTTAAGTTTTGAGCTGATTTCTTCCTACACACTGTTGCACACCCTCCATTTGCCCAATGCTTTCACACCTTATAATGCATTTATTTTATCCTTTCCTGTTTCTGCAATGCTGTGCAACCTTCCAATTAACTATCTGCTAGGGACTTTATTTTTTTTGCCACTCTGTTTCATATAAGAATTAATTGCATAGCCAATTAAATCACGATATTAAAGAATGTATTGCTTGTTTGTGCATAGAAAGATACAATGTATAGAACCTGATTAGGGCACTAGATAAGGCACGAGATGTAAACTAAAACACAGAGGTTCTAGAGGGTTTTTAATATTTATGCAGGACTTCCAGTGTCTGTTGCTAACATTTAGATTATACACTCACCTGTTCACAGTAATATAATACTTTTCATAGTAAACTGTTTGTAGTATGCGTCTTACTCTGATGCTGACTTGTACTTCATATTAGAACAAATACAACATTTATTTATAGTAGCAAATAACTAATAGGCAATGTGTAGAGGGATGGATCTAATACTCTGATTCTCATTGTAGTAGAAGGGCTCCCTGCTGCAGGTGTATTTTTCCTGCATCCCTAAGCAGGCAAGGCAGAAGAAACTTCTTTCTCCTGCAGAAGGCGACTGCCTTGCATCTCCCATTACCATAAAAACTGCCTGCTTGAAAATCTCCCAAGCACAGAGAGCAATTAAACATCACAGTCTATACAAAGTGAAAACTGGTGCCACAGGTTTGGTCTTAGCGTTGCCTGAGAGACACAACTTTATTTCAGGTTTTCTTGAGCAGAACTGCTGGAGAAGTTTTCCTCGGATTACGTTTTCCCAGCAGCTTCCCTTTGCCACAGCTGCTGGCAGGTCTGTGGTGCAGCTGGCCACTTCTGCAGCTCTTGTGCCTGGAACCCCAGGTGTTGTTTTAGGGCATGTTTTATTTTTTAACACATTTTTTTTTAAAAAATTCGTTAAACGCATTGCGGGGTTTTTCCATTGTTGGTTTGCAAGATTCTTCCTTGCCTGCTTTTCAGCTAGTGCAGCAAGTGAAGCTCTATGGTACTGGATTTACTGTGTTTCTGAGAAATTTCCAGGTAATAAACTTCCACCACTGCTGGAATGCGAACAGGTCAGGGCAGCTAAGGCAAGGGAAGGTGGTAATGCTGTCATTACTTGAAAATGAGAGTGGAGCCTGTCGGGGAAGCACCTCATTTCCCATGGAAAGCTTTGAAAAGGGAGTGGATGGGGAATTAACACCAGAAACAAGGTGTGTGGGTTTGTGGTTTTTTTTAAACTCATGACTGAAAGTCAAGCCTCTGCTTTACCAAAACGAAAATAAAAGGGCGGTGGTGGGAAGGAGGGGGGGGGGGGGGTTTCCAGGGCTCGGCACAGCCGGGGCAGGGGCCCGAAACCCACCGCTGAGGCACGGGGGGGCTCAGCCCCGCTCCGGGCCGCGCCTGGCGCCGTACCGGGGCTGCCACCGCCCCCTCACGGCCGGGCCGGGCCGGGCGGGCGGGGCGGGCGGTTGTCATGTGGGGCGCCGCACATGACCGGCGCTCCCAGCCCAGCCGGGAAGGGGAAGGGAAGCGAAGGGAGGAGAAGCCAAGGGAGGAGGAGGAGGAGGAGGAGGATGGCGGCGGGCTGGGGCCGGGCGCTGCTGCCGCCCGCTGCGCTGCTCGTCCTGGCGCCGCTCGTCCTAGCGCCGGACCCGGTGAGTCCTAGAGCACGGCGCGGCCCGGCGGAGGCCCGGCGGGGCTGCTGAGGGGACAGGGACGGGCACGGGGCGGCGGCGCCTTCGTTTTCCTTCGTTTTCCTTCGTTGTTACAGGTGTTGGGTGGCTGTGGTGGCAGGCAGCGCTCTGGCGGAGGTGGTCGCTTGCTTTGGTGTTTATCGGGCTTAATTTACGCGCTCGCCACCCGCCTTGTTGTTGCTGCGGCGTATTTCCTGTAAATAAGTCGAACAAACGCCGCGGTGCTACGCCCAAATGTCGTTTTTCAAAAGGAAAATTAAGGGCTTGCTACAAATACATACGCTTTTGAACCTACTTAGTGCGCTTGCTGTCGTTTCATCCCAGAGGAGAAGTTTAGAGCAGGTGGGTTTGGGTTCCCAGTTTTATTACTACTTTTTTTTTTTTTTTTACTACCCGAAGTATTTCACCTTCAGAGGCAACGCCAGGTTTGTGTGCATGGGGCTGGCTTCCCCGTCCTCAGTGCATGAGCAGAGCCCTTCTTGCTTCCTGCTGGTTTTTACTCCCGAAGCACGCCTTCACCTCCTCAGCTCCCAAATCTCCTCCTCTTCCTCGAGGGGAAGGTGGCAGCTACCAGCACATTCCTGTATCCCATCGCACTCAGCAAATCCTCACGCTTACACAGCAGCCACGGGGTGTCCAGGCTGCAAGTGGTGCTGCTGGGCAGCCAGACCTCAGGCTCGGGTGTTTGATTTGTGCCACAGCTGCTGGCCTGTCACGGTCACCAAGGGATGATCAACGCTCCCTGGTCCTCCATGCAGCTGCTCAGGTTCTTGTCTTTTTGTTAACAAAGAACACGCCACCCAAATGCTGTGAATTACACCATGAATTACATCGCACTTCTACAGACTTTCACTCCCTTTAGCTTCGGTTAGGTCTCTGCAGCCATACTGATTGTTTTTTTTTCTGTCCAAAACGTGATTTAAATTGGCTTGGATCCCATGTCTTCAGTGCTGCCGGAGGACTTTGAACTTCCATGTGCGAAAAGGTGAACATCACCTGGAGTGCTGCAGCACGGCAGGATGTCGGCACTGTCCTGCCAGGGGAAAGGAGCAGAGATGAAAATGTTCTAGACCACAGGGTTCAAGGACCAAAAGATGCTGAATAGAACAGCGCATTTTGTCTGACAGAGACTGAATGTCGTGTCCTTTAACTACAGGACAGTATTTCACAGCATGAAGAGTGTTTTATGACTATTTTAAAATAAGAAGATAAGAAGCACTGAATATTAAGGGAGGAGACGAGATGACCGTCTATGTCAAAAACGTTTTTGAGGTCAATAAAGAAAGTCTTAGCGAGGGCATTGTTTAAACAGGACAAGCTACATTCAACCTATTTATATTAATGAAGTCAGGCAAGGTTTTAATAACTCAGCAGTTATAAACCATGCATTAATTGTCTTTACTACAGTGAATAATAACTGTTATTAGGTAGTTTTGTTGTTGTTGTTGTTTTTCCAAGCAGCAATTCACTGTGTTAGTTTCTTAGCTGTTTGGTTTCTGCTCCGCTCTACTTTGTTCATAGAATAGGCCATAACAAAACTATTTTGTATTATTTCCTTTTTTTTTTTTAATTATTATTTCCATCCTTCCCCATGCCACATTGTCTTTCTCCCCCACTGCCAGCTTTTTCTTTTAGCGTTTTGGTCTTTTGCTGCTAAGCATCCATTTTTGTATCATTATGTGCATACAAATTCTAAAGTCAGCTGTACATCAGATAACGAAAATACACAATCTACTAGCGAAAGGTGACTTTGTTAATAATAAAAATAGGGACAGACATCATTTAATCACCTTTCGAGAATAATTGTATTCCTCACAGTAAGGTTCAATGTTTGAAAAGCGATTTCAGAGTGACCTCCTTGTGCTAGGGAGCTTCTGCTGGCTGTTCCTGGGAGACCACCTGCAGCTTGTAAAGTCTGAAACTAAAGGTGATCCCCTCCTTGGTGCTAGGAGGCTCTGTGTGTTTCTCCTGGGCAGTGTTTGTTGTTGCTCTTCCAGTGTCAAGCCTCTGCAGAGGGGAGGATCTCGCTGACGCAGCACGAACCTCACAGCTGCTTATTCCGTCCTGGTGATAGAAAGTGCCTGGTGGTTTTTCTGGTAAAGAGTCCCTCAAGCAACAAATAGTTGTTAGGTTTTAGCTAGGTTAATAGCTAGCTAGTTAGGTTTGTGCTGGAACTTAGAAATCTAGTGTAGCAGCAGGAGCGTTTGATCTTTACAAAGACCCAGGAAAACTGCACCAGCTCACGAATGTTTGGCTGTGACATCAGCCTCTCGAGGCAGGAAGCTCAGTTACACTGAAGTGTTTTTAAAAAATTGACTTTCTCTTTTTTAACCTTGTTAAAGAGAAAAAAAATCACAAAAAGAAACCAATTTTCTGTCCATTGGCAGAAAATTATTTAAATATATATATATATTTTTTTTTGGATTTGTTTTGAGATCCTTTTAGATTGCTGTTTGTCTGCCAGCATATAATAGTTTATGTAAAAAAATTGTTAATAGTCTTAGCTTTCATCAGATGTCTTAAGCAACACTTGCAGGTTTGGGAGATGTAGAAGGGGTATTGTTTATTTAGCTTGCTCTATACATAGGCAGGTGAGAAGTCAAAAATTACTGAGATACAAGGAGGGGATATTTTCTCTGTTCTCTATATCTCTCTTTTAACTCTTCCTTTGTTCCTTTCCTCACCTCTTTTGTGGCTTAGGTTGCAGAGGACTGCAGAGGACAAAAATAGCATCATATACAAGATTAAAATCTCAGGGGAGATAGGAATGAGATAACAATTAGTACCTGGAACAGCACTCTGAAATCAGTTTGCCTGGCCACCACTGTTTGCTCTGTGTTGTCAGCACAGACTGTGCTGACAGATAACTGAACTTGTATGGTGGAAAGATCCTAGCAGTATTTAGTACAAACTCCTTGACAGAGAAAACTGTCAGTAACCTTTCCAGGAAGCAGGATTTCCAAGCTGAAGTTCATTAAATACGTGACAATCTCAACCTAAACGTGTTCATGTTCAATTCATCCCTTACACGAGCGTGTGTTCCTGTTAACCTGGCACCAGTCCTGTTCCCAGGAGTTGTAGCCTGTCCTCCCCGTTGAAGAGAGCCTACCTGCTGGGTGTGAAAGGGACCCTTTGGGATTATTTTTGGTTGTAGCCGTTATCTGTCAGGAAGCAGATTTTGACAGCAGATTTCTCCAGAAGGTCCAAATTTGTGCAATCATTGCAGGATGTATATGGGACAGTTTTTTCTAACTTATTTTAGTATTGACGGATGGAAAATTTCCCAAGACAGTTGCTTTAATACTGTCATATGCTTGTCTTTGCATGAAGCCTCTGACTTTTGTTGCCTAATTAGTCACCTGATATCTTCTCCCACCCTCCTTGTTTTGAAACTTCCTCGTTTTGAAAATTAAATGGGTTCTTGGGGCTGACTTTTGTTCCAGCAATGCCGAGGCTGTAACTGCACCGCACTGAGGGCTAGGAAGGGCATAGCTGCTAGCCATATGTGTGGGAAAGCCAGCCTTCACCTTGCACTTTCTCCCAGCCCCTGGAACCCACACAAAAAGAAAATGCTGTGATAATGCAATGATGTGACTTTAAAATTTGCATTTCCCATTGTAACAAATTGTGCCAGTGCTTAAAGTTGGTGGCACTGTGTCAGCTGGTGCGTTTTGTAGATCATGGCATTGAGAACAGGCCGTGTGATTAGCCCTAACGTGGCCATTAGGGAGCTTATTGAACGCAGATGCACAGCTGCTGGAGATCCTGCCTGTTTTTATTGTGGAACATGTTACAAGGACTCGTTACTAATCTAATTGCCACATTAAAATTGGAAATCAGCAAGGAAGTGGGGGAAGGATCTCTATGTGTTTGTATTTATCTTTTGTCTCCCAAACATTTGTGCTTTGGCAGCCTGTGCCTGAACTTGTAGCAAATGGCATCTAAGTAAGTTTCCCTCCTCCTGGGAAGAGGGAAGGCATGCTGAGCTCCCAGGAGCTCACCGATGTGCTTAAGAAGCTCGGGGGGCAAATGCGGCCTGTGCTCAGCTGGTTTGAAGCCCAAATGCAACTAACAGGCATTTGTTTGTATTGCAGCGGGTAAGACATGCCTTAATAATGCTGGCGTGTATATCCATGTAGGTGAAGCTTAATACTGAATATATTTATGAATGGCATTATAAAGTGAAACTAATTCAGTACAGAGAACAAATAGGCCCATACCAAGACTCAAGATGCCTGAGTTTTTCTGAAGAAAATGCTTTTCAAGTGCTCTTATGGTCATGTGGTTGAGTCACATTGCATAAAAATGGGTTTGTACATTTGTTGTAAACTTGGGTTTGTCTTGGGCTACATTGGACTGGTGACCTGAAGCTCAGTCAGGTAGCATATGGAAGTTGCAGTTCGCCCACTGCCTCTTTTATTCTCCTCTCCTCCTTTTCCAAAGTCCCAAGACTTTCACTTCTTTTATTATTGAGTCATTATAGATCAAATCAATTGTTTCGTCTTAAAGGTCCAAATCAAAACTAAGCCTTCTAGAACAATAAAATATTGTAACAAAGAAGCTAAGCAGTAATCTTTTACTGTCTTCACAGTATGGAGAAGAATGCAAGACTAAAACATACCCTCCGTCAGGACCAACGTAAGTAATCTGTTTGGACCTGTCTAACTAATTGCAGAAAAGCAGAGATTTGCAAGTGTCAGCAATTCAAGTTTTGTTGAGACTTGTTCGCATTACAGATACAGAAAATACCAGTTACAAGTGAAAAGCACTTGTTTTGTCAAATGTATTTTCAAACTTCCTATAAATCTGCGCTGTCACTTTTCTTTTAGGTTCAAAGGAAATGTACCCACATATATCATAAATCTTGATTTGCCTCCCAGCAAAAGATGGGATGAGTTGATGCGTGACAAAAAGACAGAGGTATGAAAGCAGAGCTTACCGTTCAGCATAGCTTCTATGACTGGCATGTGTCCTTTTATTATTGAAAAGGTTGTAAGAAATACTGTGCTGAAATACTGTTCTATTATTTTTATTCTAGTTTAGGATAGAATATTTCTATTTTATTTTTAAAATGGTTCTAGAATATGGTAATTGCTTGACTGAACTTTCTTCTGTTCAACACTTGAACAAGGGGCACTAATGGTTGGGGCACAGAAAAATGAAAATGGTGCGACATAAAGCAGACTTTAATTTATAAAAGGTCTTTAGTCATGAAGTAATACAGCACCAGGCGAGGAGTGTATCAAAGCAACAGCCTCAGTAAGCAGAAGCGAAACTGAGACAGAATCCTTTCTCTGTGCATCCACACTTCTCTGAAAACGTGGGGTGAGATGATGAAATGGTGGAGGGAAATGAAGAATGTCTCACCCTTTTTAGGGGGTGTTAGTTGCAGATCTGGGGTTTTTACAGGGTAAATAACCTTTAAAATACTTGAGGCTTTTTCAGGCTATAGCTGTTCTCCTGAAGGTTGCTGAAAATGCAATTCAGTAATACTAAATTTCACTAAAAAGGCTAGGGCTATATTGCTATTGACGGTTTTGCTATGTGTTGTATTGCTGTTGACTTTGACCTTTCAACTCAGAAAGTTAGACAAATTCTACTTACGATTTTTATTTTAAAAGTCTTCAATAAAGAAGACTTTTTTGTTTTCAATTTGTACAAGTGGGTTTTGAAAGCTTAAGGTTGCATCTTAAATGCTGAAAGGTTTTACCATACATTTTGGAGTTAGATCCCATAGTGTGGTGATTAGTCATTGTGGCCATTCTCATTTTGCAAACAAAGCTTTTTCTACTGTACTTTCCTAATGAAGTTATCTAGTCTTTTTTTTTTTGATTTAAAAATATAAATGCTTAAGCAAAGAGCTCATAAATATATATGTTTTTTAACAAGATGTTAAAGTATGTGAGTTTTGTTAGTATTCTAGCAATTGTTATGCTCAAGATCTTCTATTCAATAAAAGCCTTTGTTCTTTTTAGTTGAAGACTGTAGTCCAGAATATAAAAGATATAGCAAATACCTTCTTTCCTAGTGGCAAAATTGTTGACATAGTGGATCACAAAATAGTAAGTACTTTCAGCTTAATTATTATGACTGTGTGCTCTGACTACCGGAATTAAAATGCTACTAATTTTTGGCAATAAAGACCTTTATATGTAATAATTTTTCCTCTTGGATTATTCAGAACAAAAATGTTATTTTGAAGAGTTAAATTACTCTGAAGCCATCAATCCTAAAATGCTTATCTCCACCTCTTTTAATTTTTCCAAGAACTTTTCAAGTTTGAATTAGTCATACTGGGCATATACGCTATTTTGACATAAAGCTACCATATACAGGTAGTCATGCCAATGTTAGAGATTCCCTTAAATACTGACAACCTCAGGCTCAGTTTCAGTCAAACTCTTTTGTTGAGTCCTGTTTAATGCTGTTATTGCTGTCCTGCTAATGCTGTCTATTGCTGCTAACAACAATTACATATTGTGCTAATCTCCGTTGCTCACTTGTCAATATTTTGGTAAATAGTATTTTCTTTCCATAAGTATGTACTTTTCTTCCAAGTGCTCTACAAACATCCTCAAGTTCTACAGACTGCAGAAGAATTAAATAGTTATTTTTATAGTGCTAAGAATGGGGAGAGGTTTGTTTCAAATAACCAAATAGCCTTTGCTTACACAAACATACAAATTTTTTCCTTTCAGTCACACCTAACCGAAACACTTCCGTATCCTTTCAATGAAGAGCTCCAAGGGATTGCAAATTCATCTGGAGTTCCTTTGGGTAATAGTCTTCAATGTTTTGTTAACATAATGGAAAACTAGGAATCTAGACTCATTTAAAACTAGTATATTTAACAATCTGCTATATAGTTGTATTCAAGCTGTGACTTTAACAAATAAATTATTAATTAAGTAGAATGAAGCAATAAATTCCATCCCATGCTAAGTGAAAACAGTATTTTAGAAGGGAATGGCAATGAATCACATAACCCTTTCATCAGGCTGGGCCTTCTCCGTGTAACTTCTCACCCCTGAGCTTTGGGAACTGGAGGGAGTTCTGGCTTCTGTGCACCTGGAATCTGGGGGATTCTTTGGTTCTCTTTGGTTTCCTGTTCAGCTGCATCTGCTGTTGATGTACCAAGGCGAGGCTCGCTTTCATGCTGTGCTTTCTCTCCTTTGAGATCCTTATCACATGTTCCTGCCTGTCTTCTGCACCCCCTGCAGAAGAAATGTAATCCCAGGCAAGAAGCAGACACTGAATTCTTCCAGAATATAGACAGAGAAGGTTCACAGTCCTGCTCCCACTGCTTCTTTGTATATGAGCCAAACGCCCATTTCTTGCAAGGGAGAACTTGTGCATATAGCAGCTTATTTCTTTAAAGTGAATTTTACAGCTTGTTTTGAAGTTTCCAGAGTAGGAAGTAGCAGTGACTGTCAGCTTTCTGTATGGGAAGGCAGAAGGCCAAGAGATTTTCATCCTTCTGTTGGCCTGTCAGGAAGCTGAATTGGTCATTTTAAATATCAAATGTGATTAAATAAATTCTTAAGAGAAATAGGATAGAATGCTGAACTTTGCAGTATTTTTTTTTCTATTTTATTTTTTTTTAGCAAAAGATTCAAATTATTCTTTTTCTTCTTTTCTAGGGGAAATTGTTATTTTTAACATCTTTTATGAAATTTTTACCGTGTGTACCTCAATAGTGGCAGAAGATAAAACAGGTAATGTATCCCAGAATGGTGCTTTTGGTTTTGTTCTATGGCAGGAAGGAGTGAAAATAAGAGATGGTTTCATTTTCTAAATCAGTTCTGCAGCCCTTGTCTGCATCTGTTCCTATTTAGGAAACTTCTGAAGGATTCTCAGAAGGCTTAACAAAAGTCTCACTTTTAGAGAAAGCTGGAGGTATTATTGTTGGATTAACAATTTGGAACGTATATAAGGCTTAGATAGTGATTTTAAAAGTTGGTTGATTTCAGTTATTAGGTTATTATTTTAGTTATTAGGTAAAACATTACTCTGGGTAAAACAGGAAAAAACAACCATTGTTCTGTGCTTAAAAAAAGGAAAACTATGCAGTGGTATTTTCCCTGCTGATGTGTGTTTTCTCTTTTTTCTAAACCGATATTTGTCTTCTTCTTTAGGAAAGTTTGTATGTATATATTTACTTATTTTTTCATTTTACTGAAGGGAAGCTTTATCATGCCAGAAACTTGGATTTTGGACTCTTCCTTGGGTAAGTACATAAACTTGTATCTTTTGGGTTTAAAAAAGAAACAGAGATTAGAAAGTCAGCCGAGCAGATTTCTACATGCCTTCCTTGAGCATAATTGAATGTTGTTAGGAACAGTGACAAGCAAGTCTGCATTACATGTTGTGGAAGAAAGGCTAAAATGAACAAAAGGATTGTTCTGTGATCACATGTCAAGCTGCTTTGCAGTTGTAAGGAATGACTTTGCAAAAACAATTGTTTGTTGTTACTGAGTGCTTTCTCAGCTCCAGTTAAATCCATCTCAAATATCTCTAGCAAAGAACAGTCTGTGTAACCTTATTTCAGAGGCACGGTGTATCTTGTTCGTGAAGTGATGGGACAGAAGCATCAATTTTAGGGTGTGCAGTGAAATGGGGGTTGGTTTAGGGTGGGTTTGTTTGTTTGCTGTTTCCAAATTATCCCCACAGTTGCTGTGCTCTGCTTCACTGGCATTTTCTATCATCATTTCTGCTCAGAAGTCGGTGATTTATATTCCATGGATCTGGTTTTATCACTTATTGACATACAAACCTTGATGACCAGCACTGGATTCTCTTTTAGTTCTCATTTCATACTTCATAATTGAGTATTTCATTATGTTTTCCAAGTATATTCATATTCCCATGCATGCTTTTATTATATTACAGTATATTTTGTAATGTCACTTACTCAGATGACTGTTAATGTTCAGGTGGAATTTACAAGTTCATTAAACTTCTCAGCTGCCTGTCAAATAGTCAGATACCGTCAACTGTGATTGCACCTATCCCTTAATAGGCTTGTGTGCAACTACTCCCATGTGCCAGAAGGACTGGGAATGTGCTCCCTGAAAATTAAGGCAACTTTGCAAAGCTGTTCCCAGAACTTGGATTATTTCCAGAGAATGTAATTGTCTATTAAGTATTCCTTAGTACCTCCTCACATACAGATTGCTCTGGCTTACCTTACAAGCTGTCATTGGGTCTTCCCATCACGTAGAACAAATCCAATTGCACAAATTTGTTTTCTGCCTTTGAAATGAAAGAGTTTGAGGGAACTGGTTCATTCTGCTGCAGCGCAAATAACGTATGCTTTCAGAATAAAACAGGTTCAGTGTCATAATCAGTATTGTAGTGGCTTCCCCCTGGCAGTAGGAATAGAATTAAATTATCATTGAGAAGTTACCATCATCATTACCTTAAAACAAACCAGCTATACTGATGGTGCTGTTTAATACAGAGTAGTGTTTGTGCTGTTGGTCTCATTAAAACTTGGTTCTCTTCATTGACTGCCCACGCATTTAGACTTTCTGGTTGTCCCTTGCTCATGCTGCTCAGGTAACCACTGAGCAATACTGTCTATTGGTATGAGTAAGATCAGAGCACAGACATCACACACAAGAAACCCGTGGTTTGTAATTACAAGCTTTAAAAGCTACTGGGGGAGGGAAAAATTCAAATTTTTGTGCCATCTTCCACAGGTGGGACGTTAAAAACAATTCCTGGACTCTGACTCGGGAACTGAAGCCTACAGTGGTAAACTTGGACTTCCAGAGAAACAACAAAACAGTATTTAGGTCTACAAATTTTGCAGGATATATTGGCATGGTGTCCGGAGTCAAACCAGTAAGTATGGTGGGGGAGGCTGTCAGTTTGTTAATAATGCTGCAAGCTTCCCTTTAAGATGTAAATCTCCTACTTTAATCCTATGTACTGGGATATTTTGATTAATGAGCTCTTAATTGCTTTAGTACACAGTATAGATATTTGAAGAAAGATGAAAGGAAACAGTGCTGCATTGTTCCATCTAAAAGAATTTGGGCTAAATGGAATGCATTTGGACAATCCCTAAACATATGTTGAATTCTGAACATACAAATGAGTGACTATAAAGCGCTGAAGCGGTTGTTGTTTCTCACTAGCAAATGGAAGGACAGTGCTGTGATCCCAGAGGTGAAACCACATACTTGTGCTGTTTCAGTTCTCTAATTCTTCTTGGAAAATGCAATGCTGTTTTCTTCTTCTTTTCTTAAATCTGGGTTTTATCTAGACCTTAAAAACCAGCAGCAGAGAACTTGAGCAGGGTCTTTGGCTTACCGCAGCTCTTCCTTTCTACGTCCTCTGCCATTATCCTCTATTACAGTTGGCTCTTTTCGTAGTAGAGCATTGGCATTGCATCAATTTATTCTTGTCTTCTGATCTCAGTAAACTGACAAGCTTCTATTCTGAAAATGTTTCAATATGGCTGAATTCGACTTTCCTCTGAAAGAAACACTATCGGGAGAGGTCTGGGATGTGAGTCTGAATTGTGTGTTGCAAGTAGTGCACGACGAATTATGTGCAGCTGCATGCCCGTATGAACAGCACCAACATGGCAGGGTTTACGTAGCATAGGCCCTTAAAATTCTGCCTTCAAACTAGAACAGTACTTGGAGCTCTGAGAAGAAAGTACAGCAAGGGGAGGTGGTGATTCAGTCATACAACATGGAAAAAGAGAAAAACGGCCAGAGGCTCGACTTGATTAGCAGTCCAGCAAACTACATGTACATGCTATGCTAGGTCAGGAAATGACAAATGATCATTTCTGCTTCCTCAAGCAGATACTAATGAGGTTCTTCTCCACATAGGGTTGGTCTTGCAGCTCTTTACTCAGTGGGGAATAGTCTAACGGACAAGAAGCTCAATTGGCATGTAAATTGCAACACTGCCTTTTGTCTGTTACTGATACTGATGGGTTAGTGACAGATGGAGGCTGATTTGTTTAATGCTTTTCAGGATTTGTTCACTCTGACAATGAACGAGCGTTTCAGTCTGGATGGTGGCTATGTTGGTGAGTAACGCTAAGCTGGTGAGTAATTCTTCCATTGTTTCAGTACAAGTCCTCCAGACCTCAGACATTGCAGTTACCTTTAACAGTCACACAAATAATGATAAGATTCCAGACGGGTAGGATAAAACACGATTCATTTTAAAGGCTGGGGAAGTTAGAATAGCACAAGTGAACCTTTTGAAAAATATATTGTAACCAGTGCTATTTTTCAGGTATCTTTGAGTGGTTTCTTGGGAGAAGAGATGGTATGTGGATGGGCTTTCTTACCAGAGCAGTATTAGAGAACGCTACAAGGTATTGCTTTTTTCCACATAAACGTTTTACTGCTTTACCCTGTTTTGCTCCTGACTGGCATGAATACTGTAGCTACCTGCTTAGTATCTAATGATATTGATACCTTCCTAGAAGCCTGCACATTAAATAGTTCTGGTTTTGCTGGTACTCTGGTGGTGGGGAAGACTTGTAAAACTGTTTTCTCAGACTTTTTCCCTAATGAAGCTACTGGTGTCTGAATGCGTAACAGCATTCTGCATCAAAACACATCCACCATAAAGCTCACGTGTAGTAAATGATTTAGTTAGAGTGTAACACTGCTGTAGCACATCTTCATTTTTAATGTAGAGAACAGACAAAGGACACCTCTCAGCAACTATGAACTCAGTGCAGAGGCTTTACTTAAATGCGTTCCTTCACTGTGATACAATCTCTCACGCAGTACATGAAAGGGGAAGAAAGGTGTACCCAAACTTTTCCTGTCTGTGAACTTTCTTCAGTACTTGAACCATTTATAGCCTTTAATAGTCCAACACCACTTTATTTGCAGCTACCAGGATGCAAAAGACAAACTGGCAAAAACAAGACTGCTGGCTCCTGCTTACTTTATACTGGGTGGAAAAAATTCTGGAGAAGGCTGTGTGATAACTCGTTCCAGGACAGCTGCTCTGGATATTTGGGAGTAAGTATGCTTGACCTAATACCTGACTCCTCGTTCCAGAAGAGGACAGATTCCACCAGTAATTGTCACAGGTTTTTGTCTTGATTTTTGTTGCGTAAGAACTCAGTCCTTTAGCATCACTGAAATATATCTGTAGTGAGCCAAAAAATCTTCCAGTTTTGTATTTTGAATGTATAGTAACAGAAGCAAAACACAAACGTATACTTCTTTTCCAGCCTTGATATAAAGAAGGGCACGTGGTATGTGTTAGAAACAAACTATGATCGCTGGAAGCCTCCACTGATCTTGGATAATCGTAGAACACCTGCAATGAAGTGCTTGAACCAGACAACACAAGAGGTAAACATCCTCCAAATACCTAACCTTGCTATTGTGAAACTCTTATTATACTGATCTGATATCTAGGGCATTTGGAAGCACAGCTGTAATGACAGAAGTGGCTAATGGCTTTGTGACAATTGGTCTACACTTCTGGATAATACAGTACCAGGTGGCTCTTCACATGTTTGGTTTTTAGTTGCAGGCTCTCTCTTACTGTAGGTGGATTTCCTACAAGCGTTTTCTGCTGCTGCATATGCAAGGAGATAATATTACTCAAAGTATCTCCTCGTTTAAGTGTTTCCTCACTTCACTAGTTTGCTACCTGACAGTGTGTTTTGACTTTCCCACTGCCACTCAATTTTCCCCTGCAGTACTGAAAGCTAGTCCGCACAAGTCTTTGCAGTATTTCTGTATTCTTAAAGGTTTATCTTACCAAGTAAGCAGTCACAAACGGTACAGTTCACAGCATTTACAGCGTTAGGTAACAGGTTAATAGCCATTAACATCACTGTATTACTTTCTTTCAGAACATCTCCTTGCCAACTATTTATGATGTTCTCTCTACAAAGCCTGTCCTCAATAAGGTAATGCTTCTATTTTTGCAGAAAGGTTAGAGCAGGGGGGGTGAAAGGGGCAACAGACCAGGAAGTACTGCATTTCTAAGGAGGAGGTCACAGTGATACATTCAGTTTTTACCACACTGACAGGTTGTGGGAGGGCTAAATTTGTACTGTAAATGAAGTTTAAGGTATTAAAAGTGAAGCTAGAATTTAAATGTTAAAAATAAAGCCGGTCTACCTTCTAAAAGCCTTTAATGGCCTCCCACAAGACTTCCACTTGATAATTTCCTTTCAAAATAAGCTTGCTGAAGGTTTGCTCATCCTGAGCCCAATAAAACTAGATTGTAAGGAGAACAGAGTAGCTCTACTGGAAAGACAGAGCAAAAAGCAAAAGGGAGAAGGGGCATGGAGTTGTACAGGAAGGTTTCCTGCATGTGTGTGATTCAGGTGCATTGTCCTTCACTGCATGAGAAGGGAAATAGGAGAATACAACCTTTTAAATTCAATTCTGCTGCTTCTTCCCCCTAGTATATATTCACAGTGCTCAGTGGTGGATTTTGAGAGGGTGAATAGGTTGCTAGGTGAAAATACGCAGGTACAAACAAAAAATCCAAGTTACTTTTGAAAGAACTGTTTTCCAGAGGCCCTACAGCTTTAAAGCCCTGCATAGCCTGGCCCACTTCTTTATAGCTGGCCCTGGTTTGAGGTAGCGTTTGCAATGCAGACATCTAAAGAATCCTTCCAGTCTGAATTAATCTATGATATGCCTTCAGATTCAACATGGAACAAGTTAACATACCTAATCACTTAAGCATACTACAGGCACGTTCTTCTTACAACAGAAGATATTTTAGTTTGAACTTAAGGTTTTAGTGCTTTTTTGTTGTTGTTCTTGTGTATATTTTTTTAAAGACTAAGGTGGTGAGGAGGTGGTGGTTGGGTTTTTTTTGAACAAGAAGTTACTATATTCAGTGGAGGCAGCATTCTTGGCTGCGAACAAGCTACTTACATGTTGTTGACTTGGTGAACAGATCTCGAGATTAGACTTACGCAATTAGTTAAATAAGATAAGCGCACATTTTATTTGAACTGTTCAGCTAGTACCTTTGTTTTTTGTTTTAAGTAATTCCTCTAATGAGGCGCTTTTTTCCTTCTTCCCACCTGTTTGTTAGCTGACGGTGTGCACGACACTGATGGAGGTGTATAATGGTCATACAGAGACTTACCTGCGGGAATGCCCAGATCCCTGCAGTCCTTGGTAGTCCTGTACCTTTCCTGTGTTGGAAGCTGCTTGTCTGAAATGGAAGCCCTCCAAGGAAAAAAATACTCCTGGAAAAAAAGATTCCTCAGCCTAACCCCTTTCTTCAGCAATCTAATAGCTCTATAGAAACATCAATGAGCTTCTAACAGTGGAAGACCCTATCATCTTGCATTGGACCTTCTTGCTTTCTGCTCAGCAGGTCTGCTGGCAAGAAACATACAAAAATGTATATCTGTTTTGATTTCAGCTGTTTCTGCAAAAGGAGTTCAGCAGTTAGCTCTAGATCTCTTCAGTCTTGACAATAGTCTGGTTGGGGGGTTGTTTGGTTTTGTTTGTGTTTTTTGTTTTGTTTGTTTGTTTTAATTGAAGTACTTCTAAAGCACAAATGAGTTAAAATGGCACCTGCCAAGCTTGAAAAGAATTGTGTATTAAAAGGACATCTGTGATGATATTATGTTATTCTTTCCTAAGCACTCAGGATGAACAGATACTGTTCTGGTCTAGTGTGATGGTATGTCTAAAATGCCCTGTTACAACTTCTTGACAGGTTATTTTATATCTATTCACAGAAGCAAGCACTTGCAGAAATATCTAAAACTAGATCTGAGCCTAAAACGTCTGTTCACTGATTTGTAGATCTCTAGCTGAAGTTCTTTCTTGGCCTGTTAACAGATATATATTTTTAATACAGATTTCTGTTGTTTAAGAAAAAAATAAATACTAATACAACACATACTCTGAAGAACTTCTTTCTTAGACCACAGTACACATGCATCAATTTCATACCTCATTGGAAGTCGTCGGGTATATTACATGTCACAGGTCCTTCAGAAACAGGGAGAAGTGCAGGCACCTTCATGTCCTAGGAAGCAGACAGTGTAGAAGGCAATACTTTTATCTATGTCAGTAGATCATTTCTGGGCCTAGTTATAAAACACAATGCCAACTCTTGTTTTATAATACACAAAGAGGAAACACTGGAGAGTAAGCATAGGGGCCTGTACACATGTTGGTTCATGGGTAGCGCTTTAACCACCCTAGGAAAAAGATGCTATTCATATTCCACTTGATAGTAGAGCCATTAATTTAAAATTGCCACTGGCATAAAGTAAGTGTTTGCTGTGTCTCTTTGGTATCTCCAGACTATCTTGCATAAGTCATTCTGCCTACCTACAGCGTTCAGAAGTTGATGACATACACTTATGACTGGATTCTTGATAACCAAGATATTCAAAGCAGTAAAAGTGTATTGCAGAAGCTTGGAACAATGGATAATAGTAGTCTCCTGTTCCAAACAGTGAAGTCAAATTATTAAAAAGTCTAGTATTTTATATATTACTAAATATATATATATTTAGCAACCAACACTAAGGAATCTACAGAAGAAGAAACAAACTGCCCATAAATTTGAGATAGTGAGTCACCTCTCATCCAAGTTGGCTGGCTAAGTTATACTTAATATTGTTTCCTTTTCTGAAGGAAGTATTTAAAGCTAACCTTTAGTCATCCCTTGTTTCAGGAACCAGGTTACCAGCTAACAGCAAAGTTGTCGGTTCTAATAAGCTTTCCTTTCATCAACGGAAGAAGTGGAGATGAAAGTAATGCTAATTAGCCGAATAGCTTTAGCATCTGCTATGTTAGGAAACATGCCTTCTTGCTGGGAAAAAAAAAAAAAAAAAGAAAAAAAAAAGAACATCCTAGGTCTTAGGAAAAATGGTTGTAGCAGAGCAAGAAGCAAATCAAAGGGATGTAAACCAGTGGCACAGTAACACCATACAGAAATCAGCATCCTACTATTTAAAATGACCTTAAAAACAAAAGGGTGATGCTAGTTATGTATCTGTTTTTTTCCCAGCTACCATAAGCAAGCAGAAGCATGTTAGGTTGACTGCACTACCAGAGTCTATTTTCAGTCTGACTCTGGAATATTGAACCTTTGTAAGGTAAAATCACATTTTAGATTAGGGGAAAAAAACAACACGTGGTGTAAAATGGAGTTTCTGGGTCAGATGATTCATATAAAATATCAAGTCAAATGTTGCAGTCAGTACCATGAAGTCACGATACTGCTGAGTTCACACCTTAATCTGGTAGGGGTTTGTTCAGATTCATTTGGAATTAGTTGCTTAACAGGCATAATCAAATTACTTTGCCATTTAAAAATAAGCGGTAAGTTTACTTGCTTAATTAGCCCTGTCCCACTTTAGAGTATATGGAGCAAGGCCATGTAGACTATTCACAGCCATTAACTAATGTGCTTTTGGCATGTCCCTTGTGCAAGAGAATCTACCTTTCCACACTGGAAATTGCTTTACAATTGCAAAATCATAGCCAAATCTTGTGGAGGTCTATCCAGAGCCTCAATAAATACATCTGCTATTGACAAAAACAATCAGTGCTATTAAAAAAAAAAAAAAAAAAAAGTATGTCTTGCTATGTCTGCCTTAATGTATAAAGTGATTAGTGCAATTAACTGCTTATTGGTTTAACCATCACCTGTTGATGCTGAAAGCATCAAGGTTCTGTTTGTTTTTAAGTTTAAATAAGGTTCTGCTTAGAAATCCTTACTTGCATTTGCTCAGTTTCCTGCTTCTCTTTCAGGAGCAGCATGCATTTCATTCAGAGTACAGGAGACTCACACAGCTTTCCTAGGTCTGATGTGAAAAGTCACAAGACTTCTTTTGTCAGAGAGCAGGAAGCAGTCCAAGCCACTAGGCCATTATATCAGGCTGCTTTGAGAGAGAAAGAAAAAAATCATGTAAGCAACAAGACAAATTTATTTTTAACTGCTATTGCATAGTCTAGTTCTATGAGGAGTAGCTTCATTATTTTAGCTTCCAGCAGATTTTTGTCATTACTGTAAATACAATAAAGTTAATTCAGTGCTTCATTAAATAAGGCGTTACAGGAAACAAGGCATTTGTTTGGACACTGGCATTTGAATGCAAAAATGTCAGTTTGTCAAGAAAATTTTCACTTCTAAATCTGAGAAAGCCACACAGTGAAGATTGTGCCATCTCAGGGGAAGAAAGAATGACATCTCCCACTCAAAAAAGCAAAACATGGGCAGCAAGTGAGAACAGGAGAATGAAGGAAAGGAATTTTCACCTCAAATCAAGCCAAGGTTTTGGGACACATGTGAAACTGAGTTTGCTTTTGAGTCAGTTACAAGTTAAGGCTCTGTTCAGAAGCAGAACTCCAAAAGCAGTGCCCACAGATGTCATGGAAAATAGCTGCAAGGAAAGAGCAAGATCAATAGAAAACAAGTTGCAGCAAGCAGCCGTGATGGGGAGGGCACTGGCAGAGCAGCAGAGACCTCTAAGCAGAGGCCAGAGCCCTAAAATCCCACTCCTTCCCAGCACACCCGTCCCACCTTTAACCAGACAGCTCTTCAGCCTACAGGTGGAAGGAGAAAAAATAAATGCAAACAAAAGAGCTTGGATTTCACCTTAGTGGTTAACAGCAGGCAAATGACCTGCTAATGCTGAGGCTCATCAGCTGTTCTGGTTTTGGAGGACCAGAAATGGTGGTGAGAGAGGAACGCCCAAGCTCACCAAGCAGCAAAACCTTGCATCCTTTGCACCAGCAGAACAAGATTAGCCAGAAAGAATAATGCTCCATCAAAGCAGTGGCAGAAACCACAGTTTGCCTTGGGAAGAAATCTCCAGATACTTACGTATTTTATAAAAAGCTCCCTGTGACTGTCAGAACAGTCTGGAAACACAACACGCAAGTTGGCCAAATCTGTGACCAAGAAGCAAGCTGACCATGCTTACTTCCCTCTAAGTCTGCCTACCAGTTGTTCAGAGCACTATATCTTGCAGTATCCAAATTTTTCAAGATCCTTTTTAGCTTAGTCTGCTCCCACCCTGTTACTTAAAAGAGATGAAATTAATTATGAAGGAGTTGGCCTGCTTACATACTGAGTACCAGGAGCTCAGGCCATTTTCTGCACTACAGTGAATCAGCTCTGAATTACATTAATTGTATATAGGACAACCTCTCTCACTCTAATTTGTTTTGCAAAGTTTGTTCTCTTAGCTCAAGGGTTATGCGTGAGCGTAAGGAGAATCCTAGTAGTAAGACTGCCTCCGACGGGTGTGCTGTGTTTAAGGTAACTCCAGTCATTAGGTTTGCTCAGGGCTTTCCACTTGCAGGGTTTTGGCTTTCTTCTGATCTTGCTAAGCTTTCTCCATTTCACAGACACCTGATGTAGAAAAAAAAAATAATAATTCCTAGGCTTTTCCCTCTTTATATTTCAATGAAAGCGGTTCTTCTCTTTGAGAAATTTAAATGAAGAAAATAAATTGCCTATAGTAGGACAATAAAGCCATCAGCAGCACCGAGCTGTGACAGTGCTGGAATGCCACCTCGTTTTTACAGCAGACCATCCGGTACCTGGAGGTGCTGAGGTGAGCCACGGCCCTTTCTCAGGCCACACCTACCACCCGAATCACACCAGCAGTTACACAGAACTACTCAAAGGTTTCATTTGCATCAGCTTAGTTCCTGAAATGCTACATCTGCATTCCTGCAAGAGGTGTACAGCCACGGAAGGCTGGAAACTGCTCTCCCAAGAAAGCCACAACCAGCTGCTGCAGCAGGCACACGCCTTCGGTACGAGGCGGGTGGGAGAAAGGAGCCGCCGCTGGGATGGAGAGGGGGAGACAGAAAGAGGGGGGAGCAGGAGCCAGATGTCAGGAGATGACAGAGGAAAAAGAAGTAAAACGGAAGACAGGTAAGGGTGGCAGGCTATGAAGATCTAGGACCACAGTATATTTCTTTACTGACCCCACCGCTCCCAAAACTAAGAATTTTTGTGTTGTCATCTGAAACCCCAACCAAAACGCACCTCCCGCCCCACCAGCCTGTGTGCCACCACCACATTTTTTCATGTATTTACCTGCTGAGAGATGGCAGATCTAAAACTGACCCTCTAAGAAAAAACCTGGAAGTTAAAAATGCATAGTGCCACAAGCAACCATTCCTCGGACTTCAGAGCAGGGTAAGTTACATGAAAAGAACACCAAGGCTGTAAGCAACCTGTCCAGAGGTCAACAAGCGTGGCAGCCACTCACCCCCTTTCCTTTTTGGAAGGGACACCACCCCTTTACTTGAGCCCAAGCTTCCTCTTACAGAAATCCCTTGCTTCATTCACTGCCCGGGACAGGCTGTGATAATCGAGGACAGCAGAAAGGCTTTATGCCTTGTTCCGGTTTTCAAGACGGTAAATAAATAATGCTGTGCAAGAGAAGGGATGGTGTTGCAGACAGACAAATCTAAGCACTTCCTGAGAGAGGTGAATTCTCCCTGTATTTCTGCCCCGTGCTGCAATGGCAACCCAGCAGGTTGGGAGAGCACCCGCTCTGTGGCACCAAGGGCTGTGTTTGGGAAGCACGACAGCCTCTGTCTTTCTGGCTATCAGGAAGGCTGTAACAAACTACTCAGAGGTCTGTAGCCCTCAAAGTTGATTTAGTTTAACACCTGCATCCCTTCAAGGATCAGGAATTAGGTAATGTGGGGAGAGCACCACAGGAAAACAGATGAGAAGATAAATCATCGCAGTGCAGGCTTTGGATGGTTCACAAAATAAACAGGGCTCGGGGCTGCACGCTGTTGAGAAGTAGTGCCTGCTGCAGTGGCACAGGCAGAGGCTGCAAAAGGGGCAGCACAGGGGAAGAGAGAGGCGATTGTGCAACCCATAGCCCTGCGTGTACAGGGGAGCAGGTTACGTACTTAACCCTGAAGTCTTCACATTTCACAGAGCTCGAATGCATGTAGATGGCGAGCAGTCACGTTCTGCAAATGGAGGGAGGTTTGGCTATCAGCTGGCACAGAGAAATAGGAGAGAGCAGAACGTAGCTTCCATGTGCCTTGCAGGACAAAGGCAGAGGGGCACGAATTGGACCAAGAGGACAAAAAAGCATCCTACAACAGCTCCCACTTGCCCAAGGTGCACATCACAACGTGCCACAAGGCTGCTTGCACCAATCTGCACCCTGCCAATAGCCAAGTCAAACATCCTGCATGCGCTCTGTGAGGATCTCAATCACACTTTTGCTCCACACATTGAATTTTCTCCTTCAGCCTCTGACCAGGCTCCCTATTTATATCTCCCAACCTAGGACTACTTGGCTGACTCCCTGCCTCCTTTCCCTCAAGCAGCCTGCAAGCGCAGCGCAGCACCCATGCCATTCAAGCTCAACCTCAGAGCCAGCCAGATGGGTTTGAAACAAAGCCAGATGACTTTGCCTAGCCCCGTCTCGAGCTCCTACTTTCAATAATGCCTTTATTGCACAACATCACAACAACTTCACAGCATGAATCCTGCTTCCCACGGTCCTCACTGCCAGGGCTACATGCAGGCAGAAACACTTGCTCAAACCACTTTTTAAGTTTTACTTACAGCTTTCACTCTGAGTGTTCATGCCACAGGCAGCAGAGCATGAGCCCACGCAGAATGATCTCCCAGCTGCCATCCAGGCAGGCACAGGTCTGAGCAATGCCCCTGCCACGCAGAGCTTTACCCTTGCCATGAGGAGGCTAACTGTCCTTAGCCACCAGCCCTCTCCTTATCAGCCACAGCTTGCTCAGGTGCTTGTGGTTTCCTCTTTCTGAAAGCAGCGCTACCAGCCAGGCCATCACACACCTTAATTTAGGAAGCTGTTTTGTGTTTTCTTGTGATGTTTCCACACCTCCACACGCCAGCCAAGGACTGTCACACGAATAACAGCGCTGAGGTTACATGGCACTTTCCCTGTAAAAAACACTCAGCAAGGAAACCCACAGGCATTATGCACTGTCAACCCTTCCCACAGGCTAAAATCAAGAGGTACCAGCAAGCAGTCATGCAACTTTGCATTTTATAATGTAGCATCATAGCAAAGGAGCATGCTCAGGAACCACTACACGGAATGAGGTACACCCGCTTAACTGTTCCACGTGAACATTTTTGATTTGCAGTTGAAAATTTATGCCGATTACACTTGTATCAGCTAGATGGTTTCCCTATTCAATGGAACAAAAAAGAGTAGGAGTAGGATTTTTTGCAGCATAAGGCATGAAACTGACCCCTCTTATACTATTAATTGCAGGCAGAAGCAGGGCTAATCTCAGGGTTTTTTTTACAGTCACCTGCTCCCCCAGCAATTTCTAAATTGCTGTCTCCTACAGGCTCAGACCTTTGAACTATTTTGAAATCTGAATTCTTGCTGCAGCTAATAATTTATGAATTTTCATTTCTGGTACAGAGTATTTCTCACAGGCACTACCTTCTGCTAGCCACATTGATGGACGCCAGCCAGACAACTTGTCCAATGGAGACAAACTCCTGCACTTCTGGGGCTCTCCATGCACCAGCAAGTTGGAAAATCAGAGCTCCAGCAACAAAAGTACAATACGTGTTATGACACAAACCATGTACCACATAGGACCAACCTCCACTGTGCACGTATAAAAAAAAATACATGAAAGACATAGATTTGAGGTCAAATATGATGATTAAAGTTCTAAGAGAATTCACTCTTCAGTCCTGGACTGTCCAGCATCTGTCAGCCTTATTTTAGTGTTGTTTTTAACCACAGTTGTCTCACCCATAGAAGGAAATGAAAGCATCTATAATTTTATCATCTAGAGAAATACAGTGAAAAAATTATTTTTGTTTCTTTTGAAGACATAAACCACCTAAAAAGATGAACATGCAAAAATGTAAAAGCTAGAAAATCTTAGATAAAAATCTGTTTTTTTTGTTTTTTTTTTTTCTGAAAATGTTCAATTTGCCAGGTTTGTTTGATTATGAAAGCTTCTACACACAGATTATATAAATTACCTATGCTACATTTTTGTTTTGCAACAATAAAAAATAGCTAATTACCATGTTACTTTTAGTCCTCTAAAGTCATGCTAATGAAAACACTAATCAGAGATTGCAGTCACTTAAAATTCCAGCCTTGGTCTGTTGTAGGTGTAAGGTGTATTTCATTGAGCAATAAGATTTGTAACTTTATTATGATGCAATGCATATGAGGCAGAATTAAATCAGTTCCTAACGAAATGTGATTTGGGGACTCTTGCTCCAGGTGGGTGATAATCAGGGCTTATCACAGATAGGTCTAGGAAAAGGCTGGGAAATACTTAAGCTTGTTTTAAGAAAGGAGTGATCCTTCTGTGGCAGCAGCCTGAAGATTTCTGTATACGCAGGACTGGTAACAATAAGATTTTAAACTCAGTTGTAAATAATATGGTTATAGTAAGCCTGATAAAAGACTGCTTTAATAAATCTTTCTAGTTTAGCGTATTTAAAGCGTACGCTGTGATAAAAATAGTGATTTGCATAGTCTGTTGGCTCAGACAACTCAAGTAATATGTTAATTCAGCAGCTGGCTTCAGATAGGCCCTACAGAACTTGCTCTGTATGATGTCTGTTAACTTGAAATTCTGCTTTTGATCATTGCTTGAGAACACAATGAGCAACTCAGAGTAGGTTTCCTAAAGCAGAAGGATGGTCCAAAAGGCAGTTCTCATATTCTCTCCTAGATGAAAGTTTTAATAGCTCCATATTAACCAGAAGGGCTGCTCTGACATCTAAAATAGTAATACTAAAAACATCAAACATTATGAAAAGTGAGCTGCCACTGTCATAAAAATAAGTACTTCAAAAGTAGAAAAAGTAGGAGCTAGACCATTATTTGTAAAATACCTTGTCAATACTGAAAAAAAAAAGTCTGTATGAGCAGCAAAATACCTTTCTTCTTAATGGAGACTGCAGCTCAGATCTGGAGTAGGTTCCTGCTTAAAGCCTTTCTGTGTCTGTAGAGAGCTGCTGCTGCTTTCTTTTCCTTTCCCTGACAAGGCTGGTCTCATGTTCTTCCTAAAGGAGAACTACTGCCTGTGAAGGAGAACTACTACCTGTGAAGGGAAGACTACAACAGCATTTAAAAAACAGCAGTTCCCCTGAACTGCAAGGCTCCAGGCTGGAGTTACGAGATGGGGAAACACAGCAAAATGGACTAGAGAATATAACCTCAAATATACCAAAACACTATAGAGAATGCTGCTTCTCCCCATACCTGTTCTGATTTTAAATAACTTTTAATACCAAATGAATACAGTTTGGGTCCTTTTGTAGCTTAAAAGAATGCTTCTTGATGGGTTTCTGTTCTCCATGCACGGTGTTTATTTCAGGCAAATTCTGACATTTTTTGTAAAAATAAAAAAATAAAATAGGTAAGCCACTTTCTTCTATATTCAATCAAAGGTTTGCATATCTAAATTTCCATTGCAAATGAACAGTGAATTTATGAATTTGTTGAAAAATAACTTTTCACTCTTTTCCTAGTATATATTCACATTACTTACATCACATGTGGTTGGTGGTGGTTTTTCTGGTGTGTGTGTGTGCTGTTTTGTTGGTTGGTTTGTTTGGTGGGGGGGTTGGTTTTTTGAGGGGTTGGTGGTGTTTTTTTCCCCTAAATAGTTCATATGGTTATAATAGTCCAGACTTGAAGAGCTTTTAACATTAAGGTGTTTGGAAGCACTTCAGTGCAATGCAGACTCTTTAGCACTTCAGAGTACTGCTTGCTTTACAGATTCAAGTACCTAATGTAAGTCTGGGATAAGGAGTCACAGGAATTCATAAGCCAGCAAACACCAAGCTTACAGCTCAGGTTTGACTTCTTCTTTGATGATGTTATCTACTTATCCTGTTCCCTTTGAAGTTATTTTAATTCTGTTTGATTTAGGGTAAGAAAAAACAGTCATGAGATCTGCTCCTAAGAGAAGTCCTTTAAGTGTCATGGTTCTGCCCCACATTAGTTGAGGAATAGAGGCAAACAAGGTTTTTTTTTCTTTTATAGTGCCACAATCTAGTTGGCCTTTATTTAAAAAATAAAACAAAATTAGTAATCCGTGCAGAGGGCACCTCAGTCCTTTCTGAGATGCTAGCCCAGACTCATACACCCAGGGCACTGCACAACTGGTACTGTATCCCATGAAGCTGCTGACGCTGCCCCTGCCTCTCTTTGGCCCTAGTTCCAGAAATAGCAGATAGCTGCTTTCTGGTGGGCACACAGTGGAGGTTACAGTGCCTCCTTCTGTAGGGGATTAGCTAGCAACAGGTAAGGGCTCAGTGCTCTCCACAGCCTGAGGAGACTCAAAGACAGCTGAGGGTGGCCAAGGACACTCACCTTCCTGCTGAATGTATGCCACTGCACAGAAAAAAAAAAAAAGTGAGGCTAGAAAGAGGGAGAGATAGGGTACTCTGTATACACACCCTGAAGAGGAAGTGTTATCATGTATTCAGATACACCGCCCTGCTAGTATGTGAGGGTCAGATATGCTGATCAGTTGAACCTTTTTGGAGGATGAGAACAAAAGAGAAGGGAAAGAATGTAAGCGGAGAGGAAAGAATGTAAGAGGAGAGAGAGTGGAAAAAAAATACTTTTTCCTTGAGGTTCTTATGAAAAAACATAAAAACATTCTTCTTACAGTCTATGGACTACTGGGGGGACTGACTGACATTGCCAAAGTCTCTCTCCTTACTAAGGTTAAACTTAACTCTTGGAACAGAAGATGTAAGTTGGATGAGACCTCAGGATGCCATCTGGCCCAACCCCTGCTTGTGGAACAGCTAGCCTCAAAGCCAGGTCAGGTTGCTCAGGTCTTCTCCAGGTGAAGATTCAATCTCCTCCCTGAGCACCCTATTGCAGTGCTCCCCAGCTCTTCCTGTGGGGAAATTTAGGTCAGGGTGGTGCTGTTTCCTTCTGGGTTTCTAGCCTCAGACCAGCAGGATTATACAGATTTACTGGAAAGATGGTGCATCCCCTATAATGTAAGTTTAATCACGGCTTAACCACTAGGCTACTGCAAATAGTTTTGTTTGTTTCATAACTCATATTTCTGTTGAAGGCTACCTGGAAGCTCTGTGCAGCAGCACACAATCCCCTGGGCTTGAGAATGGTGCCCCTCAGTGGTGGATGCCACTGGCAACCTACCATGCCATAACGTGCTGTCCCACCACCCACCTACCCACCCTCTGGTCCAGCAGCAGCTCTACCAGCACTGTTCAGCTGCATGCTGCGTGCCTCTCTGCAAGGCAGTCTGGCTAGAGGCCCTGATGTCAAAAATTACTGTAGGGTTTTAATGTGCCTCAAACAAGGGAATAGGGATGTGACTTCACTGAAGCTTACCTTATTTTTTTTTTCTTCTCCCTCCACTCCTTACAAATAAGAAATGGTTAGGACAGTTGGACTTGAGAGATTAAAATTAATTATGTTCTAGTTAATGGGATTAGGAATTGATTGTTGCCAGAAGCTCTATTTCTACAGAGTAGAAGAGTACCAAGGACCTAAATGTTCTGCTGCAAATGTTCCCCAATGATTGGGTGTGGTGGAAAACAAGGCTCAGCCTTGGACATTGTGCTGGGTGAGGGCAGTGACAGACAGGATGGAGCTCCAAGTACTCCAGTTGGGCCTTCACTTGACCATCACAGCCAACAGAGGAGAAAAAAAAAAAAGAAATAGGAAAAAAAAAAAAAAGAAATTTTTGTCACAAAAGGTGTAATCACATCCATTTCACATTGTTATGAATTAAACTAAAGATTTTTTACTTGACTTGTGTCCTGAGCTGTAATTTTTATGGCACATACTGTTCACTTCAGATCTTACTTGCCTGGCTTTGATTGAAAATGGATATGTATCTTCAGGAAGGCCTACACATGAAGACATTGTCTTCTGTGAAGATTATTATGAAGTCTCTGTAATCTATTTTCCTAGATAGCTGCTTTTTTTTTTTTTTTTGGTTGGTTGTTTTTACACAGGAGGATGTGAATACTTGAGGTGCAGTCACCTGTTCCATTTAACCACCTGCATTACCTAATCTTTGATAGCTATTGACACCTCCCCTTCCCCAGGTGCAGGTTAAGGATTTTATATTAACCTATTCTCCTGCAGAAGAGCAGCACAGCAAATGGTGAACTCTAAGAAAGGTTTACTACACCTCACATCCATCTTGTTTGTTGTACAACCCTTCTCCCTTCTCTTTCTGGCAGTGGTTCAACTCCTGATGGAAGAGCAAAGCGTTATCACCGAAGTCCCAGCAGCCTTAAAGCGCCTGGCCAAATACACGGTGCGTGGCTTCTATGGAGTTGAGTACTCCTTGGCCCTTGATGTGCTGATCCGCCACCCCTGCGTGAAAGAGGATGACTTGTTAGCGCTGCTGAAGTACGAACGCAAACAGCTGCGTACTGTTCTCAACACGCTCAAGGCAGACAAGTTTGTGAAGGTGCGCATGCGAGTTGAGACGGGCCCTAACGGGAAGAGCACGAGGCACAACTACTACTACATCAATTACAAGGTGCTGGTGGATGTGATAAAATACAAGCTGGACCACATACGCCGGAAGATAGAAGCAGATGAGCGGGATTCGACTACCAGGTCCTCTTTTAAATGTCCATCTTGCTCCAGCACCTACACGGATCTGGAAGTCAATCAGCTCTTTGATGTATTTACAGGTGTTTATCTGCTCTAATCTTGAGAATAACTACGGTAACATAAAATTTGCTCCTGTGGGAACTTTGCATTGAAAGTAGGTTTGTTAGGATATACTTTTTTTTTTTTTGCTGGTGGGAGCAGCACCTGGGACAGGAGGAGCTGGGAGGTGAGGGTAAGAGGAAAAGCTCTCTTTGTAGAACAGGCCAAGCAAGAGGAAATAGTAATCTTGAGTGTAAGAGGTGGGGTTGGGAATCTGATATAGGCCTCATCTTTTCTAGGAACAAGACATTTAACCTGGGTTAAAATTACTCATCCACCTTGCGAGTCCCATTTCCTCACATGGAAATGAAAACTGTACTCACTCTGTTCTGAATTTGTTAATCTTTGTGTCTTCAGTCTTTCTGATGGAAAAGTTGGATAAAATGGTTAAAACAGTTTGCAGCCACCTACTGCAATAAACATAGTGCAGATCAGCAGCAGAGGAGAGGTGTCCTATCACTGCTGTCTGTACTCAAAACAGAATTTCAGGCTCCTTGCAGGGCAAAATGAGGCATCCATACAAGACAAGGCATCAGAGCTCAGGGGGTTCTCTTCTCTAAAATCAAAATAACTAGAGAGCACCCTTTCAAAGTAAGTTAAAATGGCATCATATTGCAATATATTACTCTACAGCTACAGTGCTAACATCTGGGTCACAGCATCTAGAAAGGAAGGCAGAACCAGGGACAATGAACAATACTTTATAATGACTAACTTGAAATTTCAAAGGTCAAGTTAGTGTACAGTCAGTTAGCAAACCATTGCTTTGCTCTCAGTGCAGGGACTGTGACAAGCTACTGAAATGCAAACGTTTCAGTGGTGATCACATTTTAACGGAATGTGTTACTTTAATTTTGAGACATAAATGTAGGTTTTAGCATGTGTTTTGACCAAGTCTTTTTTGAACTTTAAACTTTGCAGTAAAACCAACATAGGCTATGTATGCTTGTAATTTATGTGGCATGGAAAAACATGAGATCAGAAAAGGAGGAAAACAAAAAAACAAGTTACTATCTAATGTTACTCCATATCTAGCCAACTTCATTTTTCCCCAATATAGGTATTTCTTTCTTGCATAGCAAGCATGTGAATAGTCATCTTCAAAAACAAACAAAAACCTTGAACTCAAATTCCTTTGGATGATATGAACAAATGCATAAAGTCTAGGAAGGTCAGAATATTTTGGAACCTGTCCAAGCTGTGGATTTAGCATGTTACCGCATCCTATGAATGTGATTTCCAATTCTGACACCATTGCAGAGACTTTCCGCTGCACTTACTGCAATACTGAGGTAGAGGAAGATGCTTCAGCGCTTCCTAAGAGAGATGCTCGGACCCTGCTAGCAAAATTCAATGAGCAGATGGAACCTATCTTTGCACTACTGCGGGAGACTGAAGATACTGTTCTGCCATATGACTTGCTGGAGCCTCAGCCAACAGAAATCCCAGAATTATCAGAAAGGTATAAACATAACTCTCCATCTCCTACTCAAAACAAAACTACCCAACAACTTTCCTGTTGTAAAATCTTTGAAATACCTAATCTTTGCTTTCTTCAGTAGGTACTGTACATGACTATGAACTGCTTGAATTATTCTACATTATGCATTTATAGTCTTATTTTTGTTCCTTTTTTTGTTTCAAGGAACAATTTTCCAGACTTCTCCTTTGGCTAATATTGTTCATAGCCCTTCCTGTGCATAAGTAGTGCTGCTCTAACAGTATGCTTCATCTAGAGATGCATTACTGAAGAAACTATACAAAAATCAATGATTCAAAATCACATGCCTCTGTTATGAGATGACGGGGAATGAAAATTTTAAAATTGAGAGAATTTGTTAACGCTAAGCAGCTAACAAAACTTTTTTTTTTTTACTGGGAACTGGGGGTTTTGCTTGTATATGATTTGTCCAAAACGGATAACATTTTGTTCAGCTTTGATCAGAAGACATGTTCAAGTATGCTGGAACCCTGTGGCAGACCTGAAAAATGGGCCACCAGAAGTTCATCGTTTGGCAACATGTATACTCAAAACTTAGTTATTGATGTCCAAGATTCTGAGCCCAAGAAGAAAAAGAGAGAAAAAGCAACTGAAGAGCAACCTGTCTGGATGTCACAGAGCACTGTGGAAGGAGCAACAACAGTCACCAACAATATTGCTGGTAAGCTTTGAGCATTGGCAAATAATTCAATTCAGCAGCTTTACTACAATTAAATATAGATTTCCTATTGAAAATGTAATGAGCTTAGTTTAGAAATCCAGAACAAGCCTTTAATTCTGGACCAGTGCCTATCAAAACCTAGTTTCTGAAAAATTATTCTTTAGGCTGGTTTAGATAGCATTCCTAAAGCCATAAGTTAACCACCCACTCCTGAAATGTTCTGGCTCTAACCATGTGGTACCAGTGCTATTAACTTCTAAAGCAGGAACACCTGCACTTGAGAAAATTCTAAAGGAAGAGGTTAAAAAAAAAAGTAGAAAAAATATTTTCACAGGATGGATGTGTGTAACAATAAAACTATTAAAACTTCTAATGTATTATGTATTATGTAGGAGTAAGTGCTTCTGAAGAAACTGAAGAAAGTAATAAAGAAACTATCCCTGAGAATGAAATCATCAAGACTCTTCTGATCCATGAATCCAAGTCACTGTCTGGCACAGACCACGCTCCTGTTGTCAAAAGCAAACTACCCGAATCAGGCAGCGACACTAGTGAGTCTGAAGATGCCAAGCACTCAGGAACAGCACTAACAAAAGTAGGAGGCAGCAACTTTGAAGAGGAGGAACAGGAAGCTCTAAATCCTGTTTTAATGGTAGCTGGTCAGCCTTACTCGTACAGTGAAGTTAGTGAAAATCCAGAGCTTGTATCTCTCATGACAAATGAAGAGAGGGAAGCTTATATAAAGGTAGGACAAGAAATGTTCCAGTCTGTCTTTGAATAAATACTACTATAGTGAATATGCAAATGTGTAGAGTGAGTTTTTTTTAATTAAGACAAAAATAGTTTAAGTTCTGGTGTTAAATTTACCATAAATGGGTTAAATTTTGTTTGAGTTCCTTGCTGTTATGCAAGACAGCACAACTAAATGCTACCTGTAGTAGCCACCTACAGTTCAGAATACTAGCATTGCAGAGAAAGTAACCCAAGTTATTGTGGGGTTTCTGTTGTCTTAATGCTTAGACTGTGCAAATGCTGTAACCAGGGGTTTTGGAGCATGAATCATTCCAGGACACAATGGAATACAATGATCTGATGAAAATAAAGTTTCAAAAGCAATGTCACAAACTCTTACGAGATCAATTATTGTACCTTTCTCCTAAAAGTAGCAGATAGTTCTGTAGCAAATATGAATCAAAGTCCACCACGATTTGGTTTTGCTCTGTACCAGTGCATCCTATTGTTTTTTTGGCTCATTCACCATACAGATATACTGTTGTATCAAATGTTACACAGCACCCTTCCTCTAAGCAAAGAGTTGCTACTAAATTCTGTTGGTTATACAAGAGAACCAGCTCTGGTATATTACCTTTCTTAATTATCTGAATACTTTGTACTTACTGTTTCACAGAACTGTTCAAGTGATGAAGAGTACGCTGGAATTCAGAATCTTGAATAGTTTCAGGAAAATGGTTGTTCCCACTTCACAGATGACTCCTCTTTTTTTTTCTTTACTGAAGGCTGTAGAGCAGGTGTGACCTGCAAGACAGCCATTTAGTCAGTCACCCCAGCAGCTACCTCCCCCATTTTTTCCAACATGCCCATATTGAGTGGTGCACTACACTATTAATTTTGGTCCAGGTTGATAAGTAAGCATAGCTTTCTGGTTGATAAACTGCTTAGGAGTCTGCTTTCTGTGTCTCATTCATATTCTGCCATTTTTTTTAAGCAAGATCATTTCTACTAACACTGAAAAAAATGTTCTACCAGGAGAGGTTTAGGTTGGAAATGGGGAGACATTTCTTCTCAGACCAAGTAGTCAGGCATTGGGATGGGTTGCCCAGAGAGGTGGTGGAGTCCCTGGGGGTGTTCAAGGAGAGGTTGGACCTGGTGCTTGGGGACATGGTTTGGTGGGTGACATTAGTGGTAGGGGAGTGGTTGGACCAGATGATCTTGGAGGGCTTCTCCAGCCTTAATGATTCTATGAACTGGACTACACAGAAGATGCACCTTAATTCCTTTGGTAAATCTACTCTTTTAGCAAGGAATAATGGAATACATGGCTATGAACTGAAGTACAATCGGTTCTGTCTGAACATCAGGAAATAGTTCTTTACTATAAGGGTGAATGAGCACTGCAACAGGTGGCCTAGAAGTTGTAGTCTGCCAAACAGATAATTGAAAGCTGTCTGGATGTGGTTCTGAGCAACTGGCTGTAAGTGGCCCTCCTTGAGCAAGGGGCTTAGACAATTTGGTCTCCAGCACTACTTTTTAACCTCAGCTATTCTGTGATATGAACAAAGGAATGCTGAAAGTAGATAGATTCGTAGAGAATTGACTTACACAGTGCCAGAGGTTGGGAGAATTGTGAGAGGCTTCCCTCTTCATATGTCACTCTCATGATAGAGAAACACAACCAATGTTGAAGATTTTTTCTATTAAAAAAGTTGTATCTTTAGCTCATTTGAAAGCAGTTGATATTATCTTTCTCCTGTCTCACATGACTCGCTAAATGGGGGCTAGCTTGACATGCAGTCCAGCATCACATCACTTTGAGCAGTGAAACAAGTATAAGAGCTATTTCAATTTTTGCTAAGATGCTTAAAAAAACGCTCCACCATGACAGAAGACTTTATACCCTTCCCCCAAGCTTACTAACAAAAACTAAGACAAAAAAATCTTGTTTCTGTATAGAAATGTGATGTTATTTTGGAGTTGTAAAAGTGTATTTTAGATGGACATTTTGTAACTAAGATTTCCTTAACCAATTACAGCTCACAGAACAGACACTATAATACAAGAGCCCTCTGCAATGTTATACACATCACATACATATGTAATCAGTATACAATAAAGATATGGCATTTTTAAGAATGTTACAAGTTGGCTTGTTATTTCTTATGCTTGGTTACTGTTACCTCTTTCTTTCCTCAACACCTCAGCTTCCCCATTGCCACGGTTGTCACTGTGTTATGAAGATCAGGGGGGCTGCAGCACCTCTCTCGTGAAGACAGGCTGAGGGAGCTGGAGTTGTTCAACCTGGAGAAGAGAAAGCTCCAGGGAGACCTTATAGTGGCCTCCCAGTGCCTAAAGAGGGCCTATAGGAAAGCTTAGGAGGGACTCCATCAGGGCATGTAGTGATAGGATAAGGAGTAACGATTTTAGAGTAAGAGGGTAGATTTAGATTAGATGTAAGGAAGAAATTCTTCGCTCAGAGGGTGGTGAGGCCCTGGCACAGGCTGCCCAGAGAAGGTGTGGATGTCCCATCCCCAGAGGTGCTCAAGGCCACCGTGGATAAGGCCCTGTGGGACCTGATGTGGTGGGAGGTGTCCCTGCTCATTGCAGGGGCTTGGAGCTAGATGGCCTTTAAGGTCCCTTCCAACCCCAGCCATGCTATGTCTTTTAGTGTCTTTACTATTTTCAGCTTCTTCAACCACAAGGAATGTTCCTCAGTTCCATCCATGAAATTTGAAAACAGAGCATTTAATCCAGAAGTTGCAACTGGAGACCTTACTTCCTCGTTATACCAAGCTTCTTTATTGTCCCTGAAGGTGTCAGAGCAAGATCCCCTGCAAAAAGCTATCCTGAGCACAAAGACTTCTCTTTTAAAGACTTGTTCCCTGCTATACCCACAACCTGCAAGTAACATCATTTCTACTGGCATGACCAAAGGTCAGTATTCAGTTCTCTAAGAGTATTGTGAGGTACAGTGCTGGTGTTGAATATATCTAGAATAAGCACTCCTTTTTCTACCTTGTCTCATTCAGAATGATATTTAATCAATACTTCAGTAAATCTAGACTTCCTTTTTTAATTTTGACATATATTATAATAGACAGAGCTAATTTTGAGCTAATTTTAGGCTTCAACATTAACTCTCATAGCAATTTTAATCTAACACTTCCAACCATTGTTTCTTTTCCAAAGTTACAATGGATTTTAAGCATATTTCTTCAACTGCAATTTGATTCCTTGTCCAAGCAAACCCAGTGGCACAGCTGCACTATCCCTTGGTCTCATTAAGCATTTATAATTTTTACAGAATCTAAGCAAATACTACTGGATGTCACATTTTGGTGAAAATTTGATCACCAAAGGCAGGCCAAATCCATTAAAAGGTATTGTTCATGTACAGCATTCTTGAATTCTTGCCCTGGAATGATCTGTGCTCATTCTGTTCCTTGAGTTTAAAGCTTGTTTAACACATTAACCAAATTTTCATCTTAAATAGGACACAGATCTTCTTGTTCTATGTATGTCCTCTTTGAAGTCTACTGATTCCTGTGTTAAGTTCATGATTAAAAGCTTTCATTTTTGTTTCATTTTCATATTGTGACAACACAAACCTGTATTTCCCTTGTCCTCTGCATACAGTATGACCATGAGTTTGAAGCCTGCACAGTAAGTAAATGTTGCTGTTACAAACATACCTCTCTTCTCCAACCTGCCATTTTAAAATCCACTCTCAAAACCTGGGGAGACTCAAAAACAAAAAATAAAATTTAAACTATTCTATTCAGACTTCAGGCTATTTCAGGTGTATTTAGGATTATCACTAAAATGTCTCCTTAAGCATATAGTCATATTATAGAACTAACTGAAACTGAATTTATGATTTTATTATTATTATTATTTTTAACTATTTTGAGAAAAACCTTGCCCTAATTTAAGATAAACAGGACCTCTAAGTTGGAACAGATACACTGAATAAGCTATATCTCCTATATTGAATATCTCCTTCTCTGGAGATATTCAAGGCCTGTCTGGACGCTTACCTGGGCAGCCTGATCTGAGGAACCTGCTTTGGCAGGGGGGTTGGACCCGATGATCTTTTGAGGTCCCTTCCAACCCCTACAGTTCTGTGGTTCTGTGATATCATAAAACTAAGCTAGAAATAATGTTAGAAACTCTGATGCAAGCAGGAATATTAAAGAATAAAGATTTTCTTCTGGTTTAGTTTTCTAATCTACTTTTCTCTGATCTTAATTCTGCTTTTGCTACGAGACTTCATTAGTTGCTGACTTTACCTGTGTTTTTAACAGTAACTTCAATTGTTATTTCCTAAATTTCTTCCTTTCTACGTGAAAAGCTATCACCAAGTCAAATACTTTGGGAACAAATGCTACAGATATTCAGCTGCGACATTACATGCAAAAGGATACAAAAATTTTCAGCCTAGTTTATCCTCCTTCATGTTGAAAAGTGCTGAAGTGGAAATGTAGAAAAACAGATGGTTTCTGCAGTTAAGTACAAAAACAGGGTATCTACTTCACCTCAGACCACGGTGCTGAGGAAGATTCATTCTACAGGACATGAACAGGAATATATATATATATATGTATACATACATTAAATATATATATATTTAACAGGCCAGCTATACTTAGGCTTTAAGGCAACGTAGAGATACATACTGTACCTACGAGTCTTATTTGTAGATGGAGAAACTTTGTGGGATGAGAATTTCTCATCCCAGGAACATTAGTAGTATTTCTCTGAACAGGAGTAGCAAAGTGCTACAAGCAGGCCTACACTTAAGCCAGTTAACTTCCAACAACAAACTCTTCATATCCTTTTATAAGTAAGAGGAAAATTTTTCAAAAGACAAATTTACAGACAAGTCCAAACTTTATTTAAACTACAATTCTGAACAATTTTAAAATTACTAAACAAGTCACAATAAAAAATAAAAAAGATTAAGACAGAAAAAGAACAGTGCAGCAAAACTGAATAAAAGAGGATTCAGTTCCAGCTGTTTGAACTGCCACAGGCAGAAGTTAGCATACCTATCCTAAAAGGCAGAGTGTCAAAAACTATTTTACATTTTTATACACTTTCAGAATTTGTGAAAGTAGTGATCTTCCATATGCATTTGTATACATGGAGTTTACATATGCGGGTATCTTCGGATCATTTTCACACACTTTGAACTCCAACAGTTTCTGTAAAATAAGAGCATACTCATTACTGGCTAGCAACTACAAGGTATTGAACACAGCTCTTGACCACACTTCATCTCCATCTAAGTATCCATTATTTATTATACCCTTGATGAAATATTTGATCCTCACCTCTCCTGCACAAGTACTTTGAGAGCCTACTTAAACAGCTACAGATATCCCACATACACAGATGAAGAAAGTCTTAGTTGCTAGCTACTGATTTTCTGTGACGATGCATTCTTATACAGACCATTTCTGCACCATGCACCAGACTGACATGACACACTTCTGCTACCTTAACTATGACAAAGGAGTGATGATGGGCACTGCATGAAATGGAAGGGAAGATTTTTTTTCCAATCACACTAATCTTGAAAGTCCTATGCTGTCATTAGAACTGTAGTAAAAAGTTTTCATCAGCTTAGACTGTTTGCAGAATTGGGACTAGCTATACAAGCAGAAGCCTCCTACCATAGGAATACTCAGTTCATGCATTTATACACATACTTTCCACTAAAGAACTATGAGCCCAACAATGTATCAGAAGACTGATACCATAAATTGTCACGGCATCAGTATCACATTGCAAGAAAAGCAATTTTGACATACATTGCCATGAAGTTTTTGGAGCTACAGAAATAGTTTCATGAAATCAACAATGGAAATTTTTATTACTGTCACACACCCTAAAGAATTTTTTCTACCTCATGGCATGGTTTATATCAGAAACATTTTCTTTTCTCTTAAGAGATATTTTACTTTTCCAAGAAGTCTCTAGAGCTTCCCTATTACAAACACTGAGCAATCTGTCAGCAGATTTTATTAAGCATTCAGATACTACCAATTAGATACTAGCAATTAAAACTTAAAATATTAAACCCAAGCTTATATAACAAAAAATAAAAATGCTTTTAATAAGTTTTAAAAACATGAAGTTACACTGTGCATTTTATATGTTAATTTTTATGAGTTTTAGGCACAGAATCTACTGGAAATACACAGAAGGGACATGTAAGGCAAAACCCTTCATATCAATGCATTATTTGCCAATGCATGATCATATAAAAGGATATGCTTTCTGTACCACTGTGATTTCTTACTTCAGCCAATGACAACAAGATATGTAAATTCTAAGGCCATTTCACGATGTTTTCCCAATATGTGGAGATGATTTAGAAAATAATCCCTACCTGGTTCTTTCAAAGTTTGGGCATCTCCTACTAGTTCTTCCTCTTGGGCTCTACCTCCATCCAGTAACTCGTCAGACAAACTGTTGGTTTGGGCCTCCGATGCTATTTTCTTCATTAAATCTGCCTTTGTAACGGATAAAGCAAAACTCAGAATTCTAGATAATTCTTACTGTTGTCTTGATGATAATCAAGACATTTAAAGCATGCACTTCTAAATAACAACAAAAAACAGCAAAGTACCTCTGAATAGACTGCAAGTTTAAGGGGCAAGTCTTCAACTTTCACAAAGTCATCCTCATCAGATTTTTGACTTATATTTCCAGAACCAGCTTCCTGTTAATAAAAATAGTGACATTTAGTGCCACTGTTTTATTTTCACTCCAAAACTAGAATTTTTAACATTTTAAGCAGTACGTCAAAAAGAAATGCCCACATCAAATTTGCAGATGACAACTAAACAAGACCGGAAACAAGAAATAACACTGAAATAAAAAAAAGCTTTTAATTTTTCTTAGATGTATCCCAACTGAATTATACGTACATATTCATTCACTAATACAGGTGACTCTGTATCAGGACTGCCAGCCATGGAGCTTTCAGAACTTCCAGCAGATGACTTGTTTACCACGCATGCTGTATCTAGCTTTTGAGTTTCATTCCCTGGTAACGATGAGCTCATTTCTTCTGTTTTCACACTGGCTGTTATAAATGATTCTGGGGCGTTGACTGTTAAAGGTGGTGTGTTCTCCATGACATTGAGGTAATGAGGCAGAAGTGTAGCTTCATCTTGTTCACCTAAAACCATAAAATTTCATTTTAACTAGGTAGGAATGGTAAAAGACTCTGAGTGTATAAAAAACAGATTATATTTTTTTTCCTTAAACAAATTATGATTCAAAGCTACAAATAAGCAATGAAAGTGAAAAAGTGAATTAGACCCTCAGACCCACACAACTTATTGAAATAAAACATGAGTTATTTGTAGAGAGTGCCATACACTATGGTATCAGCAATTATCATAGGACAGTATCTGATTTAAAAACTTCTGACTTGATAAAGCATTTTTTATTTTTTAAAACCAACTCCAGAACTGTAAGGCCTACTGTTAAATACACCATCTAGGTATAAGGAGATTCAGAACAACAAATCCCCTAACATTTTGACACATTCTTGTGTTGATGTTGAATCTATTCAAATTCTGCTTTTAGTCTAAGAAAGATAAAACCCCAAACCAGTATTTCCAACAAAAGGACACAGAAAAAGCAGGAGATTACAGCTAGAAATAACATCCATACCAGTTGGCTGTTTTGACACAGAAAATGATTTCTCAGTTCTTAATCAGTTACAACCCAGCATAAATCTTCAAAATATAAAATTATTTCAATTGCTAGTAGATGGCAGTAGCAGGAAAAAAACATGTACTAGACAAATCCAAACAAAATCCTGTAATAGACACACTATATAGCTACAATTGTCAGTGGCTGCAACAATTACCTGAAATTCAATTAAGTGTTAAACATCAAAAACTGTAACGCATCTACCTACATAAGATTATTTCAAGCTTCCTCTTTAAAAGATTTGCTACATTTATATTAACACAGATGCATTAAGCCAAATGACAGTATCATGAGAAAAAACAGCCCAACAAACTCTTGCAAGTTTGGTCATCATCCTCTCAATTATCACTGTCCCAGATAATTCTCACAGTATGCAATTCATATAGAATTGTTAATCTCTCCATTCATACTGGTCTTACCTTTTACATTAGCAGATTCTTGTTTGGATGACATAGTATCACTGCCTTTTGTTTTATTCAGTTCTTGGTTTGGAGTCTATTGAAAAGGTGAAAATGAATTAGAACAAGTTCTACTAACCAGTTTTGTAGCTTATTGCATAATTCACTCTTCCTTGGTAATTAAAAACCACATTGTACACTTATTCAGTGTTTTTGTCTTAACTAGCATGAAATAAAAATATTCGGTTCTACTCTTGGAAATAGAATTCAATCAGTTGGTCAACCACCTATTAATACTGATACATGTGTGTAGTGGGTTTACCTGGCAAGGTTTTGGTAGCAGGGGGCCATAGGGGTGGTTTCTGTGAGAAGGATCTAGAAGCTGCCCCATGTTTGGGAAGGTCCCCATTGTTTTCCAGAGCTGAGCCAATAAGCGATGTTGTTTTGCGCCTCTGTGAGAGCATATTTAAGACAGGGAAAAAAACGCTGCGCCAGACAGCAGCTGGGAGAGTGAGGAACAGCCTTGCAGGCGCCAAGGTCAGTGTAGAAGGAGGGGGAGAGGTGCTCCAGGCGCCGGAGCAGAAGTCCCCTGCGGCCTGTGGCGAGGACCATGGTGAAGCAGGATGTCCCCCTGCAGCCCATGGAGTACCACGGTGGAGCAGGGTTCCACGCTGCAGCCTGTGGAGGAGACCACGGTGGAGCAGGTGGCCCTGCACCGACGGAGGCTGCCGCCTGTGGAAGACCCCTGCCGGAGCAGATTCCGGGCTGGACCCGTAGCCCGAGGAGAGGAGCCCACGCAGGAGCAGGTGATCTGGCAGGAGCTGCTGCCCGTGGGGGAGCCAGGCTGGAGCAGTTTTCTCCTGAGGGATGGACCCCGTGGTACGGACCCATATCTGGAGCAGTTCTGGAAGAGCTGCTGCCTGTGGGAAGCCCACACCGGATCAGTTCATCAAGGACTGCATCCCGTGGGTGGGACCCCACAGCACAGGGGACGAGAGTGATCGAGAAGGAGCGGCAGAGAAGAAGTGCTGTAGACTGAGCAGAACCCCCATTCCCCCGTTCCCCTGCATCGCTCGGGGGGAGGAGGTGGAAGAGGGTGGATGGGGGGGAAGGTGCTTTTGGTTTCTTTCCTTTGTTTCTCGCTTCTCTCACTTGTTAGTAACGAGGAATAAATCTTACTATCTTCTTATGCTGAGTCTGTTTTGCCCGTTACAATAATTACTGCGTGATCTTCTTGTCCTTATCTCAACCTTGAGCCCTTTTCACATATTTTCTCCCCATTCCTCTTTGAGGAGGGGGAGTGAGAAAGCGGCTGTGGTGGAGCTCGGCTGCCCACTCGAGCAGAACCACGACAATGTGTTTTATCTGAACATGTAATTTTAATTTTTTTATTTTTTATTTTTTTGCTATGGTAGTTCCCAAATAAACCTTCTGGTTCCACTGGAAATACCTAATGTTTTAGCTTTTAAGGCACAAAATGCTCTATAAATTGCCTAAATGTTAGTAGCTTTGAGTAAACCAGAGTTTCAAAAGACTCAAAACTCCATTTTGTTAATTCTTTGCATGTCAGTAAATAAGTCTCCAAAACCAGGTCACACACATCCAGGTGTTTTTAAGGAAGCTAACAATGAAATAGCAATAACAACCAATAACATTTCACCACTGTTCTGGAAAAAAATATTACATACCTTGTAAAAAGGAAAGACAAATCAAAGACATGTTAAAATACAAGTGTCAATGTCTTCTGCAAATTAATGCCCAATAATTACCTTGATGTCAGCAAGCACAGAAGAACAAGTTAACAGCGTAAAACTTTTTTTTTTTTTTTTTGATAGTTTACCTTTCCTATTGCTTATGTTTTATCTCTGCAACAGCAGACTTAAACATGCATGTGTGTGTGCACATCCATGCTGGCATCAAGTATGCCAGCAATAAATTCAGGCAGGCAACGAGTAGTAAGCTTTTTTTTTTTTTTTTTTTAAATATAGCAACCATTGGTTTCATTTCATCTCTTGCTTTGTTTCTCTACCTTTATCAGTATGAAGTGTGCTACAATATATTTTTCTGAAAGGTTACACACTGACTTAGCTTTCTTGTGTTGTGTTTACAACTTTGGTGATACCTGTTCAGTTTCAGTTGCTGTTTCACTGCTAGCTTGTAGTGATGTCTGCACATCAACAGGTCCTTCCTCAAATTCTATTTCTTCATCTTCATTCTCATCTTCTCCACTGCCATAGTTAGTCAGAGCTTGGGTTTCTGCTTTTGATAAGCCTAAATGTAGATCAACATAAAACCGCCTTCATATTGGATCTACATATTAATATAACTAGCTGTTATTTTCTCAGTAAGAACTCTTACTGATGCATCTGAAAGAGTAAGATGGCTGCAAAATCCAAATCCCTTTAAGGGATTTACTGCAGTCATCACTTGCAACTCTAAGGTCAAAACATTCCTTTAAATTACAATCCAGTGATGACATATTTTCCACTATTCGTATGCTCCACATGAGCCATATTATCAAAAAATATTTCACACCAATACAGTAGTATTTAACTTATTAAACAAATTGGTGTTAAGAATGTAAGTAGGGGAAACCAAGACACGAGTTGTTGGTTTTTGACAAACAGGACAGAATTGATTAAAAAACATGCAAGATTATTAAAAAATATGAAAAATAAGCATATTCAAACATTCATCTAACTGAAAAGTTGCATAGAATTTTGGCAGCTTTCACATTATTCAGCTCAAAGCTTGAGAAACTTCAAGTTTGAAACAGGATAGGCAACTTAGCAAGCTATGAATACATTTCCAACATGTGCTTCTACGATATGCAGTAATTAGAAAGAGCAAAAGCTCCTCTTATCGGAACGTTTAACCCTTGACAAGGTATTAGTAAATACCATACTGGAAAACTTTCACTGGAAAAGACCTGACTAGAAAGCCTTTGAAGGAAGATGTTACAAAGCAGCACTTCATGAAATTTCTGTTGTAAAATTAGCTGGTCAAGACCACGGTGAAAGCACTGACTAATGAGCTATAAAAAGCACTTACTTATAGCCACTGGGGCACTCTCACTTTCTTCATCTTCCTCTTGGTCAGAAGCATCAGACTTAATGCTCTCAGGAACTTCATTACCATCATACATTTCTGAGCTCTCTGCTGGTTTCACAGTTTCAGTCTCATCCTTGTCCTAGGAAAACAAAGAACATCCTGTGATTTCATGTTTGTTTATCTACAGATTAAGTTATGGTTCCTGCAAAGAATCACCTTTTCCCCCCACCTCAAAATCAAACACCTGCAGGCTAAAAGCTAACGTTTAAGAAGGATGTAAGGCCTTGAAATAAATGCTGCAAAGGTATTTCAGAACCTACTAAGAGATATCACACATCATTCAGACTATCATCCATAAAGGACACCATAACTGATTATTTCATTATCTGAAAAGGCTCATATCCATTGACTTTCTAGCTTTAAGCATTTTTCCTTCAGTCAGGTACTTCATTAACATGAGGAGGTGTAGAACACTTGCATTGTTACTGTCTAGTGGTTTCTTTTCACTCCTAAATGACCTCTAGTAGATATTAGGAGTATTCCCTAACACTTCTTTGAATTTCTTTGACAAGAGCTACTCAACAGTTTCTCTGCTAAATGATTTGCTAAATACCTTAAGTGAGAAGTTTCTGCTCAGTCTATATGAACCCAAGATAAAGCCCTGAGTTTGACTCCAAATCTTGCAGCACTCTTCTACATGAAAGCAATCAAAACAAGTAATATATAGATTCCCACTTGCACTTCCTAAGCAGTATAACAGATGCCCGAAACCCTAGAAGAAAGCACTGACTCTAGACCTATACATATGCATATGATATCTAGGATAGCATTCACACTATTTTAGTGCATCATATATCTTATTCTTGGTTGGAAAAACCCAAACATTTCAAACTAAACAAAACAAAATTTTAAAAACAACTCCTCTCCCCTACCACAATGATTTTTAATGGTTTTCAAAACAAACTTAAAGGGAAAAAAAAAAAGGATGTTTCAGCTCCTAACATTTAGTAACTCAGAAAGCACACGAAGCAACTCCAAAGATCTCAACTACGTGCCCCAATGCAGAACATCTGTCTTCTCTTCAGGATGAAAAATAATTGAGTAACATTACAAAATAAAACATCCACTACTAAAAGTAGCTGAGCACCATCTTTATTTACTGCCCTCATTATTTGATTTTTCAAAGAATGACTGCATTCTCAGTGCTTTGAGCCGAAGATCAAATCTGTTAATAAGATGACTTTGGAATTTTTTTTTTCCAAACATAGAAAATAAATACTAAAATGAAAAGAAAGTTGCTACGCTAAAGCAAATAAAGCATCACAAATTACTCCATTTCATGTTGAACGTTACACGACTGAACTTTGTTCTTTTTAGACTTTACGTAATAGTTCACCAGTAAATAAGAAAAGTATGTTTAATGCTGTCTTTGCTAACCTTACCGCACTTGTTGAAAGATAACAAGATACTGTTTTGTAAGAAATTCATCAGTGTTTACACTGACAATGGTTTTGCAGTAGTAAATGGAATAAAAACCAGAACAACTAACGAACCAATATCCAAGTTATGTTACTGAAGGCATATGATAACAGAGACTTACTGATTAAGACTTTTTTTATACTTATTTTCCAGACTGGCAACTCAAATTACCAAAGGGAAGTTATAATTTACTTTGATAAAGTAAATCACTAGAAACAACATAGGAAAAAAAAACAAGATGTTTAATGAATTTATAAACACTAAGAAACGGGCAGCTTACAGCTACTGGATTTATATGATAGGAAACAGTAAGCCTAAATCATCTGTGAAATTATCTGATGAATAAAGACAGTTGAGAAGCGTAAACATACTTTGTCCTCATCGACATCTTCAGCAGATGAACAAACATCCACCTGGAGACCTTTTTTTGCCTAGAAGAAACACAAACTGTCTTCAATTCTACACTGAAATAAGTTTGAAATACTGAACCAAACTAAGGCTTCATGGAAGGCTGCCTGAAATGCAGTCTTCCCGAGAACTGCTATCTGGCTAACTGTGGTAAGCCACGGGGAATTCTAGACTATGAGATACTTGCACAGATGTCTTCACAATTTTAGAGTTGCAAAATATTGCAAGAAGTATGCTACACCTTTTTCTTTTAAAAAGCATGTGTACACAGGCTATTTCTCTAGACTGTTGTTGAATCTTACTTAACCTATAGAATTAGGTATGCCACCTCTAATCAAAGAAAAGAGCTGTGTTTTTCAGCACGGAATCTAAAACCAGTTAGTTTACTGAACTCAAGACAGTCACAAAATGGAGTAAAATCAGATGTGCCTGTATCAGGATCCTGGATCTGAAAGCTATGAGAAGATTATATAGAGATATTTGTATGATCTGTACAAAATATCCAGGACCTACCAGTTCTGGCTCACCTCAGCCCCCACTGAATCTGAATTTATGTCTCAGCAACAACACAGACACTGAACTTTAACCCAAATTCACTGACTTCCACCAGGAGATGAGACAAAACGACAGATCTAATTTGGCTCCATGCATTCTTATGGCATGGTATAAACCAATCCTTTATGTAAGAGGATCCAATGACCCACTTCAGATAACACAGGAAATCATATCCAAATCTCTCTCAATTCAGATCATCTCTTAGACTGTGGAGCTGCTTGTAAAGGAGCCAGTTTCACACTAGCTACAGTACCGGCACATCTAAGTTGAGGTATACTGAAATTAAGTTGATGCTATGGCTAAAACCACAAGTTCATAGTTGAGGACAGATTCACAGTATCTTCTGTTGTCATTTTAAAGTATGAATGACTTTATAGATTATTTTTTTTTCTATTTGTATTTCTAAAAGAAAGCTGAAAGGACTACACAAGAAGAAACACCGAGGTAGATACACAATTAAGTTAAGAGTTATATGAACAAGAGCTCTTTTAGCATTTCGTTTGTAAGCAGTTTGCCTTACTAAAAAAAAGTTACGTTTGTAAAAACTGCAGGATTGCAATAGAAAAAGTCACAAAACATGTTTAATACTGTAAAGGGTGACAAAAGCAACTAAAAACTGCATTGTTAGAGTAGAATACGTAGTACAATCTCACATATTTTCAAAGATACATGTGTACATATATTTTTTTTTTTACCCTAATGCCAGGAAGACATAGATGGTACATATGCCAACAAGCCAACTGTTTGAAGAATACCTAGCTGTAACAGTGTTATAAAAAGCTGGTGCCTTAATAAGCTACCACAAGGAAACCTGTAGGAATAGCTGAAAACACAATGAGCCAGGACACCTGTATGTCGAAATACTTGACTACTTGATGGCCCCAGATATTAATATTATTTCATCACTTGACTATTCTGCCTGATGTGCACATATAACCATTAAATTACATTTCCCATTTATAAAGTCTACACAACTAGACATCTGTAGCAGAGAATCAATAAATTATGACCACACAGAAAAACCACACCACAACCACCACCCATATATACAACATATAAAACTAAGTTAATCAAACAAGTTTAGGAAATACAGACATCTACGAAATTTAGAAAAGCTAAATTAAAAATAAATAAAACTAACCTCTTTAGCATAAGACTGTATCTCTTCAGTTGTTTCTATTTTTCTTTTACACCTCTGCTTTACAGAAATACTGTTGCTGTCCAAGTCTTGCATGAGTTTAAAGAAGGCTAATTCATTAAATAACACCTCAGAAATCTCCACAAGAAGATCTTCCCCACAATCTTTTAGTTTTCTACCAGCAAATTTTGCCAGTGAATCCTATGAAGAGAAATACTTCAGTTTTTGAAACAAACTTTCAAACTTCAAAGACTAAGTACTTGTCATATTCTTAACTCTCAAAATTACTTAAGTATTAAAAATAAAATTACAAACTATTATAAACAAGTTTAGTGTGTTAAACAGCTTTCATGTAGAATCTCTAGTACCATAAAACAGAACTTATCAGATTACTGATTCAATCTTCATGTTTGTAGAAAAAAAGAAAACAGTAATTACTGATTTTCAGAAAATCACAAGGGCTATCACCAGAGTTGTAAAATATTGCTTTTGGGAATCTGCTTTTAGCTGATTATCTGAATTGCAATATAGTATTGCAAAACAATATTGAAAAGCTACTAACCTGAAGTATACTGCCGAGTTGCTTATGAAAGAACTTCACAAATTCTTTACTTTCATCATTCTGTTGTGTAAGAGTCAAGACCATACGTCTTACTGATGTCAGCAATTGAGAAGAGCATACTTCATCCATGTGTTCCTAAATGTTACAAGATGAGCTTAGTTACCACTAAAAGAGAGTCAGCCCTCATCTCAAATATTGAAATTAATTTATTAAAAAAAAAAAAATGCACTCAAGGAATCTTACTGCAGAAATAGATTGCTTAGGTTCTAGCTTCCCTCACAAACTAAACTGGAACACAACTATAGCAGATACCATACCTCATTAATGACTGATCCACCATGACACACAAACTATCTCACTTACATGTCCAATACATACTAACATACTGGATGTATGTGTCATCTTGTACCATTTGAACAACTGTATTACTGTGTTACATGTGTATGAAAGTGTACCGTAAGATACCTACTGCTGTAGGCTTCTTTAAAACTGCAAACAAAACAGAAGCCCTCATGCAGTGAGGTGGTGGCATGTCAGTCATATAGAGTTTTTAAAATTGCAACTAATATCAACTAAGCACCTTATCACACAAACCTAAGCCTACACACTGGTCATATTATAAAAGGGAAGTTGAACTGAATGGAGATGACTTACGCATTTTACAACTCAACATTCTCTGCTCATCTTACAACTCAACATTCTCTGTTCCTTAACCTTGCAAAGAATTAACTGTGATTATTCTTCCTTCTTTAAAGAATTACATTTCTCTTCTGTATAGACAGAAGTTCACAAGTTCTCCAGAACTTTAAAGATAGTTGTAAGCATGAAGAATTAATGTTAATCAACAACAACAACTATTTTTCAAAAAATATCTCAAGTTAAATCGTATGTAGCAGTTCGGTTAGAATTTTCAGTTTTTCTGAGCAAATACTTCAGAAATACACTTCCAAACATTTCTATATGATTGAGTCAGCTCCAAACAAAGAAATCCCTGTTCTTGAAACCAAAGTCCACCAACCTTACGCAATCTAGAAACTTTACCATTTCTTCTTCCCATTAAAATCTCCACAGAATCTTTCAGTGGAGTATTTAATCCTTACTTCATTCTCAGCAGTATCTGCAACTTTGTACATATTGGCAGCTGTTCCTAAGATGTGCTACCCATTTTAAATAAAATGGAAACTTGAAAGATATTTGATGGTAAACTTATCTTAATAACAACTTAAAGTTATTTTTTACAAACCCATTACAAAATAAATCTATTATTTTGGATCTACTCTTCAAGTACTGAAACACATTCACACATGTTCAACAAAGTGCAAGCAAATAAGTTTGCTTTCGAACGGTAAAAAGAAGTATTATTAATTGAAATCTACTTTTATTGTCTTAAACACAGAAAGGCTTTCACCTTTTCTACTAATTCAATAGTAACAATATTCTTCTATGCAAGTGTAGAGCTTGTCTTATTCTCCTAATTCTTCAGATGTTCCTGAAAAGAATTCTTACCTTCAGAAAAGGAATGACCTCTTTCATAATGGCTTTAATCTGCCGGTCAAGCTGCTGAGTATCTATGCGAGGACATGGAACAGCAGAAGCTTCACTTGACTGTGGTGCAGAAAGACATTCACTGGTGCTTGGACCTTGTTAAAATAGAGCACACGTCTAAGTCATTCAACATTACTATTTGAGAAATATCATTTTCAAAAGATACATTTTCTTCTTTTAAAGTAAATCAAAAATTTGCTTAAGTATGTTAAGATTCTATGAAGCTTTGCTAAGTTTTCAATATAAACGAAGAGGAAAGCAAGTCAGCCAATTAAATTATTCTTGATATTTAGAATAATTATTTTCTAAAACTAAGCAAAATATGTACATATGTGCATACCTTCTAATTTAGCAGCAGTAGCACCCTGAAAATTACTAGAGCAGCCCTCAGAGTCAAGGGTACTTTCAGCTTCAATTTTCATACGCTCATATTCCCTCATCCTAGCCAAAGCTTGATCTAAGTGAATCACTGTGTTGCCTATATTTAGAATAAAAACACCTTTTAATCTAAATAAAGTTTTCAATGGATAGACAAGTAAACAGATACAAATTAGTTCAAAGCCATAGGTTTTTAAGTTTACACATAATTGCGGTTATATATTTATTTTTTTTTTAACATACACTTTGATCAACTCAAAGTGTTTCACAAGTGGCTAATTGCTCCAAGTTTTGTAATAAAAAACATGTAGTTACATATTATATCAAAAAGAAGTGCGCTATATAAGAGTTCACGATTGCAGGCATTTTTGGAGAGCACATGAAGGAATAATACTTGCAATGTTGTAAATCACATCATTCTTACCCAGGTCATCTGTGGCAAAGGGTTCAAAATGAGAAGATGTAGACATAGTACTCCCATTGTCTGCATCATTTGGTTCACAGTCTTGGCATGCTTCTGTAGGGAAGTTCTTGTCAAAAGTTTCCTAAAAAACATCAATCAGCTGAATACAGAGCATAACTGCACCATACTCTCACAGATGTGAGAATGAGTGAGCAATTCTTTTCAGGCACATGCTGTGGTATTAAGGGTTGTCACCAGGCGGTGTAACAGGTTTGTATCCTGAAAGCAAGGGTTTTGCCCCAGTCAGATAATTCTAGCATGTTTTTTTTTCTTCTCCAAATACTTAACTATAAACACATAAGAAGGTAAGCAGAGGCATCAGTAGTTTCTTAAATACAAAAATTCAAAAATTGCTTGAGAACCTTGTGTGTGTGATCAGTACTCACCTGACTTTATTCACATGAGGGTGGGTATTAGCTATTTTTGAGCATCAGTATCACATTTATTCCCTTCATATCCCCTCTGTGTTCTGTTCCTCCCTATCACATCACTAATTTTCTGTGTAAAGAATCCTTCCATGTCTAATCACTTCTGCACGAAGCTTCTCTTGCATACCTTCATTCAGAATTTTAGAATGTTTATTAGTTTTTGACAAATTCAGCCACTACTATGATTATTTCTGTACCCAATATGCATGTAAATTGAAAATACAGGAAAAGCTGACAGTAAATGAGCTTCTGAACTTGAAATTAAAACTTACATCATCTGTAGAAGCAAGGCTTTCACTGGGAGTGAGTTCAGAGTTAGATGCTATCCATGTTGCGGAATTCAGCGATTTTGTACATTTGCCTTTCTCATTGTTCTCAGATAAATGTCTTGTCACTATATCCTGGAAAAGATAAACTCTATACTGTATAAAAAAAAGAGTATTTAGATTTGTTCAATTCATACATAAGATCCGAAATTCTGTGCATACCTGTAAAGCGTATAGAGCCCTTTGTCTTAGGTAATCTGTGTTTAACAGTTGTAGCTCATGGAAAAGTTCAATTAGAAAGTGGGGACGAGACTCATTTTGAGAAATAAGAGTTGCAACTTCTGAATAAATTGTGTCCCGCAAAGCTTCAAACATAGAAAGATCGCTACCAGTTTCTGTAGGAGAAAAAAACAGAACTCATTAAGTTCTTGACATCCAAATGAAAGAAAACCGTGTTACATAAGCAAGTTAGACTTCAATCACTGTAGATTCCATTACATAGCTGCTTTCTTAAAGTTTATTCATCTCCTGAAGGCAACAAAGATTTGAACATGCTGAAATAATTACTCGATCCTTTAGGTACAAAATATAAAACATTCGTGTAGAAAAGGTTTTGTTCTTACTATCAAATATTTTTATAAAGAATTCCTTATTAAACAGAACATTACACACAACACAATGTTGCTTTCAGAACAAGTATTCAATACTGAAAATCAACTTTTAACATATACAAAACAAGACAACCAAAGGCCTCAAGCATATATAAATATTCTCTATTTTTGCAAGGGATAATCAAGAACATGAAGGAGATTCTAGACTGAATTCAGCCACCCCTCCCCACACAAGCATAAATCCTACATTCGCATACATTACCAAGGCTTACATAAAACCTCCTACCCTTAAGCCCAATTACATAGACACAAGACGACAATGTGATTCCTAGTAAGACTACTAACCCTTTGAAAATTAAAGGGATTGTCCTTATATTGCAACTTCTAAATTATTACACACATATTTGGACAAGAGTTGAATGGGAAAAAAAAAGTTACATTTTAAAACAACTCAGCTGAGTTTAACAGATGCATATTTGTTAGTATTCAAGTTAATGAAGTTATCAGTTATACAGCTATTGTTACTGCAAATAGTTTACCAGAATTTTTAAGCATAGAGGCAAGCTTTTTCAACCTGCAATAAGCCCTCAGAAATTGCTTCCCTTTGTCATAACTAAAATATAATAGCAGCTTTTACATATACCAAAAATGTCCACTGAAATTCATTTTTGTTGTAGAGTCTACCTGTGTATTTTCCACTCATAATTGTGACTGACCAAGAACATGATCAACATTATCCACAACCACAATTTAAAGTAGTATGTGTTGTTACATATCGTGCAAACTACAAGTTCTCTTGCCTCGTTTATAAAGAAGGTGCTGCAACACCTAGTTTTGAACATCTGCTAAACAGTCTGAGCTGTAGGATCAAAGCTAAGAGGAGGAAAAAAAAAAAAAAGAAGTAAGAGGACATCGTTGAAGCTAAGCAGTGAATGCATTACCTGGCACTTCAATGCATGCATTTCTGTTAGACTGCTGCAGAATTCTCCTAGCATGTGCTGTAGGAAAGTGGGGATAGACAGTGATAAACACAAAAATGCGCACCAGAAATAAAGACAGGGTCTATACAAAACAGCAGGAGGAAAACTGCTTAATCATCCAAATCACGTCAAAGCTGCTTATTGTGAAAACTTAACTGGTAAGAGTTTATTTTATATATACACACTAATAAACAGCTCTCAGTGTGGACACAGCTACATTGACAAAGCTGCACATCGTGCTGCAACAACTAACATATCTGCATCTTTCAAACAAAACAAGGTACTGGCAGAACCTAAGAAGACACAAAAAAGAATATTTTTATGATATAGACGCAAGAAAAGCAGTGCAGATGGCAAAAATGTAAGGGATTATGCAATGTTATAAGATTTAATTTGAATGATATTTGATAGAGCTCCTTTAAGCATGGACAGAAAGAAAACATGCATGCAGTACAGGATGTAATTAAAATGCTAAACAAAGTTGCATCTGTTGTGCAATTATCACTTTCCATAGAAATACCAGGAAATTAGTGAGGTTTTTGGTTGACTAGGTTTTTGTTTCACATTAAAAATAAATTAGAAACAAGCTGTAATCAAGTACCTAATCTACAGAGAACACCCAACAGTAGTCAATACCCATCTGTTACATGCTTTTGTTTACAGAATCTTTAGAAATTAAAAAGCCAAATCCACATGCTAAAGTGTATTATTGTCTTGTGATAATACATTGATTTTAAATAATATACTAGCAACTAAGGAGACCGTTTATACAAAGTTCACATGACCATAACTATTAAAACTCAGAAAACAATACCTGAAGACATTTCTGTAGATCTACTGTATTTAATTATTTTTTCTAATTGTTCCCGATTCCTTTTGCTGAACACCTTTGCATGAACAACCTCTTCAGAGTGTTTGCTTTTATTGCTTTTGCAGGGTTCACACACACTAGAAGCGCTTGCACTTTCATAACCTTGTGGGAGGGAATGGAAAGGGAATTTAAAAAAAGCTTACAATGTTTTATCACTGTTTTAAATAGGTTCAAGGACAATCTCAAAGATGCAAAACACCAATGTTGTTTCAGGTTTTCCTCTGTTCACTGAAGTGAAACAGCAGCACTAAATCCTCGATGACTGCAGTAGTACTGTCCCTCTCAGTAACTACATTCAGCTAATTCTGCATTTCACTGAAGTACCTCTTTCATCAAGTTGTTCAATTTGAACATGAAGACCTAATGAAGAGGAAGATTCTCCAGGCCACTTATTCCGTATCTTAATAAATCTGTATCCACTGTGCATTCAAATCATGGTTCCCAATAATTTATGCTTTTCATTTACTGAAATGCTCAGAAAGCATGTGAAATCAATTCTTAGTTCAGTAACATTTATTTCAAGAACGTATTACAGAAAACATTTATGGAGAATAAATTCTCTGTAATGTAGAGTTCACATACACCATGGCAAACACAACATGAATCAAGATTATTTTACAACCTACCAGTATTTTTGATTCTGCCTTTCAGCTGAGAACTCTTTCTCTTATTCTTCAATTTGGGTGTTTTATCTTTTGATGCCAAGCTTGCTTGTGCTGATGCTTTTCTGGATTTAAATGTCTTTGTCACAGTAGTTGGGTCTACTGGATCAGGCATGCTACTAAAACTTTCCAAAGACTCCTCCTCAAAGTCTCTTCTCCTGCTCATATCAGACTGATTTTTATGACCAGAAGCAACGTTTTGTACTGAAACTGGAAAACCCGCTTTCAGGTGAGATGGATCATCTTTTTTCATTTCTTGGCTATCATTAAGCCAAGTCGATCTTTTTTCCACTTCCTCTTCAGGTTGTCTGTGACTCCTTCCATCCAAAAGAAACAGTACAACATATTACAACATAATCTCTCAGATATTCTCAGCAGGTATTACCAAGCAAATACATAACTTGAATTATGGAAGAAGCTGTCTGCCCTAGCTACTAGTCATCAACTGAACACTACTTAAAAAAAAAAAAAAAAAAAAGTAGCAAGAACCCTACCAAACTGAAAACCAACATCTGAAGAAATTCACATTTCTCACTGATTTCAACCTGAATATAGTTATGCACTTTATGTTGTATGCAAGTAGTATTATAGGACAAAATAGTCTTAAAACAACATTCACTACTGTAGCATAAAAAAAAAGCCACTGAATTTACTCATCTCCCCTTGTCATTTCAAGACTGCTCATGTTCAAGACAGAGAAGTCTTCCTCCACTTATTTTTGCATCCAAAAGCTATTCCAATGCTGAAGTAAAGCTTAAAACATTCATAAAGTGATACATTAACTAATATACAGGGGAAAAAAAAACTGAAAAAAATGCACAAAAACCCCTTGAAACTGCAAAATTAAAGCTCGTCTTGTAAATCACTTGTTTTCATTATATTCCCTGAAAGAATGATGAATGCCCTTAAGTCCTGTGAGGCTGGAATGGGGAGTGATGAGACCACTTAAAGGAAAGTGGCACTGTTGCAATCGATACCTTGTTTTTTCTGCTCCGTTAGAGGGACTACTTTCAAAAGGTTTGGGGAACGCCATATACTCAGTTTTCCCAGAAGCATTATGATCTACAGGATGTTGCTGCTGCTCACTGCTGTGTGGGGAACCATTGTGTGCACAGTCTCCAAATCCAGAAGGAAACACTGGAACGTAGTTAATACCTACGAAGTAAACAAGAATGTTAGAAGGTACTACATCATTTGTCTGTGCAAATCTGAGACATTTTACAGCACCATAAAATTTTGGAACAAACCAATTGGTCAGTGAGCACCGGCACAATTTGTCCAGAGAAGCTGTGGATGCCCCATCCCTGGAGGTGCTCAAGGCCAGGCTGGATGGGGCCTTGGGCATCCTGGTCTGGTGGGAGTTTGGGACTGGGTGGACTTTAAGGTCCCTTCCAACCCAAATCATTCTATGAAAAATTCGGCAGAAAAGTAAGCAAAAACTTCTCTCATCCTGAAAACACTGCATAAATGAGGACTTATCTTAAGTGCAGGTTCCAAACATCACTAGATGCCACACATGCCATTACAATCCCATCACTGTACAGAAAAAAGTATTTTAAGAATACTCACACCTACAAGCAAAGGTAAAAATTACAAGTTCCAAAAGCAACCCACACCAGAGTTCTGAGAATGAAGACTATCAGTTCTTCAGTGACCAAACTGACACAAAAATTCCAACAGTACAAGTATTCACAGGGTCAAAGATGACATAACACTTATTTCAACTTCAGAATCTTCAAAGCAGTAGCAAATTGAACATAACTACTCTTCTGTGCAGACTTTGTATTATTTAAAATATGCTAAAACAGAAAATAGACCTGAGACTCTGAAAGCTACCAACTGTATTTATGCTCATTTTCTGAGAAAGCTAAAACACATTATTGTTTAAGACAACTTAGGAATTAGTTTTTTTTGTTGTTTGTTTTGTTTTGTTTTTTAAAAACCTGCAATTTTTTATTTTTTTTTTTTTAAAAAAAGAACACAGTAAAATACCTATTTTCCAATTTCAAATTCAGTGGTAAAAGATTTGGTGATGAAATTTGGAACACTGTATCCAAGTCAACACTCTATACATCTGATGCAAACAACAGTAACACATTATTTACAAGTATTTCAAACCATAACAAGTACTGAAATACCAAGAAGTGAGAAACTTCTGCTCATTCAAGTACCATTTAAGAACTTGAAGCCACAAAGTTCCAGCAAGTTCACATTAAGGTTTCAATTAAGTGAGGCAACAAATTTTTAAAATTCACTTTTTCACAGTTGTGGTAACACTCACCTGGAACAAAGGGAGAAAAATTGGTAAATCCTGGTATGTTAAACAGGTTCACAGGCTGTGGAGGAAAGCTGAACGGACAGCAAACAGGTGATGGAGGTGGTGGTGCACTACTGCCTCTCTCCTTTCTTGAAGGCTTCTCTTGACACTGTTGTTGTTCTTGCTGGCGCATGAGATCGTTTAACATTTGTTTCAACCTTGAAAACAAGAAAAAATAGGCACTTGGGGAAAAAACATCTCAAAGCTTAAACAGCACAAGAGAATAATTTGATCGAAATAAATCAATAGGATACTTGCATTATGGAATGACAACACCATACTAAAAATGCAACCATGCTTACAGAGCTCAACTATAATAATATGATGAGTTCTTGAATTGAAATTCCTTGACCCAACAGTAACTCTAGCATTAGACATAAGAACCACTAAGATTGCCTTTGATGGTCAGTCTAAAAGAAAACTGAATTATACTGAGTAATCTCAGATTCTTATTATTTCACCTGCCCCATATAACCATCACAAGTTAATATGCGTAAACTATGTTTTCAGTATGCACGTGAAGTGCTTCTCCATTTAGCTAGTCAAAAAATAACTTACTTAATCCTGAGTGACAAGCACAATTTAAAATCAACCGCTCTGTACTAGTGGTCATGTCCACAGCAGTTAAACATCCTTGCAAGAATGACAAGAAATTCACTCAACAAAAAAATAAGTAGGAAAATTAAATAGAAACAACGCAAGATGCAAAAATACTTGAAGCAATTGTCATTAAAGTATTACACGAAAGAAACAGTAAATACATGTCACTTATCAAATACAAAGCAAGGATGAAGATCTTGACATTTCCTGCCATGAAGTGACATAACTTGATAGTTATGTTTAAAAACACGATCATTTTTCAAGAGGTAAAAGTAGCATGTCCGAGTCAAGTACAATTTAGTAAAAATTCTGACTGACAACCCCAAGCAAAGCAAGTTTTCCCCACCATCTTTCTATAGCCATTAGAATTCATAATCCTGCTGGGTAGTCTAGCAAAAACTGAAGCCATAAAAGCAACATTCAAGGAAGCAATTTTATATCAAAAAGCCCAATAAAGCTATTGCAATAGGTTTTCAGTAAAGATGTCAATATTTGCATCTCTTCACTGATGATTATTCAAAAAGAACCATCTCAAAGCTACTAGAACACTCAAAAAAGTATATAATTTCAACAGGTTGCATTGATTCAGATGCTCAGTAGTCTCTTATTTAACCATTATCTCTAATCTCGTATTCTCTATTACCGAAGTATTTCAAATTACAAAGTATTACAAATTACTGAAGTATTTCAAAATACAGACAAACCTCTGAACATTATTCTGCTGCCAAGTCAGCTGAGTATAACACTGGTTTAACTGATGCATGATAAGATGTACTTGTGAAGATGCAACATTATTGGGCATCATACTGTAAGGGCCTGTAAGCAAAGTCTGTAGAAGACAGGAGAGTGCCTGTGGAAATAAAATACATGACAGGGACAGAGTTACCAAAGCCAGAAGTTATTGCTGGAAAGAATGCATAAAAAAAAAATAGAGTCAGAATGGTGAATTAACTCTTCATGCCTACCTGCTGGTCCTGCATCAAGGTCTGACAAATGCTGACACTAAATTCAAGTTGTTTCTTCAACTGATTGATCTGTTCTTGCCATTGTTCTTTTTCTTCCACATAAGAAACTTCAGACATCCACCGAAGGTTCTCCTGACGTCGCATACTGACATTTTGCTGCTGCCTGGTTTTAGACAATGGACGGTAATTCCCATCTGCTGAAAAAGGACGGACATTTTTCCACCTAAGGGAGGGATGGGGCAGAAAGGAAGAATGAATACAGAAGCTGACGTTTCAAATCTTTCCCTTTAATGACACTTCTGTTATTTGAATTACATTGCAGTTGTAAAAACAAACAAACAAAGTAACAGCCACCACTGTCAAAAACAAACACAACTGCTGAGGATGTTTCTGGATCTTTTTTTAGTATTGTCCAGTATTGATTTACCATAGATTCACAGATGAAAATAGAAGCTGTGCCTCTGACATCTTACTGTATTATGTTGATTGCTTCTAAACAGGCCTTATACATTAGTATTCATTACAGTTGTTTTGTTATCAAAAAGAGGAAAGCAATTGAACGTGCACACTACTTTTTATGTGGCATTTTCATTACAGCTCACACAGATTATTAATGAAATCAATCAGGTAAGCAAGAGTTAAAAACGTTCATGTTAATTAAAAAATAGCTAAGAAATAGTTTTCAGTGCTGCAAAAGCCAGAAAACAGAAGCAAAAGTTTAAGAACTGTTTTTTAATTCTGAGAATATTTTATTTTGAAAAGACTGAAGAATATCACAGCAAAAATTTTGATACAGATTATCTTCCACTATGGTGCTTAAAATAACAAGGCAATGTAGGGAAATACAATGCAACACAACCGGAGAACTGAATGGCAGACAACAATAGTGTGGAAACAGAAGACAATCTAGGTTAGTCATTGTCTTATCCTCTGTAACTACAGAGGATAAGACAAAAGTGCCACTGCAAACAACTCAGCAGCAAGTAAGAAGAAATTCCACTTGGTTGCACTAGGGTGCCTTTTTGATGCAATGCTTCTTCCACCCCTCCCAAATACGCCCAGACAAGCATCAGACCAACAAACAATGCCACCCACCTATCCTTGTTTTCTTTAAGAAAATACATGTTTTCTGGTACGTGGTTATTGGGATAAACAGAGAAACTGTCATTCGAACTTGACGCATCTTCTTCCTCCTCCTCTGCCTGATCAAGTCCATCAGAGAGATAATCTTCATCTCCATCCTCTTCATCTAGTGCACACTGGGTAGAGCCTCCCCAGGTAGCCATTGTCCTACTAAATATTGGGAAAAAGAGGGCTGTTTGTGAGAGGAGTATTTCCTCAATTTATGACAAAATATTAAAATGATCTCTTGCCAATTACAAGTCTATCAATTAATCAAACTGGAAAAAAATCATTTAAAATCATTTAAACATTATCTCACTAGCACAGATGAAGCTGGTATTCTTCCAATAGTGTTGAGTAAAATAACTGGAAAATTACTACCACTGCAAGTGGTGTAAAGATGAGGAAACTGAGCATTTGGCACACATTTCTCTCTCCTCTCTTCTGGTGAGCAACGGAGATTGAATATGCTGGGAAAACCCACAAACAGGGCAAGCTGCCAACTAACAGTCACTTTAGAAATCAAGAAAATAATTTACTGCTCTATTATATCATGCTCTGACAATGCTCAGACAAAAATCAGGAATGCCTCAAGATCGAAACCTCGCTAAACAGAAGCGCCCACTGACTGTTACAAAGAGTGATTCATGTTCTTACTTTTCTGTCCTGCTTTGCTGTGGAGTATGCTGAGCTTCTGATCCCTCACTTTTAACAGAGGCAGCAACAGTAGATATTGTTTCTGCCAGCTCTCTCTTCCTCTGATGTTCAGCCATTAAAGCTTCAAGTTGCTTTCTTCTCCGTCGCAACTCTTCTCTCAGAATCTCATGTCTTCTCATCTCAGACCATAACTGTTTCCAATAAAAAGGACGGCATTCAAGTGTAAACAAAACAAAATAACTCAGTTTATTTTATTTTATTTTATTTTTAACAACATGAGACAAGTTATCCTATAATGCTCATCTGGAAGACAAATTCTGAAGTCCTCCTTTTGAGGAAGCAACGTGCAGCTTTTTTTAATGATAACAGAACACGCGTTTCTCATTCAGCCTCATCTAAGTTGTTAAAGTGAAATTTATGAGGAATGCTGATGATGTCAGAGAACGTCACTTAAAAAAAGGTATTTTTCAGATAATTGTTTCTGATGTCTAGTCCCACTGGAAACAATATCTTCCTCCACATCTACACGTACTACCATAATTTTCAGATCAAAAGACAGGATAATACCCAGATCTGTAATTAAGATGAATTTGGGGGGAAGAGAGGAAAAAGTATGCAAAACATACAGTAAATTTCAAATACTGCTATAATTTCCTTCACAGATGACTTGCCTGTCATATGCCCTATCAAATGCTCAAAGCATAAATTTAAAATTCATTGAACTTCCCCATTAACATTCAACAACTGCTACCTTTGGGCAAAGATCTTTTGCTAGTTCAGGTCATTATTTACTTCTTTCCACACTTTATTAAACTAGCTACTACTCTACTCTCCAAACAAAGTACTCAAAAATGTGTCCAAGCTACCTAGAACTTTTTTCCTTTTTAAGCATCCCCTCTTTTTTAAGTCTAAAAATATCAAGTATGAAATACCTCATTGCCAACTGGTACAGATTCATCAAAGTCAAGTAAAGGCTTGCCAGCCATGTTGCACTCATTCATGGCTGGAGTTGAGGCTGCTGGTGAAGTTTGCCTATTTGCTGGGCAGTTACCCAGGCCAGCTGACAACTGAAAGAGAAAGCAAAAGACTAACTTTCTAAAAACTTATCCACTGTTAACACCCAAAACACTTCAGGCTTCTTGAAATAGCATAATTAGTATTCAGTGAGAACCTTGATTTGAAAGCCCCTTAAATACTTATTTAAGAGAAAGCAACAAAAATTCTTTTTATGTAATATAGCATTATATAATGCTGTAGATGCACAGTATTGACCATTTACTGCTCACTTAATAGAAAAACATCTTCAAAGAACATGAAAACAGTACAGTACTGTTCAATTCATTTGGAGTACAACTGCAAGTACAAGATTTTGATCACGTTTATGAGACACAAAATTGTTTCACAATACCAGAACCTGAAATGACAAAATCGAAAACGCAGAGACTAGCTAGGTACAGCAGATAGACAAATTTCAGTCTAACAATAAACTAGAAGGTTCTCCACTTTTGAAGACCTGAAATTAGGCTGTGCAACTTTTGAGGACCAACAGCAGCAAAACAAGAGCTTGATACAGCAATCACTGAGCAAGAGCCTACAAAGGAACTAGATAACTAGAGCTCTTTTTTAGTTTTAGAAATCCAACTTCTTATAATATAATATGACTGGTACCAACTGTAAGTTTTTTAATCCAATTATTATATTTGGAAAAAAGACAGTTTGAAAAGTACATTTCACTGCTGAACAGCTTAAGGAAACAAAGAAATTCTACCTACTTGAAGGTCAGGACAAGCTTTCTGTAGCACTTGAATTTTTTCTTGAATTTCTATCAGCTTTCTTCTTTCTTCTTGTAACTGCTTAAGTTCCTGTTGCTGCTGCTGAAGTTTAGCTTCATAGAATTTCTCCCTGTATAATTAAGTTACCCACATTTTATTTGACAAGACATAACTTAAAGCACGATTCTACTATCATCAAGCAAAGATATACCTTGCTTTTTCATTCAGTCCTACGTCTTTTTGCATCTTATTGGTACTAGCTCGGACATTATTTGGTTGTTGCTTTGTCTCTTCCATCTCACCCAAAAACAAGTCACCCATATTAGATGCATTTGCAGCTGGTGCTTGAGGTTCTGGATCGTCATCCTGAAAGGGTGTTAGAAAGGTAGTCAGACTATTTTCAAATTGATACACAAAAAAAGTTCAGTTTGTCAAACTAAATTATTTTATTCTAAACTAAACAGTCTATACAGTTTTACCTTTAGTTCAAATGATAAACAGAGAGGTTACCTTTATGTCATCCTGACTTAAAGATACCTTAAATCATGGTTCTCTATTCCACTTTTTTTTTTTTTTTTTTTGCAAATTTTTGTATTCATAGCTCTCAAGTGAATCTGAAAATACAGAGCTATAGCCACTGCTTCTTTTTTTTTTCCCCAGCATGACACAGCCATACAAGCCTACAGTACTATTACTGATTGCAAAGATGCAAACCTCATAAATATGAGGGAAAGATTGAAGACTTGCTATTTTTTAAACGCTGGTGTATTATCTCTAATTCTGATTTATACCACTATGTAGCTAACATCTCTGTAGGGATCATAAAAAAACAAGCCTAATGCAGATGCTGAGAATTTTCTGACAGCAGTATAATCTTGAAATAGCTATATACTATCTACACTGTTGCTATTATAAAACATTCTCACTCAGATTGATTTTAGAGTTCTCACATAAAACTTTCCCTGTCTCTCATACAAATCTGTGCAGACATAAGATTAGATGGTGCTTAGATGTAAGGTTTCCATAGAGACATTAGATTTGCGAAAAGCTCTTTTTAATATAAATCATGAAAATTAGTGAGACATTTAAATTAAAACAGTTAATTCACAGCTGGCCCTTGAGAGTCTTAAAAAAAAATATCCCCCCAATCCCACTCAAACATGTTACAACATGTTGAAGATTTTAATCAAAAAAATTCATTTTTCCCAAATGAAACAACACTGCAAAACCTAGGATTCCAGAACTAAAATTGATGAATATTCATTAAAAGCTTAAAAATGTAGATCAACACACACACGATGCCTTTTTGTTTTGTTTTTAATAATCCAGTGCTAAAGTTAACTATTAAGGCCATTCTTGTCTTAGTTTAGTGCCCCTCAGGAAAATTACAGATTTGAAATTGAGAAGCATCAACCTCAGACAAATCAGTGTCTCCTTTCCCCAGCCTAATAACGCATATTATAAATAGTAAGCTAAGCAAGAGTTTCTCCCTTATTCAAACTCATATGTTACGTGAAATAATGAATGAAAGTTATATTTTCGTACATGGATTTATATTTAAAAAGTACCTGCACCATAGCAGCAAGGTTTTGTAACTGCCTGAGTTTCTGCTTTGCAGCTATGAGCCTATTAATCTTCTGCTCAAACTCAGCATCTGCAGCATCACCCAGGCTGCTTCTGTGACTAGGTATGGAATCTTCACTAGCTCTATCTTCTTCCACTTCATCATCTTCACCTTGTGGTAGGTCAGTCTCTTTGTCATCCTCCCTATTATGGCAGTCTGGAGGTGTGCAGATGGGAGGAAACAAAACAGTACTAAGGACATATTACTGAACTGCTGACTTAACATTTTGCTCAAACGTAGTTCTCCCACAAAACATCACATGGATATCAAAACTAAACTGAAATTATTAAAAAAAAAAATAGAACATACCTAGAGCAGAAGACATTTTTAGAGTCCTTATATTAGCAGCAGATCGGTTATTTATTTCACAGTCTGTATTAAGATGTCTTCCATCTCTGTTATTAGTTCCACACTGCACGTTTGAGTTGCTATTTATTTCACTCCAGCTAGTGATTCCTTGAGGATTTCTAGGGTAAAATGCATTACTTATGTTAGCTTTTTAAGAACTGGCATTGATGGAATTTTACTTCAGCCATTTTATTAACTGGCTTTTATAAAAATGTGCCTATTTTCCCAATCCTTTGTAATAAAAAAACAAGTCAATCCCTCCTAAAATTTCCTTCTAAAATTAGTCCTGCTGTTCAGAATTTCTCCAACAGTCTGTTTTCAAAACAATCAGAAGCAACTACAAATCACCCTGCTGCATTTACAACATCAGCTTACAAGAGGATTTCAACGTGTACATCTTCACCAAAAGCTTTACATGATTCATAGCCAAATTAGTATTTATTTCTGCACAGTGAAGATCCTCAGTGCACACTCAAATGCATCTATACCCTGCAGGTTGTTTCTATTCTGTTTTTCTAGATCCAGGCCTGTTAATCTTCTAATGGAATTTCATACACATTTGAGCCCTTAAATCTAGAGTGATTACAGATTTTTTAATTCCTTATAATGATTTTCTAAATGTACAAATTAACCTACATTTGCTGTAGTACAAGATTATTACTAATCTATACAAGAAAGCTACTTCAAATTAAAATTTTTGAAAAGTGAATGTAAATATTAATGTAAATAAGTTAACGTAACCACAGAATTAATTGCTTCTGGTTGATTAAAATCTTGTATTGCTTCAGGATAACTGTAACAAGTTGCCTACAAAGATTTAGAACAACAAAAATTATGATAACCTAATATTTGTAACAGGCTGTGGATCCCCATGTTCAGAATCACTTTCTGACTCTTCTGTTTCTTCCTCTTCCTTAGTGTTTTCATTCACAGCATCTGTCATCATATCAGATGTTTGTTCGTAGTAGTGAACTAACTCACGCAATTCATTCAGCCTCTTACGAACCTCATTTAGCTTCCTGAGGAGAAAAAAAAAAGTTTTGTTTTATTAACTAAACCAATGAAAAATACATAGACATATTTATAGTTCTTGAAATTTACTGTAATTTTCCTAGCTGTAAGCAATTTCTGCTTAAAGTTGAGCACTCATTTTACTATCCATGACCACCTAAGTAGTCCATGATACTAAATCGGGTACATTAAAATATGAAGTTTCTTAACACAGAACTTACTATAAACAACCTAGAACTTAACACTCAAAATCACTGAAGCAGATTATGGAAAAAATATTAAAGAACTTTTACTGAAGCTTTTCTGTTGGATTTAAGTTGTCATCCTCTTCACTCTCGTTCTGAGAAGCCAGGGTATCAGGAGGATAGGGAGCAGATGCCAGACTATTTGATTCACCATTGACAACAGTTACCACTCCTATAGGAGCAGAAGCAGCTGAAGTTGTACTTCTTTGGTCAATACTCCTCTGAGGAGAACCTGAAGCAGGAAAAACTACAGAAAAGACATATATATCATAAGAACAACCTGCAAAAAGGAACTCGCCCATCTGAATTACTTTCAAATGTAACTACAGAAAATATCAACATACAAAGCAGCAGTTAACACCTCTCTTAAAAGAACAAGAACTTCTGTCTTAAGTTTCATGAAAGGCAACACCATCAGAAAGTAACAGGCAGCTTCTGTAAACAATACTTAAGTCAGCTCTCTTTAGCTATGTATCAAACTTCAAAGCAGAAGCTTTCGCGCTGTCAGTCTGCCCTAGGACTACTTTTAAGGGCTAATTTGTGGATGAATTGCTTTTGTGTTTCAACATAATAAAAAACTTCTAGCTTTTTTTTTTTTTTTTTAAACTCTTAAGCTCTTGTATCCATATGCTTTAGAAATGGCCTTGAGATCTGATGTTTGCTTTGTCCAGCTACTTAAAATCATATCCAAATACATTCATTTAAATGCATGTAGGAAGAAAGGGTTACAGTAATGTAACTATCAAACCCGTCTGCCCTTCTATAGGAGCATGCTCATTTCTTAATGTTCATCAGACTACACAGTATCATCCCTCAGTAATTTCTAGCTATAGAACAAAGCTTCACCAGGGTAAATGTGAAGATAGAAGTAGAAAGTTGTAACAAGTAGTAGGCCCACATGAAGGCTTTAAGGATAGGAAAGTCATCTAAGAAACAAAACAGAAAAATCTAATCCATTCAGACAGCTGAGCTTCTCTGGTGTGACCCGTAATCCAAGTTCCTATTGATTAGTGGATGAGAAGTTCCTTGAACAGCAGAAAAAGTCAAACCTGATCTTGCCATAGAGCTCTTAACTCTGTACTCAGAAGTAGAGAGTACATAAATTCTGTACTGTGATACAGTACAGAAAGTTCATGTGGGATGCTCCAGGAGTCAGAAGTATCACTGACAAGCCTTGAAGAAAGAAATCCAGTCATCACAACCTCACTAGTCAACTGTAATAATGCTACAATAAGTGCTACTAGCAAAAACACTCATTTGTGCTTGTCAAGCTCTCCATCAAGCCTGAAACTTTTACTGCATTAAAAACCAGTTACATAACACTGCTCCATCACAGCTTGATCACCTACTATATTGACAATTCATTATCCAGTCACAAATTGAAAGACCACCTTACAAACGTATTTAATCAACTGTAGTTTTGAAGAGAGAGAATTCTGCTTATGTTTACTTACAAGAGGAGTTATTTAGATGTTGGTCACGAAGTGTGTGAAGTTCTCCTAACAGTTTATCCATTTTTTGCTTTTTACCCTGCAACATCCGCATCTTGTTAAAAAGCTGTGCCTTCTCATCTGACAGGTGTTCTGACACTGAGGAGTTTCGGCTTTGTGAAATCTCTCTGGTAAGTGAAAGACTTTCTGCTTGCCTTCTATTGTCTGGCACAGACTGTGTCTAAAAAGAGTAACTTTGTTTTATTCAAAAGTACCACACGAAAAAGCAAAATATATTGTTAGAAACTAAAAGCCCTCTTATAGGCTTGCTAGGCTCAACAACAGAACAAAGAACATTATAATAAAGTGAAAATGATACTGAAAACAGTCTCATGATATCCCAATTATGTATTAAGTTTATTTATCGTTATACAGCAGTATTGAAATTATTTCTTTGGACTTTCATGGAGAACCGTGAGACAGAAAGGATAGATCAGTCTTAGATAACCCTTAGGAACACAACGATGCTGAGTTTTCAGATTTGGAAGAGCCCTAATTATTCCACCAGTAGATGAATACAAATATGTAAGACAAACATTTTAATTAATGTTCAAAATAGTAAGAAAAACAGACAACGGTAGAACTTAAAGCGCGATGCAAGAACTGACCTGAGAATCGTGCAGCTGGTTATGAAAGCGTTGAATTAAGTCATTTAATTCTTCATTCAGTTCTGATGTGAGACTTACTCCTGAAACACTACCTGTAGTCTCTGTTACAACTGAGCATGCAGATAAAGGAGGAAAAACGTTAGTGCTTGTTTACAGCAAAGAAATAAAAGGCCATTTGATGAAAATGCCTGGTTTAACAAGCATTACAATATTCTGCCTTTTAAAACAGCAGCATTTACTTTTAATGCTGTGGCCTTCCCAACAACTTTAACTTTGAAAGATTATTTCCCTTGCAAGTCAACTTACAGCTCCTTCATGAAAAGGATATAGAAAAAAGACTATAAATTAGAACTCTGTTTTGCAAAAAAAGGTCAGCAAAACAAATATAACCAAATTGCTGCAGGTTGATGGAAACATTTTGTTTGTAAAAAACAATTACTAATATTAAATTACTTCTTTTACCCAGTAGAGATAAATTAAAGCATATTGCATTTAATTTACTTCCTTAAAATATTAAACAGCACACCAAGCTTTCATCTTGATTTAAATTGTAACTTTTACAGCTGCAAAGTCTCAAGGTTTCATCCTTGAAAAACCTTTACCGAAAAAAAAAAGCACAAATGTTTTCCTCCTTGAAAGCTCAGGCTATAACAGTACTAAGATATGGAACTGACAGTTCAGAGGCTCAAACAACTCCTTTCTTTCCAGATATAAATCAATACTTCATTAGACAACCAAGCATAAATATTTATTTTTCCCCATAGATCATGACTTTATTATCTGCTCTGGTCACAATAAAGTTCTGCTATTCTCAAATACAAAAACATTTAGCAAGTTATTTTGCCCTACACTGAATTTGAACCTATTTTCTGCCCTACAATTCTGGTATATTTTACGGCTTTAAGTAAGTCAACACAAATAGCAGTAAGAAACTTAGTAAGGGTGACATCACTGGAAATACTACATAAATAAAAATAACAACAACAAAGTCCTAATTTATCATAAGCAATCCTATTTTCTACCCACTTTGTGAATAGAGCTTTGTTTATTCTGAGGAAAGTGGAGAGAGAAGATTCCACCACAGATCTACTGCAGTACAGCACATAGGAGAAAAACAGTTACTGGGAGCCATTTTAGAAAGAAGCAAGAAAATCCCTTTAAAGCAGCTTGCTACTTTTGTTCCTGTAGTAGCTTTCTACAAGCTCTCTACCAGCTTCTCTGCTTCTCTTCCTACAATAAAATCTCATTTTCCTAGCTAGTTCTACCTGCTGTCCCATAGCGTATCTAATCAAGAACAGGAAAAGAGAACAGAAAGAGGAGCTCATCAGAACACGGAAACTTGGACTTGTCATAAAATACAGATATCAATGCTTGTATTCCCTACAAATTAAGTTATACTGAATACAAAAGCCAACTGTAATAAGAACTGCTGTTCCACGTAGCCCTCTAATGAAGCCTAATGACAGCTTTTATGGGGAAGAGGTAACAAGAAGAACAAAGAACAAGACGTATTTATATATCTTGTATAATAAATAACATGTAATCTAATAAATAAATAATATAATAAATAACATATAATCTTATAAAAAACAAGAAGAACAGTAACGTGGTCTGAACATGAAGTTACTCAGAACAAAAACATCATTCCCTAGGATTGCACACAACTGTGATCTACCTCATTTGCAAGGAAAACAAAAAACACGATTTGTGGAGATGTAGAGGAAGGGTATCATATGCAAAAAAAAAAATTATTTTCTTATTATAAGCTAAAAGGACTAACCCGCAACAAAGAACAACATAAGATAACTCACACATCAATGGCGCTTACAACAACTATGACCTTTCAGAATTGAGCATTTGAGAAAACATAACTCTGCTGGCAACCTTTAAGAACATAACAGAGAAGTCTCTGTTCTAAAGATAGCTTTTAAAAAGTTGGGCGTGTATGAAAACTGATTAGAAGAATGTTTTTCAACTGAAGGTTGTAACATAATGGCGGCACACTATTGTGAGAGCCACCTCAAAATACACAGGGCAATGAATTTTAGAGTTCTAGTTCCGTATTTGCTTATGTACTGCTTTAGCAATGTCCTCCTTTTATTGAATAAACCCTTTGTCTATCAACGGCTATTAAACTGTCAAGCAACCACCCGTTAAAAAAAAAGCAAAACAAAAACAGAAACAAGAAAAATAAAATAAAATAAAATCCTCAGACTGCCTATGGCCAAGATATATGGAGTGACAGAAAAGGCAGACTCCTAATCTGAGCTGGTAGACCAGTTCTTAGGGAAAAACAACACACATTTAGAATTTTACAAGTAAGCCACAGAAATCAACTGCATGTTTTTTAATTGACATATTATTTTACAGTATTAGTCATTTTTTTCATAAATAGAGACTTTGCAGTAAGATTTTAAAGATTATAAATGTATTCCACAATTGCAGCTTTAATGATTTAATCAGCACACTACCATAGCTATGACAGATACTGTCATTCCACATACCAGAATCATCCATGACAGCAATCGCTTGCTCTGCTTTATGCTGCAAAGCAAGAAGAGCTGCTTGTCTTCCTTGAAGAGCCTTCAATTGTTCCTGCTGTTGTAGCATCCTTTTCAATAAATCATGCTGCTTCTTCAAGTTTTCCAGCTCCTCCTTAGCTTCCTGTTGAGGATCTCTGGCCTGAAAGATACAGAAGAGCACTGCCATAACCATAACAATTTACTTGGAAAGTACCACTGCTTTCAAAAGCAGGACTTAAATAGAATCAAACAGCCTGGTGCAAGTGAAATGGGCTACCTGAAAGGTGAAACATTTTCAGTCTAAGAATTTTAGACTGAACAGGAAGAAAACTGTACCACCAAGATATGCCTACCACTCCTGGGGTAAAGTTTTCTTTAGAAATCCCGTCAGCCACCTAGCACGTCCCAAAGACTAAGCCAAGCATCCCTCCATCCTTTGAATCATAAATTCACAACAGAGTACATACATTTATAAGACTGCTAAAGCTAAGCAACATAAGGTGTGGTATCATGGAGTTACATATAATACAAGATCTAGATTGATTTACTAACATAAAATCCCTACATTTTAAGCAGAAAATTTTGCGTAGTTATTCTTCTCTAACCTACTTCCCTGCCTACAGCAGTGGGGTTGGAGTTAGATAACCTTTAAGGTCCCTTCCAAGCCAAGCCATTCTGTGATTCTGTAGTGTGTATTTAGTTTTGCACGCTACATTTTTGCAACAGCTACTCAACTACCCCACCCAGACTTTGGCAAACCAATTTCAAGACAAGACATGCACAAACCCCTCTCTATTTTCAACCATATAGAAATAAACTGAAGGAATGAAAGCTTGTTGTACAGTTAAAATACATTAGGAAAAAAATTACTTTCCTCTTACTATCCTAATTAATAATTGGAAATTTGCCTCTTTTTTTTTTCAGGAATTATCTGCAAATTACGTATTTCAGGGAGACATCCCACAGGTAAAGATCCCGCTCCTGTTTAAGTTTGATTATTACACTATGCAGATAAAAACATGGAAAATTTTGCCTTTTTCCTTAGCAATATTCTCTTCAAATACTTATGAATTCCTGTCTTAAAAGCATCATCTATCCACATAGTGCTGAGTTCCTAAAATACAAAATTCTCTAAATGCAAAACAAACTCAGCACTGAAAGTCAGAATAGGTATTTTATTAACATGTTCTGGGTACCACGGAACACAGCTTCCCAGCAGATAAGGGAGGAGAACACATCTCGAATTCTCAGCTTCTCAGAAAAGCATCACTAAAACATGCGCTGCAACTGACACTAAACTTTCCTGCTAAGTTTTTGAGTGTATAAAGCAGAGTAGAGGCACAATGAAATCAACAAGGGAAGGAATGGAGGGAGGAAAGGGAAAAACTCTGGGTCTCTTGAGTCTCACACACCTAATTAGTAACCTAAGCTTTAATCCATGAAGTACCAGATTTGCCAGTGTTCATTAAAAAACAAACTTCTCAGGTTTAGGTCTACGATTAAAATGATAAGCTTGACAAAACATTTAAATGTTTGATTTATAAAAAATGCCTATTTTATTTTTTTAAATCAGAAATGAAGACAAAGCTGTAGAAAACCTACAAACATATCAAATTCTAGACTCCAAGACATTCTGACCTTCAACTTCCAAGCAGAGATTTTTATGAAAATCTATTACAAAAAACATGGAACAAGTGACATCTAACCCCCCGATTCATTTTTTCCCCAAAAATTTCTGAAATTACTGTGACAAGCGTCTGAAAGCCCAATTTACAACATGCTTTCCTTGAAAGAGAACAGAGAATTTGGAAGGGTCATCTATCACTCCGTCAAAACACCTTCTGTACAGCTGATGTAGTTAGATGTTACAAGTATTATTTTCTCTACCAGTATTGACACTTGAAAAGAGAATGCTGTTAAACAAAGAAAACAACTCTAGGTAAAGAAAATGAGTTCAGTGAAAGGACAGGTAGATACAGATAAGCTGGGCAAATGGAAACATTCAACAATAGGTAACAAATACATCCGAAGCACGTTAACAGGGACAAAAATAAGATCAGCATGCATAAACCATGTTTCTGAGGCTAAAATAATATTTTGAGGTGTACCTTAGATGACAATCCATGTCCTTGGCTATTAATTGTACAAGGCCAGATATCCCTGTCATTCAGGGCAGCTGTGTCACTTTTCTCTTTAGGTCTTGCTCTAACACCAATGTCTGTAACCTGTTCTTGTAAAGCTGAATTCCCCAGTTTGTCCTCAATGCAGGGATAAAAGCTCAAAGACACCTCCTTTGCTAAACAATTAGTATGTTAGATTTTGTACTCCAGCTTAGCATGCATTTTTAAGCTGCAAATCAACCCACTTGTATCTTGGCATATACTGAAAACTACTACCAAATAAAATCTACTAAAAAGCAAAGATATTTTTAGTCATTCTTACAATGTGTAACAATGAAACTCCACATAGCAATCAACTTGACAAGAGCAGCAGCATTCATTCTGCATATATTTAAACTGCATATAAAGAGAAATCAGCTGCAAAAGGAAGAGCCAAATGGCAAACTAGAACTCCTTTTGCAAAGATGCAGAAAAATGCATGTTTATATTAATACCTCTTGAAATCTGGTCTTTTTCCATTTTCAGATTAAATTTTATAAAAGTTAAATATATGTATTCCATGTCTGTAGTTGTATTTCTTTACAGCAGCAAAAAATGTTTCAAAACGTAATTACAAAGATCCCTTAGCATCTTAACGGTTGCTTTACTTCTAAGCACTTCAGTTCTTACCATTTGTAGAGCACTGAGTACTAACTGGGTACAAGAGCACCAGCTATTATTTTTCCTCAGTGCATTGGAAGTATTGCAAGACAGAACATAGGACAGCAGTTTAACTTGCCTACTACAAGAACTGCTTGTGATACAGAGGTTTTATAGATAGGAAAGAAGATGGTCTGTGCATTTCAGGATTTCATTTTCTAACAGATGCCCATCTCTCTCAAAAAACAAAACAAAACAAACTTCTGTGTTCAGCCAGTATTTCTACGATGACTAGGAAGTTGTTTGACCAATGGCCCACTAATCACTCATTTATAACCCTCTCATCCCTAGCCAACACCTGTAAGTTTTCCCACCAACAGAAAAACTTACAGATGGAAAGTCGCATGGAAAACTATTCCTTCCTACATCAGTTCCGTGCATACCTTCACTGAAATACACATTTAACCCTTCAATCTCCTTTGAACAAAGATTAAAGAAAAACTATCAAGAGATATTGTTGTGACAGAAGTATTGATTTTTAAATTCATATTGAAGAAAGTCCCACACGTGCATGTATACCTCCTAAATAGAAGGTTAGGGGATTTCGTATTTTTGAATTGCAGATCGTGTCACTGTCACAACAATTAGGAGGAAAAAATAAAACCCACATGAGCCTTCACTTCTAGCACTTTAATTACTAAATTACTAAAAAGCAGCTTACCATGGTATCTGAAGCCTCAGACTGCACATCAATGTTTAGCGATGTGCTCTCACCTACAGAACCAGACCTCACAGCTGAATCTATAGTCCGAAAATCCTCCTCCTCATTTTCTCTAGCCTGAAATATTTCAGTGGCATAAATCAAGAGCTATGCAAATGGGGTGGTAAAAATGAATTATGGAAGGTACTACATCTCAAAAACCAACACCCCCAGTAGCACCATCAAAACAGCAACAGTCAACTCCTTATAAAAATCAAATCTTACAGTGCAAAAACAAATACATTATGTTCTCAAACTTACAAGCATCTTTTGCAAAAATTTCAGATAGGATTTCTCCTGCTCTTTAAGGTGATCTATAAGGTGTGATAAACGCTCAACATTGGCCGATCTTTCATTTTTCTCTACAAGATCATCCCGCATGGAGCTGGCCTTAGCAATATAGTCGCGAATTTGAACTAGTCTGCTCACAATCTGCAAAGACACTGAAATTACTGAATGCATTCAGCTACAGCTGTAAAGTCTGTAATGCACAAAACATGGTGACAGCAACAGTAAAGTGGCAGCAATAGGGTGGCATACTGTACTTTCAATCATTTAACCACTTACAGAAATGTGCTTATAAGTCAAAAGCCTTTATAACGAGAATATACACGTATGCATGCATAAAGTGCTGAAGCACAGGGCTTCTTGTTGACATAGCCTTAACAGAGTTGAGCTAATACTACTAACATATGAAAATACTGAACTATGAGACTATTTCCTTAAACTGTATAACAGAACTAACTTCTATGATGAAAATTAGTACTTTTTAAAAATGGTAAAAAATGGACAGTAAGGTCTAATGGACAATACATTAAGCTTGGTTTCATCTTTTCCTCAGGTTGCCTTGTAGAACAGTATTTACTAATAAGTACATCCAATACAAGTTTAACTGCAACAGTTATACTGGAAATTAAGAAAGATGCACCTGAAAAGTAATAGGGTCAGTAACACCCTTTGAAGAGTGCTTATTCTGTAGACCTTACAGGCTAAGCAAGTACCTGGCTGCTATCCATAGCTGGTTCTCCTCTTCCATCTTCTTGATGAGAGAGTTGACAATTCTGCAAGAAATCCTTACTTAGAGCAGCTTCAAACAACTCTTTACATTGCAATGGTATCCCGCTTTCTTTTTTTTGGGAATCTGATGCAGGACCTTTGCTTTTGTTAGTGTTTATCTGCAGTGACAAGAAGTTGAATGGTTTTTTGTTTTCATTAAGTTGACGTTTGTTGTTAGCAGCCGTTGCCCTGCCTTGAGAATCACTTCCAATGCTTCTCTATAAACAAACAAAACAGAGAACAATTGCTTTATTTTTTCTCCAATATATTCTTAGCTCTGATTAGTTTCACTAATCAAGACCATGCCAGTGGTCTCTGTCATAGTTTCCAGAAAGCAGCCCACCCTCCCAGAACAGCTGAGAAGTGGAAGGGATCTGCAGTCCCACACAAAGCTCAGCTCCTCAACCTTGCTGTGGCCTCTGCCTTTGCTATAGTGAATGGCATCCTACTTCTCCAGGTATTTAAGAGAATCATAAAACCAAACAAGAACAGCATAGACTTGCATAATATAATCTCATACTTTAGTTTTTCTTTAAAAACTTCTGAACACCAACTTGTTCCAATAACATACATTTCTGGAAGCAGCTCTGCCTGGTTTTTATAGTCTAAGTCAAAACAATGAATCACGTTTGAAAGATAATCTTCACAACCCAAACAAGTTAACAGCAAGCTTTAGTAAAGATTAACAAACCTCTATTCTGAAACTGTTAGCACAAATTTATCACTCTGTTGACAGTGAGATAATCCCTTACTTCCCATTGCTTTGGACAAGGGAAGGCTAAATATGCCAATATTCCCAAAGAAACAGTTATGGCTCAAGAATTCATGATGTGCCTTTCGCTGTACTACAGAGCAGCAATTCTTAATGCTGCTCTTCTGCTTAATGCACAAGGATAGCAGTGGTCAGAATCACAAACTATGTCACTTTAAGAACATACTTTCAAATAAGATAACAGACATTTCCAAGTGGCAGACAAGTATGATGAGTAATAAATACTCATTTAAGGACACAGACATTTGTTAATAATTGAGACAAACAAAGTAAAGACTGATGGCATACCCTCAGGCATAGAAAAGCCATGGTCTTCAACTTTCCAGTTTCCTCAAGTTCAGAACTGGAGCTGTGATTTGGCTCCCACAGAACATGAGATTTATTTATTTTTAAATCTAAGTTGCTTATGAAAGCTTTCTTTATTCATTTTTGTAGTCACATTTACAGTGGAAGCTAGTATTCACACAAACCTGATCCAGATCACTGAAGTTTATTCTTTGCTTAAGTCTTTCTAGTTCAGCCTGCTCTGGAACAGACATCTGGGTCATGTATCGTGCATGAGGAAAACTATGAGGAGTCCTGGTCTTCCGTCGTCCCATTCCAGGTGAAGATTCTGGAGATATATCATTAGTAAGCCTCGTTTCTGTGTCTCCACCAAGCTTCTTCTTGTTTTTTTCTGATGATCTGTTTGCTTTTTTCTGTTGACTTCCCCAGTCCTTATGGCAAAGGAAATGAAAGGAAGTAGTAGTCATATTTACTTTCTGTCTGTATGGATAGCAAATGTTTAATTCAGTGAAAGGGATTTAGCTTCTCTTTTAAAAGTAAGAGTGATACCAAAACATGCGCTGCTACTAAGATTCCTAGAGCAAATGTCACATTACAAAATATCATTTTTTCCATTGCTTAAATTTAGAATAGCTTGTCTAGAAATTTTTAACCTGTACCATCTTGCTATGCATTTAATTAGCTTACAATAAAGCTAAAATTGTATCTCTTCTTTGGCAAAGACTCTTAAGCAGTTTAGAACTTTTGAAATTGAGAAGTACTGAAAAGACTTAGTTTTTTCCATTGTTGCCTGCGTAACAGAATCTACTTACTAATTTTAACATACAGCATAAAACGACAACCGAGAGCTAAGATGAAGTATACCGTGTTGTTCAGCCTGTCATCAAGGCTCTCATTGCTCCAGCCGGGCAAGTCCTGCTCATTCATGCCTTCTTCAAATGGACCACCTCCCGTTGCCATGATAAGCACCCACTAAAAAGAATCTAAAAGAAATAGTTGAGAGGAATAGGCTACATTACAATCCGTTCATATAGAATATTTTACATTATGATCTCTAACTTGAGATGACAACTACTTATTTGTAATAAAATGAAAACACAAACTTGTTTTAGGAAACTAAAACCCGTGTACGTAAAAATGTAACAGTGAGAAGAACACAGATACTGGCATTAAAAATTAATCAAGAAGCTGTGTGAAGGGAGTGCTGGTTTTATGTGCTTGCATGCATTTTGCTCAGCTTTGTGTGTATTTTTTTTACACCCCTTTTGCTTTTCCTTTTAAATCACTGCTCTTAGGAAGCACACAATATTTGAGGATCTCAATATTCCTCTAAAAGTACACTGCAGAGAGCTTGCAAAGACCACTCTGGAATTCATCAAGCCTGCACTTTCAGGTCCAAAGTGGTGTCTATTCGATACTCGACCTCCAAAGTCGCCTCCTGGATGTCGAAGTTCTGCATTTGTTTCAATATTAAGAAGCTGACAGAGCACCGAAGGCAAGACATGTCGATACAACACACATCAACAGGAAGTTTGTTATATTCTTTACTACAGGTTAAGTTATTTAAGCAGGTAATGCCATGCCACTTACATAATAGTTTCTAGGTAAATAAATGGTTTTCCTAGAGCTTTGCTGTTCGCATTAACTGTCTTGTTCTGTGCAGATTAAGCAACCTACACCTTAGGAATTCTCACATTCACTACTAGTTTTGACACAAACAGGAATTTTAAAAATTGTTAAAACTGAAAGGTCAGAAACAAAGTATTCCTCCGTAGCACAAGAATTAGATTACCCTGCTCAACAGGAGGCAGAATACATAGCTGTATGTACCATCAGGCTGCAACAAGAGCTGTGTATCCTAACTACCGCTCACACAGGTCCACTGCTCACAGCTACAAATTTGCTCCTCATAACAGCTTTACAACACAACAATCTTTACAGAGGTAGAAGAGAAACTGTCTTGTAAATACTTTCTCCAGGAAGGCTTAACTACAGTATTAGCCCATGATCGCCATTGTATCTTTAACTGAAAAACACAGAAAATTGACTGTTCATTTCTAAGCATTTTTCTACATCCTATCTAGTAGGAATTTTCACACCAAGACTTCACAGCATGCAGCTGAAGAAATCACCTAAAACTCAAAATTTTATGCAGCATCTAAGAAACATCTTTATAATCAGTTCCAGGATGGGGGGTGGGGAGGAAGCTGACATTTAAAAGGCTGCACTAGTACACCTAAGTCATTTATATATATAGTATTTCACCAAAATCACACCGTACAGCTAACAACAGTAGGTGGAATTGCACAAAGCGGGATTTGGATGCAAACACACCTTAGTACTGCTACATCATTTAGAAAATGGGATCTACAAGGCATGCTCACCCCACCACAACCACCTCTCTACTTGGCAGTGGATCACCCTCAGTCACGCTAACACACTGCAGGAGCAATTCAGCTTCTGCAGCCACAATCAGAACCACAATACCCGTATAATTACCGCCTGCTAGTTTGGAAAGTGGCAGATCTGAGCCCCACTGTGCTTGCACACCCATCCATATCCCTTCTTTGTCCCACCACAAGCATTCACAAGTCCAAGCAACCAGAGGGTACCACCTATAAACTAGTCCAGCCAACTAATGAACCAAACAAGCAAAAAAACCCAGATGAGATAAGTGGATCAGCTCCCCAGTCTGGCTAGTCATATGGCTCTATAAGCTCTAGCTGTAGGCTCTGCGAAAGCAAATAAAAACCATGCCATCAGTAAGAGCAAAACCAAGACAGATCTATACAAACACACCTTCTGTGCCACTTTCATCCAGGGACACAGTCCGATTAATTTAGAAAATAAAAACATGATGCCCTTCCACAGCGTGTTTGTTTACACATGGAAATGCAACTATCCTACAAACAGTTCACAGAGAAACTCTCCCACCAACTCCAGGTAAATTTGACAAGCACTCAAAGCAAAACAATAGTTATCAATTTAGCTTATTTTAGCAACAGCTGTTTTATAAACACTTTCTCCAGTTACAGAAGGCCTGTTCAGCTGTGCAAGACCCGACATTTCCACTGGCACTCCAACCTGACCTACGCCGCTAAGCACAATGAGTTCATCTTGACAAGCTCGGAGACCATCTGGGTTCACAGCCAAATTCAGTAAGCCGTTTCCTCGTAATACCATTATATAATTCTACCGAAACTGTAGCAAAGGCGATTTTTCCTACCTTCCGTGCAAAACCAAGAAGCAGCAATATTTATCTTCACATAATACAAATAAACGTTTACATTTATTTCATTGAAAATTTCCACAAAAGCTATTTTCACCTACCCTTGTTCTAAGAGTTTCTAATCACTTGTGAAGTAAGTTCACTACCACAGATGCAATATTCGGAATAGTTTTCTCAAATCAGAACCCCAGGCACACTTATTAGCATTCAGTATTCTACTAAATTTAGGATTCTACTAAATACAGCTCAAAAATAACAGCGACCTGATTACTTTCACCAAGTGAATTTTAAGAAAAAATGTGGTCTGCCTTCCTTTACATTTCCCCAGCCGGATGAAATCCTCTTCTAAGAGCCCTGGTGCCCTCCCATCATCCTACTCCTGCATCCAGCAACCCGCTTGCAATCTTAGCTCCTTGCACATTAGGGAATCTGCACAAAAGCCATGCTTGAGCATGTGCACGCTGCCTTACAGTAATTATCAGGAACTTGAGGAAAATAATAATAATAATAATAAAATCCTCTCAAGTACATTTACTACAGTAAAAATAAGGTAACAGGGCAGATTATGGTCAAAACTTTTACCTGCCAGAGCGATTAGGATCACACACATTTTGTGCATGCCGCAGCAATATAAAAATTGCTCTGAAGTATCACAGGATTTAATAATAAAGATACAAATTTAGATTTTTTTATTTATTTTTTTTCCAGTATTTTTAACTGCACCAGATCCGCCGGCACGTCTTCCCAACAGCACTCACCCCTGCTGCAACACCCCCCAGAAAAACCCTTCAGCTTGCAACTTCGCCTGGAGAGAGGCTAACAGCGGACCCCAGCAGCTATAAAAACCCCGGCAAAAGCCCCCCGTGCCCTCAGCCAGCCCGGGGCCCGCCCCGCGGCCTCCTCCCGCCGCCGGGCAGCGCGGAGCGGAGCGGGCGGCCCCCGCCTGGCCCCGCAGCCTGGCCCCGCAGCCTCACCCCGCGGCGGAGGGGCGGCGGCCCCGGGCTCGGTCGCTGCTCCGGCTCCGGTCCCGGCCGCGGGCGTCGCCTTCCAGCAGCGGCGGGCTCCGGAGCGCGGTGCTGCCCGCGGGGCCTCACAGCCCGGCCAAAACGGCCGCCGCCGCCGCCATCTTGGAGGCGCCGCCACAGTGCGGGAGGCGGGCGCGGCGGAGGGATCCGCACCGTTTCCGTGGTAACGCGGCTCGCAGGTGCCCTTCCGCGCTTGCGGGTGCACCGCCCCGGCTTGGCTACGTGACGTCAAGGCGCGGAGGACGGAGTTTCCCGCGCTTCTGCGCGCCTCTGGGAGGGGAGCCCTGCGCAGCGCGGTGGAAGGGCGGGACGGCCGGAACTCCAAGTCCCAGCGTGCACCGCGCGAGGAGAGCGCCCGCGCTCGTTCTATCTGGTCGCAACGCCTCCTGGGAGGTGTAGTTTTCCAGTCAGGGCGGCGCTCAGCGCGGTGGCGGGGCTAGCGGGAGCTTCCTTGGGGCCGCCTGTGAAGCGTCGGGCTCGTTTTGCCCTTAAAATAAAATACGCAAACTGATGAGTTCTATAAACGATTTTACCTGACTGGAAGAAGACTAGTAAAATCATGACGTCAAAACCATGAGGCTCGGATGAGGTCCGGAGCATTTATTTACGGCAGTTTCGCCTCACACAGTGCTGTGCTCTTTGGTCTCCTCCACGAATTCCCTGCTAAAAATAGAGCAGGGGAAGCTGGAGGTCATTTCAGTCAGTTTCTGGTCGTTTTCTACTTTTTCTGCGTTGCTACTGCACGCTCTTAGTGACTTGCTTTAGGGCTTGCAGTTTATAGGGCTGGGTTCCTAAAACTTTGCTGAGGAAAAAAAATAGGGAAAAACAAAAAAAGGACTAGCCATTTTATAAAATGGCATATATATATATATATGTATATATTTGGTAGTATTCGTGCCGTCATTTACTGTTATTTTCCATTTCTTTTTCAGAAAAGCTGATAGGATTTGTATTTCAGTCATCGTGGTCCAATTGTCAGAACAGGAAAAAGAAGCTACCATTTTCAGGATCTGCATTATGCTGAGCTCCAAGGCAGAAACATTAAGTATCTGAGTAAAGCTCCAGGTTCGTGGTGGGCTAGAGGCATTCTACCGAGACCACCTGGAGGTAGAGTTAAATCCCCAGTCATTAATACTTGTGCCAATGTTTTTTTGCTCCAGCAAAAATCTAGATGGCACATCAATCCCTCTCTAATTTAGAAAGGGAACAAAATCACTGGAAAAAAATCTGTGAAACAAAAATACTTCAATAAAAATATTTTTGTTTTCTCCAGCAAATGCCCTGGCATCAAAGGAATAGCTCTGGACAGCACCAGATGTGTGTAGAAGGTGAGCGTAAGCCTGTCAGTCAGCACAGCATTTTGCTCACATTCCTACCGTTGCAACATGCCTATATCCATAAGAGAAAGCACTGTAATGAAATTCTACAACAACCTTCTGGACACTCTACATATAAGGAGTAGATATCATTCATCTGCATTGCAGCTCCGCCACTTATTTATCAGCTTTTTAAAGTTATAATTGCAACTGATTAGTTATAATGTTAGAGTATTATAAAAGTTATATATAGTGTATATAATATAGTGTATATGGTATTATAAAAGTTAAAAAAACGTCTTTTTATCCTGGCCTCAGGTACCATGTCTGGATATTCAGCACAGTACTGGCAATGTTGCTGTTGGCAGGATGCTATTGTCACAGTGGCATACCTCTCAATGCCCAGCAGGTGGAAGCAAAATTTAAGAGGAAAAAAAAAATGCCTTAATACAGTGATTACAATTGTTTTTGTCACTGTGGTTTGTTCTTAAAATACAGCTCCTTCTTTGTTTCTTAAAAAAAAAAAAAAAAAAAAAAAAAGTCTTACATAAAAATATAATATGCTGTTAAGGAAAACCATTAAATAGATATTAGAATGTTTTAGTAACAATATCTTTATTGTACTCTTCTATGTATCAAAACTGTGTATTTTCTCATCCTTAATATAGGATGTGATATATTGGTAGTATGGCTCTTCTAGAAGCTTAAATTATCATCACTCTGATTCCCACTTGACATTTGGAGAATAATTTTTTTCTTCTTTTTATTTTGCTGTCCCTCTTCTGGAGTTGGCTGCACATTTGTTACCATATAAAAAATAGAAATAAAAAATAATTTAAGAGGTGCTTCAAAGAAATAAAACAGTACCAGCTGCTCAATACCATTTTTTATTGTGTGTGGTAGACTAAAAAAAATGTGCAATAAGGAACCTTAGATCTGCAAGAAGCATTACTGTAGATGGTTCTCTACTACTGCTATAAAATAACATCTCAGGATTTGGGAAAAATTGTGAGCCAAAACAATATGGCTTAAAGAATGTCTTGTTAATTAAAAAATAAACATACCTTTTGGGGGAAGTCCCATGTCAACACTAATGAGCCTCTAGACTGACAGTAACTAATTCCTCCTACAAAGATCTCTGCTATAAGTGCTGCCATCAGCAGACATACTAATGAATGCACCCTCACAGAAACTGACTGGATTATCTTTTGAGATAGTCCAGTTTAATTAGTATTGAAAGCTATGTCAGAGACATGATGATTTTTGCTTGTGCATCTGCTGGCCTTATCTTGTTAATTTTACTTTATTATTCTGGGGTTAAGGAAAAGAAAGCCAAAAAACAATAATAATAATAATAAACACAGGCATATAAAGACTAGAAACAAAAAGAAGTGAAGGTTTAAAGTTTAACTGAGACTGCAGAGATGTGAGAAGCTGGGGAGAAAGATTTTTAAGGGCACTGAAACAAAAGCAGTAATTAACACAGCATTTGAGTAATAGTAGTAATTGTTAGCTTCTTTGCTCACAAAGATGCTTTTACTGCAAAAATGTAACTGGCCCAAAATATTTAGACTACCATAATATGGCTGCAGAGCATCTATCAGGCCACCAAACTAAAGTTTGTTTGATTGATTTGTTTTGTTTTTTGTTTTTGCATAACATTACATTGGAAATATGGTTTCCTCTTAAGGCAATAGCAAAGAGTTTTGAGTTGATTTATACAGGAAGATAAAGTGTCTCTTTATCCCTGTGGGACCTGATAATATATTAAGCAGGCATAGGGCAGAGGCATTGGCATTGAATATCCCCAAACCAAGCATTAGGCTAGCCAAGGATTAGACAATTCATTACTGGTGAAGAAGAAAGCAAGTTGTGATGATCCACATAATAACCATCAGAAGCAATAAAGGAAAAAGTAACTGGCAGTTACAAAATTAGCTAAAATAGCTAACCTGCTTGGACCTTGGAAAAACATCTGCATGTTGGTCCTGAATTGACAGGACCCCATTGTAAACCTTCACCACAATCTGTAAGGATGGAGAAGGTAATCCACTTGACACTGCTTTTATCTCAGCACTCCGTAATAATTGCTGTTATGCACATTCCAAGTATTCTAGCAAAATGCTAGTTACTTAGTTATCATCCTTAGGCTCAAAAAGTGACAAGGTGGAGGCACAAGGCATAACCGGTTTGGTTTTATTAAACATGCTCATTTCGCACAACCAAAACACATCAGGAGAACCACTGTTTCTCTGTAACTCTAGGACCATAAGTATTCTCATTGTCCACTTTGAAGAGCCCATTTTGAAGACATTTTCAAGGAGGTCTCTGTAACACACAAGACAGCAAGGTCATAAATCACTATTCTACTCCTAATTTCAGATCCATTTTTTATGAAACAGTGTTTGTGAACAGCCTACAGATCCAGTGTTTAATCTGAATTTCCCTTTTTGTTTGTTGTTTAGTTTAACATTGCATTTGATACACTGCACTCTTAGTTGTATAGTCTAATTTTTTAATTTTTTTTTTCTGTTTCCAGTTCAGTAGCACCATCTTCAGTTTCTTCCTTGGCTGACAAAAGCAGTCCAAAATGAAACAAAAAATACTTCAGTTATTCTGAAATGTCAGATTTGAGTTAAACAGGCTTATCTGCAGATTCCTCAGAAAAGTGAGTAGCCACAACTTGTAATTTATAATACCTGGGATGGTCATTGTATATTATCACATTGTCTAGGCACTTCCACATTGCTTAGAATTCTGGAGTCACAATCTAGATGAATGCTTGACTGAAAGAAAACAAACAAACAAACAACAACAACAACATACATAATCAGGAGAAAGATTAAATGATTACACAGGTTGGAAATACCTCATAAATTTCTCCCTCGGAGCTGAATCAAAGGACAAGAATACTAAAGAAGTAAGGAACCCCTTTGTATATTATAAAGAAAAGTCCAGAATCAAAAGTTCTCCTGCCTCCCTGCCCAGCCCCAGATATTTTTTTTTTTTCCATTTTGAAATTAAATCCATCATTATTAGCTTTTTATTTTCCTTGGTTCTGAGTGTAGAGAATGAAAGGTCCTGTACAACCATCTGAGAGTTCATTCTAAGAGGAAGGGGTTGTAGATGCTTTCTTCCATTTTTTTTTTTTCTGTAGAAGTACTTGAGTGAAATATGATGACCCGGCATGTCCAATGACGATGCAAGGTTTGAAACTGGAATAACTTTGAAGTGTTTTAGTGTTTTAAATAACTGTGTAACCTAAATCATTTTTCCAATAAAATTGCTCTTGTCGTGCCTTTTTTTTTTTTTTTTTCCTGATGATAAGAGGAATAGTAGAGATTTGGTGCTATGTGATTTAATTTGTACTACTGGTTAGAGATGGCACCAATGGAAAACAAGACTCAGTTGACATATATTGAAGAGAAATTAGTTGGTTCACTTTTCTACAGAGATGATATGATTTGCAAGGTAGAATATAGGTGAAAGGTGTCTTTGGAGAGAACAAAAAGAAAAACTGAGGTGAACAGGAACCTAGGGAAAGGAGACAGTTCGGAGAAGGCAAGGTATCTAAGCTGTTCTTGTAAATAAGGAAGAAGATTACAGACTGTGTTCTCTTCCTGGCTCTTGCACTGAGATCTTGAGCAAGTCCTTTCTCTATCATATACCCTTCACACAGCAGAGCTTAACTCAGTTGAATGGAGACTGTTACATGCTTTCTGTTTCATCCTTAGCATTACACAAAATAAAACAATGCAGAGAAGAGCATAACCAAATTAATTCATAACAGATGGAATGAAAGAACATTTTGGCAAGCACTGAGTTACCATGTCATGGCTGTACAATCTTTGACCCTCCCACATTTCTACATGATATTTGAAGGTGATCTAAAACTTTCCTGGATAAGAACCATACACATGAGAAAAAAAAAAAAAAATCTTTACCTTTTATAAATAGAGTTTAACTACCTGCATTAGAGCTTATCATGGAAAAATGATGTTCAGTATACTATTAACGTTTTTTGCGTGCTTGCAATTTCCTTTGAGTCTGGATGATAAAAGGATGATATTATGAACACATTATCTTGTGTTTACTGATTTTACAAGCTGTTAAACTTCTGTTAGATAAAATACCTCAGGAAGTACTCAGCCGATGGCTGGAATATAATGGGAACAAAGACCACAGCTTTCTTTTGTTAGCTATTTCTTTTAAACTTCCACAAAAGAGCAAATATTCAATACAACTCTTTTTGCTGTACTTATGGGAGGTAATAAACATATTGAGTTAGTGTAAAAGTGAGGAACAGCATTTTATTCTTTAAATACTTTTTAAAAAATGATAAAACAGTAATTAACAATCCTTGCTATAATTAGTTTTAATTCTGTGCAAACTCTCCCAAGAAGAGAAAAATCTGAGTAAGTTCTCTTTGAACAGCCAGGTCATTACTGGCCATGTTGAGATCTATGGCATTTGCCAGTTTCCTGTATTTGATATATCTGATAGGTCAGAAAAAGACTCCAAAACCTTTCTCTTTTCCTTTGTGCTTATATGACTCCCATTTGTATAATCTTCAAGAGTCTTCTATTTAATGTCTATTCTTGCAAAATCGTTCCAATGATGTGCAGCCTCTTGAATACAGATCTCTGACTCGATGCCATATCGAATTTCTTGTTCTGAGTTCAGTCATGTTTAACTGAAAAACAGCCAGAGATTTCCGCCATCCCATCTTTGTTTAAAGACTAGAAGTGATGGAGTATCTACTTGTAGCCCTCAATAAATTGTTTGAATGCTCAGAGTTTACAGTTTTTAAGTCAGAGTTTAACATAACCATGCCTTTTTCCACTTTCCCAGTCCAGAGCCCACCCAGTGAGTCACACTATACTTTCCTGAATTAAGTCGGGAGTCCCACTATCATCAGGTATCCCCTTCCTACCAAAGTCATTAGCCATAGTAAGATGTTGAATACTTCTATTGAATTTTTATTTATTATAATTTTATCTTATTTATTGTAATTTATTCCAATTATTAACTACTTGAAATTCAGAAATTGAAGTTAAGATGTAATGGAATGAGTAAAGAGAAATACTGCCAGGTATTTATAGCTGTGGAACGTAAAACTCCTTTTATTGCTTTTGTTCACTATTTCCTTAAGAGTTTACTTCATCCAGAAGCATTCTTATAAGTATTCTCATTTGTTGAACTGTTTGGAAAGAGCCAGCATAACAGAAGGAAGGCAAACATGCAAAACAAATAACATCTTCAACATATATTTGTTGTATTCATCTGGCTCTAACAAGCTTACAAAGAAAATGGTAGTGTCAAACCAAGTCACTGAGACTTTTGGGTGCGTTCCAATTTAGATAAAAAATACCTGCATCAAACAGCATTCTTTTTCCTTTTTTCCTGTTCCCTTTGGCTTTGTCTGTATTAAGTTTCCTCGTTAGTTCGTTTTAAGCAGATTTCTTTATATTTTATCAGCTCTAAACTGTAACCTATAGTCTGAGAGTGTTTTCCCTCTACATCAGTCAGGTCAGATAAGCTCCCTATAGCTCTGAAGCCTCAGAGATTTAGGTTCTGGTTCAGGAAAGCTGAATGTCACGCTGAGACCAATTTCCTGGATCACAGCAATGAAAGAAAGTGGATGATTCTTTGTTCTTGTTGGTCTATTTTTATTTCAGAAGTGTTGTGTTAGGCACAAAATTACAAAATTCTCCTTCTTATGTTGCAATTCAGAGTTGATAGCTGCGACTCCTCAGTAACATTCCTGCCCACTGACTCATAGCAGATGTAAGCAGCAGCACTACAGAATTTAATAGCAAAAACAATCGCAGTCTGGGAAGGGCTCTGGAATTCCTTGCATCAGCTTAAGAAGATTTAACAACTTTGAGTTCTGTCCAGAGGGGAAAGGTAAATGTTTTAGGTACCTGTGAGGGAAGAAGAAAGAATTTGGGGTAATTTCTATACTTACGGATTAAAAGTAGTTTTTGAAGGTCGTATAACTGGTGCAATATTGCTAATGATATAGGAATGTTGCTTCGGTAGGATCTAGCTATTTTGCTATGATGAATACTCAGTTTGATAATAAACCCCATATTCAAATCTGTACTTTCTAAGTGTCTAATAATGTATGGCTGGATGAATAGGGCTGCTTTTGAGGCCTAGAACTGGATCAGATCATGAATGATCTGTCCATTTTTCAGATGAGGAAATTGGCTCAATTTTTATAGCACTACCTAATTAAAACAAAGCAAAGTTTGTTCATGAGTTTAATCTCTAAAACAGGCTTGGCTTCCAAGTCATTAGCTGTCCTTTTGGCAGACAGATTCTCATTTATTATTATTGTGTTTTTTAACATGGCAGTTCTTACTGGCACTGTGCAAACAGAAATTGGCATCTGAATTTTATATAGCTTGCTGTCTCCAGAATTCAAGAAGGAAATAGGCTGAGAGTTCAGTACTTTCATAGCACAAGAGTTTTGCTCGTATCGTCAAGTCTAGTCAGTAACTTGTGATTGAAAGACACAGAAAAATATTAAATTTGGTGGAAATTGGACCATAGGATTTACTATCTGAATAGCCTGTAAAGAAATCCCAAGTACAAAAATGCAAAAATATTCAGAGGTATTTTTCTTTAAGTTTAATTGTGTAGCTGTAGGAGAAATCTTTCCATATGGTCATGCAAATGCACATTCCAGGTGTGATCTTTGGTATCTGAGTAATCTCATAAGGATAAGATTTGCACTTAATCCTCAGTTTTGCTAAAATAGAAAGCAGCTAATTATTAAAGGCTTGTGCTTTCAACTCAAAAATGTTACAACGAGGTTTTCTCAGTCTGTCTTGATGTGTGATAATCAATCTGCGTGTCTGCTGTCTGAGCTGAAAGCTTTCCTGGGAAGGAGTCTCCCCTGCACAAGTTTGTTTGGTTGATGCTTTTGTTATTTGTTTGCTTTTAAATGGGAAAACTGTGTTATAACCAAAGCTTTGGAAGTCTCTCAGTACACATTGTCTCTTTGGACTCACGAGCATCAGCAATACAAAAATAGTTATGCAATTGTCTTCATCTGTGACGCGGATTAAGGCTTGGGTGGTTTTGGTTTTGTTTTGTTTTGTTGTTTGTTTGTTTGTTTTTCATGTTTTTTTACTGCATTATGCGTGAAAGTTATATTCTCTCCCTACATTTTAAATTATTTTACCCTCCAGGCATATTTCTGGATAAGGCATTTTAAATAGCTATGTAACAACCAGGCTAAATATTTCAGTGGGTGGAGAAATTAGTTTGAGAAATTGACTTTCAAAGCTGTCTTCCTAGAGCAGGATTTTAAGCTTCCCTTAAACACAGCTTTAGCTTTACATATCACCAGAAGATAAACATACAGTTTCGGAGAACTGTCACTGAACCAACCTATTTTGAAACTTTGAGTAGAAAATAAAAAACTAACTAATAGGTAACAACATTAATTCCCAGACCAAAGCTGTTTATTCAGTCAGCGTGTGCAAAACACTTTGAACATGTATGAGGTCTGATCCTATTGTATGATATTTTACTGCTTTTCTAATCACTTTTCTGACTGCTCAGTGAATCTCCTGTGATTGCAACTGTGGAATCAGATAACTACATGAATTTATATCCACTGACAAACTGTCTCAAATATTAGTACTTCCAGAAACAGCTCTGCTTACTCTCCTCTGCCCCTTCTGGGTCTCCCTGCTGGGCAGTTACAGAAGCAGAGGAACATTAGGTGAACCATTTGCTTTCAGACTTTGTCTCCTCCTAGTCTTCTTGACCTCTCTCTCTCTCTCTCTCTCTCCCTCTTTATTTTATTTTATTTTATTTTATTTTATTTTATTTTATTTTATTTTATTTTATTTTATTTTATTTCCCCCTGATGACAGCAACAGAAAGATGTTGCTTTACTCAACCCTTGCTCCTACTTCAGGCCTACCTCGGTATTTTTTTTTTTATTTTTATTTTTTTTCCTGTGTCCTCTCTGTTTCAGTGTATTCCCTGTTATTGGATGACAGGTCTGCCAAATGGAGATCTCAGTTGCTAGTTGCTCCCTTTCTATATGCCCCTTAATTCTCTTATGATCACAGTGAACTCAAAATTAGCATGACTGACCACATGATTAATAATGCACCAGAATGCACCTTGGCTTTATTGTCTGACTCCCTTTCTTAAAAATTAAACTCCAGGGCAAGGATACCTTGAGCAATATATTTAAAACATCACTTTATAATTTTATTTATGAGGGTACTGAAAGTGATACTGACAACATTGTCTTCCAAGTGCAGCCCTCATGAAGTTTTCCACGACAGGAACATACTTTAGAAAGAGGCACACTTTAAATAGAAAAGTGACTTCATCATCTGAAGGTGACAAACCAAACCAACTGCACAAACTCTTCAGCTCTTGGTTCCTTTTGTGCAGTATGCTTGCAGTAGCTCACACATACTGTAAGAGAAATGGTCTGCCTTGATTGTGACTAACGGTCTTCTCTTTCTTAGCTAATATAAATTGTTCTGAACAGTATGTAAGATATACCCAATAGTGTGATTCTTATTTTTAATAAGAATATTGTATTTATAAAGATGTGCAATCCTTTTAAGACCGATGCAGCTTTCACAATAACTGAAATCACGATATAACATCTTGAATATAAAGATTAATTGGAGGAAGAACAGTGTGTTTTTGTAATTAAAATAGCAGAATTGAGCAGAGCAGTTAAAGAATCTCCCAGTGAAAAAATAGAAACCCTTCTCTCCTAAAAAACGTTTTCAAGAAATGCATGGAGTAGAGACTGAAATTATCTAAGATAGGTCATTTGCAGCTTGCCCAGACAGCTAACGTGTTCTTTGGGCACTCCTCTCCCACAGCAGTCAATGTCATTGCAATAGATGGCAAGAGCTGCAATAGCCCTAACTACTACTATTCTAGGTGAAAATGCATGTTTTATCATGGGAAAAACCTCTGAAATCCAAATTAATAACAAAACTCAATGCCAAACAATTCTTGCAGATGCAGCCCCCCACTTTTTAAGCTTTAAATTCAAAAGACTCACCGCTTTAAACAATAGCAGAACTTGTACTGAATTTTATTAAAGTTTCTAATTGAAATAACATAACATTTATGTGGTTAATGTGAAGAAAAACAAGTTAAAATTTAGAAATCGTATGACATAGAAATAACAGATTTCAGGTCACACCTTCTATTCATTAAACATTTTATAAATAATTTACAAGGGACCCCTCTGGAATCCTTAGAGATAGACATCAGCTTAGTGTAGTGCTTTGCAGCTGAATGGTAGATTTTGCTTATGTATTTCCAAAATTCTATTAAAAAATCTCTCTGAGCTAGCTGTAACATGGGGTGCTAGGCAACCCTCAACACCTTGCATTTCCATCCAGTCTAGTGCAAGAAGCTGTGTAACAAGATTTATGCAGAAACATGAACTCTGCAACAAGTTTGATGTTTTCAAACCAGCAAAACTCAGAAATAAAACCAGAAATAAATTGCCTTCTTAAATAAAATTAGTATAATTTAATGTCCTTAGTATTTCATAGGTGATTAAAACCTGCAGTTGGACAGCAGTGTAATTTGTACTCTTGCATGAAGCTTTTGGAGATTGGTGAAAATGAAGTTGAATTTGTCAGATTTTATAAGAACTTAAAAAAAAAAAAAAAATTCACATAAGCACCTTGGTTTTCTTTGTACAGTAAAAGGCACAGTCTGCCAAAGTTCCACTGGTATTTCGTCTTAATTTCTGTAGAAATAAGAGTGGAAATTTCCATAAAGTTGATTCAATAAGCACATGTTGAAATTGAATCATTAATCTCTATAATGTATCTTATTCTTTGTCTAACCACAAATGCTTTAACATGTATTTAGCTGATTTAGTTTAATAACTAGAAAAAGCAGAGTGGACACATATTTTGGTTTAAATTGAATTAGCATATCTTAAATGAAAATTTCGTAAATTTGAGGGAAAAAAAAAAAAAAAAAAAAAAAAAAAAACCTTCAGCTTACCATTGCAGCAGTTTAATTTAAAATTTGAAATTGATTTATGTATAATCTATGTCAATATTTTACTTGTTACAGAAGTTGGTTTCTCATCTGTGAACTGAAAAACATGCATCTACATTCTGGAAACTGTTGAAGATATATTAACTAACATTTGCAAGGCAGTCAGATACGATGGTGATTTTTTGGCATATTAAAGAATTTTCCTATGAAGTAATGGGACTTAAAATCCTATGGGCTGTACAGTACAAAATATACATAGCTATTAGTTGATAGATGTCATCCTTGTCACCACTAGAATAAAAGCTGATAACTGTTACACATTTTTTCCAAAATTAATCTGTGACAGAAAAATTATTACCTCCATCCTTTCCTGGGACAAAGGACTTGCACAAGACATTTTCTTTACTTCAAGGACAGCTAACCAAATACAGATTTTAGTTAACTTGAATGTATAGAGACCTTTCTCCCAACTTTCAGAGCCCAAGGAATATTCTTCTGCTTTACTCAAAATTTTAAAGGGGTATTTTGCTTTTGTCTTATTCCACAGTAAGTCATGTCATTTTGTAGCCTTGATTAACCCTCCTAAAATGTTTGGAGATCTCTGATCCTTAGTGGCCTAAAAAGGATTGTTTTTACTGGTTTTTGAAGGAGTATTTTATCAGACTATTTTATACATTGTAATGAAGCCTAAATATACGCTGTATTTGTGAATTATAGAGAAATAATTATAGGTTAATTTGATTATTTGCAATAACAAGTAAAGATGTCAGGTGTAAATCGTTAGCTTTAACGTTTAAGTTAACTACTATTTCATTTGTCCCTCTACTTCACAGCTTCCAGAGAATGAAGATTTTGATAGTGATTGATTTTGTCCTTGCAGCTAGCCTGACGGATACTATTGCGAGCTCTGTAAGTTCTACTCCTTAAGTTTATGTTTAGAGTTTCTTCTAAATAAAGAAGAACTTCTCTAGCCCTTACAGTGTATCTCAGCTAGATCTGATGGCAGAACCTTTGACAGAAAAGATTAGAATACAAAACAAATCCAGAAGACTGGGGAAATAGCCTCTACCAGTGTTCAGTGGAGACAAGTTTCTGATAAGGAATGACAAAACAGGTGCATAAATATACAATGGCTGAGCAATAGCACTGGAGAAAGTAATCCAGTCAGTTTGTGACTGGATCCAACATGGAGAAAGAGGCAATAGAATACCTTTACTAAAAAGTTATCACATGATGCGTTAACATGAACATTGTAGAGGATGCACTGAAGGCAGTTATTGCACTGAAGGCAGTTATTGCTTCCATTCCGTGGTAATGCTAACTCAGAATAGCAGCTTCAGTTTTGAGTAACGTACTTACAGAAAGGCCGAAACAGCTCATGTCTCACAAACTTAGTGGCTACAGCAGTGCTATGCTGATACAAAGCAAGAAGAATGTTTCTATCCTCTTCTACCTGGTCCACTGGCCTTAGGACTTCCTCTCAAATCAGATCCACAGCTTCACTGTCTTACTTGTTGCCATGTTACTATGTTGTAGCTCACACTGAGAAACAATGAACACAACTCCTTTGATTCTGGCTTCCCAGACTTTGTACTACTTATTTTGCGTCTCCAACAGAAACACAGAAACACATTTATTCCACCACTTAAAATAGTCGTAACCTTATCAGTCCTGTACTGCCCGTCTTGGCTGTCCTTTCTAGTTTAATATTCAAGTCCTAATTGGCAGGGACCTTGGAGACTGAATTTTTGATTCGTAATTGCCTCTGTGGAAGTGGTTGTCAAATTTACAACTAGGTAAGCATAACTGTTTGTGGCTGTCTTAGGAAAGCCTTTTGTTTAGAAAAGTAGCTCTACAGGGAGAAAATAGGTAGGATGCACCTGCCTCTGTAATCACCTTTGCTTACTGGAGAAAAAAAAAAAAATATTGATTTTTATAGAAACCTACTGAGAAAAAGGCAATACAATGAAATACATTTGATTTATTTTGATTTTTTCTTTTTTAGTTGGAATATTATGGGCTGTGGCTGACTGTGACTGAGCACTGGGAACATTCTGAAATTCCTCTCTAAGTTTTCATATTTAATCTCTTTAAAATACTATTCTCATTCGAGGTATTCTTTAAGCTCATTTAAATTCTAAAAATACAGGAAAAAGCACCTCAAAGAAAGAGTTGGTATTTTTGTAGCTTTCATAAATTATTCTAAATATAATTTGTAGCATCAGTTTTAATGAAAGGACACTGGCTGCTAAATAGCCCTCACGATAATGAAATAAAATAAAGAATGTGAATGCATACTAATTGCAGCAGCTGCTTAAATATGGAACCGTGTGTCCAAGAGCAGAGCTGTCAGCAACAGTTAGATAATTGCTTCTCAATGTGTAGTACAAACAGTTGCTTCACTGAAACAGAGAGAACAGGTTGTGTTTAGTCTAGTTTCAGTGTGCACTACTGTCCAATAGAGAAAGTCATGGTCAAATTCACATTTTTTAAGAGCATTTCACTATTATAATTGCTTTACTTTGATCCATATCTAACAAAAGGAATAGCAGTAAGTTATAGCTGCCAACTCTTACACTGTAACCCTAGGATACCTTTTGCTTCTGTATTACTCTAGCTGTGCACTGTTTTAACCTCAATGATTTTAAAAGAGTTATCCTGCGACAAAGCGGAGTAGTACATGCAAAGAGCAATCTTGTGACATGCAAATCTAAAAGCCACAGCGATCCACCTTGAAAGTTACACAGCTAACTTAGGATTGTCCCATGGGGAAAATATGTCTGGGATTCCAAATACGAGAATTGCAGTGTTGCTGTTCAGCAGTAAAGCATAACAGGAACTGGAGTTCACAGCAGGAGATAGCAATGAGAAGACCTGAGTCAGGGAGAGAAAGCAAAATATCAGATACAAGTACTGTTCAAGGTTGCTTTCAAGACTAGTTCTGTTAAATCATTTGTTTCTTTTGGTGTACTTAGCACTGTTCATGGTTTCTTTATTGTCACCTAGTACTTAGTCACCTAGTCAGCATCATGAGCTTAAATCTTTTGCAACAGGAAATTGTGATGTATAATGCAAATATGTTATTTCTTACCCTATAGCAAGTGTGCAGTCTGTAAAGAGGATGAGAATCGGTTCGATGTTACTTTTCCATTTTCATGAAATAATTCACACTTTTTAAGTCAACAAAATGAAAAGATAACTTTAAAATACAAAGTTAAGAATAATATTTGGAGATACAGACTGGATAGTTTTAATTTGATTAAAAGGAACAGACCTTTTATGGCAGCATATGAAGTAGTGCCACATTAAAGGTAGATGGCAAGTTTTTCTAAGGTACAAAAAGGCTTTTTGGAGAAGGTCTGTACTTTGCTATATAATTTAAAAACAGTAGGAGAATGGCTGTCAGCAGTACAGGTAGGCAGAATGATGCATTTTCACTAGACCTGCAAAAAACACAGCTGCCTGTAGCTCTCCCTCCTCAAAAGCACAGACTCTTACTTTAACTTTCACTTTAAGTGAAAATAGCTCTTCATAGTTCAGACTCTGCCACATGGGAAAAAAACTATCTACCTGAGGTCTTGCTTATGACATTGCAGGGGCCTGGTTGCAGGGGCCAGCATTTCCAGGATAACTGAAGTCTCTCCTGTTTTTTATTACCATGTTCTCCCAAGTTGTGCGTACTGAGGTAAGACTGTTAAAGGCCAACCTCCTCAGTAAACAAAAGCATGGGAGCTCCTTTATAGCTTACTATGATTAAGATTAATATTTCATCTGAGAAGTTTTTGGTTTTTGTTTTTTTTTTTTTTTAACTCACTCTTTCTCAACCCACCTATATATCTGTCCAGTTCCCATTCATTTTCTGTGTGCACTCAGGAGCAGGCTGAGAATTTGCAGAGAACTTTCTCTTCTGAATGGCTCAGAATGGCTCTACTCTTTTGAAAAACTTTCTTTGTAATATGAAGCATGTAGCACACTAGTCATTACGTATGGTCAAATAACCTATAAGCCTCTGTAGAAAGTGTGTACATGCATGTATTTATTTTTCTTCTTAAGTTCCCTGCTAGGAAAAAAATAAAATAAAATAAAAATAAAAGAGGGCATGTTAGGGATCTTGTATAGCTATCAACAAATAAAACATATTTTCTTAAATATTCTTAAATAGCATAGGACTTTAGGGATATTAGGTCACTGGCTGCTTTTGTTTTATTTCCTTCCCAAAATTTTAGTGTTTGGTAAATTGTGCATCTCACTTACAGCTCCTCCTTGTGGTCAAGCACCTTCAAGGCTTATCAGGACCTAGTAGGAAGCAGACAGTCGGAGCCTGCAGACAAACCTGTTGACACAGCCGGCTGACATGGGCAGCCCAGCCCCAGAGAGGCAGCCAAACCTTTTCCTCTCAGACAGGTCACCGACAAACTGCCTAGTCCTGCCGCATGTATATTCCCCATTCTTTTATTCCACTGTATATATTAGATGGCACTTAAACAGCCATCTGATACACTGCAGAAATACTCAGAGCAGAGGCCTCTAATCAGGTTTGTTTGCAAAGACAGCAAGCATGATCAACACGTTTTTCAATGAGACTGAACATTACAGTCAAATGGCACATGATGGCTAGGAAGCATTTGAATGAACTCACGGACATACAGTACTCTCCTGAAATTTGTTAAGTTCATTTGTCTATGTTGAAAATGAATTCTATCCTCTGTATTCAAAAAGGAAAGGGGCTTGGACATCAGCAACACTTATTTCTATCAGAAATGACATCATAGTCGTGACACTGTTCATAGAGATGTTTCTCAACAGTAGCAGAAGTTCTGCTTTTTAACTAGCACCAGAAATTACTTATAAGTCCATATGTGTTGATCATGAAATGTGATTTCTTATTAATACTGTTAGTTTAATTTGAGTTTGCTCTTAGAGTTGTGGTGAGGTACTAATGGTACTGCAAGGAAGTCAGTCCAACCAGAGCCATGCCTGTGCTGCACAGAAATGTACAGAATGGTACCAGCTTTTCATATAGACAAAAAAAAACCACACACACATCACTGCAGCAAGAAAGTGACAAGAACCATATTGATGGTAGTTTTCATGGAAAATACATGAGGCCTGAGCCTGGTACAAAATTATGCTGATGCCAGTGGAGCTTCACATCAGTATGCTGCTTCAGATCTCTCATTCAGCGTGATAGGGCAATGTTCTAAGATATCAGCTCTTCCATATGGATGGCAAGTGTTACAGGTCTACATTCAAATAATGTTGCCCTATGAATAAGGTTGTACCAATTTAGAACTGCTGTATATTTGATCTCGCCTATCAGATTTCCAAAAGGTTGTCCTCTGATTTTACTTTTACAGTGCTGGTTGTGCTCTCATGCAAACACCATAGCTACTAAACTATTTGCTCATATAAAGTTGCAGACATGATGTTACTGATACAAAACCTCATGTCACGTTTGTAGAATGTATCAGAAAATCCCAGAGGCTTTCCCCTCCCTTTTGAAATCAAATTTGTTTATTATGTATTTGAAACTGTACAAGCTGTTGTAATTTAAGCTCCCTAGCTCAGGCCATAGCCTTACCATAGCCATTAATCTAAAAACTAAATAAATAAATATATTGCTCTGTATACATTGAGCATGTCAGAATTTGGAACTGTTATTCCAGCTCTCCTGTGTCATATATCAGTATGTGCAGTGAGTGGAAGGTATCACTGTATTAAAATCATCACATCTCCGTTACTCCGCACGGTAAGATAGGAGTACAGGTCATAGCACGATACCGACTTTAAGTTTTAAACTCTTATTTTTCGTGCATATTTGCAGTTTCTTAGGGGCTATTTAATTTAGTGTGCCAAAAAGAGCTTGAAACTTTACAATGTTTATGTTGGCAATATTTAGATCCTTATCATAAGAAGTGTGTAATCAAAAAGCACTTGAAAATGAACAATGAAATTGAAAAGGTATCAGCATGGACTGCATTTCTTTAAAATTCTGGCAGTTTTGGAACCTGCACCATGTTGGTAGGAGGCCTCACTGGGAAGTAAATCTCTGTGCATGATGAGGTGATAGATAATAAACAATCTGTATGATAGTGTTTTTATGGAGTCTCCTCTGTGTGTTTCCAGAGAGAGCTGGTAGCTTAGCCGATAAAGGGAGAGTCTCTGTGCAAAGCTGGTATGGTTGGATACTCTATAGTGTATTAAATCAGTTAAAGTAGAGGTAACAACTAAAGTAGAAGTCAAAATAGTATCTGTAAGGAATTAAGACAGAAATGCTTTATTCAGGTTATTTTTTTTTCTTTATATGTTAAACTTGACAAAAAAATATTGATTTTACAATAGGATGCATTTTCATTTTTAGGATCTACAAAACTGTTTTCGAGAGCAGATACAACTTCAGGCCCAGGTGAGACTTCTGGAACATCGTGTGAAACAGCAGCGGTTAAAAATTATACAGCTTTTAGAGAAGAAAGAGATACAGTACAGTGACAGAGGAGATGAAAACAGTGCCATTGACTTGGGAGGAAAAAGGCAGTATTCAGGTTAGAAATGAAGCTATTCTTTTCATTTCTGTTCATTGTAGTGATACCCAGAAGCTTTAGCACAATTAGACCCATTGACATATTGTTTTGTAGCTCACAGAAAATGGTTTGTTTAAAGCACAGTATTCAGCTGTTACCTAGGCCTGTGTTCATAAATCAAATCTGGATTGAAGAGGTTTATTTATTTATTAATAGCACATAATTAAAAAGCAATCAGTGAAAAATACATTTAGAATCGGTATCAGCAATGCAACTGATAATAGTTTGGTGATATCCCGGTTGTTTTTTAATTTGGTTGACGATCAACTTCAGTAAATTTCATCACTGATAATTCACTGTTTCACATTATCATTTTAGAGGCAACCATCATCTCAGAAAAGATAGTTTCAGATATTGTACTCACACACAGAGTTTGTAAACTCACATTCCTATAACGTCTGGTTATCTTGGTCATGTTACCACCAGGGGGTTGTACAGACACCCTGACATCTATGATAACTCAGAAGAAAGTCATGCTTGCTACAAGGAGCTATACCTTTCAAGTGGTTGGAAGGAGAATGTGGTAAAATGGTTTCCTTTTACTTTTTGTTTATTTTAAGTGAGACATCATGATGGAAAAAATATATTACACAGTAGCTGTATGATCTACTTTGTCTCTTGATTTCTTAATAGATTTTAAGATGGCATTTTGACAGACAAAGCCCAGAAGGATTTTAGGGGCTTATCTATCTTTTGACTGCTTTTGCAGTCTTTTCTTTCTCAGCTGCAAACAGTAGTAAGGTTTCAATTGATGTTTCTCTCAGTATAAGAGAGAACTGTTTAGAGGAATACTATAAATAAAAAATAATACCTAACCATAAGATGCTAGTATAGTTAACAATACCAATAATAATAATAATAATAATAATAATTGCAATAGATAATTCTAGTGGCCTGTTCCTCATAAAATGAAACCATTTGCAGACTATGCTTGTTATGGGGAAAATATGGCTTTTGTGGTTTTGCACATTGAAAAGGACTGGTTTCTGTTACAAAAAGGCAAATCATGCTAAAGAATTGCAAGTACAGCACCTCTGCAACCCTGAAGCTTTTGAGCATTCCCATCTAAGAAATTCCTAACGAATTATTAATTATCTCCTAAATGTGGTAAAACTGTTGTTGTGCTGTAGAACATACTTGTCCTAATAACTCTTAGAGTTACATCCCAAATGATTTAGCTTAATACAGGTAAGGCAGATGAACTAAATGACCAGGAAGGCCTCAGAGAACAGAGAGATTACTAAATGCAACTACCTTAAATTTACAGTGTTCTTCCAACAGAACATTTTGAAAACTGGCATGTAGAAGTAGAAGCTGTTCAGTATACCATTACTAATCTTTCCCATTTTAAGGTGCTTAACTGCCAAAAATTGGCAGCATATTACAGTCTTAGGTCAAATTGCTAACAGACCAAGGAATATTAAAATGTCTTTGGTATTCTGTGTTATCACCAGTAAAGATGTTCTCCATCACAATTGTACTTTTATTCCTTTAACATTGGGGTATAGTGTTTTAATTGCTAACCCAAAATGAATGTTTGAATCTAGTTTGAAAGCTGAAAGTTTGATTCTAATTGCAGAATAGTTTAAAGAAGGAGTTTTAGAAATTATTTGAAAGGTAGTGGGATTAAAGAAGTAATATATTAGAGACTCTTGTTGTACAAGAGACAGCAATATCCCAACATATATTAAGTCCTCCATACTCTGCTAATTAAGTAACTCATTCAAAAATAGGATGTCTCTGCAAAATAGGAAAAATCATGAAACAGATGGACACATGGCTAGCAATTTAATGACCTTACTTAACTGGAACTTAAGATGCTCAACACCCAAGTCCAAACCCCAAACTGATAAAGACACTCAAAACAAAACACCTGCCATGCACAATCCTCTTGTTTAATACAATAGGTGTGCGAGTTCTGATCTGTAAAGTCCCTGAAGCATCCATGTTTACAAAAATAAGCCTGAAATTGTGATATCTGGATCTCTTATATTCTTAATGTTGCAAAACTGTGACTGAGTTAGGTTCAGCTCCAGACTTCACAGTTTCTAAAATACTGGGTTTAAGTTGTTTATATTCTGGTGGTGATCTAGTCTCTCTGCAGTGGAAGAAAACAGTGTGTTAATCCGTCATTGCTGGAGTGAGGTCCAAACTCATCTAAAATAATAAAAATTCCCAAACAATAGCTGGATTGAAAAATACAATTTGGGGGTGTGATTCTTGGATGGTGTTGCTTTCTAGTTGTCCAGCACTAGAGAGTCCTAACTTCTATAAGTTTTAATAAGCTTGCTTGAATATACTTGTAGTATTTATGCTTCTGGAAGAAATCATAACATAAACCAAGGCATCACATATAATAAAACACCATTAAAATAAAATTGAAAGCAGTTATGAGTTTGACTTGAAATTTTATTTATATATTTATTTACATATTCAGCATCCTAGAAGACTTTTTTATTATTATGGTTGACTTATTTTTTACTGGAAAAAATTATTAAAACCACATTCAGATGAATGTCTTTGTCCTTTGTCCTCAGTTTATTTTCTTAAAATGTGATTCTGGATAACAAATCTAAGTTCTTGTTTTCAGTATCTGCTGATTCTTCCCCCTTCTTCCCCCCCCCCCCCCCCCTTTTTTTTTTTTTTTACTTTCCTATAGCTTGGTAAATGTTTTTCCCCATTGATATTGCACTATTTCATTCAAGCTGCTGTAGCATTTTAATGTCAACAGAGTTGGATAATTTGGAGTTAGACAATGAGGAAGGAATTCCATATATATACCTGCTTAAGATTAAAAAAAAGTATTTCTACAACGCACTCAAACATTCTCTGCAAAAACATCTTGGTTGTTCTTTAAAGGGTGTCTTTTTTTTTTTTTTTTTTTTTTCCCTCTTATGGTTTGTTCAAATCCTGGCATAGCTATTTGTTTTCATTATAAACTGTTTATTTTTTTCTCTGTCTAATCTTCACTGATGTTTTCACTAAGAAGAAATATAATAGTTCACAAAGTTCCAATATGGCCTGGAAGTTCAGCCAACACGTTCATAATGCATTCAGGGAAAATCTTGCAGTTAATAAGCTCTACTTTTGCCAGGAAAAACAGAAATGTTGAAAATTATACATCTTTTCTGTATGACTGCTTGATGGTACGTACTGATTACATATAAACAAAGAATTCCTTTCGTTTCTTAGCTCCTAGAGGAAAAAAGATTATGCAATTACATTGCTGTTACATTTTCATGAGCTCTGAATTCTGTCATTGCTTTCATTAAAACCAACCCAAACCAGACTTAAAAATTAGCATCAAGATGAAGTGGTATGGTTTTAGACATACATTGGGCTTTTAGGGGGATAGTCTTCTGTGTGTATTTGCACCTCTTTGATACAAGGGACAACAGTATCAGGTCCAGCAATTGTTTCCTCTTTCTAACACTGGTGATTCCATTCTCTCCTGTTCAGCAGTTCTGCTGGGGACTGACACAGAAGCACATCTTTGTTTTTGAAGATTACCGAGTGGTTTATATGTAGAGAAATTCTATGATTGTAACAGGATTCTAATGTGGATTATACCACTGTGAATTGGAAGTGGCGCCACCTAAACCAGAGGAATTATTTTGCTAGTTGAGTGAAGACAGAAATAATAGTATTTTATGGTGGAAAAAAAGATTCTTTCACAGAAATGTCAAAATAATTATAGCTCAATAAAGTTTTAAAGCAACATAAATACAAGAAAATGCCAAAAAGTCATAAAAAATGTATTTGCAGAGGTATTTGCTTTCTATTAGCCAGGTTCATATGTGACTTTACCTGACATGGTTTGATTTCTTTCATCGACTTGTTTTCTGGTTTTGCCAGTAAGTATAGGATTAAAAGAACTGTGTCCAATGGATGTTTTATGAACAGATTGCGCTGAAATCTACAACGATGGCCACAAGCAAAGTGGATTTTATAAGATGAAACCTATCCAGAGTCCTAATGAATTCCTGGCCTTCTGTGACATGTCTGAAGGGGGTGGTTGGACTGTTTTTCAGAGGCGTTCTGATGGCAGCCAGAATTTTGATAGGTAGGTACTAGACTTGGTCATTAAAACTGGAAACAAAGTGGAGAAACATAAAACCAGATGGAACTAAGTTAAACATTAACTTTAGAATTATATGAAGTTATTATGTCAGATAAAAAGTAGGAACGGTTATGCTGTGGAACAGCCTCCAGATGAGGTATCACTTCTGGCTCTGTCACAAACTGTCTGTATGATCCAAATCAATTCTCCTAGGTCAAGTCAACAAAGTATTTAAGATCTAATTTCACACTCTTCATAGCATCCATCTTGTTGGACTCGGTGCAGTGTGCACAATGTTAGACAGAAAGATAAATCAATACAATGTCCTTGAAACAGGAAGACATCTCTTTTAGTCTTTTTTCTGACAACTAGTGCATTTTACATAAAGATATTTCAATGTCAAATGCATTAACTATTTTTGGAGCAAGGACTCTTAATGCCAAGCAAAGGACTATCTTGTGTTTTGCAAATAGTAAAAATGTAAAAAGTATGTAAAATGTAAAGAGTATGCAAGCTATATTCTGGAAATAAAATACCATTGGCACACAAATATGAGAGAAACCCATCATGAAGTAATTTGTATTTCATAGTAAAATGCCTCCAGGGAAGATAAAATGTGTGAGCACTTGATATGTGGACATGTAAGCTCCTTACCTTTGCCAAGACTCAAGCATTTAGAGGGAATGCCCAGAAGTGAAATTTTTGGTGAAATTTTTATATATATTATATATATATATATATATATACGCAAATATTAGAAACAAGAAGAAGGTTTGTAGGACATCTGTTTTGTCCAATTTGTATTTCAGATATCTACATCCTTATGTGGATCTAAGGCTTGTTCAGCCTGGAGAAGAGAGGGATTCAGTAGGACCTAATAGCAACCTGTCATCCTACAAGGAGATCACTAAGAAAACTGAGTTGTTTGAGAAATCCTTGAGAAAATAGACTCCTCACAATAGTGTCTCTTGGGTGTGTGAGAGACAATGCACATAACTTGAAAGAAAGAGTTCAGGCCAGATATAAGGAAAATCTTTTTCACTGTGAGAATGATCAGGCAGGTTGCCCAAAGGGGATGTGAAGTCTCTTCAAGACCTGACTGGACAAAGCCCTTAGTTACCTGGTCTGATCTCATGACTGACCCTGCCTTAAGCTGGATATTGGACTAGACGACCTCCCAAGGTTTTCCTTCAGGTCAAAATATTCAGTGATCTATGATTGTATGATAAAATAAATATTCAAACATACTTCTTTTGTTACTCAAATTAGTAATTTATGCTCCTTTTCAGAGACTGGACTGACTATGAAGAAGGCTTTGGAAATTTTGTTTTGAAAAATGGTGAATATTGGCTTGGAAATAAAAATCTTCATTACTTGACCAGTCAAGGTAAGATTTGCATGGTGACAATAATCTTCTGTTGTTTCTGTTTCTTTGTTCTTTCCAGGGCATTTTTTGTTGGAACAAATCTTGAGTTGTGTTGTTTGTCTGCATGGACCTCCCCAAAGTTTCAGAACAAAATACATTTGAATATGTATTGAATATGTATATAAATCTGTATTGGAATAATTCTAATTTTTTCGAAGATGAAGAATGTGAATAAAGACAGACATAGCAAGATATGCCTTAATGAGCATAAAGAAATAATAATAATAAAAAACACGTAATATGCTGTGATGCTATGGATAAGATTCATGATAAAAACATAATGAGTATTTTAATATTGTACTGTAATGCTCTGCTTTGAGAAGTAGTGAGATAGACTAGTTTAACAAAAATAATTGTTATTGTCTTTTCTTTAGGGAACTATACTTTAAGAATTGATCTAACTGATTTTGAAGGAGAACGGCGTTTTGCACAATATACAAGATTTGGAGTTGCCGGTGAAGAGGTAATTAAATATTAAATAATGACTGGGAGCTTTATTGAAAATGAAGATTCTATAGACAGAGACACTAAACACACATGTTCCCTTATTTTCATAAAGATTTTTTTAGAGCCTTATTAACTTGTATTCTTTCTTACAAATGCTTCCACTTTTCAAATATCTAACAATAGTCATTTATATGGATATACTGATTTCATTCTTTCTGTAAATTGGATGAATTATTTTTTCTAGAAGTCATGGATAAAAGCATTTTTCTGTTTTCATTTATATGTTTAACAATAACGGTACACAATGTTCTGATTTGTTAATATGTACTGAAAACTAACTCTAATGTTTTTATGTTGCTTATGCACAAAGTTATTGACAAATTTTACCCTGGTAAGCATCTGTACAGTCCCTTGTTAGCTAGTATGCAGTGCCTAAGTGCCATGACAATACTGGGCATAGTAGCGAATGGAACAATGGAACAGGTTAGTTTCTTCTCTGATATGCTAAAAGCTAAAAGACACATTAGATTACTTTTTTTTCTTTTCCTTCACTTTTTTCATTAGCATTCTTATGAGATGAGCTGTGGTGAATATTCTGGCACAGCTGGTGATTCCCTGACAGGGGGGTTTCATCCTGAAGTAAAATGGTGGGCTGATCATCGAGGAATGAAATTCAGTACTCGAGACAGGGACAATGACAACTATGAAGGCAACTGTGCTGAAGAGGAAAAGGCTGGTTGGTGGTTTAACAGGTATTTTAATTTCATATCTGTATTATCAACTATTCTACTTTGTATGTATTCATACAATAATAACATACAGTCGAAGAAAGGATATGCATTGTTTATTGTAATTGCAATCCGTCCTTGACCCCTACCAGAGATGTCAGTGCTGATAGGACCAAGACCCGCCTTAGAAGTGCCAATACATACTGAACAACTCAAGGTGTCTGTGAAATTTGCCATTTCACTTGCATTTCATTGCCTATTTGCCACGGGCTTTGGCCATCTTTGTTCTCAGACAGTAAGGAGGAGACAATTTTGTCCCTTTAAGGTAACCAGTGTTTACACAAGTAGGTCATGTAGAGTTTGCAGACGTATCCCTGCTGTACTTCATTCCTGCATTTCTCCTTTGTTTCACTAGACTAGATGCAGCAGCACGGATGAATGTCTGATGAGTTAAGCTAGTGCTGGGTTAATAAACCATAGTTTTTTCACCTCAGTTCACAGCATTTCATTCTTGTTATCCTTTCTACATGTATATCAAGATGGGAATGCATCCACTCAGTTTCTCTCAGTGCACATGACTGGACTAAGAGGAAAAAAATAAATAAATAGGGTTCAGTAAAAGAATTTTAAGACAATCCCTAAATACAAAATAGCAATTCAAAAGAAAGGATAAACCTTAGCACTGCCTGTATAGGCAACTATGTTGTTTCACATAATTAATTAGATAAATCTAGCCATAAAGAGAAACGATGTAATGTATCTGTGTAATAGATAGCTTTAAAATACAGCTCTGGGAAGCATAGTACTCTCTCACCGTGATCTCAGTTCACTTGGCAGGAACTGCCAGGCTGGATCAACTCCATTGTTTCCCTCTGTTGTGTCATCCTTTGTTTCTGTTTTTTAACTCCTCTTTTTCCAAATTCTGTTTCAATAAGTAGTCTTAAGCTGTGACCAGTTTAGCTTATAATGAGGTAGCTATTTCCCCAGTGTTTCACAATTAATTAATTATTTAAGTATATTTCAGGGATGGTAGGTTGGCAGATTATTTGAGAAATATAGAAAAAAATCACATGTAGACATTTTTTTTTTTTTTTTTCAGTTTTCATAAAGGATAAGACATAAAAGAGAAAAGCAATTGTGCTGGAGATACTTTTCCAATGAAATCAGAACTTTTGTGGATTTAGAGGAATGTCTAGACTTCAAATAGCACAAAACTGTGATACCATGACATGGAGTTTATTAACAGAGAATCATCAATCACTTATAGTCAACTACATTTTCTTTTTGTCTTTTATAAACTTTCTTTTTCTTTTTCATTTATTTTTTTTAAATATCATATTGGTCCGACCAGAAAAGTGATCCCTTTGCAATAGTAACTGCATGGCATAATTGACAGTTATGAATACCTTGTAGTTGGTGCTACATAACTACTAAAGATAGCTGACTCCTACCAGGCTAGTTCCTATTATGGCTGTGTGTCTGACACTGTTAAAGGGACAGTCTGTCTGGATAATGAAAGTGTGTGACTAGTAGTGTTATTCCACTGTCTTGCTACTGGCTTTTTAATGTTACGCTTAATAGAAAACTGAATCCTGCAAAATACTAGAGATTTTTGCTATTCTGAAATCCTACCCAAAAGAACAGCGCTGGCAGGCCCAGAGAAAGGAAAGCACCAAGAACACAAATATGTCATGCACAGATTAGCAGACATAGAAGGAATTAGTGTTCTTGGCTGGTTTGTATAGGAGCTCGCAGCTAGGCAGGAATTTTCTGTAGCCAGCTCTATGCTATCTGGACTAATGAAATATATAAATGCCCAGATAATATGAATACCAAAGGATGTGATACAAGTGAGGCACAGGAAATAGCTCAGATCTCATTTAAACCCACTGGTTTTGCTCCAGCTCTGCACTTGTTAACTTGGACTTCTGCAGCAGAACGGTCTCTCTGTGTGACTTTGTAAGCAGAGATTTGCAGCTTGGATGCAAGTCCCCAGAGCTTCCTTCTCGCTGGTACTACACCCAGTTCATAGGGCTTCCTTCATCCAAGATGCTGCACAGATCAGTAGGTTCACAATGGGAAAATAAGAGCTAACGAGTCTGTTTGGACATGAGCACGCTGTTTCCCCCAGCACTCCCAGTTCTCCCAGAGAAGCAACTCCGTCTCTCTGCGTCTGTCATACAGTTAGTATATAACTCAGGTGAAATGTCCAGGGATAATTGGGAGTTGACTGTGCCTCTGAAACTATTGCTGTGCAGTTTTTTGCTTTAAAAAATAGCCTGTCAGAAAGAAGGGAGGAACATAGGCTAACTCTAAGGTGATTATTGACTTGTGAGTAATGAATGTTGCTTCATATCATATTGCATGCCAATTATTTCTTTAGTATGTCCAGTTACTTCAGCCTGTATCTAGTCTATTACAGAATACTGCATATTCTTGGTCTTAATGCCTCCCAGCACTAATTACAAGTTAGTACTGGCTCATATTACTGGCGATAAAATCAACTTTTGACTGTTTCCAATAGAAGAAGTAGAAGAAAGGATTCAGCTGATCTAGATACCTCTTATCAATTATGATTCTTCTACCAAAATGTTTTGATTCAAAGTAAATAAAGTGTCTGTTCAGTGCAGGATTTGTATGGCTAGAAAGGCTGTGTCAGCTCTCATACAAGTTTGTCCTTATCAAAAATGAAGTCACTGTTGATATCTTAAGTTTATTCTCAACCAGCTTATTACCAAAATCCAGCTTAAAACTTGTAAGCAGTAAATAAGCATATGTGTAAGAGAATTTTTCTACGAGATTTTTATCACTGTTTCTATTTCAGTTCTCAAAACCTGTTGTTAATAAAGTGTAAGCAAAGCCAAAGGGACTAGGATTTGCCAGTAATAATATCCATTTGGACTGTTTTCTGTTTTAATATTTTCTGAAGTCTGCTTTGGAAATCCATTGTTGTGTGGGACAGTTAGATATTAACAGCACTAATAACAAAATACTGAATTGGCAGATAAGCAAAGCAGATTTATTAATGTGTGCTGCAGAAGAAACAACCATTTTGCTTTCCATATATACACAAGGATCTAGATTTCCTCCCTTCTCATAGAAATGCCAAATGAGTATCAAGATTGTGGTGGTATCTAGTCAAGCCTTTTGGGTTTTGATAGCTTTTAGTAGCATGTTTAACAACTGTAACAACATTTCTATTTCAGTGTGTCTAACAGCCAAAAAGAATGTAGTTTGTATAATCCAATAAAATGCCAGCTCTGATGATCCAGTGAAGTGGTACATATATGTTTAATTAGCTATAATAATATTATTGTTATTAATTGTTAACAATAAAAAGCATCACTATTTCTTTCCTAGAGTTTTGCTTGTTGTATGCTTTGCTGCTACACATGACCTGAAGGACTCTGGAATCACTCTCCATTGAAACAGATTAGCAGGCAAAACTCAGAGATCTACTGATGTCAGAAAACTTGTAGAAAGCATAGAAATAACTTTTTGTTTCAAAGATGCTGTAAGCACTTGCGGTTGTCCCCTAATTAAACTCTGCACGCACGTTTCGGGGAACTGAAGTCCACAAATGTAAATTTTTGCAGCTGTCAGACTGGGCTGTTAACAACATAGTGACTTTTTGATTTGCAGAGAAATCACAAATGCTCTCCACATTTGGACTAAGACTAATTTATGTTTTCCTTTACTTTTCCACCAGGTGTCACTCAGCCAACCTGAATGGTTTGTACTATAAAGGCCCCTATACTGCGAAGACGGACAATGGAATTGTTTGGTACACTTGGCATGGGTGGTGGTATTCTCTGAAATCTGTTGTAATGAAGGTCAGACCAGCAGACTTTGAACCTAATATTGTTTAAGTATTTTATTAAGATGATTTGTCCAGTTAATCTTTTAGCAAATCAATCCAAACTAAAACGGATGGGCAGATTTTTGCTTCTCATATATGCTTATATAAATCTGGAATAATTCCTCTGCAACCAAAAGCTTTATGAGACATAAATCAGAAGAGAATCTGGCCTATGAATTCATAGATACAAACACTACTGCTAACATGTCTATGGGTTTGTTTGTTTGTTTAAAAAAGGCAGAGTTTGCCTAGGAATAAGGACATCTTCGTAAACATGGAGCATTTTTGTCTTGGAACAGGTTGCACAGAGAGGGTGTGGGTGCTCCATCCCTGGAGGTGTCCAAGGCCAGGCTGGATGGGGCTTTGGGCAACCGGATCTAGTGGGTGGCATCTCTGCCCATGGCAGGAGGGTTGGAGTTGGATAATCTTAAAGATCCCCTCCAACCCAAGCCATTCTGTGATTTGATGATTTTATGAAAAGTGCCTACAAATCCTTTAACTTTTTTAATAGAAAAATATATTGTCACTGTCATGTCTCAAAAATTAAAATGAATTGTATGCATTGCACACAAAAAAATATCTAAATAGAACCTTAAGGTTGGTTTACTCAGTGGATATACTTTCTCTAGAATGAACCAAGGCTTTAGAAGAAAGCTGTTGTCTGTAAATTCCTCTGATTTATTTGTTGCATGTGTTGTGTACAGAACATATATAAAAAACATAAAGAATGATGCAGGAAACTAGAGGAAGAGAAGGGATGCTACAAGGCAAGAATCAAATGAGCTTCTAGAGATTTCATTTCAATCAAAAATTTTCAGATGGTCAGTAATTACACCTTTCTTCTTTTTGGTATCCACATAGATATCCTGGACTTTAATATATTGACATTTTGGAGTTTAGCAAAAGGTTTAATAACAAAAGCTGCAACTAATCTTAATGTGAGCTATGCTTTGAACATAATGCATGTGTAGAGAGAATTATGTTTCACATGCAGTCTGGAATCTGGCATTTAGCAGTTCTTAGTGCTGGACTCCATAAATCCTTACTATCTTTATGTATCTGTTAACTTCCACAGCTCTCACGGTTTGAATGCCCTGTTCAGTCAGTTCTAAGTGGTTCTGCTTCTAAGCCTCTATCTTCTCCTTTTCTTCTGTCTTTCTCTTGTCTCTCTGGGATTTTACCCTTCTCAAGCTACAGATCCACATTATTCTTGTACAAGAAAAATCGTAAGAGAAATTCTGCCCAGCCATAGCTTTTGTGCCTAGCACCACAGTAGACTGTAATAGCCAGTAATAATAAAAAATACTGGTTGATGCATTCTGCCATGGAGAAGGATAGGCACACTCGCTAGAAAGTTACCTGATGAAATGTAATCCATTTCAGCTGAGCAGATAAGAATGATGATTTTATAAAACACATGGATCTGAGCCAAATTTAGACACTTTTCTTTTCCTGCTTTCACAAAACAGATGCTACTTTTGTGGTTGGACTATAAATCTATCTCCTTCTGTCCAAATACAGTATTTGAACCTCAAGACGATTTTCAGTCAAGATTAACATAATAACTTTTGGCAATCTACCAGCCAACTCACATCTATATTTATATGAAAACAAGTCAGCTGAATGAGAACTCTCTGCATGGCCATTGTTCCTTCCATTTCTATGCTCTAAAAACAGAAGTTGGGTGAGAATCCTTGAAATAAGTGCTTGGAATAAGGGATGCAGAATCTGTAGAACAACTGGGAAAAAAAAAAAAAAAAAAAAAGAGGTTCATATAAAACAGTACCTCATTCACTGAAATAAATTACATCTAACCAGAAAATGGAAGTTAAGAAAAAATGGGGTTGAGGCAGCTAAAAAGAAAATTGTCCTGTAAAAATAACATTGATAAACATTTGGAATACAGAGATTTTTCAGTCTGAGATTTTTGTGATAATAGGAGGTTTTCTAGATCATACAGCCTTTTTCTTAATGTATCAAGAGATACTCTGCTAGAGATTTCTAGTTTTTAGCACATTCCTGTATCCCTGCACGAGAGGACCAATGGATAGCTCTATAACTGCTTATCTGAAGCCTTGGTTAATCAGTTAAACCAAGTTAAATTCTCTATCTGACAAGAAGACACCCTGGCCTCTGTATGGATGGGTGTGTATACATATATATGAATATGTACATGTATATATTCAGCATTCGATGTCTGATATGTATCCAATCTAATTAGAGAATTTAAAATATGTTCCTGCATAACTCTGGGAGCAAGTCTATAGGTTAGGGTCATTAAAAATACAATGGAAGTTTTGGAGTGGTTTAAAAACATAAGTACAGTATTTTGTATCATTACTTTCAAGTTATTTTGCTACTCTAGGAGGCGAAATATTTAATTCCTTGCAAAAACATGGATAACATTATGTTGAAATTGTAAAAAAAGTCTTAATTTTTCACAGGAAAATGGAAAGATTAGCTCATATATTTGGAGAGTATTAAGACAGATCACATAACACTTAATTTAAATGAAAGACATAGAAGATTTAAGGACAACAAAGTTGGATGTCTAGCACGGACTTTTGCTAATGTGTACAAATTGTTCTCATAAAATCTGCAATATTTTTGTTGTTGTTTGTGGCAACATAAATCCATCCTCTTTGCTTATGAGAATGTTAATGACATCTTCCAGCTGAGTGAGGGGTGGAATATAATTATTATACTCTGATGTAAAATTTGACCCCCTTTTCTGTATTGGAAATCATAAAATGGAGGAACAAATCTTTCTTTGTACATCTCAAAATGCATTTGTACATTTATTTGGACTGAATGCTCTTCAGAATAATGTCTTTGGCATCCTAGCTGTCTGAAAAGCACCTAGCATACATTGCTAGCAATACACAAATACAGTTTTTAATTCCCACCATCTCTATGGTCTTTTGTTGCTCCGTAGCATTTTGGCTCTATGGCTTTTTCTCTGTTGATCCTTTTGGTTACATAAAAAACATGTGAAAGAGGTGTTGTAATTCAAAATGGTCATATAATCGTTCTCAGATAAACAACCTCTTTATTTTCAAAGAGGAAATTTAAATACATTCTGGAAAAGAGATTACAGCATAGAAGAGAAACCACGAGTATTCTTTTATTTGCCTGGCATGTCCTGTTGGTAATCATTTATTTCCTTAACAAGTATGAACATGTTGTAGGGGAATCTTTATTCTTACAAGATAGAAGAGCAAAGGCCAGTTGTTTTTTTTTGTTGTTGTTCAGGCATTAGAACAACATAATAACTCCCAAATAGCTGAAGATGAATACATATCTCTTGATATAAATCATATAACCCAAAAGAAGAGGAAGTAGAATCAAGGAAATAACAGGGAAACTGTTTTGTCAGTGATGATTTCATAAAGAACATAATCATAGCTACAAGCAACATGCAGTCAGAAGTGCCTCTTCTTGTAATACTTGTTCAAGGGAAACATCTTTATATTTTCAGTTGTCTAGTTCCGTTTTCTTCCATTTGCTAAACATTTTGGATATTAAAACAATGGAAACCACAGCCCAGGTGAATTAAAAAGATTCACCTGGTAAAAAGAGCCCTATGGGTGGTAAAAGAGCCCTATGTGTTACAACAGTTGTTTTTGCTACAACTTTTAGTACATTCTGACAATGAGCTGAGGCCTACTTCTGACCTACTTCTTTCCAGTGGAGACTCTTCTTTTCAGCTCTACTGTCTGTGTCTCCCCAGCATCCCCCACACTGCTATTTCTAACACCAGCTCTTGAACCTCTTCTTTAAGTATAACACTCTGCTCCGTCCAAGCTACTTCTTGCTGTTACCAAAATGGTATACATATCCAGAAAAACAAATTGAACCACAGCTTGCCAGGTCCATTAACAATCCTATCATGTTTCTTTAATTTACTCCTCATTAGCTCAAGAATGAAAATGCAACTTTTTATACTTTTTTTTTTTTCACGTTTTTTTTTTTTTCCTAGCTTCAGTAGTAGGTGCTCTTTGGCAGTTGTGAAAGAGGTAGAAAGAGCAGAAAAAAATAGCCAGGAAAGTATTCTGTATCTAGATTTTCAAACATTTCTACTTACTTCTGTCTTGTTTTCTTGTTTGCTTTTTGTTTGTTTCTTTCTTTGTTTGTTTTAATTGACTATTACAGTTTATAGTAGAAAGCAAAAACCAGAGCTATTCAACATCAGGAGGTACTCTGAAATAAATACGACTGTGTGCTTGCTGTTTCCTTAGAGTGTCTGAGAGCTGGGAAATCAGCAAGGTTTCAAGCATTCAGCCAAACTCCATGTGCAACAGATGCTTAGAGAGAGAGGATTTCTCATTTCCTGTTAGTTACAATGTTTGTTCACCTTCTACATAAGAAGAGAATGTGAAACTGCCACTAGTGACAGTGGCTCTTCAACGCTCTATTACCTTTTGCTGAAAACATAGCATTCATGAAAAATCATCTTTTTGAATTCTCTGGGGCCCTTTTCAACCTTTTTTTAGTGCAGATTGCAATCCAGCTTGTCACCACTACATCTTCAGTTAACTAAGACAGTTCCTCTTAATCCTACCCTCATGCTAAATAGATCGCATCAAAAAGAGTGTTGATATTCAAATATTGATTAAACAACCCTGGGGCTGAAATCATGTATTTATTGGCTTCCAGAAGAATCAAAATATGGCCTTTGCAAAAACAAAACAAAACAAAAATAGGAAAAACAAACAAACAAAAACCTGTAGCTCACTTTTCTCTGCAGTTCCTCAGCAATTAACAGTAAGTCTTTTCCTTGTCTCCTACACAATCTCAGCTTCCTTCATTTCTTCATTTCTTAATGACAATCAAATCTTTAATCTCACCCGTTAGTCACGATTTGCATACACAACCGGTGAATGCTCAGCTAAAGGAACCTGGCTAGCTGAGGCTCTGCAGAAGCTGAGCAAAGGCTTTGAGGAGCTAAATGGTGCACTCAAGTCACTTAAAATGGCAGTTAGATCTCTAAATCTGGTGAGAGAATTAATGTCCAACGTGGTTTATAGGTAGATTGGACTGTGTTGTTGTAATGAATGTATCACCCAGCACTGCGGGCAGCAAGATAAACAACTTCCTCTTACAAGTACACGTTTCTCACAAATGATTACCCAAATTTCCGTGCTTCCAGCTTTGATGTCCTGAGCTGAAGCTCCCAAGTAATTATATTGCCACAGGAGCCACTGGGCTGGCTCCTTCTACAATATGAGAAATGTTCAAATTAAATTAGATAAACACAGTCAAGTGACATAGGAGCAGAAGGACTTTTATGTTAGGGATATCCTGCACTAGATGGTGCTCTGTACTTGTTGTATTTTCTCAGGCAATATCACATTTGTAGACTAGTGAAAACATTTCTCCCCAATAAGTTATGTAAATAATTAAGTCGCAGAAAACAAGCACAAAATGTTTAATTGAATATAGTCTTTAAATCATACATGAGTTCCTAAGGTTACCAAGACCACATGGAAATTCACAGAATCTAATTATCTGTAAATATGTTACATTTAGGCAGCTAAATTTTGGTCTCTGTAATTTAGAAAGCCTCCTATTATGAAGTAGTTAACATCTTTTGCTGATTAGCAAACAGAAGAAAAACTGCAAGTTCCAAACAGTGCCCAAATGAATTTATCTGCACTACTGTATTCCTCCTATGACTCCCCTGCTGCTGTTCCCTGATAGGATCTCTTTCTATTTTTCACATCTCAACTACCCCGGAGTTGAAAGGTACTTTACTGGAGCGAATCCCATATTCCTATCATAACACAAACAATGCATTTGAGTGTTCCTCGTGATCAGGAAACCGGGATCTTGTGAACACTTGTGGCATCAGCAGGATAAAGTGAAAGTGCCCATGCCACTGCGGATTCACTGTGGGGAGAGCAACAAGCCCACCTTCCACCAAAATGCCATACCCCTGTCTGGGAAAAGCACCCTCCCTGAAATGATGGATGTGGTACCTCAGTGTACAGCAAATGTAAAGTTCCTGCTGCATGTAACTGCCAGAAAGTCTTGCAAGTCTTGCTCAATAAGCTAGTATTTAAGTTTGAATTATTAACACTTGCAAGATGTACAAACATTTTATCTTGTGATAAAGAAGATTTTATGCATTTCATTTTCTTTCCAATAATAATTTTAAATGATTCATTTTAAATATCAGATGTAATTTTTTGAAATAATTCTCATTCAAACTGCTCCAGTCCTCTGCCACTGAGTCTTCTTTACATCTGCTATGCAGCTTGATTAATTAAAGGCCTCTGCACAGGTCTCATCTATTCCTCTTATTGCCTCTTCCTAATAAGAGACTTAACAGCTTCTGAGGTGGTTTCACTGCCCCTCTGACTCAGGACAGAAGAAGAGAAAAAAAGAAAAATCAAACCTGGAAGAACACAAGTCTCTCGTAACTTAAAATATCCAAGCAAAAAGTTCTAGGGTAGTGAAGGAAGGGAAGGGCTTCCTTTTAATGTTTATACAATGTGGGAAAAAAAGTAATTAATATTTTCAGTCCATGACAATAGCTTTAAATTTGACTTTATTTTTCTCTAAATCCCCAACGGTAAATGAAAGCACTTGAGCCTCTAAATCTGGCATATCAGTTTCATATTTAAGATACTAACAAGAAAACACATTAAAACATGACATACTGGACACATTCCCAGTCACATAATCCTCAACTTTATTATTATTATTATTTTTTTTTTACAAAAGAATGAACAGAGCTAATCCCATGCAAATCAACTGAGTCCAGTGAAGTTACACTAGGGATAAATTAGCCCTGTCATCTGCTCCTCCAGCAGATCATTTACATTGTATCCCAAAGAAAACACAGCTTTAACAACAAACCCTTTCTAGTATTCTACATTTTCATTACAGAACTGTAAAACATATTCATTATACATCATTCTATAGGGAATGTAGCCCTGTAAGTTTGTACGTGCTCTGTAATTCATAATATACCAACGATCAACAACCTTCTCCCATGTTACCAGACAAAAAAATGTTCACTTATGTCCAGCTAGAGCTGGAAAGTGCTAAAAAGAAAGGATCATAACATCTCTGACTTACTTGTTGATGTATATAAGGCTATAACAGGCTATATGTTCTCTACGTACATCGCACAAGGTCTCTGTCATTTGTACCTTTGCAAACAAAATTCAGGAGGAATTTCAATCTCCAGCTTTTCAAAGAATGCCATCACTAAAGGCCAATGAATGAGCATCAGGTTGTCCAACATCCTGACAGAATAACAGCGTTACCAAATTTACTTGTGAGGTCTTTTTACATCACAAAGTGATGTTAGGGAAAATATGGACTTCCTTAGAGAAGAGCACTACCACAAAGATTTCAGCAGGTGAAATACAATTTATATGGATATTTGCCATTATTTCTTACTCAATAGTAATCCCCTTCATCTAAGACAGTTTAAAGAAAAAAAAAAAAAAAAAAAAAAAAAAAAAAGAACTCTGTTTCATAGACTTTGCTTATGAAAAGCTCTTATTAGTGACTACAAAAGACTACCTGTTTCACAGGGAACGTACTGCATTATGATTCTTTGTACTATCACTGAGAATACTGATATTTTTGAAGAACTCAGTGGAAGCTGATGTCTGGCAGCTGCCTTGTCTCTGTTATTCACCTCCTTTATTTTACCTACAGTATCTCCTTTCAGCTGAATAGTGTTGGAACCAAAAATGTAAAATGAGACTCGAGAGAAGTCAGCTGCTAAGAAAAGGTTCCACTGTCCTGCCTTGCTGACCCACTAATTTAAATGCAAGCAACTCTGATGTGATATGAGAGAAAGCCTTCACTGGGCCGTATTTATGCTTAATCACTAAAAACAAGTTTCAGCAGACTGCCTCTTGGAAATGTTGTGACATAAATCTTCAGTGAGAAATGTGTTTCTTAGATTATTTGACAAAAATAAGTGTTTTCAGCAAACGCTGTATTATTGTCTGAAGGAAAAAAATACTGCAATACTGTTTATTTCACTGTCTGTTTTACCATCGAGGAGCCCATCAAAGTGGGAGGAGAACATCTTACCAAAATTAAAACCCCTTCTCTGGGACATGCACATTTTGGAAGACAGAGGAAAGAAATGGAACCATTCTGATCCATTGATGTCACTTTCTCACTATAAAGAAGAAAAAAAAAACAAAAACACTAAATGCATGAAAATGAAGAAATGGAACCTAAAATTCAAAATGCAGTTATGAGAGTGAGATTGAATGTTTGTCCCCACCATCTCTGATTTGTGTTGTACCACATAGCAAGTCACTGAGCCCTTTGATAATCTCTCCTCATACAGGAGAAGAATACCGTTCAGCTGTTTTACAGAGCACCTTGAAACCTCCTGAAGAACCATGTAATTCAAGGACTAGGTTTAATCCTGTTACTAGGTTAGGCTACTAGTTATGTGTGATCCTTGTGATGATCAGGAATTGTCAGGTTTCTCACTTGGATAAAACCTTGCTAGCAGCATTTCCTTGATGATATACGATACAGATTGTTAAGGGTTTTGTGCACAGCCTGCATTCTGCTTTAAGGCAGCAGTTTGGGAAGCTCTTTGTGGAAAGAAGAACTCAGCCTCTGGGAAAAGGTATAGTGTGCAAGTATTTCAGGGTATATTTAAAATGCCCAGAGTTCTCCCTGAAAATTACCACTGATAGCTTACATCCAAACCATGTATTTAAAGCAAAAAAGTGCTGACTATAGCAGAATGCTCCACTGTACTTAGGCCTTATTGTCTTCAATTTCCAGACCAGTATGATTAATTAAGGAAGTCTGCAGCTTCAGCTTCCACGGAGACAGCAGAACTAGAGAGCAGGAAGTAATCAGCTGAAGCTGGCACCACCATCCATTATATCAGTATGCACAGAGAGAGGGGATCAGTGACCCTTAATGTGAGTGGTGCCTGGTACAGCCATTTAAAGCACATTGCAAGCTGCTCACTGTAAATGGCAAATGAAATCCAGAAGCAGAAGTCGATGTGCACAGTATGGTATTTCAGAGTCTGTCTCCTATGATACACAAAGTATGAAAAAAAGCCATACAAACAAGGATTCCTTAGAGAATTCTAGTAGCACATAGGGGCTTAGAAAATGCTGTTTGTTGCTCCGGAGTTCATTTCAGACTGTGGAAAAGTACAAAAACTGACAAATACCCACTAATAGGAGGCTGAGCAAGGGATTGTAGTTAAGGAGGGAGCTATGTGGGACAGCAGGGATGAGTACTTCTCCACTGCACATTCCAGCTGTGACTCAGAAGCCCGTCACAACAGAAAACGTGCATGTTTTTGTAATCCCTTTTGCAAGTAAACTGACTTCTGCCTTCAGAAGATTCTGATATCTGGCATCCTGGTGGCTGACCTACATGCTAGCCTTAAGTTCAGCTAAGCGAAAACAAGTAGTTAGTCATGACTAAACTAACATTTCATTCCTACTACAACTTATCTTTTCCTCCTCCTGTCCAGGACTACTGGGCTATCAGAAAAAGGAACTGAAGTGAAAACAAAGAAATAGACTGCCCAGACAATGTAATGTTTTGTAACTTCATGTTAGACTTTTCTTTTGTTACAGTTCATTATAATTCCAATTAATCCCTGAATCAGCACAATAGCCAAAAATAACATATGCCTAAAATATTACTTCAAAATGTATCTAGTTCATTTTAAACTTTGTTTATTTGTGCTGTCTTAATTGTATGAAATACCAATACCACAATTTCATAGAGAAATCCTACTGTATCTCAGGTGAAGAGTGCTGTACAAACATAACACATGCAATACCTTTCTCATTCACCTGCAGTTTTCCAACAAGATAATATTCTTTTTTGTTTCAGATGCACCTGATTTAACAGTAAGCCTTGCCCATTTTGGAAAGTCAAGTGGCTTGAAGGGAAATCCTAGACAGGACTAAATTTTTTTTAATGTAAGGCCTGTCCAGCCATTAAAACCGCACCAAGAGCAACAGTCTTCCAGGCTGTTGCAATTAAGGTGGTTTTTGTTTGGTTGATTGGTAGGCTTTGTGTTGGTTTTTTTGTTTTGTTTTTTGTTTGTTTGTTTGTTTGTTTGTTTGTTTTTTCCCAAGCGATGATTCTTTGGTTAGTTAGAACGAGTATTGAAATGTGGAGCAAAAATAATACTTCATCAAACCTGTTCTAAGGAAACTAGGGATTGTTTCAGACAGGAATTCACGTAAGACCTCTAAGTGATCCATGCTGTAAGAAAAACATGGACTAAAACATAATAAGTGCAAATTAAAAAAAAAAAAAAAAAAAAGTATTTTTTTCTCCCATTGGATTATTTTCACTGTAGATTCCATCCATATATGTTTTCTCATTTTCTTCTTTTGGCTTGTCTTACTACCCAGGAAAGAAAAAATCTTAAAATTACATTTATTTTCTTGCTCCCATTGGATGCATACCATTTCTTAAAAATTACATCCACAAAAGGCTTGTTTTGTGTTTTCTTTGCTCATTTTCCCCCAATCTTTTATTGTATATACAGCAACCTTTCATACATCCGGACCAGCATTCAGTTTCCCTCACAAAATCAAAAGCACATGCTGTCCCTTCGTTAACACCAGAATTCATCCGTCCATGTTAGAGAGGGTGGGGAAAGAGAAGAGGAAAGGTTTTCATTCTCCAGTTGTCAGACTTTTCACCTTTAACAGATCCCTTTTGAGCAAGTAGTGCAGAATCCTGCCAAAGGCTGCTGTAGTGCAGCTTCCTCGCAGAGTTGTTCTGTTGCCTCCTCTCTCATTCAGGCTCACGTGGGGATATTTTGTTAGATATCCCCATAGAACTGGTTTCAAACTTTTGCTCTCTATTTTGTTGGGGCAAGTCTCTATTTGTAATTAATGACTTTTATGACAGTTACTCCCGTTACTCTGTTTCTGCCCTGTTACATACAGTGTAAATAATTCTAAATAGGACTATTCCAGCTAGCACAAATCTTGGCAGAACTGGCAATATCAAGGAGATGTGTGTCTAATGCAACACATATTTGCATACATAGAGATCTGAAACCCACAGAAGACAAAAGACAAGGAAAAAAAAAAAAAAAGACAAGAGAAACTCCACTACTGACAGAGCAGGGCCAAAGCAAAGAGATGTGTGTGTGGCACACTAAGCTGTCTTATGAGCTCGGAAGTACCATCAAGTTAGTGCATATTAACAGCTCATGCATCAGCTGACCTGCAGAAATTGTCAGCATGTATTGCTTTGGTTTTGCTATAGGCAAAATGGCAAGTTAGCTTAGCCTTCCCTCCTGTCAGAACAAGTCACATCACCACATCTTTGCTGCAGGCTAAGAGCCTGTTCATCCCCATGTCCACAGTTGCCACAGTGCAAAGGATACTTGCTAAACCCTGCTAACCTAAATCTCACTTCCAAGCCTCACACCAGGGAGATGCTGCAATAGCAAGATTTGTTTCTTAATCGTAGGAAAGTCACCAAAGCAATTTTCAGCACCATTTAAACAGCTGACTTGCTATGGGTAAGAATGGAATTGTTTCTTCAAAACATTAAATCCATACTGAGCTAGTGATCAAACAACTGAAAACTAGGAAAATAAGCAGGTTGTGTAATTTTTTTAATAGCTTTTATTAAAAAATGTCTCAGCACAAATAATTCTTCTGCAGCCCCCTGTTAACCCCTGTTCATAGAGCTGAAGGCAAGTGTATCTCAGAACTGGTGCAGAGGCATGGCCCTCAGAGGCTGGGAACACCTGCTCCTGGCAAGAAACAGTTTCAGGTAGGTCTGCGCAAGTGTATTCCTGGAATTTTATCTTCACCTTGCTTTCTACTTCATTTGCTTTCCCACAGACAGGTTCCTTGAACAGAAAGATCTTAAGGAGGACTTCTGGAAGAAAAGGTGTTTTATTTAAATGGAGAAACAAAGAAACAATAACAGAAACACAAAGGAATGATCAATGACAGAAAAAAAGTAACAGTATGTGGTGCTGGCTGCTTGTCATTCTGCACTCCAAACTAACGTCTCTGCTCCTTGTTTACTGTTTCTAAGAGTTAGATCATCTCCCACTCCTCTTATTTCTCAAATGCCTCCACCAGCAACTGGTCAGGAGAGTTCCTCCATTTCTCCTCTAACTTGCAGTGGCTCCCACTGGAATTTGTTGTCAGCCGTCTTATCTTTGTCACAGCAAACAGTCCCACCTGCAAAGAGATCCAGCTGCCATCTCTAGGCACTTTTTTCACACATCTCTCTACTCAGTCAGAGTCATTTCATTGAGCTAGTGCCCTCGTGGTAACTTAACTATCAACTCCAGTTCAACGTGGCTGAAAACCAGGATTCTTAATTTCCTTTGTGTTCAATCATTTCTTGACATCTACAAAGATCGCTGGTCTCTTAGGAACTGGGCAAGTATGACTGGAAATCTTCACATTCTGGCAGTATATGAATCTCACAAACAACTTCTGCATATACTCCATGATTTAACCTTTCCTAGCAGCCACTCTTCCAACCAGCACACTTTTGCAAAGTTTCCCCATCCCCATTTTTGTCATAACCCTTTCTGTTGCCTTAATTGCACTCATATGCATTGAAAATACTGCTATGAGGATCACTTTGCTGGGCTCTCTAGTTCACTATATAATCTTTTTTTTTTTCCCCAAACAGAATAGACAAATAGCCATATCTGGTATTTTTTTGCATAAATTTGCTTATATAAAAGTTGGCTTAGAAATAGAATACCTGGAAAATATCAAGGGGTAACAACGGCAAGTACAAAATAGTACATCATTCTCCATGAGGCTATACAAGCTCATGATTATGACACCAAAGAAGCAAGGGAGAAAAATAGTCATTTGTTTCTAACTAGAAAAAAATAGTAGAAAAGTAATTAAAATAGTCTATAAGTATAATATACAAATTCAATCATTAGTATCAGGAAGAAGAAAACAACTCTTATCTAGATTTCTCAAAATACTAATAGGAATAAAGTAGTTAAACTGTTATCTTAACTCCACAGAAGATAAAATTTACCCTTTTCCTTATTAATTTATTTGCCCTGAGACAACATTTCCAAAAATTACTGATCAGAGTTGTGCTTCAGAGTTGTGCTAGAAGCCATGAGCCAATTCTTTAATGTGCATTTGGAAATAATGGAAGGAATAAATTATTAATAACACATACAATGCAGGGGGTTGTCTGACTGATAATGGCCTGGGAAAGGAAGAGTTTTATTACATCAGGGAATCAAGTGAACTCCAATTAGTTTAATGTTTAAAGCTTTAACAATATTTTCTAGTTCTCCACCAAAGCTGCTTGTAGGTATAGCTCTGTTTTGGTGAAACCATATGAAGAAAATTTTTACTTAAGGGATTAATTTAGGGCAGAGATCCATGATCTGTTCACCAGAACTTTTTGTGGGTGTGCCTACAGTCTGACTATTTTCTGAAGCCTGGATGAGAAATACCAAAGATTCTTACAGAGAATGACTTTACTTGTAGCCATTACAGGTAAAATCACCGCTAAAATTACAGGATCGAGCCCAAATTACCATCCAACAACATTTTCGACATTTTCAGGAGGGCTACTCCTAATGATTTTCTTTTAATGAACATCATTAGTGTGTTGTCAAAGCAGGAAGTACACAATTTTACTCAAACAGGCCTTGGGCGGAAAAGAAGTCATATGAATGTGAAGTGTGTGGTAACAAAAATTAAAGAATGCTCATTAGTAATTGAGCCTCAGAAGATAATGAAGACTTTCAGCTGTGGTGCTATACTTTTCTTCAACCAAAATTAGCACTGGCCTCCAGAAAGGTTTGCTTTATATTAGGCAGCACTTTAAATGTAGTCTGCATAGGCAAACAAAGGGGAACAGTACTTACCGCTTGCCAAAGAACTTAAATGCAGTTATCGCCATTCATTACATGTCTCCACTGGCCCTCTCCCCACCTCAAAAAAAAAAACCACAAACAAACAAAAAAAAGAAAATCAGATCAGAGGACATTCACCACCCGCCTGCTGGAATCTTATCTGCCAGAAGTCAGCCTTGCGATGCCGCGAATTACCGGTGAGCACACCACTGAAGAGGAACAAATCCACAGCACAATGCTCTCCCAAACACAGCTGAGATAAGACTTATCCCAGACTACATGTACAACAGGACTCGCTGTTGGAGAACAGTCAGGAACCCCATGTTCTGGCACCCATTTCCTAGCCCACAGCTCTGAGCCAGGTGCCCCCACATCCTCGCACCACGCCAGAAGTGCCCGTACCTTGGACCAGAATCTTTAGCAGAGTGTGAGAAGCACCTGAGCTGCCAGCTCCTGATGCTGCAACTACAGCCTTCCTGGCATCTAACGCAATCAATTCTTGAGTTATGCTTGAGTTAGTCTGCCCTTCAACTTTGGTGTCTTTCAAAAGCATGCTGGCAGGAAGGAGAAGGACTCTCTTAGCAGCTCAGCAGGTAGAGCTTAGAAACACGGGGAGTCCTGAGGATGACACTGAATCCCTATCTCTCATGTCCCAGGGAATTCCCTTTGTCACCAGGCCAGAGGCTAGGTGGGAGGAATGCCTTTCATTGTGCCGGCTGAAAAGCTGTTATTCTGAGACAAACTAATCCACATTCATTGGGCCAGGGGAGCAAAGCATCATTTTGCAATGCAGCAATTAAGGTACATGGCTGGGAGCAGAGAAATTTGAATTTCAGTCCCTGTTACAAGACTGCTTTTATAGCCGATTACCATAGAGTATTAAAGCACACAACAGTCAAGCATTAAGAGCCAGGAGCAGAAACCAAGTGAGCTCCCTAATAACATATCCCAAACCATCCATTACCCTGGATACCAACAGGACACAGACTTGGCCATCCTGTGCTGCTGGATTTTTCCTGCTATTGATAATCAAGTTACCTGGTACCATTTCAGTGTATTTACACCTGCTGCAATCATATCTATTATTAAAGACTGTCATGCACCCATGTCAGCACAGTTTTTCTTCCCAGTCCTTTCAGAGGCACTTGTGGAGCCTAGTCTTGACTAACTCCTTTTGACAAGGGTATGCAAAACTGTCTGTTACTCCATTTCTGCCCTTTCCCATCTATTGTGTTACACAGCCTAGGCCCTTTTTCACACCTTCCTCTGGTCTCTGATTCTTTCCCATGCTTGATTCCTCTTTGTAGTCCTGGGTGCCTTCCCCCCCTACCATCCATGCTCCATTTCTCTTCCTTTAGTAAGTTTTTTGCCCTTTCTTACTTCTTCTTTCCTTTCCCTCCTTTTTCAACATTAAGAAACATTATACTTCATTCTTCCTCATACATTTATGAAAAAAAAAAGAAAGGACCAGAAGAACTGAGGAGGAAAAATAAAAAAGAGAGGCAAAAGTCATTTCATGGCCACTTAACAACAGAAGGGCTGTCACAAGGTTTTGATCAGAACAACTGTTTTCTGGCAGTTTTTGTTTAGTATCTCAGGAAAGAGACCTTCAAGAGCAAATGATGCAAAAAAAAAAAAAAAAAAAAAATGTATATTATAGAGACCTCAGTGGCCTTGCTAGTTTCTTCTTCTTCCTTGCATTGAGAATCCTTGGCCATTTCTTTGAAATCTTCCTTGATTGGATCTGACAAACTTTTCCTCTGTGTATTGATTTCTACTATCATCGTCTACCTGAATTCCAGCCAAGTTGAAGGTGGGAAGATGTTAAAGGAATGCCAGTACAACTGTTCCCAAATTCCCTCATTATTATCTCAGTTTAAAACAATCCAAGCCTCATACTTGTTTTTTAATGCATTTTTTTTTCCTTGATTACTATCGTATGAAAGGCACAGACAAACAGCAAAACCAGGAAAAACGAAAGCCATCAGGGTGGAACAGTTGCATGGTACACTTAGTGCACTGTGATCTTTGGTGGGATAAAGATCAACATGACAAGCTTTCAGCTGTAGCAATCAGTCGATACTTTCCAGACCATCCCTGTGGTGACAAAGACAGAGGCATTTTCAAGTTGTAATTGAGATTAGCCTCGATACATACAGTTGGAGCCATGCCAGTGAACTTTGCTAAAAGGCTGACTATGTAAACTATCCATCACTCAATTTCACATGAGCAGTAATCTAATGACACCACAAAAATCTCACAATGTTCCTTGCTCCACACGTCCAGCCACAGCAACAGCCTCCTGACAGAGTGCTTCAGCTGCAATACCAGAGCGTTTGCCTTCCAAGATCTGAAGCGCTGCACGGACCCTGCTTAAAGATAGGCATTATTCCCTCTCTGGGTGTCAAAGTCTTGCACAATGCTCAGCCCTGTAGTCTGGCAGCCCTCTTGCTCTGATCCAGCTCTCTAGATCTGCAGTCACATGCTCATTCCGAGCCCATGCATACTGCTACTGACTCCAGCACACTTTGGACGAAGCCCATAAAGATGGGCAAGATTGCTCCTCATGGACAGGAATAAAATATTTTGTTTGTTACTACTAAGCTAACCACAACAAAAATAAATAGTTCTCTTTCATGTGGTGATGGAACAAAGTAAACATGCTATATCCCTTTTTTTAATTATTAGGTTGAAAGATTCAGTGTCTTTCTGGCATGTGTAATTCTGAATCATATTCATCATATATAAATAGCCAGCAACTGTATATAGTAGCGGAAGGTGGAGGGGAAGGTCAGGGAATTAGTGTGACGTCAAGAAAGCATTTCCTATGGAGTCACCAGATCTGTACTGTACACAGACTCCTATATGGGCACACCACGAGCCCCAGGGCTGAATGGCACCATGCACCAGATATAAGCATCTCCAGCCTTACTGGCACTAGGAAGCTTTTCCAGCCCGGATATTACATAGCAAAATTTATCTTTTGGGTCTTTGTAAAGATGAGTAAAAGATTTTCCCTCTGTCCCTCCAGTTATGGGCAGAACCGGTTGCAGATGCCACTTTTGTGCCGAATCCCAAGAAGCAGCTCCATGGGGTCAGGGCTGTGTTGTCCTCACTGAAACCTGCAGGGCACAAGGAGAACAGGTGGTGTTATTACCCCTGGGGGAAGGATTTGTTTGTCCAGTCAAGGTCCTTCACAGCAACAGTATCATTTCTGATAAAAGAGCAACTTTTCACTCAGGGAGGCCTTTAGACACAGCACTCCTTTCCCTGGGCTCCCTGAGCTGCTCTGTCAGACGTGGCCTCTCTCTCCTTCCCTCTTCTGCTGGGTTTTTCAGGCCCAGGACATCGCAGGAGTTATTTTCACTGATGCAGTCCCAGGAGGACACCCGCTGGAAGGATGCAGAGGCTCTGGCTATCGCTTGGATCCGGGAGATTAAGCACACAGAAGTGACAGCAATACCAAGGATGAGGTGTATAAAGGCAGGGTTAAAGTCGTAGCACTTATGGAGCCCATGGGCTTTTTGTAACCTACTCTGCAAGAACCCTCATTTGAGGGAGAGGCAGGCACCGATCTCTCCTCTCTGGTGACCAGCGACAGACCCCAGGGAATGGTGTCAGGCTGTGACAGGGGAGGTTCAGGCTGGACATCAGGAAGAGGTTCTTCGCCGAGGAGGTTGTTGCACACTGGAACAGGCTCCCCAGGGATGGAGTCACGGCACCGAGCCTGTCGGAGTTTAAGAAGCGATTGGACTGTGCTCTCCGTCTTATGGTCTGAATGTCTGGGTGGTCCTGTGTGGAGCCAGGTGTTGGACTCAATGATCCTTGTGTGACCCTTCCAACTCGGGATATTCCGATTCTGTGAACCCAGAGCAGCGCAGGTGCGGCACCACACACCTTCCACCACCAGGAAAACAGAGGCAGCCCCTGCTGGGCCTCTGGGCTCGGCTGCACAACGTGACGGTGCCCTCAGGCCCGCGGCTACTCCTGCAGGACACCCTGCGCTTTCCACGTGTGGGACGGGGAGCTCGGGGCACGCCGGGGCCTGGCAGGAGCAATGCCTGGGCGGGAGGGAGCACGGCCGGGCCGGGCCAGGCGAGGCGAGGCAGGGGCCCTGCCGGGGGGAGGCGGCCGCTCCCGTCCCGCCCCGCCGCTGCCCGGGGGTAAGCGCTGAGCCCGGGCCAGGCGGCGGCGGCGGCGGCTCGGCCACCTGCGCCTCCAGCCGGCCCCTAGGCGGCCGCGTCCCTGCCGGGTCCCCCCGGTCCCGTTCCCCGTAGCACCGCCCAGGGGCGGCCCGGCGCCAGGTGAGGGCAGCGCAGCGCGGGGGGCCCGCGGCGGGGCTGCGGCCGGGCAGGTGCGGCTGGGTGCGGGGCTCCGGGGGGACGGGACGGGACGGGACGGGACGGGGCGGCGAGCCCAGCCCAGCCGAGCCGAGCCCAGCCCGGGCTTCCACACAAGGGAGCCGGCGGCAAGTGCGGCTGCAGCGCGGCTCGGGCTCGGGCTTGGGCTCGGGCTTGGGCTTGGGCTTGGGCTTGTCCTGAGGGCGCAACCGAGCGATGAGAGCGGGGGGGTGGCGGCTGCGCGCCGGCGTAAGTACCCGTTCCGGGCTTGTTTTATTAAAGTTTGCGTTCTTATTTATTTATTTATTTATCTATTTATCTATTTATTTATTTATTTTCCTGTTAACGGGGAGCGGGTGAAGCCCGGTGCCGTTTGCTCGCGGCTCACAAGGCGCGGGGCGCGGGGCCGGGTGCGTGCAGCCCCTGCGGCGGGGTGGGGGCACAGCCGGGCTGCACCTCGGGTGTCGGGGCTGTGGGGAGACAAGCTCAGCTTTTGCTCCTAAAGCAACGTCTCGATTCCTGTGCTGTGAGGCTGGTGACAGTCTGAAGCTGAATATAACGTAAAATGCTGCCTGTGCTGTACCTTGCATAAGAAGCCCAGCGATGCACAGCACTGGGTACGTGGTTACCCTGTCCTGGCTGGGAGGAGGGGTAGGCTGTGCACAGGGTGAAACCCAGCTCTGTGGGAGCAGGAAGGCTTTGAGCTGCTCGGTTCGCATCCCTGAGGGTTTCGGAGGGGGTGATGACGAGCGGTGTGGATGCAGTTCGCAGTCGGGACTGCTGACTGCGATGGGCTTTACAAATAGCTGGTGCCCTGCGCGATGCGCCGTGGCAGCCGCACGGGACCCCACAGCAGCCCCTGGGACGGGCCTCGTCCTCAGCGCTCACTGTTGTGGGTGAGCAGCGGTTTGTCCTTCAGCTCTGCTGTCACAGAGGTTCATTACATGTGTGGTGGCGAGGCCGTGTTTAAAACTCATCCAGTCCCTCTTTAAAAATATCGGGGAGTTCGCATTCCTTGCCGAGGTCAGCCCGCCTCGGAGCTGTGGCTGAGGTGGTAGCAATAATCAGGTGGTTCTGGTGCTGAAACTTTGGTTAGGGCCATTTTCCACCCAGTACAAACATCGCCGTGCGTTTTGGAAAGCTTGGGCCAAATGTTAAGCCTTTAAAGGATGCCACCTTAAGGCTGGTTTCATGGTATCGTTCAGGGCAATTGAGATTAAGGCTTGCTATTTGCTTAATATGGGATGCATAACTTGGTTCCCCATTCTTTTGTGTTTTGCTTAGTCACTTCTGAGGTATTGATTTCAGCTGTAAGACTAAGTCTGCGATAATGCGATGTAAAGGCCTTGACAAAGTCAGAAATTGACAAAGTAATGATGCTTTAAATGTGTTCTGGCTCTTATTTCTAACTCTTGCATTTTGTGGTTTCTGCAAACTTTTGTCTGCAATCACACATGAAAGAAGTGGGCTTTTTTTTTTTTTTCTTAGGAGGAGCAAAGATTTTTTCATAGAGCTGGATTATTATGGAAAATGTCAAATATTATTTTTTCATAGATTGCAGGGTTTAGCATTGATCTTAGCTATGTGTCAAGCAGCTAACAATCTCAGCAGTCCAGCGAAATAGAAACTGTAGAATGCACTTAAGCTGTCTGACGGTAAGGGATTGATTTATAGGATTTTATAAAATGTAATATGTTACAGTCATATAAGATGTTAAAGTGTGCCCCCATTCTATTACGACTGGGCACGTTTTGTAGCTGGCTGTTGAGGTACCCTCAGAGCCTGAGTGCCACGTGGGATTTTGATCAAGCAGAAATTGCTGAAATGGTTGCCTACCCAGCAGTCCCCGTTTCTCTTTAGGTCATTTTGTTCTCTTAATTCCCTATCACAACGTATCCTGGCTGATGTTAAATCAGGAAAATTGAGTGCTTTTCAGGTTGACTATATCCTGTGAATTCGGGGGATTACCTGGCAGGCTTCAGGGACGCTCAGACAGTGCAGTACTGGAGCTGAAGCTGGATGAGGTTAATGTCCTTTAGCTGGCTTTACTGGGTATCTTTTCAAAAGAGAAACAAGACTCGGTGCTTCTTCAGTGTTTACAAAGCGTTTCAGGCTGTTGTACGGTTTCTCTTAAACATTCCCACTTTTATGAGAACAGTCTAGTTCTTTTCCAAGAAAATACTTGCACTGTGGAGTTTTGTCCTTTTTCTACCTCATGTATGAAGATGTTTTCGGACTCAGCAGTTATTCTGATAGAGGCGTGGGAAAAGTTAAGCTGTTGACTGCCTTTGTATTTTCTGTAGTTACTGAGATAACTATGCACAGACAAGGTATTTTGCAGAATAATATTTATTACTCGAAAAAAAAAAAAAAGTGCTAGTTGATTTTTTTTTGTCCTCCAAGTGACAAAACTAAAATAATTATTTTAGTTGATTTTCTACATTGGTACTTGAAAATAAAAACTGCTCAAATGTTATTTTGGGATGTAACTTTCTACTGAACAGTACAGTTTTTATCCCATTGCTAGCACCTGTACCAACTCCAGTTTTATTCCATTGACTTTTCCTTCACTGGGATGAATGTCTTTAATCCTTAATTATTCTGGCACTTCTCCAGTTAAGTTACTTACCTCAAACTGCTTCAGTGAGTATCCAGTTTAGTTGTTGCATCAGGAAGAGCTCAAGCTGCTGTTAGGGTATGGCTGTGCTGTGGTCTGCGACCACCCACTTGTAGTAGCCCTCCAGTCTCCGTTTTCATTCCTCTTTGGTTTGGTTCCCCTGGCTTTGCTGTTCGACTTTTTTTTATTATTATTATTTATTAAAAAAATCATAAATTTCACGTTAGCTCTTACAGGTTACTGAAGTCTAAATACCAAGTTGCCAATGTGCTTTCAGTAGTCTTCAAATACTTAGAGGTTTTGTGATTTGTTTATTTTTTTTATGGTTGTAAATACCATATTAAAAATGAGCATTAACATATTTTTGCACATAATGTAGATGTGGATTACCGTGCACGTATGCAGGAGAGAGCACGTGGGAATTTCACAGGGAAATGAAGCTGGTGCACGTAGAGCACTGGCAGGCAAGATGTCATGACCTGCAGTGGGTTTGGTGAACTGGCTGCTGCTGCAGGTTCTGCTGAACGTGCACTCAACTCTTGTCCTTCTGCCCGGACTAACAGCAGCCATCGGCTGCACAGGGTCAGGCAGAACAACCTGTGTGTGATACTTTGTTAACTGAGTTCCCTGACATTAAAAGAGCTGGATTAAGTTTCAGGTTTTGGTACAACTGCCTTCTTTCACATGCTGCACATGGAGAGCTTCGAGGAAATTGGCCTAAAGTGAGGCATTGGTGCCCCCTGGCTCTAAAATTAAACTGGTCTGAGAAGTCATCCTGTCACTGTGCACTTCAGGAGAAGAGGAAAATGGGTGTTTGTCATTGTCCACCTTGTCAGATAGCAATCATTCAGCTCCTGTGTGGCTGTTGTAGCAGTTGTCTAGTATGATGTGTGTGCCTCGTTATTTCTGACTCACACCTGAAGCTCTCAATGTCCTGTGGGTTCTTCATTAATTCTAACAGTCCAAGCATGGGAAGAGTTTCCCACTGATGCTATATCCACCGAATCTATCTCAGCTGTGTTGCATGACAGCAAAAACCTCCCCTTTGACACTGCTGGTGTACAGCTATTTGATGCAGCCACCTCTGGACGTGCTGGCTTAGCGGTTCCTGGCGCTGTAAGCAGGCTCAATGTGTTGCAGCACTCCCATCTGGTTTCTGCACTGTGTTGCTTTTCTCCCATTGGCAGTCTGGGATCCTAACACCATTACTCTCTGCCTAGCTCTTAGCTGCTCTAGGAAACCTGCTGATTGTAATGCTCTGCTGTTGCAATGGTGCCTAATCGCATGGCTTGTCTGCTGGTTTTGCTTCTGCGAGGCATCTTCGGCCAGCCTTAATGCTGACTGTGTGGGTTTATTGCATGGGAGGTATGTAGGAGACTTCTGTAGAAGCTTGATGGTTCTTGATGCTGTCACCTAGTACTCTCCGGACAGCTCGCTGCTTCAGCTATGCTCTCTGCCAGATGTTTGTACCTGGGCAGCCTGTGTGGTGCACGTATCAGCTCAGCTGTACTTCAGACATGTATAAGTTTATGGGAGCTAATAATGCCTACTGCAGTTTTCTACTAAGGAGGATACTTTTTGGTATGTTTGATTTATTCCTCGCTTAGTGATGCAGGGCAGACTGTGACAGTTTATTCTTCATCTTTCAAGCAGTGTGGGCCACGAACCTTTTTTATTGTTTGTAAAATCTCATATTTTTCACATCTCTATTAGATTATCCAGCAGCTGCAATCAACAGCTGATGTGATTTATAGTTCACAGAGCAGCCTGTCTCATCACAATGTGTAGCTCAACTTCATGAGTTGGTTGCCAGCAGTGTCTTTTTGAGCAGCTTTCTGCCCTCGTGTACCAGAAGACTCACCGTACACTTGTTTGGATGCAGTGAGTGTCTTTCTATTTGAGGCTTACTTGCAGATGATCATTTTTTGGTCAAGGTTTGTGTCTACAGGTGGATACTTGGAATCCTTCCTTTGCAAGTTTTCTCTAAATTAAATGATTTTTTTTTTTTTTTTTCAGGTATTTTGGTCTAGTTGAGTTCTTACCCTTTGTCATTCTCAGTACAGAAGTGTCCCAAAGCTACAGATCTCCCCTGCAGTGAATCCATTTCCCGTGCCTTGTTTTGTGCTCCTAAACGCATCCTAGGACCTGTTCAGGACTCGGTACAGCTGACTCTTATGAAACTGAATTGTCTGGGTGTTGTCTCTTGCTAAAATATTATAATCGGCCAGAGCCTTGATGCCAGGAGATAATAATGGCTGGTTCTGCAATCCACATGGGTTGGTGGCCTCAGGCAGCTGGGTGCCTTTAAGCAACTGCACTGTCAGTATCTGCCTGGAAGGGTGGCAGAGGCTTGCCAAGCACTTCGGGAGCCTGCTTATTGCAGGGTGCTTGAACCTGGAGCTGTAGAATAAATGTCCCTGCTGTGCACAAACTCTTCTAGTGAATAGCTTCTTTTAATACTCATCTGGGGTTGTGTGGGGCACGAGGTTTCCTTGCCCCTTGTAGCTCCCTGATATTGAGGATACAACGAGGTTTGTACAGGTGGTATAAACCTCATGAGCTTGGCAATTTTCTCAGCAAATTATAAAGGCTGCTGGTCACGTGCTTCATAATGTATATTGCATGTGGTGAAAGCTGTCTTCTGTATTATTAGATAAATATAGACACCTGAGCTGCTCCTGTATTTGGTTAGGACTCATCACTACCTGCCTTTCCTTGCCCTGAACTTGGGTTTGCGTGCCGTGGATTTGGTGCAATACCGGCAGGTACAACTGGGATTGCAGTAAGCGGGCTCCAAAATCAAATACTCTAAAGCAAGTCCTTCATGTCACAAGTTTCTCATAGGTTTCCCAATGGTTGTATGGGGCATAACCAGTATTTGTGCATGCTTCTCTGCTCGACGTAGCTCTGCATCTCAGTGTTGAGGTTAGTAAATCTGGTTCCAAATTTCAGCTGGCTTCAAATGGTGGTTCATTTACCAGCTTAATTGCAAGGTGATGGCTGAATAGCAGCTATCTTCAGCTTCCTAGATGAGGGTGCTGCATCATTAGCCCTTCTGAAGTCTTGCGAAAAGCTGCCTCTACTGAAAGAGGTACTGAAGCTTTAGCCATCACTGTGGTATTGCGTATGCTTGGTTTTACTTCTTTGTGTTGGAATAGTGGCTGGCTGCTGCCAGTACTAGGCACTGATGCCTGCCGTCTTAGTTAGGGTCCCTGCGTGGCTTTTTCTGCCTGTCCTGGCAGAATGACAGTCAGTATTTTCTTTGTCTCCCTCTGTGCCCCGTTGCCCATAGAGCAGTGTCCCCTCTCACCTGAAATGCCACGTCCCACGGGTCACTGTGCTCTCCTGTATGCCAACGTGTAGTCACAAGCACGCACGTGTGGAAAAAGACACTTTTTACACAAGAAAAAACGCTGTGGAGCCTTGCGAGGTATAATCATAATGTACCCCAGAGCTGCTTGAGAGGAGCGCAGGCAGTGAACCGCAGTGATGAGAGCAGCCCCTCTGGCAGGACGCTTGGCATTTCAGCTGCGTGCCTTGGCACGTGGGCACGGCTCCAGCATTTATTCTTACGTGGGGTACGTTCTAGGTAAGCAGTCTGCTAAATATAGTAAGCCTGGGGTGGTTTTTTGTTTCCTTTTGTTCCCCCTCCCATTCCTTCATGGGTTATTTTCAGTGCCAAGTAAGTGGGAAGCCTTTGTTTTCCAGCCTCGCAGCCCTTCACGTATTTCCAGTCGTTCAGCTGTCTTACTCAAGACAATGTGGAAGCTGTGGTGGGCTCTGGGCTCACTCTTCTTGTCCTCTGATCTATAATGGGATGTGTATCATTGATAAAAGCAGGCTGGTGCTGTAGAGGTCATTCCATAGTACCCACAGGAGTTATATTTAGAGATTGTTTATATCGCATTTATGGCAGAGCAAAGCTACTCGTAGGAGCTGCCTGCTTATTTATAAACAGCATGGCGAACGCCAGCTTCCTGCGGAGGGGCAGCCTACAGCTTGGGTCCTGTGAAAAAATTGCAGGGAACGAGGTTTCTAAGGAAAAATATGTATATAAGTTGCAATATGCTCTTGAGAGCTGTTTTGTTTTGCCAGCCAGTGGCTTTGTGTAAAGCTAGGTTTATGCTTCTCAAATGTGAGACACCATCGAACAGCAGGCTTCTCTCTCCAGGACTAATGGTCTCCAGACCATGGTCTCCAGATAGCAGAAGGTGGTTTGCAAAGCACTTCCAAAATAAGCCTGATGGCTTCTTCCCTGCTTGTCTTTTGCTGATCTTTCGACCTAACTGTAAAAAAAAAAATCATTTAAAGAAAAGTAATATTTGTGTTTATTCCAATTGTTATCTAGCTGTGCATTTCAGAGAAATTTTAGAGGTCAAAACATATATATATATATATATATATTTGGCCTCAGAATAACACTGAATAACTGGGTAATCATACAACTTATTACAGAGGGTAAATAGCAACACTGTCCTTGTTTATTCAGGTGTTAACTGTTTGGTAGCTGCTTCTTAAACTTAGGTATGAGGTCAGTGTTGTGGTGGGTTGTCTTGCATGTTTTTGTTTTGCTTTTATTAGTGTTTTTTTTTTTTTTTTATCGTATTTTTGGAAGGGGGTGTTTGAGTCCTTGCACTCTTTTTTTATTATGGGGAGATTTTAAATATTTGCTTTGTTTGACATCTAGCCGTGCAGAGTGCTGCTTAGTTGTCTGCTATCTGGTTTTTGGTGTAGGATAAGCAAAAGAAAAGATGCCTGTGGAATTCTTCAAAACTTCTCAACTTTCCTAATGCCAAACAGTAGATTTTTTTTAAATGCAGGAGATTAACAGAGAGAGCCAGAGAGGAAAATGTCACATACTGTGTATCTACACTTCAAAAGAAAAGAAGCCTGAAGTCTGTCTGTGAAGCAGTTACAAATACTCCAATAACTTTTCCATACTCTTCGGCTCTTCCAGAAATCATTTTCAGAGAGTGGCAAAATGGCCTTTGCACTCGGGATGCTGGCTGGAGAATGAATTTAATCTCTCTGGAATAATGGCTGCCTGTTTTTTTTTTTTTTTTTTTAAACAAACTAGTAACTGTGAGGTTAATGTTTAAATATTTAAACGGATTTGGCATGTTGCCACTTAAGTAGAACAGCGTGTGCCTAACCCTGAGACACAAACCGTTCCCAGCGTGGCCAAAAAAAATAAGAATTGCTCAATAGTGCAGTAGTGCAGTGATCTGGTAACTTCAAAGACTATAATTTAAGGATAATGCTGGACAAGGGTATCCTGAAAGGGGACAATTGACTCTATTTTTCCTATTTAGTTGAGGGGAAGGGAATTCTTGCAGATGGTATCAGAACTTTTTACCGAACTCTTTAGGTTAAATAAAAGCAATGGACCGTAAATCTAAATCCAGGAAAAATAAGCTAGTGTGGACTCTAGCAAGAATAATCCTGAAAGATACCAATCTGTATGTAGCAATTTAAAACCCTTTGAAAACTGGGTAATGTGTTAAAGAGAACGAAATACAAAATTACCTTGTTTGGACTGGAATGCCAGGGCGAAGCAGGGGTTTGATAAGCGTAGAGCTCAAACTTAATTTGGGAATCTCGGTACTTAAGGCTTGAAATGGAAAAAGTTGAAGGGACAAGCCGAAAGAAATTGCACTGAAGTTTTTTTCCAATGCTTTTTACCTTAGCCCAGAGGACTGCATTGCCTATGCCTGGAAGAGAAGTGGGAGCTTTGACCCCGGGACTGCGTCTCTAATCTGCTTTTATACTGACCTCACGTTTACTGAGAACTCTGCTAAAAGCATCCCTCTCCCGGGAGCTTTTCCTGACTGTTGTGCCAGATGATGCAAACCCCGGTTTTCTGCCAAGTATCCCGAATATTTTCTATTAGCAGGCTGGTCGCAGCCACGCTACGTTGGTGACAGGATGCTCTCTGTACTTGAGGGAGTGATGCAGCTATACAAGGCATGCTGAGATAAGGCTGGTGGGGCAGAGACAGCTCCATGTCCTCATCTTGCTCTGCTTCACAGTTCTCATGTGCAGGTTAAACAAGTACGTGAGGTTCTCAACATGCAGAGATGTGAAACCTGACACTTTAAGAACTCTAAAATCATCACAAATCCCTTAACTTCAAGCCTATAAAACAAATATGTAAGGTTCCTAGACAGCTAGTATTTTGTTCTACCCTGATTAAGTTCTGGAGTTGTGGGGTATTTTGTGTTTCGAGCACAGAAACGAAGTACTCTGGGCTACCACTACAGGTAAGTGCTTGACCTCATGTTTGCATATCCCAAAGAAAAGAGAAGTACTGCAAATGGCGAGCACAGAAGTAACACATAAATAAAAATCTACTTAAATAGCTGTTTCACTTGCTATCCCATGAGGGGAAGGCAGATGTGCTTCTGAGTGACCAGCTTCTTCCTTCACGTCACTTGATGGTGGTTCAGAGGAGAAGGCCCGATCAGGCTAGAGAAAGAATCCAGAGTTTACTTCTGAGTGCTCCACAAGTACATAATAAAGTGATAATCTGTCTTTTGGCCAAGAAATAAGGAAACTTGAGGGAATGTAGTGGTCAGTGATGCCTCTTCTGCCTGAAGGTGTTTGAACTATAGCTAAGTAGAGTGAAAGTGCTTTAATCCTCATGAGGGCCATTCTTGTTAGTGAAGGGAGGCTGATAAAGGAGAAACATCTGCACACAGCTCAGGGCTGAGAGGGTACATACCTCAAAGAGCAGCTCCATCTGAATGCCCCGTCTTTTCAAAGAGACCCTTAATGTCATGACCAAGTGGTAATGATGTCTTTGAGCAGTGATCCAGGAGGGTCAGGTAATGGTGAGGAGATGGCCAGCTCACTGTAGCAAGGGAGGAATGGCCTGGAGGTGCAAGCTTCAAGTGGTTATTTTGGGGTTGGTGGTAGCACATGGTTGTTTTAGGGTTACACTTATCCTAGTATCCTGCTCTGTCATCTATGCCAGCTGAGCAACTGCAGGATTTACCACCCTGGAAAACTGAATGGAGAGTGCCTGTGGTGCTCATGGGGTCTTTTCCCAACTGGATGTCCTACTCAGTGGTTTATTGCTCTAGTTCATTCTGATTTCTGTGTTGTTTTCTTGGCTTTTCCAGTATTCTTTTCTTCCACCAGTAACGTAGTGGAGCTACTGTGTGCTCTGTCAGATGGAGTCTGAAGCATGTTGCTGTCCAGCTAACTTTTGCAGGATTCTTCCAAAAACAGGAAAAGGCTTGGATTTGCCAAATCACTTTGACACCTGAAAGCATTTTAATGCTATAGAGCTCATAGGTAGAGATTGTTATCTAGGAGCATAGGTTAGCCTAAAGACTGCTTATTTGCTGCTCTGAGAGTAGGCATTTCATTCAGTCAGTATCTGCTAAATGCTGTGGTGATAGTGTAAGGATCTTCATGTATTTTTCTGTAGGGGAACGAGTTGAATGATGATCTTTTAAGGATGATGATCTTTTAAGGATGGTCCACTACAGATGCCCCATCCGTGACAGTTCTGAGGGCCAGGCTGGATGGGGCTTTGGGCAGCCTGTTCTGGTGGGAGGTGTCCTTGCCCATGGCAGGGGGTTGGAACTGGGTGGGCTTTAAGGTCCCTTCCAACCCAAACCATCCTATGATCATTGCGTCACTTACTGTAATACTTACATATCACCAAGAGTACACATATTACATTTTGTATATCTTAGGTTCTTTTCTTTGTATTTCAGGAAGTTACTTGTAACAATTCCTGTCTATGTCATCTCAGTCACATATGTAAGTTCAGTTCTTACCAAACCCAACTTCCATCTAGATTTGGATGCAGTATTGACTTCTGAATGGAATTGGGGTTGAACTTAGGAAATTGAGCTTTAAAAGCAAAAAAAACAAAAAAAAAATCATATTGACATATTGAAATTGTTAGTTACCCGGCATATTTATTATCTTGTTTGTGTATGAGCTGTTAAGCAACTTATTACTATTATTCTAGTTAAATGAGTAGAAAACTGAAAATTTCTGAAGTATTAGAGGCTGTTTTTTTGTTTTCTTTAATTTTGTGTCCTCGTATGAGACTTCAAATAGTTTTCATTTCCTATGCCTTGCAAACCTAGTCACAGAATTGAATGATTTAAATATACAAGGAGAAAACACCGCTTCTTGTTCACAAAGAGAAATTCTTCTGAAATGCTTAACTCGTCAACTCGGTGTGCCCAAAGCCAGTGGCTTGTCTGTTTAAAATGTTGGCAGCTCATGCTACTTGGATGCCTTAATTTGAACGATGAATATGTTACAGTAGAGGCTTTTTTTTAATACAGCTGTCATAATTTCACATTTAAATTGACTTTGGTAAACTCTATTTGTTTGCTTATTGCAATTCTTTTATACCCCGAGGAAAGAAATATTTCAGAGGCTCAAACTATCTTATTTTACATAAAAAAAAAAAAAAACACAACATTTTACATAGCTAGTGTACTTAGCTTTTTTCTTCTTTTCCTGTGATGCTGAATTAACTGGAAAAGCTACAGTAAGGAGGTGTAAAAGCAAATTATGGACTTCTAGGGTAAAGGTATGATGTGGTTTAATGGATTGGAGGGAAGTTTCCAGCTTGGCTTTTTGGAAGTATCGTCTGCTTCTTTCAGTGCCTGTAGCAGACAAGAAGAGGCTGCAGTTTGTGTCGCTTAAAACAGGTGAGGGAGAGCTGTTATTTCTCTAGGGGAAAAATGAGTAATTGCTTGACATGTTGTGACATGGCTTTTCCAAATGACTGTTCTTTCCTTGGGCTATCTTCAAGTAGGCTAAAACTACATTTGTCCAAGCTGCTCTGCAGGCTATTTAATGTAAAATTGTCTCCCAGGGTAGGTGTTTGCCGTGACTCGTGGTGCATGGTGAAAGGACAATACGGGGAAACACCTGTGTGCCTTTCTCCTGGAGACTTGGAGCACATGTTTCCTCACCCTGGTGCTGGTTTAAAGTTAAATTATTTTTGACTTAAATTATTTTAAATTGAAATAACACGATGTTACAATCATACAGGTAGGTTTTTTGACCTGGCAGTGGCTGCCCAGGCTCTCCAGAACTCACCAAGTAACAGAAAGGGAAGTTCGGCAAGGCCGGCTTCCTTTTGCTCCAGGCATGGCCAGGCAAACTGACTGCTTACTTCGCTGGACAGAGCTCTCATCCCTAGGCATAAATACGATCTGAACCATTACAGAGAATACGTCTTTGCAAATGCCACCTGTGAAGTCCTCATCAGATCTATTCACACGACGAATGGCTAGCACATGGTGAGCTTTGATGCACTGCTGGCAGAGTCCAAGGGAAATTCTTTAGCTGGAGCCTATTATTGCTGCATGACTGAACTGAGCTTTGAAAGCTGACATCTCATGAGAGAGCTCGATATAGTCCAGTTTCTGTGTTTTATTATGTTTGATTTTAATTTTTTCCCCCCTTGGTCTTGCTGTTTACTTGTCTTCTGGTGTATGGCACTGAGGAGAGCTTGTGGTGACTAATCTTGGCCTCAACTCATCTCTTTTTAAAATGTTTGGGCCTTGACTTTGGTGAGAAATTTGTGCTGATTCTTTTCTACCCCCGTGCCTTTGTATGAGATGCTACTGTATTCTCAATAACTTCCCAAATTTATTTGTGTGGCTTATAAGAAATTGCTTGTTCGTTAAATGCAGGAGCATACACTTGTATATGGCTCTTACTCTTTATTGTGTACTACACAGTGGATAATAAGATGACTTGTAACTGAAATGTTCGCTCTGGACTAGATTTGGGCATACGACTTCAGAAAGTACAAGAATTATTTAGGAGCTGATAATCCTTGTGAGGGAGGTTTGGTAAGTTACACCAAATGACAACCACATACTGTCATTGGTTTTAATGTTCCCCCGGTGTTTTAAATTTAAGAGCTAAAACAGAAGTATTAGTGGCTTCCACAATTAATGCTAAAAACATGCCAGGCTAAGAGAGAAATGCCAAAAAAAACCCTGCAAGTGGTTTCCATATGTTGCTGACACATTATTTCCTGGAAGGCTGGGGCTGATGTGTTGGCAAAACTAGTAAAATGTGCCATTTTCTGTGGAAGTTTGGGAAGAACCATCAAGTTGCAGTTCATAAAATGGAGAGCCTGAGATAATAGGGCTCCACTTAGGGACTTTTTTTTTTTTTTTTGCATTCTCAGTATCTGCAGTGATCTTTGATCTGTGATCTTTGTCACGTTAAAGCATTTTTTTGCCCGTCTGTTGCTATCTTTAGCTAAATTAAGGTCCTGAAATGGGAGCTATCAGTGTTTTGATTTGATTGATCTTTCCTTCTATTTATAAACCTTGAAAGGTGGTAAAGGAAATCTAGTCAGCTTCTCTGTAGGAGAGGGGACCTATACGTAGAAGGGGGGAAGAATAGGAAATGAAATGTTTCAAAAGGTATTTACATATTCAGCTAACCAAGTTACTGATTTGAATGTATTATCAAACTGTAATAAATACTGTTTTAATGGAGCTGGACTCTAGGTATGACTAACTAACCTACAAACGAGTACCCAGCACTTGGGAACAGAACCAGTATCAGGCAGAGGCAAGCTGTGGACTGCTTAAAAAGCCTAAATTCGGATGCCAGTGGGCTGTCTTGGTACTGTTGTCCCCTGGTGATTCAGGTGATTTGGGTCAAACGAACAGGTAGCCACGGCGTTGCCTGTACTTCTAGCTCCGCTGTGTTGTGCATGTTTTGTTGTTGTTTGCTTTATCTTAGTTTTAGTTGTGTGCTTTTTTCTTTTTTTTTTTTTTTTTTTTTTTTTTAACATTTCTTCCTGAAACCGATACGCAGGTAGAAGGACTGGATGTGGGAGTTGGGTCTAGATATAGGTCTCTGTTCACAGAAATTCCTGCTATTTTTATCTATTCTATTTCTATTCTAGAGGCAGCTTTTGCAGGGTTGTAATGCAACAAATATTTTAAATTCACAATTTCTTGGGTTGTCTACTATTTTCTTTTTAAAATGTTATTTCCAGTGTCCACAATTCTAATTCTAAAATAATTATAGATTTCTAGTTTCATGCCTGTATTTCTGCCCCTCACATCTTTACCTCTGGCTTCCTGCTGATGTGGAGTAGGAGTAGTAACAATACTTAACATTTTTGGTTACTATTTTTTTTTTTTAAATATATAAAATATTTTCATCTTTGCACTAAGAGGTGAGAAGCGTGAGGATTAGTGTCTAAAACAGGGGAAACTGTGACCGGAATCAGGTGTCCAGCAGCACCAGCAAGGGTTAAGCTGTAGCCCTGTGGGCTGACATCTCCAACCAGCAGGTCTGGAGGAGTGTAAGTTGGATCTGTTTAAACATTTAACCAACTGGGGACAGTGAAACTGCTGTGAACTCTGCTCTACACCCCTCTGTGTCTGAGCAGGCATATTTTTTAAACTGAAAAGGAGAAACCATTATCACAGCTGACTAAGCCATTATCACAGGTAACTAATGTGCTGCTTTCCATTAGTCTCCCAAATTGTCTTTTCCTCAGCAAATGGAGGGAAGGAGCGCAGCTTCATGGGGCCAGTGGGTGCTTAGGACTGCAAGCTCCCTTTCCCATTTAGACCTTTATCATGGTCTAAATGAGCATGGGATCTGAAGCGATCACACAGTGCTGGCTGGTGCCCAACAATAGGCTTTGAGCTAGGGGAACAAATGCAATTTCATGATCCGTGCATATCTTGTGCCTTTCCAAACCTCAGATCAAGTTGTGATACTGCATCCAGGTGCCTGAAAAGCAAATGTGCCCTCCTCTGTCCTGCAGCCTGGGCTTCCTGACTTTCAGCTGTAAACTGGCTGTGCTTTGCCAGTGAGGTTTTAGCTGGTGAGAGCAGGTGATTTGCGTTTGCATCAGTACAGCTGCTGAGCTGTGTGCTGTGTAGGAAGTTGTTTCTGCCACTCAAAAGTATCTGATAGTCTGCAAACACCTCCTGTCTGGAGAAAGAGCTAGAGGCTGGTATGTCTCTGTATATATTCTTTCTAAATAATCATGACAGCATTGACATCTTGTTTCTTTCTGAATATGCTCGCTATTAAGCAGAAAGTGATCTTGTGACTCTCATGCACCTCTTATGCTTTTTTTTTTTTTTTTTTTTTTTTTTTTTTCTAGTTGGTATTTTAAAAGTCTTCCCTGCAGTTCTGCTTTGGATAAGAACTCTTATTCAAGTACCTTTTACAGGCAGGATCTTTTTCTTCCTGTGCTGACTAATGCTTTGGTAAGGCTTGAGCCAACTCCTAGGGCACAAGTAAAGAAACTAGTCAATGAACTAGTTTGTAGATGGCAGTGTAGATTTTTCCAGTGGTGGTAGAATAAAGTAGGACAGTATAAACTGGCAGACTAGATTGGATAGAAACTGAAATCTGTGATTTATTTTTTTTTTCTCCCCATATTTCTTTTCAGGCATCCATAGGTTTCTAAGGCTGTGTGTTTGTGAACTTGTCAGGGCTTGTATGTGTCATGGGGAGGGCTGGTGTGAAAGCCTGCAGTCAGGAGGGTCTGGGTTGGGGTCCTCCCCAGCCTTTCTCACCTTTTGCTGCTGCAGTCCTTGTAGCTGTTACTGCTGCACCTGAGCTCGCAGCTCTTATTCCTGCAGCTGCATTTCTTCAGCTGTTCCAGGCTGCTGAGGTGGTTCCTCCGGTGCCTGCTGGCTCTGCTGGCCCCCAGCTGGCTCTGTGCATCTTGGCAGAGAGGTGGGATGGCATGAGAGGGTTGTCACATCTTGTGGCTCGTGTAACACGAGATGCATGAAACTTGGCAGCCTCCCTTTGAGAGAGGTTTGGTGGCAAGACCCCAGGAATGTTCTCTAAGTTGGCATTTGGTTTCCTGCCCCGTAGTGAATATTTTGAATGCATTGACCTTTTGGGGACAAGCAAGGTGAATCTCTCCAGGCTGTGGACTCCACAAATGTGTACTCCTGCACAGTGAGGTGTTGATGCTCGTGGTTGCTGATGCTCTAATTTTGGATATCACAGCCTGACTTTGATTTTGTTATTACATTGCTTGCTCAGGATAGAAGTTCTCCTGTAGTTGGTGTGGGATTTGAATTATTCACTGATCTAACTGTTAATTTGTGTGTGTATTTTATATTGGATGCTTAACCCAACATATATATGCTTAGGACATATAGTTGGTGTTCTTTAAAGAACTAGGATTTCATAGTTCTATTACCAGAACTGGTGTGTTCTCCTTGTGGAATACAAATGAGCTACCCTTTGTATCAAAGAATAAGACAGAGATAGGCATCTGATTCATCAAGTTATCCTAACAGTAAGCTCCAGTGTGTTACTGCACTAAACCTGTGGCTGTGATTAGACTTGTGATTGTTTTGTCAAACAGCTTTTAAAATACGTTTTTCTACTGTGTGGTTTTATGAACAAACATGCAAGCACCTGACATATAAATAAACCTGAACAGTGAGGTTTGTTCGTTTTTTCTTCTGCATGTGGAAACTTATGCAGGCTTGTTTAAGTAAGCCCAGTGGGCTAGTGCTGTACCTTGTGTTCAGTCCATTCTGTGCAAAATAACTGACTCAGATTGTGTGAAATAGTTCAGGAGGTTTTAGTACAGTTTAATGTTATGAAAATGTGTGTTTTTCTGCTGCCTTCCTCATCTGCTGTTCTCTAGTGATTTGTGAAAAAGTGGTCAAAGGACTTGGTCTAACAATATTTATCAGTGTGAAGACTTGTCTGACTTGCTGACAACTTGATTTTTAGACCTGTGTGCATACCTCAGTAGAAGCTGTTTACCTGTCATGTGGTTAGTTGAGAATTTAGATCTCTCTGCTTTTTGCTTCAAGAAAAGTCAGAGACCAACTGTAGGTGTTCGGGTTTTATTTAAAGACCATTCTATACACTCAGAAATGCAGTGCCCCAGCAGTCTGTGATATGGAAGATGAGAGAAGCAGAACTAATTTGAGCACTTTGCCTACAGTACCAACTGAGCTTTGGCCTTCTCCGTAAAGTTGTCCCAGTCCAGGGGCCACCTTGCTTGTGGCCTACCTGGTTTCGAGCGGGAGCTTCTCTGTGGGTACAACAAATCCAGGCCAGGGCAGCCATGGCGTCCAGCGCCATCTTGTATCCATTTGGACAGACTGGTGTCCCTCAACTATTCAGAAATCTTCTGAACAGTGATAGGTCTGACCACCAAATAGTACATGTTGTGCAACTCCGAAGTCGTGGATGTTGATGAACTTTCCAGAAAATTAACTGCCAGCATTCTACATGCCAGTCCCTTCTATCCCCGCTTCTTGTGAGGCGGCTTCCTCTGGAGAGAGCTCCTCATGCAGCATGAATTGCTTGCAGTTGACATTTGTGAGCAGTATACAACCCAGGGATTTGTGCAAACACCTCTGGTATGTTTGATTTGGCCCACAGAACAGAGAAACCCGACGGTGTGTTTGAAGGAAAAAAAGGCAAGGTGGAAACTGTCTTCTGTTCGGTCTCAAGACCTGGTGTAGGAGGGACAGAGAGCTCAAACGTTTTCTGAAATTAGAGAAATAAAAATGGGAGCACCAGCAAATGGAAATCTTGTGTAAGTGCTTCCTGTATGTTGTGTTCAGCTCAACCTTTTTTCACTCAGCATTCGGCAATTAGGCCCATGTGCTTTCCTACCAGGAGAAGCTTTGTAATTTCTTTATTTTCTTGGATTACTCAGCACTAGGTGTGTGTCTGTAGGTTGGGGGTTTTCTACTGTTATTTTTATTTTTCCCACCCTGTGTAGGCAACTCATTTCAATTTAGGATTACCCAGCATTTGGGGATTTCATTTACCAGAGTACTTCAGGAAGCTGAGCTGGACATAAAATCCTGTAAATGTGTACTGTAAATTGGTGGATTTCTAGAAGGAGATCTAGAAACTGCAATGTTCTTAACATGCTTTGAACTTGATACCCACAGATCAAATAATTCTGTCCTGCAAATTTAAACTTACTGTGATGGGTTTGTGGAAAAAAAAAGTTGGTAATGGTTCACAGGACAGTTCAGTTCACTTTTGTATTGCCACCGAAGCAATTTTGGTGGTTTGTTTTTCAGCAGTCTTCATTCCTCATCCCCACAGAAGCTACGAGAAGTTTAAATATGAGAATTATTTTGTTGTGTCTTTGAGGTGAAATGCAGGAAGCAGTTTCTCATCTACGTGCTGAAGTAAGATAAGTTGTGTGAATTTTCTTTAGTGCATTTATTTGTGTTAGCCCCCTGTGGAGTTCTCCACCTGCGTTACAGAGTACTGCAGTGCTTGCTGTGTGAAATGCCGGCATTTCTGACTTACTGCTGAGGTGAATGATGGTTTCATGACTTTGTCCTGTCAAGCGACTGGTTGACCCAGCAGCTGCCATTTGCCGCCGTTCCTTTTCCTCATTTGACTTCCCAGAATTAAATAATGTAGGTCAGTGACCAACATAAATCCAGAAATAATGTTCTGTCTCTGTTGCCCTCCTAGCGAAGGATGTCCTTGGAGGAGCAGCCCGGAAAGCACAGCTTTGGAGAAGTTTGCACCTAGTGAAGCTGTACATCCTGTACATGCTCTCTACAGTTTTGAGCAGGGGGAGATTTAAACTTTAACTATAGGAAAATAAATCATTTAACTTGAAAGTTTGTATTGCCTGACCTTAGGCAGAATCTGTAGAAGTTGCAGTATTTCTTCCCACTAAAATGACTTAATTTTTTCCCCTCATGGTATTAATGGAAGATCCCTTTATTTTTATGTTCTCCTAGTTATTTTCTAAATTCAGGTTTACCTGTCTAAATGTAGTTTAGCCCAAGAAATAGTATTTTATAGGTTCCTGGTATGCAACTGGATGTGTGGTGGTGGAATGATCACTTAAAATGTACCGTGACAGACCAGTGTCCCTTAAATAATCACACTGCTATTCTTGTTCATATGTAATTCACGTTTTCCTCTATCGGGCTTATAAAACTGGTGAAGTCAAAGCCTAAAGGGTTAAATGTGAGGTGAGCTGTGTTGTAGGCTGGGTAGTTTTTGCATGGCACCAAGTTTTAGAGGCTTCAGAGAGCCTATCCATGTGTGTGAGTGAATCGCTTGATGGAGGATAGCATGTCTAATGTGTGATCAGTCCTTGCAAGAAAAAAAAAGTCTGTCAGTTATTGCAGAGTTATGACCTAATTTTATAATAAAAGTAGGGTGCAGCTTTTTACCTCTGTAGCCCAGCAGCAGTACTTTCCCAGCATGTGGAGCGTCCTCTGCACTCCTCAGCTCAAGGGACAGCCGTAGCAGGAGCTGAAGCTCTCTTGGGAACAGCAGGTATGGATGTGGCGCCAGGTGTATAATGCTTCTGTCACTGCCCCTTGCATTGATTTTGGTCAGTCTTAAAATGAAATGAAAGCTAATATTCTGGGCCACATGAAGCTGTATTTCCAGGGTGCTTGTCGAGATCTGGTTGTGTATTTACTCTTGTGGGACCTGCTTTTATCTTTGCTCTTTTGGGAAGCTGCCAAGTCAGCTAAGTAGACGAACAGGGAGAATTGTTTGTGAGGTTAGTATTTTGAAGTTGAAATAGTGTTTCAGCTATCTGAAAGTGCTGGTGTAGAGGTTTGGCTGTACTGTAGAAGCTATAAAAAGCATTTGGATTTGATCTTAACGCTTCTCCTTGAAACAAGTTGCTTAAAGTTAAAGTAATGGGTTTGCACCTCCTGCATTTTAACGAAGAAATTATGATTCATTGCTAGACTGCAGCATTCCTGAGCAGTCACTGAGGGACTGATGGGACACTTTCTAGGCTGTAGCATCGAGTCCCACTGTTGCCCAGTGGATGCAGAACCCTCCAGAGAAGCGCTGCTGCTCTGTGCTCAAGTGGAGCCCATTCCCTGGAGCTGAGGGCGTCTGCAGAGAGCAGGGCGGCAGGCTGCGCATCTATATCCAGCCCAGATTATGCAGGTCGGACAAATAACCCCATCCTGGCAGTCTTGCAAGCAATTTGTGCCCAGCTTCCCCTTCTCTCTGGTCCTGCCCCCGAGAGGGCCAAGTGGAACCTGAGCTCTCACAAGGCTGCAGGCAGCTGTGGTGAAGCTGCACGTGGGAGTTCGTGCTTTCCAGAGAGCACTGATTGTTGTCCCCCCCTGGCCTAAGAGTTGTGTAAATCAAGCTGTTTTCTCAAAGCAGCTCTACAGAACTGTCACGGCATCTTTGTTTTTGTAGCTTGTCTGCTACAGAGGTAGAGGGCTATGTTCTTGCTCTGCAGGGCCAGTCCCTGTTGGAATTCAGTGTTCTGAGACCAAAAATAAACAAATAAAAAAATGTAAAAAGGAGTAAAATATAAAAACAAACTCAAGCAGCAGAACTGATTTCACTGTGGGAAACAGTTTCCTTTGTAGGAAACATAACATTTTTTGAATATAAAAACAATATGATAGTTTTTTTTTCCTCCCTCTTGAGCCTACAACATTTGGAACAATGGTTGTGAGTCGCTCAGTTAGTCCAGATGTCAGTTATGCAGCAGTGCAGGTGAAATATCAGTGATGTTGTTAGGATTTACATGTATATGGTTTAAGAGAGTATTCAACAATACTTGCTGAAAATCCTCAACAGCTGCTGCACCTTTAGGACTTCCAATCATTAGGTTGGAGCTGTTTCCTATTTGGCTAACAAAATATTATTTCTGTTAACCGATTTGTTGAAGTGTTAGCAGATTTTGTTCCCATGTATGTAATCAGTAGCCTTGAGTATGAAAAAATGCATAGGAACACTTGCTTTTTAATTTGGTAAATAAAATCTTCAGAATTCAGTTCTGCTGTGATGCTGTTGCTGCGCAGTCCTAATTCAGTGATAGGATTTCTTATAAGGGAAGTGGAAACTCTTTCCTGGCTGGCTGTAGCCTTCCTTGACTGAATGACAACTTCTGCGTAGTAGGCATCTTTGAGTCTGCAAAAACTGTGAGCTGATTAAACTTCTGACCTGGTTAACTTGAGAAATCCTAAGCATCTTGACTAATAATCTGCACTGCAAAAGGATATTGTGACAAGGATGCTACTTTTTTGGTCATTAGAGGATGTGTTGACCTGCTTTTTTCAGGTACTTAATTGGGTTACAGATTTGTTGCACAGAATAATCCACTAGAGCTAAATAATACTGCTGGACTTACTGTATCTTACTTCACTACAGATTATGTTGGAGGTATTCCAAATGCTCAGTAAACTAGTTCATATTGTATGTCGGTGTTAAATATAGCCGGTTGCTGAACTGTCTCTTGGTTTAGGCGAAGATCTGAAAGGACACGTGCATGGGAGCAGCTGAGTCTCCCTGTGGCCTCAACAACCTTATTCTAAGGACACAATTTTTTACTTGCCACAATACCAATAATGTCCGTTAAATGTCGTGTAGTACTCACACTAGACCCAGGGGCACAGATGCTTCATAAAACAGTTCAGGAATATGAAAAATTTCAAGTCCACATATAACCTGAGGTAGTTTCAGTGCATGCTGCCTGGCACGTTGTGCTATATTTGTTGGCATCAAAACTTGAGTGCGAAGGCAAATATCTAATGCAGGAGTTATTTCAGTGGTAATGGTTAAAGCCATCTCTGCTCTGACTTGCCACGCATGACTAAGTTGTGGCTCACTGGTAGGAAACAAGAACTGTTTTATTTTCCCCAGAGTTATGACTGGCATTTGAGCCACCACCTTTGTAGCATGGCGTTCTTGCTCTCGCAGAGTGCTTCTGCCATTTTGGTGTTTGCTGCTTTCTGAAGGCCTTGTATTCCTCAGTCAAGAGGAGACAGCAGCAGACAGTCTCTACTTAATCACAGGTTTGTAGACTTAATACTTGGAGGTGATTCTTTTGTTTGGGCCAGCAGCTGCATCCTCCCTCCCCGCTCCCCAGGTTGTAGTGATAATCCAAGGTGCAATAGGTATTCTGGTGCCCTGTGTGCCTGCTTCTGGGTAAATGCACCTCTGCAATGACAGCAATGGAGGAAAGATCAGTTTAGCTGAAATCCAGGCAATAGACAAGGTGAGCATTATTTGTAACTACTATTCAGTCCAAGAACTCAAATGCTGGATCAGGGTTGGTGAGCATCAGGCTTGGCTGGTCCCAGTCCTGTTTGTGCTCTGCAGCTCCATCAGATCTCTCAAAAAGGAGGACTTGAACCTTGACCTTCCCAGGAAGTGTTGTAATAAACAAGCTATTGTCTTGTTTGAGTTTTAGCTCCCTGCTTTCATTTCAAACTGAAAGTCAATCCTTACTTGTACAGGAACTTAGGTTGCTGCTGATAAAAATGCCGATTTTGATAAAGATGGAGGGGCTTGGAGGGGAAACACATTAAAAACCCAAAAAATCATATTGAAAAGTTTGTCACTGTAATTTAACTGGGATGTAATAACTTAATGTCATTTTTACAAGTTTCAAAAGTGACAGGCTGAATAGGGATCTCATGGAAAACCAGGCACAGTCCTTGTTCCTAGTAGTATTTGCTAAGCAGTGCTAGCTAATTGACAGTGTATTGCAGTCATGTACTGCACCCCAGTTTGAAATCCCTGTGCTGCTTGTAGCAATGAATACTGTCTTAACGAAGCTAAGAATGAGTGCCTGATTAAGTCCCAGCAATGGAAAGTCCCAGAATATCCAAGTGAGAGGTTTGCTGGGATTCTGACCTGCATGTTCAAATAGGTGGCTTTGGTTTTGTTTGATCATGCGCTTAATCTCAAATAATAAAATACATTTGCTTACTCGTGCTGCCTTTATAGCTAGGGTTTGTCACCAGCTTGTGTGTGCTTATCTCTTACTTCCGCGAGTTTCACCTGGCCTGGTGCTGTTAAACACCAGGGAAAGGTGTGAATGTGCAGAACTTGCTCGTCAGGCAGTTGTACTTCCAAATACCCCAATGCTAGATCCCAGTTTTAGACTTTTTTTTAAAATGTCTTTAGGTAACTAAGTAAGAGAGGCATTTATTTTACTTTTAAGAAAAGTCACTGGACCAGTCTTCCACTTTTGAATGCAGAGTTCTCCCAAAACATACTTAAATAATCCCCAACTTCTGATTTTTATTTTAAAGGATGCAAAATTCTCTTACCAAGATGCTGTCTAAATCCATTGGAATGGCTGATTCTTCTTGCTTACAAACAACAGCCTGAACTTGGAAATAGAGACAGGAGCCTAACAGAAGTTATGCATTATTTCTGCTTACCATGGCAAGTGTCTCACATTGATTTTGATTTTTCAGATGACTTTGACCAAAGCATAAAGAAGTTGCTTAGCTATAGTGCCAACACTGATGGTATTGTGTGTTCTTAGGCACGTGGTGATAGTATCAGATGAGCACTTCTTGTAATTCATTTCTAGGAGCATGTTGTACTTGTAATGTTATAAATGTTTGGGTAAAGTTGTTCCAGAAGCTTAACATTCTCTTTTCTAGCACAGACCAAGGCTCATCAGGATGGGAAATAACTCAGGTTACACAGGGAACACTTCTCACCTGCCTTCCTGCTCGTAGGAGCACACCCTTGACTTTCAGATCTTCCCGCCGCCCCCCACCCGCTGTGGTACAGAACATGCCAACATAGCTGCTGGGTTGGCATGAGTGCTAGGACTACGTGGCTGAAAGCACCCAGCTCCAGACGGAGCACCAGGAAAAGCCTAATTGCCTTGTGAGAGTACTGCAAGCTGACTTGCGTTCTTGTAGTAATTTGGAAACTTGCAGCTTGACTTATTTATACTAATTGCTATGGTTTTGGCTCTGATTTACCCAGCACTGAACCAGTCACTGTCTGTCCCCCGTTACTTTTACAGTGCACATGCAAACTGCCCTAGCCTTGTAGATTAGTAGAAGCTGCAAAATCTTGCTCTGAACCCTGTTCTGCATGTTGTAGTGTATTTCTCCTGAATCTGGGGCCACTGGCAGCTGGTCTCTTGTCTTTTTAGAATTTGCTTGCCAAGCTCACTTCCCTTGTTTTCCAAAGCAATGCTTTTATTCCCACAAGCTTTTCCATGTATGTTGAGGAAGGGAAATAACTAGAGGCCTGATAAATAAACTCAAAATGAGTTTAGTAGTAGTATTTAGTTCAAAGAGTTCCCTAAGTCCATTAGTTTGTCAGGACCAATGTATTCTTCGGAAAGAATATTCGTGGGAAGGGCAAATATTTTGTCTGCCTATCTGCTACTGACCACTCATAAAGGAAGTAGTGGCTGTGCATAACGTCATTTGCCCTAGTGTAGCAGATGTAAATAAATGTAAAGAACTTCTTGCCTCCAGGAAGCTTGTAAGCCTGATGAATGTATGTTTTGAACATATGAACCCTGCCTGCAGAGCTACAGAATGTAAGTTTTTGAGGAGTAATGTTAATTTATGTTACAAATTGTTATATGCTCTAGTTAAGCCTTAGAAATGTCTCAGTTTCTGTGAAAGACACTTTTAGACTCTAAATGTGGATACGAAGCAGTATTTGAAGCTGATTTAATGGATTGCTGAAGTGAGAATCAGCTTTGAAATAGTTAAATCAGAAGTATATATTTGTATATGTTGTAGTTAATGGTGGACTGAGCAAACAGAACTATCCGTGCATGTACACATTTGAATATGCAACTTAAACTCACTTGTTGATTTTTCTATTTGGTCTCAAAGCTGCTTTTATTTTTCTTGGAGCTTCTTAAGCATTGATTATACCAAGGTTTACTTAGCTGCATCTCTTGTGTTTCAAATGTTGGTGTCTTAGCAATCCATAAGGTAAGCTAAGATGTCATTCTTTAAATTCTTGAGACCTGAGTCTTGCTAGTTGGCATAGTGGAGTTCCCCATTTTCTGTAGTGTAGAAGCTTTTGAGAGAGGTGAGAATGCTCTTTGCACCTGAGCTAATGCAAAAGCAAAATGGAATTTCAACTTCTTGTTGTATGACGAGGTGAGCAAGCTGCATTGTGTGTTATGGGTTTGTCTCCAAACAAGTAGAAACTAGTTTGTGTGTCAAAACAACGGTGAAAGCAAAGCTTGCAAGCGTTTTTCAGAAGTTGATTCTGTGATTGACTTAAATCAATGGAAAAATATTCAGGAGAGGTTCTTGTCCTGCCTCCAGGGACGACTTTTGCGGACGAACTCTTGAACCTGTCTTACGTTTCATAATGGAGGATTAAAATAAGGGTGCTACAATTGTTCATGTGTCTGTGGGGACTGAATAATACTGGGTATGCAAAGGATCTAGACTAGCCATAAGGAACTGGGAGAGTTTACGCAGGAGCTGTCTAGTCCAGCATTTCATCTTCAGTGCCTTTTGTTTTGGAAATCGGGTTGGAGGGAAGCAGAGAGAGGGCTGCTGTCTTATTTTGGTGGCTTGTTTTCCCCCTTCTACGGTCTTTAAGTATCTGTCTCAGACTGAAGGTAAAAAGTTCCATGTAAAGAAAAGGTGGTGGGCTAGACGCAGCTGTGTTTGGTCTGCTGCGAGCACACAACCTCCTGCAGATCTAGAACAGGCTTACCTAGAGTGCTGCTTTTATACTCAAGACTTTGTGGGCCCTGCAAAATGAACTCCAGATGTGTGGAGATGTTCAACACCTGCCTAATTGCCTTGTTTTTCAGCTGGGAAAAGCTGCCGTACGACCTTTGTCAATGAATGAGTCTTCGTCCTGGTTCCCTTGTGGATCCAGTGAACTGTCCCTCACGATTAGACACTGTTACTCTGAGAGAGTCACTTCTGACTGATCTGAATTTCTGCTCCACATCTGCACTGTCTTGCCTAGCTTTCAGCTGTGCTCTGGTCTCATTTCTGGTACTAGGGACTTCTCATATGGACTCATGTTACAGAGCTCATTGGACTGCTTTGGGTGCTTTGTATTTCGCCTCTCAAATCTGTCTCCTTTCTTGGCCTTGTGGTTTCGGTAGGTAGGTACATGTAGTCTCAGTGCTTTTTAGGCGCTTGTCCTTATAGGTGCAAGGGCTTTTCTTTAATCTTGTTTTCTTTTTGCCACATCAGCCTTCCCCCTGCTCTCCCCTAGAGATCTCTTTCCCTTTCTGTAAGGTTTTAGGTGATGATATGCAGCTCTTCTCTACTGTAGAGGAGCCATCCTTGGGATTTTTCCTCCGCTTTGCTAGTCTTGTGTCTTCTTTATTGAAGGTGGAGGCTGTTGCTACATAGGAAATTGCTTTCCAGGGACTCTGAAAGTCCTCTGTGCATCTACCTGTTGGCTACTCCAGTAGTGTTGGGGTGTAACCCTAGAGCTAACTAGGAATCTCCTTGTCTGCTCTTCAGTTCAGCTCGGGTATCTTTGGAAAACTCCATAAAGACCTTGAGTTGCTTCTGCTGTGCATGCTTCCTCAAAATGCAGGGAGAAAGGCCTTCAACACAGTAGAAAAACACTGGGCTTGTTATTGCTCACTACCATCTCATCGAGGGATGAGCCCTGAAGCTCTCTCTTCACTAGGATTCTTAGTGTTGCTGCTATGTTGCTTCTCTGGTATCTGCTCTAAACATATGCTTACACAGCAGCGTTTTGTCATTATTACAGTTTAGATCCCTCTTAATTTTCTATCTTCATGCAAATTTGTACATAAGAACACATGTATATGTGACCATGCTTGGTCAGACTGAAGATTTGCCAAACTCTGTCCTGCCCCCAGCAGTAACCAGTGCTAAATGCTGAGTGTAAGAACAGGCTAAGTGCACAGCAATTCTTCCCTGGAGTTCTCCAAGCTGCTTGCAACTTGTGACCGAGAGGTTCTTCAGTCAGTCTGGTGCTCAGTTTGGGCAGATTTTTCTCTCTAGAATCTTATTTTGAGCCTATGTAAGCTTTTGGCTTCCAAACACTACATGCTTTATGAGGAATTGTGCCCTGTTGTTAGGTACTTGCTTTTGGAAGAAGGAAAAATGAGCAGGCATTTGAACATCTGGTGTCTCAGCAGGAAGATGGTATCTGGACAGCTAAACCTTTCTTGTTGTTCCTTTGCTTGTATAGAAGCTGAGAATCTAGGAAAGCAGCCCTAAAATCACACTTGATTGCAGAGGACCAAAAAGTTCAAAAGTTGCTTTACACCCACGGGAGGAGAAATGGCTGGAGAAATGAAACTTTTATGGTTATCGTCATTGCAAAAGCCTAACTTCCTAAAGGAAGTTGGTCAAAATGCCTGCACTTGAATCGTCACAAGTAATAAGAATGTATAATGTCTTTAAAGTTCTGGTTTGTCTAATAGTTTTTTATTTCTTTTTAATTCTAGAACTCTTGAATCCTCTTGGAAAGTATGAAAACGGAACTGCTTTTTAAATATCTTTTAGGATAGTTGACATGATCCAGGGAAAAGCTTTTTTTTTTTCTGCGATATTCAGTAGAGTCTGCATTCTCTGGGATCTTAAATAAGCATAAAATGAAAATAGTTTAAAATTTATCCTTCAAAATGAATATTGAAAAGTCAGATGACAAAGCAAAGAATGGCTTGAAGTCTTCCTTACTTATAAGGGATGAAAATGGAAATAATTATGCATGTGACAAAGCTACACCTTCCTCAAACAATTGTGCCACCAAATTGCATGGTAATTCAACTGACCAAAATATAGCGACTAAGCATGAAGATGATACTGTTCTTGAAGATAAGAGTGACTTTGGAAGTATTATTTTAAAACAGCAGCATATTGACACACATCATCTACAGATGATGCCTGGTAAATATAACTGCACGGGAGGTCTCTTGGGAGATACAGATGCTGCATGCAAGTCTTCTGTGACCGGGCAGACCTGTGTGTATCCTTTGAACTGTGACTTGAAAGAAATGGCAAACTTCCTGAAAGATAATGTGGCTGTGGCAGAAATGCAAGATCAGAGTCTTGAACAATGGGTGCCTTACAGTCAGTCCGACTCAAACTGTGCATTACCTCTTCCTGCTTCAGAGCAGAACGTGATAAAAGACAGGGTACGCTGCCACCTGAGCACATTGGATGTTACTAGCGTTATAGGTGGAACTGTGGAAACTGATCAAAATGATGATGTGCATCTGAGTGAACACTCTTCTGATGAAGTATTTACAAGAGTGAAACTTGGTGCAATCAGCTCAGAAAAAATCCCGAATTTCTCCTTTACGATAGTGGCTTCAGGAAGCCCAGATGTCTATTCTGAACTTGAAGTACCTTGTCCTGCCTCTGCAGTTGTTGAACACTATTTAGAAAACACTAACAATGTTGATAAAGCACCACAGGAAGCAGAAGCACCATCTGGAAAACTAGCTGCTGGATGTATAGATGCTTGCATGCAAGATCCATGTGTTAATACATATGAAGATCAGCAAGCAAAATCCTCGCAGAATACTGCTGGCTGTGATGAAATTGGGAATTCCACTGCTGAAACATGCAAGGATGGTCCTGTAAATAAGGAGCACCTTTTACCAGTAGATAACGGTGATGGAGAACAAGCATCAAAGAAAAACAGTGAACCCTTAACCAAAGAACAAAGCATCTCTGGAAATGCTGCTTTTCAAGATATGCACAACACCCCTTTTGTGTCTGAAACAACGCCTTGCAGCGTACCAAAACTAAAGAGGGCTGCTTTGCCTGAGCTGAAATGTGAAGCAACTTTTGTGGTCTTCAGTCCTTTGGCTGATGAAAGAGATTCTGCTCTATTTACTTCAACTCCTAAGGAGAAATCAAAAAATACAACTTTTTCTGTTCCAGCTGTGGCAGAACATGGAGACAAGTCTACTAAACTGCAACCAAATGAGGTGTTCATAGGAGTACAAAACAGAAGTCCTTTGCTTAAAGCTAATTCAGGTCAAATTACGGGAAAAACATCGGGCAGGTCTCCTGTTGCATCAACAATAACCAAAGCAAGGAAGTCTGAGATTGTTAGTTTTCCCAAACCTAATTTCAAGAATGTCAAGCCAAAGGTTATGTCTAGGCCTGTGCTGCAGCCAAGAGAAGCTGCACCCTTAAAAAGGTCTCCTCAGTCCCCCCAGCTGTCAGCCACCTCCTCATCCTCACTAGCTGCTTCCCCAAGGCAATTGTCCCCTTCTGTAAAAGTCCTGAAAAGGAAAATAGATCTAGCTAAAGATACTAAAGTGGAATTGCCTGTGAATAAGCCCCATAAGCTACATCTTAACAAACACCTCTTTGCTAGCCAAGTCGTACACGCCACAACACATCCCCGAAACGCTTCCCACAGGGCTTCAAAGACACCTGTGTTGAAGCAGAACCCGGAAGACATTGGCAAGGCAGGCGCTACCGCTTCAGCATGCTCCTCGCTCTCTGCCGCGCTTCCAACATGCATAGAGGGCTCCAAGGAGATGCGGAGCGATAAAATGGAAAGTTCAAACTTGTTAATGCAGCCCTCTGCTGAAAACATCCACCCGATGGGAGGTGAAAAGGAGCAAAACGACAACATGGGAATTCTTCCAGAAGCACCGTTGTTGAAAGATGTGGCAAATGAAACATTTGACCTGTGCTCTGTTCCTGTGGTAAGCTTTTAAAATTCAATTATTTGATGATATGTTTTGTACGTTTGGAAAAAAAAAAAAAAAAAAAAAAGAAGGGGAGGTCTGCATTGCACAGTGCTGAATGGGAACTGAGGGATGGGTTTTGTGTCTGCAACAGGAGTTGTAACATTGATTTCTGGGCTGAAATACCTTCCTGCTAAAAGGAGAGAAGAAATACAAATTTTTACAAACTGCTGAACTTCTATCTAAACAGTAAGCTCTTGACTATTAAGTGGCTTACTTTAAGTGCTTTTTAGTGTCTGTAGCCTTCGTCTTCTTCCATAGTATAAAAAGCTTTACATGAAGTCTCAGTAATGCAAAGCTGTCAGTAAGATTTCTAGTAAAAGCACACATCTAAATTACAGTCTAGCTAGTAAAATCACGTAGTGTTACTTGTTAAGATTTCTACAAATATAACTTCTAATATAACTTTTATCAAGATAATTTTAGTGGTACTGTAATTTTAGGTAGATCTTAGAGATAAATTACTGTTTGCAGTAATATTTTTTCTTTCAAAGCATATTTTAATTCTAAAACATACTTCTAAAATTTACGCATAGAAATGTCTGTATATATTAACAACATCATGTAACACAAAACCCCACGACCAACAATTTGGTGAAGCATTTTTAACTTCTTAATTTCACTGTCTGATTTGAATAATTTGGGAGTTCGTTTATTTGAGTAATAATGGGACTCATTAGAATAGTTGGAGTAGCCTGGATCCACTCTTCATGCAGAAGGTGGATGCCTTTTTTCGGGCAGTCGGCCAACTGGAAGGTGCGAACTTCCTGGCCGGAAGGTATGTGTGCACGACGGGTTGGGAAACATTTTCAGGCAAGTCAGCTACCTGTCAGGAGCAATGTGCTGCTTTCAAATACCTTGGAAAGAGGTTTCAAAGAAAAGGAATTGTAGGAAAGAAAGGAAGAGCTTTGGGGTTGGGTTGGCAAAAATCTCTTTACTCAATGTAATGTAGGAAGGGTATGGTACAGTTAATGATATATAAGAATTCTGTATAAAAGGTAGAGGTAGGAGAAAACAACCTATAAACCAGTTGTTTTAAACTTGTCCTGAATTGATAGTTTTTGGCACCTGAATGTGAAAGGGTTTACATGTTCCTCTGCCCAGACTTAAGATCTAGGCCAAGAAACCTGTGACAGTGGCTGGGAAGTTTTGGGTTGTACGTGACAACTAACATTTTAGTGCATTAACTTGTGTAGATACTTGGTAAAGAGTTTGTCTTGAGATTAGGTACAGTTATACAGTCAAATGGCTCAATTAAAGTTAGGAGGGGCAAGGAAGGAAGAAAGTGACATTAAATAGCCTCTGTAACCGCTTTAACATGTTGGTCATTATCAGTGACTATCTTCAAACTTGTAGTTTTGTGTCACTGGAAGCCATTTAAGAGAGTCATTGAAGTTCTGAAGTATAGGTGATGTTGTTGACTGCTTCTTTGGTGGACCGTGTAGCAGCAAACAGCTAAGCACGCCCCTTACCTGTGGGGTCAGTTTTTCATTACAGATGTTAGAAAGGGAAACAGCTTCTCATAGTGGTCATGTTTTGTGTTTTTTGTTGTTGTTGTTGTTGTTTTTTTTTTTTTTTTTTTTTTTTTTTTTTTTTTTTTTTGGTTTGTTTGTTTTAAAACAGATGTCTTCTGCGAAAGATGGGACAGCAGAAGGGAAAAATACACCAAAGAAAGTCCCAGTCATGCCACGAGCTGTATCAGCATCCAAGGTTAAAATGGTGCCCTCCGTGTTGAAGAGAGGAAGTGAAAACAAAAATACCTGCACAGTTAAAGCACCTTCTCAGAAAGGAACTGTTCTATCATCAAGCTCTGGTAAGACAATTTTTGACTGGAATGCTACCACTCTGACAGTTTCTTAAAGTTAAGACATTACATGCAATCTTTGTTTTGTTTTTGTGTTGGAATGGATCTGCTTTTTTGGTGTTAAATGTGATTCTATCTAAATTGCTGCTTTGAGGCTTAAAAGAAAGGTAGGTTCTACCTAATCATCTTAAAATCTCATCTTTTAAGGAGTGTGTTTAGGGGTGTGTGGTTCTATTAGAAGAAACAGTATTTAAACATTATTTGTAGTTTGTTTATATACCAAAACTTAGTGGACGTACAACTGAAATTCCTCAAAAGCTATGAAAGTGAAAAGGAGATAATATAGAGCTCAGGCACAAAGCTTTTACAATAAGCAACTGTATGCTATTCCAAGGGGAAGGAGCCCTATTTCAGGATGTAACATTTACCAAAATTAGGTTGGACAAAGTATCTGTACAGTTTCTAGGAAGGGTAGAACGTGATTAGCAGCTCAAACAGTAGTCTCCAATTAAGCTCAGACTGATTTATACTGAGGTGGGAAAAAATCTCAAAATTACTCTGTAGGCTGCTGTTCAGATCTGGTGACTGCAAACTACATTCTGTAATTGCACTGTAGAGATTCAGAAATGCTCTTGTAAATTATGTGCTTTTTAAAAAAAACAAGTGTGGCAATATATCTAATTGCAAAGGTAGCCTGGCTATAAATGACTACACTACAAGACACTGTAATTTGAAAAGTGTGCACACCCAGTTATACCCAGCAAAACCTGTTTTTTACCCACCCAATCCAAGATTATACAAGAGTCCAAAATACTCCCCTTAATTACATACAGGTGGTGAAATATGATAAAATCTATCGTACTTTATGGGATAAGTCTCTCAAACAAAGTGGATTTAGTTCATTCTCTGATTTAAGCCTTGCTGATGTGAAGGATTTGCTTAGTGAGCTAGGTACCTGTAAGTCACCGAGTTTTTGGAAGACTTGTGGCCACTCTTAGAATCTCAGTTTATAGTTCTATCTGTAACCATAGTATTAGAAGAAATGAGATGGGTATAGGTATATTTTTGTCCCTTAGGTTGTTAATCCAGAGCAGCTTTATGACACCATTGCTGTACATGTAAATATGTGAAGAACGGCTGGTTTTAAGTATGACTTCTGCTTCTGAAAGTACACCTGTTTATTTTTTAATGAAGGGGGGACTTGTGCTATTGGTAATGAAAACTTTTTCTCCCCGAGTTTCATTAGCTAAAGAATGTCTCTCTGTAGCTCACTGTATCTTAGAATTGCAGTATTCAGTAGAGTACCTTCCAAGTTTTTCCTGTTGGAAACTGTCTCATTAAGATGAAAGCATTAAGCAGCACTACAATATTTCAGACTTGTGCATTATGATCAGAAAAGACTGGAACCTCAGTGTCACTCATGAGGGTAATTTTTCTTTGATATTCTTTCCTATCCCCCTGCCAATGCTCACAGCTCATAGCACGTATCGTCCTTAATTTTGCTCATGCTGTGTTTTGGTGCTGCAAAGTTGGATTTGATGCATTAAATTGTATCAGGTTAACTTGCCATGTCAAGGAAACTTCCCTTGTCAAATTCTTAACTGTTTTTTCTTGCTTTCTGGTAAACATGGTACTGGTAGAAATCAAATGAGGCAAGCAGCGGTGGGGGAAGTATGGATGAGGAGAGGAAAGAGTTGCTTGGTTTTGCTATCAAAGCTCTGCTGTGTTACCAGGCCTTTCAGGTGATCAGGCCTTTCAAGATACCTTTCAGGTGAAACCCTGCCCACAGATGTGTACCTCCATTCATTTTTTAATTTTTTTTGAGGTAAAACCATACAGACACTTACTGTGGCCAAGAGGTAGCTTGTAAATGAAACAATTCCCTGTTAGTTTAGCTTGATGTAGGGAACAACGATTTATCCAAGTTCAAGCTATTTGAACACCCCAGTATTAAACTTGTACCTTGGTAATATTTCAGCAGCACAGATAAATAGCTTTGCAGTTGTTTGCTGTCAGGCTTTCTTCAGGCTATAGCCAGGCTAGCTAAATCCAGGATGGAAAGGACTTCTGGAGGTCACCTAGCACAGCTTCCACTGCCTGTAACTGGATCGGCACTGCATTCAGACAAGGTTGTTCTGGAGTTTGTCAAGTTGAGTCTTAAATGTATGAATCCTAGCAACTTGGTTCAGCTAATTCTTAACCAGTTGCTGGGTGTATTTGGATAGCAGGGCAGGAAAATGTGCTCTGTAGTGAGTCCATGGAATGCTTTGAACAAGAGAAGTGATGGTGTAGCTCACCTGTATCTCACATGTCATCTTACGTTTATGGTGGGGGAGAGTAGCAGTCAGTCTGTCCAAAATGTATTTGTGTGTATTATTCTCAGAATAATAAAGAGCTTGTGAGCGATAGATTGTCATTTTGACTGGGAAGCAGGAAACTCCCCTACTACCAAGAAATAAAAGAAAAAAATGCCACCTGTAATATGCCAATTATAAGATCCTCCTTACTTGGCAGGAGTTGACATTTTAGTATTTTTTTCCACTTGTGAATAAAATGAACCTTTTGGAGGTAGCATAGTAAACCAGTAGGAAACATGTTCTAGAGAAATTCCCTGATCCTTTCCCGGACAGGAGACAGAGGGGAAAACTCATGTTCCAAGCATTATATATTTTGGGGGTTATTTGAAGAGCACATTAAGCTAGAAATAATTTTAATGACATTTTCCAAAATGGTTGATGACTACTGTTCACCCATATTAGTGCATCTTGACCAGAATTTTAAATCTTTGATGAATTAGAAATTGGTTCTTGTTTCTGTTGGTAAAAACACATACAAAGATTGAAGACACAGAATGAAGTGTTGGAGTCCCTTGGTTCTTACTGGAGGGCGTGGGTAATTTCGGAGCCTTCATTTAGGACTTTAAATCAGCCAGAAATGAAAGCAACTATTGTTTTCATTCCCAGCAAAAGCACACAGCCTTCTAATTGGATATCCATAACCACCACAGTGGTAGAGTAATATCCCACTAATAGTCAGGGTAGTAGGGTTTGGGAAAAGTTAGGTCTGTCTTTGACTTGAAGAGAGGTCTGGGGAGACTGGAGAAGCCAAGGAGCTTTGGTGTCCCATGGAAGGTCACTTCAAATTGTACTGCCAGCTGCTGTGAGCAAATGCATGTGAAGCACTGTGACAGTCTGAGTTCTAGACCTAAAGCATAAGTGTCTAGCACTGCATTTTATTCTCTTAGTGCTGACTACATCGACCAGTAAGTTTGTAAAGGAATGGAGCTTTACCTGCACATATTCTGATTTTCTTCACCTGTATTTCTTCCTTGTAATTATAACATGGCTTTCAATTATTTCCCATTGTATGAAACCTTACGTTGTTGTTGATGTCTTAGCTATGAGAGCTTTGTCATGCCTTATGCATAATTGGAACTATCTGGGGATATCAGAAGTATTTTTCCATTTACTGTTAGACTTCCATTCCAGAAATGAATGAAAGATGTGTAAATCACCGTTGTAACCAAATTCTTTTGTCTACTTTTCTAAAGTGTAGGTTGTGATCTGACATTTATTTCTGATGCTTTAGGTACTGTTTTTTCTCTGATTTTATGTCAGTTCTGATTAGCAGAACTATTGTCCTGTTGTTTAGTTATCTTTTGCATGGATGTAATCCAGTGCTACTGCTTCTTCCTCTCTTGCTGCTTCTCTTTCTCCTCTTGCTTTTCATAGCATTTAACTAGCATAATGAAAGCTTGGGTAAAGAGAAGCTCAACATTGTGAATTCTATTTTTCCTTGAAGATCTTGGACAAATGAGTCCTTCTGAAAAGTTGGTCATCCTGAAAGATTTTCTGAAGTGCTGCAAGTAGAGAAAATAATTCCCCGTGTGCTATAGCAAAAGTACTTAAGTCGCATTAAACCACAGAAAGTTTTAGTGATACTTTGAAATACTGATTTGCTTGTTACTTTATAATTACTAAATTCCTTCTATTGAATTTTTGGCTTGATCTTACACTTAGATGTGTAATTCAGAGAAGCTTCCAAGTTAAAACTAGAACAGGCTATAACACATTAAGACTGCTGCCATTTATTGCACAAAGCAGAGCTTTTCAGATAGAAAATTGAAACCAAATGGCTTCAGTGGTTTTTTATGCAGCTGGCAACATGGATATGAACTTGGTAATTCAGAACTTTTTGGTATAGCCTTTCACAATACTAGCGAGGCAGAACCAAAACAACTTAGTTTCAGAAAGCATTCCCGCAGTCCCTGAATTTCTTTTCTGACACTGAACCAGGAAATAAACCAAACATAGTTACTGCAAATTACTTTTCAGCTTTATCATTCCTGCTATCTACCATCTGACTTGAAGTTGTATTGACATGCCTCCAAGGGGAAACAAAATATTTTAAAAAGCAAACATAACTTCCAGGTTCTCTGCCCTGAAACCCTTGGGACTTTCTCAAAATGCTGGTACTGGGGAGTTAACTTGTAAAGGTATCCATATACTTTCCATGAGTAAATCTGCAAATAACATTTAAGATGTGGCTACAGCCACTCTTTCTTTATGCTTCCCTCCATCCTCCCGCCTCCAAACAGTCAGCCTCTTTTTATGGATCTTAAAAGCAGGTTCCCTGTACACTAGCTTGAACAAGATCATCATTTATCCAGTTTAATTGGTCCCTTCTTCTTTCTTTAATATGTGTGGTGCTCCATTATGGTAATTAAAGTCTGTGTAAAATGAACTTAAAACTCCCATATCCTCCTTTGAAAGTGTGGGAAGGGGGAAACTAATACATGGGTTTCTGTGGAGTATAAGATGTGTCTGTAGTATCACGTGAAGCTTGCCTCTGTCTGAGCTCAGTGTTATCCAGCCAGAGCCTGCTAACAGAGGGGACCTTGGGGAATCCTTGCTGCTGGAAGGACAATGCCGTGACATGTCCATGGGGAGAAACTTGGTTTGTCTATAGCAGGCTTCTAAATGACATGACCTGCCTTGTGTTTTTTCACAAACTGAGCAGGTGACTTCTCAGAGCCATTCTGCTTGTTCCTTTTCTTTGAGCTTACTCTTCTGTAAGTGATGTGGGGAAGAAGGTATCTGGTTTGATAGAGAAATCTTGTCTATAATAATAGTCTTTGGTCATCTTCGCCCAGAGAGTCCTGCTGCATGGTGACTACATCTCATTAACCAGCTATCTTCTAATTTTCAGTATAAAGTGGCTGAAAACTTTAATGGACTTGAAGGGACCTTTTCCAGCTGATCAATGCATGAGAGGTTAGGAAGCAGCATTAGTTGTGAGGGCTTAGAAGGTAATACCTGCAAGATTCCTGCCTTTTGTAATCCCATTGCTTGAGATGGGCTTTTCTACTGTTTCCTTTCCACTTTGCCCTCCATTCCTGATCATCCTCAACAGGAATGGTTTGCTGGAAGCTGCCCAATGCAGCGTATATCCTCACACCAGTATTGATCTCTAAGCCTCTGCTGCAAGTGTTGGTTGTTCATGTACAGAATGGTTGGTTCTCATTTTGAGGCCCAAAAAGAGACGTAAAATGATGTAATCTGAAGTACACACAATCGATTTCCTTTAGTTTTGACTATGTACACTAGTGGAAAAGCTTGCTATAATTTCTGTATTTATTTCATTTCCTTATATTTCATGAACAAGGTGCTCTCTTACTGTGCAGTAAATGTTATTAATACTTTATAAGCCTTATATAGGATTCAGCATAAAAACACCCATTTTGTTATTTCCTAGTTTTAAGTCAAATGGTTTATGAGAAATGAGCAGAAACAGAAGGTTTTTTTGGCTTTGAAGTAATGTGGGACCCGTTACAACAAATAACTTAAAAACAAGTTGACTGATTTATTTCTGGCTTAGTAGTCCTAGAGATGGTGCTTTGAGGTTTGTTTGTTTTGGGGAGCAGGAGAAGAAGTGATGGCAAATTTTGAGGATAAACTTAAACGATCTTTATTCCAAAGATTGATATTTCCAGTATTCTGTTGAATGCATTACACATCTGTTAACTTCAAGATTCAAAAGGGAGCATTTCTTCTTGTCAGCTTTGTTTCTGGTGCCAGAGTGACCATACATAAGGAGTTAAGTTTTCACATAAGTTCCCAGGCTTTTTACACATAACTTGTGACTAGCCACGTTGGGATTTTAATGAGTTATACCTGTAGCGAGAAACATGATCATACCTGCAGAGACTGATACTACCAGTCCACATGTGAAGGCTGTCAGAAATATGTATGTATCTATAAGAATATTCTCCTCTAGGAGTAAGGTGTGCACCAGTTCCCTGCAGGGGAATTTCTAGGTACCTAGTCATTTACTTGCAAGGACATGCTGAGGTGTCTTCAAATAATTCTTCACCTTTACTGGTTAGTTCTGAATTCTCTCTGGGTGGGGTAAAGGAGGAAAGAAACAGAAATCCTTGTCATCCTGAAGAAAATTGTATTTACATTTTGCTGCAGTGAGGTTCGTTCTCATGCAAGGTATGTTCTATGTAATTCCTGCAATAGAAAATTTAAAATATTTATAAATAATGTAGATTTTTTTTTTTTAATTTTAAATTATCAACAAATGTTTGGTGCATAACACTAAGGGGTTTATAATACAGACAGAAGGAAAATAATGAAAAGCATGATTGGTTGTGGTTGGTGGCTTTCTTTTGGCTCAGATTTCTTCATATTATATTGCTTTGACTCTTCCCTGTGCCCATTACTACTAAACAGATGAAAATTTCCAAAAACTGCTAGTTGTTTGTTTTTTGCTTAAATTGGGATGCAAACAACTTACGGCAGTCTCCTGGTACAGCTGAAATGGGCAAGTCTTGCCACCACCATACAGTTGCCTTTGGAAGCTGGCATAAAATGAACTGTTTGGAGGCTGGTTTTGCCTGTGGTTATAAGAGATGACAGTGCAACTGCATGGATATGGTCTTTAGTGGGTCTTCTCTAGTTTAGTCTATAAAAATAAAACCTAAAAAAAACTAAAATTGAGTGAGTATAGCAGGTAGTGAGATGGCAAACAATTCTGAAGTTGTGAAGTGCTTGAGAGGGTGAAAAGGATTGGTTTTATTATCAGTTAACAACAGCAAAATGCTTTACAGCACTAAGGATTGCTTTTCAGTTTCACTCTGAGATTTTTGGGCTGCAAGGGGAGAAACATGTGAATACCCATGTGACTGCTGGCAGCCCAGTTTTGGTTTTGGCACAAACTTGTTTCTGGCTCATTGGTATCTGTGCCAAAAAGGAGCACATTCCTGGTGATTAGCAATGGAGGGAACAACACTGTGGGAGTCTACATCAGATAGGGAAGTGGGTCTTGCCTTAATGTGTGAACTGTTCTCTGATCAGTTGTTATCCCCTAAACAAATAAATCTCTCTAATATAAATATTTGAAGACCTAGCATGAACTTAACGTTCCCTGTCTTCGTGTTTGTGTTTAGCAGCTGCAGTATTACTAGCCATATAACATAGCTGTCTTCTACCTTCTCTTTCGGTAGTAGCTTGATGCTTTCAAAGGGGGAAAGAACTAAAAAGATATTTCTACCAGTAGAAAATACACTACACTACTAATGTACGCTATAACTAGCTTTTATTCCTCAAAGGAACACTGACTGGTGTATAACAATATAACTAATATTGCTGAATGGCTGATGAATCTTACAGCTGTTGCTGCTACTTTGCAGTGTTCAAAAAAATCACAAACACTCATATCTATCTAAAGATCAGTCTACTGCAATGGAAACAACAGCAAAGTCCAATTTGTCTTTGCATGATTTATTTGTGCCTATCAATAGACACCCCAAAAAATAGTGTTCTCTTAAAGATTTATTCCCCTTGCTTTGCAAAACACTTGTACCATAGACTTAAACTGTTTAAGTTTATTAAGCATAAAATAATTTTTGAAAGCTGAAGTGTTTAGCACTTTTGAAATAGACCTCTCTGGATTTTTATACTTGTAGAAGAAAAGTCAGAAAAGCATAAGACAAAACTCTAAAATTTAATGTATTTAGATAATATGGCAATGAAAACCCAGAACTAACTGATGTTATCAGCTTTAGCATTAAAAAACAAAAGCAAAAAGAAAAACCCTCTGAAAACCTGTTGTGAACTAAGTCTGCCTTAAGTTTCTGTTTGGGAAAGGCTTCTGACCATTCATTTCCAAGTGTCGCATAGCTCCCTGAATGCTATCTGCTGTATGCTCAGTTACGGATCTGAGATGGGTCAGTATGGTTTGAAACAGTGAATACTAAATCTCAGAACTGGTAAATGCATATTTACCTTTAAAATCTGCCTGTTGTGACTGTTGTCCCAAGCTACTCACTACAAGCATGTGTTCATTTTCTTGACGTGATTTTTTTTAGGCTCCAGCACTATTTAAAGGAAGTCTTAATTTATTCTGAACAATAACCACCTATGTAGGATTCATATGAGAGCATTGCTATTTGAGTAAAGATGTGAAATCCAATTTCAGAACTACTTGAAAAATGGGCTATGTTCCTTGCTTATTTCCATTCTAGTACAAAACCACTTTACCATACTTGATATCACGTAGTTGTTGCGTAGAGATTTTTTTTTTCTAAAGAATTGCCAGTTTATTATTTCACTGTAGAGGAATGTGATATTTTTAGTGTTCTACTTCAATGACTAGATTAAATAACTGATGAAAGCCAGCTATTTTGATGATACTGCTTGTTGTCTTTATCATAACGGTTCACTAAATATCCTGCTTTTGTGTGTGTTTCCAGTACTTCTGTTTATAAACCATATCTTACTGTCTTCATCTTCAAAACCTTTTCATTTAATTCTGTGCTACTCCTTGCTTAGGGAATGGTACTTTTTAAGCTACTTTCTTAAAAACATTGTTATAGTTTGAAATAACACCTAGAGTAACTGCTAAATGATCTTGTGTCATGACTTAAATTCTTCAAGGACAGCTTTTGAAAAATGTATTTGTGTGCTTGAGTACTTATTTTAACAGAAGCCTTATAGGAAAGCAACAAGCAGCAAAACCAAGGAGAAAACAAAGGTCGTCTGTTTGACTTGCTTCTGAAGCTGGACATCGTAGAGCTGGCTGTGCTCACTTGAAGGCGTTTGAGTTCACAGCTGGTTTAGAGCACTGCCACATTCCAGCTTCAGCAAAGAAGCTGAGCTGGCTGGAAATCATTTTTTATATATGGAACATGCTGTACAGGAGGAGACTGAGCATTCTCACATGCTTGCCTCTATCCCTCTTGACTGAAAATCACTGTACAGAAAACAGGATTTCTTTCCTGTGTCTTTTGAAGTGGATGAATTTAGAGCCTGTCACTATAGCAATTGGGCATGCCGCCCTCACCTTTAAACCATAAAATGCAGCTTAGCAGCAGCATTTCTTCCAAAAGGTACAAATGTAAAAATGTAAACCTTTAACATATTGGAGTCAGACAAACCTAACCTGCAGTGTTTGTGCAGCAGCCTTTTTGTGTTTGTTTTGTTTTAGGGGTGGTGACAGTCAGGAGGGATTGGTTGTGTAGTTTAATTTTTACCTTATTTCACTAAGAGGCTATTTAGAAAAGGAATTTTTGACGGGACTGGATTAGTTAGTTTTCTGGTATGTTGATCCATTAATGGAATAAGCTGCTGTTTCTGTGCAAAGTTTGAAAGCTGTCAGACTTGTTCTGTGATGTAGTGAAATGGTGTATTTTTTAATTGTATGTTTATTTTTTCATCAAATGAATGATTTCAGAGTTGTTGCCTGGAGCGCTGGTTCAGAGGTGACTTCCGTGAGGGTGAGCTCAAGGTTCATGCTGTGCTCATACCATCAAAAAGGGTCGGATGCTCTGTGGCAAATTGGATGCAATCAAATGTCTTTTGTAATAAATTACATGGAATTCTAGAATATGGCTGATAATTTTGTCTCATATTTAATACCAGGCTACTGTGGCTAAAGCCATATACCGCATCACAGTTCTTCATAGTAACGCCAAACAAGTAGTAGAAGCGCAGATCTTAAGGGAGGTCTGGTTTAAAGTATGTTTAATGACTCACTGATGCTTGTCTGTCCTTCTCAGTGACCGGTATCACATAAGATCTTATTGTATCTTTAGCCTATATTGTAGATAGGGTTTCTCTCTTTATTACTGGGTGGAACAGCAGGGGATAGCACGGGTGCATCTTCCTTTACTGGTGCTGTTCAGCCTTTTGTGTACTTGACAGAGGATGTTTCCAGACGTTACCTAATCCTGTCACACCACCTACTGTTGAAATGCAGACATTAGGCGTAAGTGCTTCTGTTGCCTAAATCTTCTTGTAATCCCCTTCGTGCCACTCTTTCTAGGTCTTGGTGCAAACTGATGGTTTCTTAATCATTGGTGTTCCAGAGTAGAGTCTCTGTAGCAAAACTGATGTTGAATAAAGTGGAATTACTAGCTAATTTTGTCATGTTTCAACTCTCTCTCATAGTTTAAGCATAATTGAAATAGGGTTATAGTGGCAAGAATAAAGGAAAGAGTATTGTATTTAAAGAGAAGATTGAGTATTCAAAGTAAGACCTGAAATGCTGTAATAATCTCTTCTTGAGTAAGATGAGCAATGTCTGTCAAACTTGAAAATGGCAATAATGTCAGAAGTCAAGATATTTTGTATATTAGATTTTTGTATATGAATAATACCTAAGTCTGTCTGTCTTGTCTCTGTTCTTGTTTCTGTACAAGAACTATGACAGCTTTTCCATGGTTATTTGGAGTACTATATAAAGACATTGGCATCTAAATTTTAAGTCAGAGCCGATATTAGTCAACTCAGTGCTTGCAAGACAAGCCTGTGTATACATAATTTCTTTTGGACCTTTGTAGTTTCAGTCTGGGTGTATGCTTTTCAGGAATAAATGAAGTGAAATAAATCAGCTACACTTTCAGGAAGAAAATTTTAGTTCAGTTTGTTAGTAGTACCAAAGCCAGCTCCTGTCTGAAGATGGCACACTTCTCAACTTAAATAGGTTGATTAATTTAGCTATTGGGCATTTGTATTCAAGAGCTAAAATGCAAACAGCAATTAATGCAAAAATGTGTCTGCAGCAGTTGGCCATTGAGAACTTGGTTCCAGGGAGTGCTGTTCAACTAGTTTTGCAGAACTAGTCGGTTTTAAAGTATATTTATGTGCATACAGCACAATCTGATACTCTTGTAAAGCAAACTATCTTTTAGCACTCTGACAGTGCTCTGTCAAAGGGGAAAAAATCATTTCTATGTTTGGAGGTGGAAAGAAACAAAAGAATCTTTCTTCGATCATCTTTGAGCCAGAGATAATATTTTATGGGATTGCCAGTACAGCTAACCATAGTACACAGAGGTATATGTTCAACATGAATGCAAGAAAAACTTCTATGTGCATGAAAATGTCAACCTTGAAGGCCAGTCTATATAGAATTTGATTTAGTCCTGAGTTGAACATGCAGGTAAAATTGAATTCTTATGTCTTTGGAACAGTTTTGCTGATTTACAGCATTTTTATTTTTTTTCCTCAAGGAAATAGGGTGACAGAGCACTGGGAGAGGTTGCCCAGGGAGGTTGTGTAGTTTCCTTCTTTGGAGATGCTCAAAACCCACCTGGATGCTATCCTATACAACATGCTCTAGTTGACCCTGCTTGTCAGGGGAGTTGGATCAGATAATGTCCAGAGGTCCCTTCCAACCCCTACAGTTCTGTGATTCTGTGAAGGAGCTTAAAAACTAGAAGGCATTGCTTTTATTTACCATGTAAATATGGATTAATTATGTCTTCTTTGCATATAATTTTTAATATACATAAATATTTCTTTTTGTAGGCATATATGTAGAAGAGGCAACTGCTTAAGCTTCTTTTCAGTTTTGTTTTGTTCTTCTCACCTTTCCCCCAACTCCTTCCCCCTGACAGGTGTAGGATCTTCACCAAGAGAGAAGCATGTCTCCATGAAAAATTCTTCAGCCTTCTGGGCTAGCTCTAGTAAACCTCTACCCAAATCTAAAGTGCCTGTCAAAAGATCAGTGCTGGAGAGGACACCTAGCATCTCATCGCTCAGCAGCACTCAGAGTGAGAGAAGTCTTTTCAGCAGTAATTGTAAGTAGCTGTCAGTGTAATGAGTTGTAATTGTTACCCAGCAATAACTGCGTTGAAAAATCCCATTGAAAGAAATCCTGAATTAATTCTCATCTTACTTCTATTTGCTTCTTCCATTTACTTCTTACTTCTTATTACTTCTAGACCTTACTCTTTTTGCCCCTTAGCTTACAACTTTCCTTCTGCAGACATGTCATCTGAAGGAACTTTGAGCCTTGGATTTTTATTTGTTGAACAGAGATATCAGTACAGCTCTTCTTCCACCATGAAATGTCACAAAACTAGCAGGTGTTCCCAAGTGGAAGTTTCCTTGTATTTACATATAGTTTCATACTTGTCAGAATATTTGGAACAGCACATTACAGGTTTGTTTTATACTAAACACTCTTGTTGAGCTAGATCATATCTTCTTCTAGAGTTCTAGGACAAAACGTGAAGATGAGATCAAAAGCAGGTAAGTGAAATTGCTGTTAGAACATATAACTTTGAATGGCATTTATCATTTTTATTGGAACTGTAAGCACTGCTTTATGACCTGAAGCAAATCTGTCTTGATCAAAACTGGGGAGAAAAAAGAAAAGAACTATCTTTAGTTTGAAGCTCTACCTAGGGTCAGTAACAGCTGTTGTGGGAGTTACAGGGTAAAAATGTGAAGGAAATAACACACAATTAACTCTGTCAGACGTATCAGTATTCCCAGCTAGACATATTCAAATGACCACGTTCAAATATTCTGTTACTATTGCATCATCTGTTTCATCTTGGAGACTGGGCAAAGGCATTTCCTTTGTGCCAGCTGTCTTTGAAATCTGTCTTCGATGGACTGGAAAAAAACCCTTGTGCTTTAACATACAACTGCAGTTTATGTATGCGCATGCATGCATGCATATGTAACAACAAAATTTTCTTGTGTTCTTTTTTTCCCTCAAGTGTCTTCATTAAAAATGAAAAGCTAACTTATTCCTCAAAGGAACGAGTATCTGTAATAAAATATGCACTGCATATTTTTCTGTCATCAGGCTGGTTCTGTTGCCCTGACAGCCATGTTGACTTTTGCTGCTGTTCAATTGTAGAACTGTATCTGGAATTCCCAAGCAGCTTTGTCCTTTCTTCATTTTACTCTCTCATGTAACAAAGGAAAGGGTCATTGCTTCATAACAAAGAAATGTATGCAGATTAAGCATCCAAACTGATGGCTCCTTATTTAGAGTGATTTGCTAGCTGGTTTAATCTGTTTTGTCCACCGCCTCGAAGCTTACAATTTTTTCCACTCTGATTCACGAAGAGCAAGCAACAGCAATATGAGAGGTTGAACATGGCTGCAGTCTTCTTGGCTTCAAGCTTGCTTTGATTCTTTTTAAATGACTATACCAGGAGGACTCCGCAGTTGCACAGAAACTAATTTTTCTCCTGATATTTTCATCAATTCTACACTAACACCACCGACCGATTCAGGAAGCCACTATGATATTACCTTACTGACACTGCTGGTAGTGGGATCTTACAGCTTTTGTATTATTCCTTTGTTAGCCTCGTTTACTGGGAAGAGAAGTAGGTTGTGTTTCTTTTTATTTCTCTTTTAAAGCATGTAATCTGTTTTACGGATGTTGGTAGATGTATGAAATGTTTTAATTTGCTGATGTTTTTTCCCTGAGATGACTTTCTTTGGTTAAATTGCTGAAATTCATAAGATAGATTTAAGTCTGATAGACAGTTTTTGTGAGGATAATGAATTTGGGTTACATTAGATTCGTGTGCTAGAAGTTTATATGACTTTGAATCAAACTGTAGAGAGAGTAAGTTTACTTTTTACCCTAATGTTTTATGTACAGTGCTGTTCCTTTTTTTTTTTTTTTTCCTAGTCTTTCATTTAGTCTACTATGCAATAATGTCAGAAAAAAAGTCTGTGTTCATAAAAACTAAAGTGGTTTTATTAGATTGGCAGAAGACACAAAGATTGGGATGGAAGATTTATTCTGTGAATGTAATGAAATTCCTAACAAACTATTGTGGTCCTCACGACTACATTAAATTGACAAACTCCTTTCGCTTGTTTTGATTAAGGAGTTTGCCTCTTGTTAGCAGGAAGAAACTTAGAAAAGAGCATGTTCCTCCTGCTGTGTCAGCCTAGCCCTTTGTTATGGGATGTCCTTGGATTGGTTGTTTCCTGTAGCAGCATTAGTTTCTTTTGTCTACCGATCACTTGAGTTTTATGATTCTTTCTCTCTAGAGAGACTCTTACTGTCAGAAAAATTTAGAAATAATGAAATTTGAAGTTTTCTTGATATTAAAAGCATATTTTGCATTCAAGCTGTCAGTTGGAACCTCAAAAATGTGTTTTTAACTAGCTTGGTTTTAGTCGTGAGCTGAAAATATTATGATTGAACATACTGAAATGTTTAAACTCTGAGGTTGAGCAAGAATTCAAACTTGAATTGCATTAGAATAATTACATGCAAAGGAAGTAGTATTTCAGAAGTTAAAAAAGCTGATCCTAGCAATTGACCTTGAGCTTCATTTCCATATTGCCAATACTTCATTAAAATTCTGATAGTGAGTGTTTAAACCCTTTAGCTCTTAACTCTTAAACGACACCATTTCAAGTCTGTCAGTATTTCATCAAGATTGCAATAACTACTGCTAATTCTATGAGAAACCATCTTTGAGTCATATAATAATCAAACTTTGCAAGTCTCCCTCTTTCTTTCCTGCTCTTAGCTCTTTTTAGGTGACTCCGGAGCTTCTAATACAACAAGCAGAGCATAAGTGGTCCTGCACCAGGAGTGCTCTTACCCCTGAAGTGATTATTGAAAAATAGCACAGCAGTTTGTAGGCAGTATTTAACTGCTTGCAGTGAACTCTGAGCAAAAATCCTAGATTTTTAGAAACTCACAGAAAAGTTGAGGATTGTTTCAGAGCTGATGCTTTCCTAGAACAAGTTAGTTTGAATCATCTGATGTAGGTCAGGGTCAGAGCGTACTAGAGTAACTGCAGCATTGATGTATTATGCAAATTGTTCCTTGTGTATAAATAAATTTCTTTTGCAAATGTTTAGCTTTTGTGCTTTCAGAAGGAGACCCTTTCTCAAAGGGGAAGAAAAAGCAGCTCTGTCCTTCCTTCTGATGTAGATGTATTGATTCCTGGCCAAGAAGCACTTTTCTGAAGCAGTTAATTATACCGTTTATGCTAGTGTATTTAAATTGACATTTAAATAATCTCAAGGCTGTTCCATCTTTTGATGAACAATATTAGATATGTAGTTCTCATTACCTTAAAATCAGCCTCATTAAAATATGAGGTAAAATGCGGTATTGTATGAACCCCTTTTTCAACACGCACCCATTCTGCTCCCAACTGACCTGTGAAAAAAGCAATGGTGTGACAAACTATTCCAACGTGAGTTAGTTTTTGCTTATTCTCTGGTAAATGTGATGTGAGCTTCTTGCTTTTAATCTCAGTATACCTATTTTTTGAGTAGCTGAACCAAAGTATACTCAATCAGTACTTCAGAAGTCTTTTCATATTTTTTGCTGCAATACTAAAAGAATGCATTGACTCTCCCCAAGTTTCAGTTTTCTTTTTTCAACTAAGTTTTCATTGTGACACTGAACCAAACCTCTCCCAAGTTCCTCTGAAATGGAATAAAATGTCTTGTGCAGCATCCGCCCTCTTAGTTGGAAACATGATTTTGACCTGAGGTACAAATTGGTTATTGTCCTATTTTTTCTGTTTGGGTCTGCGTGCCCCTTTTTGTGTGGAGATTTTTTTTATTTTTTTTTTTCTGTGTGACTTGTACTCCTCTCTCCAAAGAAAAGTTGGTGTTGGGGGATCATCATCTGAGGCTTGCTGTCACTGAGGAGGTGACTCTTACAAATGACTTAAAAGACTACAGGAACCCTTCTTAAAATTTTTTTGGCAGCTGCTGAACGGAGTTGGGCTCACCCATTTTTAGTTCCTCACAAGGAAGATGGCAGGAGTGCTTGTGGTGCATTCATGATATCACTGAAACAGAGCTCTTTACACAAAGGACAGAAAACAAGGAAAGATGTTGCTTGAGACAGCTGTCTGAGTTTTTAATTTGACTTTTGTTTTTTAAAAAAATGGCTTCACATACTGCTGATATTCTTTCTTGGTTTACTCAAACTGAAATGTGTTCTGCATTTGCTTTATACAGCATACTTAGGCTTCTGTTTGTGTTCCTTGATCAATATTCTTTTGCATATGCCCACCTCTTTTGCTAAGTTCAAAGCTGTATGCCCTGTTCAAAGAAATATTTGTAATGTCTTGAGACTAACCTGATATCTTCTGTACAGACTGATCAACTGTAGCAGAAGCGTTCGTAATATTTTTATTCTAGCTTGTGTTTCTTGTAACTTTAGCCTGAAAGTAAAACAGGCTTACTTTATGATTTAATTTTCCACAAGGTAGATACTGCCTAGAGCAAATTCTCTGCCATTCTGTGTTGTAGCTACAAGTGCCACGATCATCATCAAGAATGGAGAATGGCCTTCAAAACCAGCCTGCCAGAATGGTGCTTCTGGACCTGTCTCTTTGAAAGCAGTACCAAGACCTAGATTACACTCATTAAAAACACCTCCAAAAGGTATCTGGATCTGTTTGTAACTAGAGTGAAACTGGAGTTACCACTGTTGTGGTACCTTACCTTTTGCACTTGGCTGTGTACTGAAGCAATGCTTATTTTAATAAGCAGTGTTCTGGGCAGATGCTGTGAGGAAGTAAGATCACACCAGTGGGGCCATAAGTTTTGTAAGATCTCATAGGAAGGCTAGAATGTCCTTTGAACTGTAATTGATTGGGTATGTAAGGCAAAAGAGAAGGTCTGCACTGCCGTATGGACTTACTCAGGAGCAGTATGTCTGTTTTGCATGGAGACTAAATGCACTTTGTTATGTTGTACATATCATCACTTGGGTTTTACATTGTTCTAGTGGCTTTTTTTTTCTGTCACAAAGCTCAGGCACAGGCTCTGTAGCTGCTGCTGACCTGCAGGGTAGACATACTTAGAATTTATCTTCAATGCATTGTTGTCGTTTTCATCATGCAGACTTTAGATGATCTTTGCCCCTTTTGGAACAGAAAACGGATAGGGTTAGCACTTTAAATGAGGTATTCCTGGATAATGTATCTTGTCTGGATGGCATTGTCACACTATTTGAAGGGAAGAATCACACAAACATTTCTCTGTGATGCTTTTTCTTGATATTCTTCTGACTGACTGAGGGGAACTAGATGTCTGCTCTCTTTTGTGGTGGAGAAAAGGCAATTGTGCTTCTTCATCTTATGCTAAAGGAAACTTAGTTTAAATGTGGCTGTTTGTTGGCTGATAGAGCAGCCCTGGCTCAGTGCTTTTCCAAGTCAAGCCACAAAGAGCAGTTGACAACTCATTCTCTGACCAAAATTGAAGACGTAAAGGGAGGAGATAAATAAGCTTGTGCTCTCTCTCTCTTAAATCCTAGTTATAATCAGCTTGCTTCTGACCATCTTTGTGGTGTACTGGTTATTGTAATTGGATAAACCTAATTAAATACTATGCTTCTGCTTTAGGCTTAAGTTTTAAGCTGGCCAAATGTCATGCTGTAATGACATACTTTAAAATGGTAAACAATGAAAAGAAACAGACCCTGCCAGAAACTGTGTATCACTGAAACAAACAAGAATTATATGGCTGCCTGACAAGCTGTCTTTTTTGTCAGGCCCAGTATCTGCAATGCAATTATGCATTGTTCAACCTCTTCAGTGACCTGGGTGCTAGAAGCATGCCTTCAGCACCTGCAGCAGCAGTGTGGCCAGAAGTTGGTGTTCTCCCTCAACTTGGCACTGGTGAAGGCTCCACCTGGACTGCTCTGTGTTTTGGGGCTTCCCCATTTCACAAAGGCTATTTGGAAACAAGAGACTTGGGAAGATAGAGTCTCAGAGCACATCAGCTGTGAGGAGAGGTTGGAGGAGTTAGGCTTCTTCAGTCAAGCAAAAAGAAGAGTAAGGGAAGGTATTGCAATAGTCTGCAATTTCTTGAACAGTTGCAAAGATGATGCCAAACTCTTCTCGGGAGTACCAGATGATGTAGCAATAAGAAATAAACATAAATTGTGGAGCAGAAGACTCTCCCTTTGGGGAAGGAAATTATGAGGAGGATTGTATAGTACAAGAGCAGGTTGTCAGCAAGGCCGTAGAGTCTCCATTTCTGGAGGCTTTCAAGACAAAGCTAGACATGGCCAGCTGACCTTGCCTTGGTGGTGACCCTGCTCTGATTTGGAGGCGGCTAGCTAGCTCCAGAAGTCCCTTTCAGCCAACTTTTATGTACCTGAGTTGTATTTGTTGCTGTTCTGAGACTTAGGTAATTTGATCTTAGTGCTAAGTTGAAATTGACCTTTTCTTCTACTTACAAGCTTTATTGAAATTATCTTTTATTTCCTCCACGGTGAGTTCTGGTAAAAACAATTCTAAAATGTAACTAAATTTTCTAGATAATGTCTCTTTTTGTATTTGTGGTGCACAAGTGGACTTGTGCATCTGGTATTGAACTGTAAATATGTGCTGGTAGGCATGTCTTTACTTACCGTCATAGCTGTACTTTTAAACCTGATCTAAACCTCTACTTCTAGGAGCCAAGGTGAGGTCTGCTGCCTTAAGCCAATCCATAACAAAATCACCCGGGCCATTGCACCCAGCAAGGAAATTCAGCGAGGCTAGAGGCAATCAGCTGTTGGGTAAAGTAAATTTTTCATTTACATTCTTGAATCCCTCTGTCTTGAAAAAGGGTGGCTATGCTCTACAGCTTTTCAGAGTAATTAAGATAGTCTGCTGTCTTCACCTGTAGCTCACAGGATTGGAGACTGGCTCTGCAAAGTGTTTCTTAGATACTTGTTTATCCATGGGTAAAAGTCAGGACACTTCATGTCTGCTTGAAACTTGTATCCCGTGAGGACTTGGTGCACTTGATAACATCGGTTAAATGCTTTTACGAAACCTGCTTTATAAAATTGTATACTTGCAAGACGAATCTCAGACTAGCTTTCCCAAGCTTTTGTTTAAGCTTGCTTCTGAGAGCTTACTGATCAGCTTTGGCTATTTAGGGTAACATGTACTTGACTTTCCATTTCTGTATCAGGTGTTTGCTTTATTTTAATTTTTATTTGAAATTCGTAATTAACTACCAGAGTGAATCAAAAGAATAGATCTGATTTCTCTGAAAAGTTCCATAACACAAAATTTTCAGTTTGGGAGCAAAGTTTGATTTGCATGTTTGAGGTGAAGGGAAACAATTACAATTGTGCTACAGAGCAGATCATTCATTATTGGTATACTTGCTGTGGGATCACACACTATTTCTGAAGCGTGAAGAAAGCTCAACCTGATAGGTGTTGTAAACAGACCTTCTATAAACTTCTACTCATTACTTCTGCACTTATAACTAGCAAAAAGTGCTTTCATTTAATTCATATAATTCAAAATGATGAGGTTCTTAGATCAGCTTTCACATGACTCTGAAACAATACAGTAAGGGTAGATTAACCTTCTCTGTTTTCATTTCTATCTGACTTGATTGGTAGCACATTTAAGAGTGCTGTTATTTATAGCTGCTCTATGCAAATAAAATAAATGAAGTGTATGACTAAAAAAAAAAAATTAAAATGATAATGGTACAGATAATATTTGTTTTCTTCTATTACTTATTAATCACTCTACTGTGCTATATGAATGAGTAAAATGAAACAGTGCTACCTGGCTTAAATGAAGTGTGATAATTGTAATGGAAAAAAAATTGTTAATAGGAATTCATCATCCATTTTCCAGATAGGTTAACCTTATAATGCCAAATCTTTCTGTCAAACATGCTGTCAGCCATCACAAGGAAGTAACTGAAACTGCAGGAGGTTACGTGGAAAGAATCTCAAAAGATTTGCTCCCCTTTACTGGCTTGAAGTGTAATTCTGCTTTCTTTTCTGAACATCGTAGGTACTCCTGGAAGAAATAGACACCAAAGCCTGTCGTCTTTTGGTTCTGGTGAGTATTCTGAAAGTATTTATACATACTCTGTAGTGGAACTTAAATTAGGTTTATATGTTAGATTACTGTATTGTTTCCTTTCTTGGAAAGACGGCTTTGCAACAGAACTTCTGTGAACTTTCATTGATTTTGGTGTCAAGGAGTACAGAGAGAAGCCTTGTTTTTTTTCTAGTTGATGTCTTCAGGTTACCCAGCACTTGGAGTACGTAGTCTGTTCTATTTGTTTTCCAGTGAAGCATAAGGAGGTTTTAACAGTAACAATAAGAAGTATGGCAATGAAACTTAGATGTAGTTTTTACTGTTTAACCACGTTGAAGTAAGTAATGATTAAAGCTCATGTGTTATGGCTTTAAAATAAATAAATAGAAGAGTCATGCAGAATAACAGGTTTTTCTGGAAGGTTTGTGGTAGCTACCCTTTCAGTGTCAGCTGTCTTTGTATTTCTGTCACTGTAGACTATGCTTGAAGATGAAATTATCCAAACTTGTTAGTTTGTGTGTCTGCATGTATGGCAAAGGAGGAATGGCAATGGATTGTGGCAGATGGTATTCCAAAATCTGGCAGTGTTTTTAAGGACTTCATATTGGGTTTGTTTTCCTTGTTTATGCCAGTCAGGGCACCTGGTGCTAGTTAGTCTCTGCCAGGAGACAGAAGGGTCTTCAGATGAGGTTTCTATTCACAGGAATTTCCAGGTCTTTTTCAGGAGGGTTAGAAGCCTAATTTAGATTCCTAAGAATCAGTGCATACTTGCTGAATTAAAAACCGCTTTTAATTACTGAAAAGCCCTCTTTGAAAGATACTGAGGATCACTGGGAAGCCCTGTGTCCCTTGAGTGAATAGCAGATGTCTTTGTGAAAGAGGTGCTGTAGCCAACCAGATGTTATGAATTTGAGTCTGGAATTGCTGAGTAAAACAGCTCTGACCTGTCACTTGGGTACTGTGGCAGTATGTTTTTAATTTCCTGCACTCATAACACGAGTCTAATGCTTTGCCTCCTGCTCTTTTGTGTGTGTTGTGTCTGCATATCAATCGTGACTGAGTGCTTTGCTCGAGATTTGCTGTCATAAATCAGGTCTTCACTTATACAAGTATTAGATGTAGCATAAAACATGCTCTGCTTGTTGATTTAATTTATATTTTCCTGAACTAATGTTAGTTTAGGTGTAAGCTGACAGTATTGCATGAGCTTATATGACTTTTTTTTTATATAAAATTGTAGAGTGATACTGCTAGGAACATAATGCCTTAATTAGTTGGATCAGGGGAATTTGTGATAAGCAATAAAGTATAAACTAGAAATTTAAATGTAATTGTTTTCCTCTAAATCTAGCATGGCACCCTCACTTTCCATGCATTAAAGTACTTAGTGCTTCCCCACCCTTTTTGCAAGTTTAACATATTTCTATCTTGTGATTCATCTTTTCCAAGCTAATAAAGAATGTGGCTGTGTATCTTTGAAGTATATTTGCTGCCATAAAAATGTGGCTATAACTCCAAATTGGCCATAACACTTAGAGTGATTCTTTAACAAATTCTTTACCATCTTATTTTTGCCAGTCAAATACCTGCATTTCAGTATTTGTCTTAAGAAACCTGTTTCCTGTACTGAATCAGCTTCCAAAATTGGGTGGTATGTTAGACTTTTGAGTTAATAGCTTTTTAACTTATACAGAGCATTAGTATAATGTTCCATTTACACATGCGAGCTTTCTGATAGAGTAATTCACTGTTTTAAGAAAGACTTCTTTTTTTCTCATCTTCACATTTGCAGATAGTTTTTTAGCAATACAATAAAAATATTGTTTGGCTGTTTGGATGTTCTCTGGTATGATGTCTTAAACTTGAAGAAAAGACAAATGATCTTTTTTTTTTTTTTTTTTTTAATAAATGAACTGCAATAATACCAGCTGGTACCACGTAGAATAGGGCTCAGTATTTTCTTCTTCTCTTCGTTGCCTTGATATTATAGTAGTGCTTTGTTCTAATGATTATATATAGTTAAAGCTTTCGTTCTCTTATTTTGTTGTTAACTAGTTAGTTAACTCTACAGTTTTAGGCTTGTTCAATGAGGCAGTTGTACCTCACTTCTATTTCTTGCATACATGCTCTGCCTGAAGTGTCAGAAATGTAACTTGCAGTGGGACTTGGGGGGAGGGAGAAGGAATTAATTACCTTATTAACGTATTAATTGTCTAGCTCAGTAGTTAATGTTGCTTCTAGCATCACTTCAGGAATGAAATAATAGCAGACATTTCTATGATATGATATCTGTTCTCTGACTCTGCTCTAACCATTTTCCATTCACTTAAAGCAATGACTTAAAACCAGAATACACTTGACAAAGTGAGACAGCGTACTGTTGGTATGTCTGCAGAACTGGAGACTTACGTATTTGCAGCTGTTCATTACTTTTTTTGTGTGTGTGTGTTAAAGCACTCATAAGGCTTCTTTTTCTGACCTTGGCATTTTTCATTGATGATCTTCCAGTGGATCAAGGCATTTCTACAAGTTTTATGGTTTACTGGTTACAACAATGTCTTTACTGCTAAGAAAAAACTAACTTATTGCACAAAATATGTTTTGTTACTTCTTAACTTGCTAACTACATGTCAGAATGTACTTGTATCCTTCCTGCAATGCCTTAATGTGATTATGAGAAAACCAGTTACCTTTCATGAGGTGTAATTTTGAACTAGATGTGCAACTTCCTCTAAAATGCTTTTGGTTAGTGCTCTTTCATTTATTTCTCTTTGGCCTCCCCGTAGAAAGTGACCCACCTCTAGCACCTATGCACTATCTTACAGTGCAGTGTATATACACAGTGAGTATTTAAATCTGTAATACCCCTTCTTGACTGAGGGTTAAAGATAAAGTACAGTATAGTGATCCTTTTTTTACGAAACAAATACCTGTTTTGGCAGTTCCAAAGGTCAAGCATACAAATTCTCATTGGGGACCTTTATCCTGGTGTTGAGTGACTCTGAAAGGGACATGTGGTGTACTATGGATAGCAGGGGACACTTATGCTTGTGGCAGAGCAATGTTGTCAGGAAAGCTGGGGCAGTTTTTGGATATACCATAACATATTATCAGGTAAGAACAGTATGATTTAGGTCATATCTTTCCAGTATGCATTACAACCAGTTGTTAAAGAAGGCTAGAGAAGCCATGAAAACCAAAGCAGCTTCATCCAAAAACCGTACGTGCTCTATCAGGAAATACAGTATTCTGTTTTCTTACTCTCTTAAGAGGTTAAAAGGTTGCTAGTTTTAGTTTAATAATCTGTGAGAAATGTAACAAAGAGGTGAAATGGCTTCAGTTAGATGGCTTATTGTAAAAGTAATAGTGCTGGTATGGTTGTAACAGCTCACAATAGTGTCTCTTTAAACAGGCTGTTAAAGGTGTCTGCTGGCTTCTCACTGAAATTTTTACAGTGAGATAGGATGTTTTTACTAACAAAATGCTCTAGTTCAAACAAAAGTTTATAGAGGGATACTTTTGGGGGTTTATTTAACACCTCTTTCTTTCATGCCCTGTTGAAACCCAGAGAAAACAGAAGGTAAACATCTGTTTCTTCTCATCCTGTAGATTCCTTGGTAGAATCAGTTACCTTCAAAGTGCTTGAGCTTTCGGTGTCTGGAAAACAAGGGATTAATCTAGGTCACACTCTGCCTGTGCTTTTATAAGAACAGCAGCAACAACAAAAAAACAACCCCACAAGCAAAACAAAAGCTTGAAGATCTTAAAACGTGTTGTGATACTATATGCAAATGTGTAAATTTTCTTTAAAAATTGGGAGGATTACACCTGAGAGCTGATGAATGTTGTTAAAAATGCCACATACTTAGGTCTTCAGTGACTGTTTTCATCTAGTTTGCTATTGGTAGTCTTCAGTGTGGTAATGGCATGTCACATAGTGATGAGACACTACTGTCCTGTCAAGCAGCTTATTAGACCTTTCTCCTTTGTTTCTCCTCTGATTGGAAGGGCTTTCTTGGTGTGGTGTGTTTTTGTCTTTCTTTTTCTTTCTTTGAAGAAAAGCTTTTGCAGTTTGTAGGAAAAAACTGTGCAAAGAGTTGTATGGAAACTCAAAAGACCTTGATGCATTTGTGAACACAGCGCTCATGTGGTTGGTCATAGAGCACCATAGAGTAAGATTGGGGAACTTGTCTGAGTTAGAAAGAAGTCAGGAAGAATTGTGCTGTTGGGGGCAGTTGTAGCATAGGTCACAAATTGGTGAGCAAAACATGCAGAAGACAGAACAAGCCGCTTGTCTCAGCACTTTGAGTGGCTATCTTTGGCTTTATCTTAGTGTTTGCTTTCAATGCAATTTTCCAGCTGTATAACGTTAGAAACAATGCTGATAACAATGCTTGAAAATATAGATTGATTTTTTTTTGTTGTTGTTGAGTACCTAACTTTGCAGGTGCAAGGTTATTAAATATGAAATTGATCTCCATTTGAGAAGAATGTCTATTTATATATACATAAGTATATATATGTGTATATATAAATAATCCAAAGGTCTTAACTTGCTTTAAAAGACAACAAATAAAAATTTAAAAATATCTGAGAATGTTGTACAGCTCTATATGAGAGTTTATAACAAAGTTAACCTTATTGCAGTGCTGCCACCAATTAAGTTTCATGTATCCATTAAAAATTCTGTGGTAGTCTGGAATTTTGGTATGAAGTAAAACTTCTGTTCTTGAATCAATTCAGCCTTCTTTCAGTGCCTTCTAATTCTGTTCTCTGGGCATTGGAAGTAAATTACGTTAAAAATAATTCAGGAAGTACTTTGATATGTAAGTATCTTAAACATTGGGAAATTCTTTCCTCTTCTGCACGTGGATAAACCAGGCACCTTCTACAGTGAGGCTAAAACCAGGAGGAAGGTTATTTCTTAACTGGTAGACAGTCTAATACTTAAAGGACTCTGGGTATGAAAAAACAGTGTTTAAGTGCCTGTTAACACTGGGCAGAGCAGGGAGGGTATTGCTTAATGTCTTGCACATTGCAGAACTAACATCTCTGACTAGTTCCAACCAGGAATTTTGGTACAAATGAGTTGAAACTGCAATTTCAGTCTCTTGTGTTAAAAGCTTCAGCTCTTGTAAGTTGGGCTTGTCTATTTTTGTCATTTTTGTCATCCCTCTCTACAACAGAACATCCCGGAAGTTTTCCAGAAAAGCTTGAACAGTTTTGTAAACTTTGTGGAATAAAGCAGTAGCAACAACTTTAGATTTAGTATTTGTTTAATGATCATAGATAATATCTTACAGATTTGAAGTTCTAGGATTTGAATCATATAAATTGGTCTCTCTCTTTTATCTCTGACAAGGAACAAGAAGATCAAGCTTAAACTCTTTTGCAGATATTAGTACTGTTCATTGGACTACTTGTTGCCTTTCTAGCTGCAATAAAGAGCCTGCTGTAGGCTTTTTTTAGATGTTTTCCATCCATGTGAACAATGAGGACTATCTGAATGACTCAATTGTCTCGTGATCTAGCCCTAGAATACTTGCAAGCTAATAAAGAATGTTCTTATAAACAGCCAGCAAAACTGCTCAAGTGGCATAGCTATTACATGTGAACCACCTATAAAGTTTTGTTACCTCTATATAAATAAGTTTAGAATTAATCTAAACCTATGTGAATTCTTTCATTAAAGGCCTTCTGTGGTATAGACCAAATGGCTTCCATGCTATGAGATCTGTTTCATCTGTTAGCACTTCTAAGCAAGGACCTTTTTTCTAAATTGTAAGTTGGATATGTTTGTTTAATTCCAAAACTTCTGTGAGAAAATTGCTCTCTAGCTTAAGGCAGCCATATTCCAAACTCTTGATGACACAAAGCAAGCAGACGTTCTGATGAGGGCATGTTTGTAGTTCACTTCTGTGGTGTTTGTTCTGATGTTGGGAGGAATGTCTGTAGTTCTCCTCCACGGTATTTATTTTGATGTTTCACAGTAATAATCCATACAACAGAACAGCACAGAGCTGCAGTTTTCTCACAGTTATTAATATTTCAATATTTAAACTATAAATATTTAAATATGGTCAGCCTCTGAATGAATAGAGGGGGCAGCTGAAATGGACATCAACAGATTGTATCAGTTCAGTCCAAGCTGGTGCCTAAAGAACATTTTCCAGTGTTGGGAGATGGAGTTCAAGTCTTTTCTACCATGGAAGTCTGTCATATTGGCTCTAAATTATACACAACAGTATTAGGATTGCCCAAAGCTGATGGTTTTTATTACTGTTGTCTGAACTAATTTTAAAATATCTACATTCTCACTTTTTTTTTTTCCTCAGTAATTAAGAGGACAGTAAGTTTTTATTTTGTGAAGAGACTGGAGGGCTTTGACTGACCATCAGGGGCAGTGGCAAACTGCTTTTGTTTTGTTATTCCCAGCTCTGAATAGCTATATGCTATGCTAAACTGTGCCACCTTCTTGGAAGTGCCACCCAAAAACTTAGCTCTTTTGGTAGTATCTCTGTGTCCTTCCCTCTCCAGTTAAATATAGGTATTGATCTCTCTTGGATTATCTCAGTAGTTTTTTTTTTCTTCTTTGAATTTCTGGAGGCCCTTAGATTATAGACATTGTTTTATGTGTTTGCAGTGGACACTGACAATAACCAGGTGTCATTGCACTGGAGTTCTTTATAGGAGTCTTAATTTTGATGTATCTGATGTAGCCCAAAGCTTTTTGTCCTCTTCCTATTTTTTTTTTTTTATTATTATTATTTGGAAGTCCTCTGAGGCACTGTGCTGTTTGTTCTAGTGTTCTAGCTTTCTTTAAGTCCTTTCTTTCCCCAAATTCTTTAAGATATTTTTTCAGCAGATAAAGTAGCTGCCAGTGTTGCAGTTGTTGCCCCTTATTAAGGAAATAAGTTGACATAACATTGGAAGACCATAGAACGGTCCCAGAGATATGAAACTTGTGGATTTTGTATCAAAGATGGCTATACAGCTTTGTAAACTCTGACCTTTATTCGCACACCTGGGGTTACAAAGAATGTGTGAAGCCCACAAAAGAGAAGTGCAGCACCTGTGATGAGCTGACTTGCATTTGCTCCGTGAACTTGCGCATTGATAAATCAGTAGTAAATCTTCAGGGATGTATTCATCTAAATTATCCATAGTTGTGGTGCTGCTTTTCAATAGCAGTTGCCTGGGTACTGGTTACTGTTGTTGTGAGGCCATAGGTGAAGAGCAATTGCACAAGTGTGAATCAACCAGTATGGGTGAATAAATCAATATTTGTAGATCTGTAAGCTGTTGTTCTAAGTAAAACCCTTGTTTTTAATCTGTTCCTGGGTGCTGCAGTTTACAAGGCTCATGTATGCCCCTATCCTATTGCTGAATAGCCAAAGTTCTTAGCAGAGAGGCAATTGTTTGTGTTTTTTTTTTTTCCTGGTAGGTCTGCATAGATCATTAAAGTTTCATATTTTAAGGCATGTTGTCCTAATATTAGTGACATTTTTCACTGTAGGCTAGAAGCAGTTTTGCTTTGAAGCACTGTAGGATTTTGTCTGAGGGAGTCTAACAAATGCTGTTTTGTAAAGGACATCTTACACATGGAAAATAATTTGCAGCTCCATTATGTCAGAAGTTAAAAATGAAATTATTCTTGTGATGTTTTGTTGCCATTCTCTACTCTGAAAGAGGGCAGATGATAAAAATGTCACCACTGTCGCATGAAAGAGACGCAGATTAACCTGATTTCAGTAGCTGTTTGCTTGGAAGTTCACTGCACCATTACCTGCTGTTTGAAACACTGTTGAATTTATAATGGTTAAAAGCTTCTGTGTCCTAGAAGAAGCCTAAATTATTTAGGATTTTAGTTCCTGCTCTGAGATGGGAAGAGAGTTGCTATTTTCTTCTTCAGGTGAGGATTTGAGCTTAAAATGTCCCGGAGCTGCAAGCTGTGTGGAGCACCGCAGCGTGTTGCTGCCTGCAGGAGGATCAGCTTTTCATGCTGGAGCACTGGCTAGGGCAAGATGCTCACAGGAAGCTGGGGAGAGCGTGGTAACTTTCTGGAAGCAAAAACTGGGGCACAGATGACACTTTTTCTCTCAAAGGCCTCCTCTTCTCATGGCATAGACAATCACCTCTCAGTTCTTGCTGAATTAAAGCATGCCAGTAAAAACCATCTGCTCAGCACTGCCCGTGCTGTCTTATAACGTGGAGCCAGTTGTCTTCTGCCAGGGCATCTTGGGTCTAAAGGTCTAGCCTCTGATTTAGACTTGCCCTGCTCTGACAGCTTTCTTACTGGTTGTTGAATGTGGGAAGAGGAACAGAGGCAGCAGAAACACATCCAGATACCAGAGACTTGGCCTCACAAGGCTGAATTAAAGAGCCCACAGATACTTGTGTCCTTTGCTCCTTTTTTGTCACATTGCTAGCTTCCCCAGGGAGTGGCAGATGTACTAAATCTGCCGGGATTAAAATAGGTCTAGCCCAACCATCCATCTGACCGTGTCATCAGGTATTAATGCCTTTAGCAACCCAGAGTGAATTACGTGATTGTAGCGGCACGGAGTCCGTTGTTTTGCCCAGGCAGGGAAGACAGCAGTGAAGTGCTAGTAAATAAAATGTCAGTCCTTTTCTCCTGTCTGTGCTGCGTATCACTTCCTATTTTATTCAGCTATTTTCCAGTGTTATTTTCCATCGCCCTTATCTGATGTCAAGACAGAAAAAGACCTCTCCCCGTATTATGCATGAAATGCAGACAGTGTGTGTTCCTGGCGTGCTGCGCTGGATCCCATGGAGCATATTCCTGGCTCTGTACCCTGCTGGCACCAAGCACAGGCTGGTTGGAGGAGCACAGATACAGGCTTGGAGGTGCTGTTTCCCTGAGCTGAGGAAACAACGTTGACAGATGCACACTCACCTCTGTGCAGGTTTTGGTGGGATAACACAGAGCCCTGCAAATACTGCATTGTAGGAACCTTTTCAAGTTTCAGCCTCTCCTAGGAGCTATTCACATAGGGACGGGCAGTCCTCTTGCAACCTGTCAGAGCTCTCCAAAGGTTGGATGCTAGATGAGCCTGACGTGCCTCTGTTGCCCTTTATTAATGCTGTCAGGTTTTCCTACTGCATAAAGCAGGCTTGTTTTAGGGTTGTGGGAATTAACAGGGTTCCTGGAGCCTAAAAAGTGTTTTCCTCAGCTAAGAAGGGTCTTTTTGTTTGTGTTTTTTGTATTTATTTATTTTTTTTTAACAAACAAAAAAGCACTGATGTCTCTGTTTCTTCATGGCCTGTTTCTACTCAAAGCTGGGAAAGAGAAGGCAGTGAAAGTATTATTTGTGTCTCTCTGTAGGAGGCGTTTTAGTCTCTGCTACAAGAGCTTTTATGTCCATGTAGAGCTTTTATTTGCTCATATTTTGTCTTGTGATTCATTCCTTCCTCTGTCTTCGAACTGGTTCATTACATCATACTTGCCCTCTAGAGGTCCTTTGTCTTAGCTCCTGCGCCGAGGAAGGAAGTTAGGGTCTCACTGGGGTATTTCGGCCTCTGTGGTTTTACAGGCTGAGGAGGAGTTCTTGGGCATATTTTCCCAGGCGCTGTTACAAGGACTGGGAGAGGTGGGGTTTGGATTTTTTTGGTGGATTTTTTTTTTCTTGTTGAATCTGGTTATACTGTTTCTGTGAAGAAAGCATTGAATCCAGATGGGGAGAGAATATTTGCTTCATGGAGCAGTCTCCCACCAGGGGAGCTGCGGTGGGTAGGAGGAGAGCAGAAGGGAGTTCCTCCAGGTGCCCTGGGAGAAGATAACCTGGTGGGGCCGGGTGTTGGCTGCTGGTGGAAGGCTGGCTGTAAGCCAAGCCAAAATCTCAAGATCCTTCAAGGGAGGATTTGGCAACAGCGATCTGATATTTGCAGAGGAGGGCTGATGAACTGTGGTGAATACACAAGGCGGCTGTGATGTGCTGTAAGGAGCCTCCTGGCTCACTGCTGAGCACCATTTCCAACGTTGGAGCCGATAATCTTCCAGCATCAGCTCCTTTGGTGGTGCTGCTGGATTAGGAAAGAGTCTAGAGTTTCTGGCCATGGCAAAGATAGATGAACACACGTTGTTAGTGCCAAAGCTCTTCAGACTCAAGGAATCCGTGAAGATTTTACAGCAGTAATGTCATGCGTGCCCTGCTGTTTGCAGAGGCTGCCCTGGGAACTGAACAAAAAAGCTAATTTACTGTCTTTGTACTTATTTTGAATAGTTCAGTGCAGACTGAAGATGTGTCATAGTACTTCAAAGCTGGTGGTGCATTACCATGCCTGGAAATAAATATTTTGGTACACAGTCATAAAACATTCAGCAGCACTCTCCTGCAGCGTGCTGTGGAGGTTGGTTTAACAGGTCTGACTGTCTTTGCAGGGCTGCAGCTCTTCTGGTGTGCTTACAGCGAGCTGCTCTGCTGCCACTGCCCTGGCTTGGGCGATGTCAGAGATACCTGAAGACCAGAATAAAACAGCAAAATGCTATTTTTAGTTCTAGCCGGTGCGGTAAATACACACCGGATAATTTAAAATGTTCTGCATCTTGAGCAAGTAAGACATGTTATTAAAATGTAATAGGGCTGTGTTAAGGAGAGGACAGGTAAGGTACCACTGGGACGAGACCTGTCAGCGTGATAATACTTGCTTTGGGTGATATGTGCTTCAAAACAAGTTGGTGTAGTGCCTTCTGGAACTAGAAGGGCTATCAGAAGACTAGGTGCTAGAGCACATCAGCTGTGGTCTTGTGAAATGGTGGAAGTGGGGCATCAGTGAGAAGGGAGCTGATTTTGTCTTTTAAAACAAATGAAGGGAAAAAAACTAAGACAAATGTATAAAGGCTGTGGAGGGCAGTTCTTCAGCAGAGCCTGCAAGGAACCTGAAGAGGAGGTATGAGCTGCTGCTGCTTTGTATCCTGGATTGGGTCAGATGGACCCTGCTCCTGTGGCTGCCAAACAAGGCAGAAATACATGTATTTCTCATCCTTACACACAGGAAAGTGGACAGTGCAATTCTGTGGTGCCTTAACAGCATATATTTATAAGTCACAGTTGTAGGTGAAAAAGGTCATGTTTTCTAATCTGTGTAAAACAGGGATTCCTTTCCTCTATTTCTAGTTTGGTTGGTTTGTTTGTTTGCTAGTGGGACCAAGCTGTATGCAAAACTTTGAGCTCAATAAATGGGAGGGGGGTATAATTTTTGAGGGCTAGTTAAATATGGAGACCACACTTATTTTTAACGAATTCCTGTAATGCTGCTTGTTTGCTACAAAGACTGGGTGCATTCAAACTCCAGCTGGCAGCAATCTGTTTCGATACAAAATTGATGCCTGCTTGCTTGCTCCTCTCCCGATAAATTGAAGCATCTGCAGTGCTGAGCTGCCAAGCTAAATAGTATTTTTGTTAAGCAGATCTCAAATACGGGATTGTTCTCACAGAATGGGTGTTTGTTGGTTTGTTAAGGCTTGAAATGTTGACATAATATTTAATGCCAAAAGAAACTCTGGTAGAAAATGCTTGCTGATAAAATCTGTTTTGATACATTCCTGTCAATTGCAAGAAACTGTCTGAAAAACGCAGCCTGAAGTGATCCTTGCTAAGGAGAAAAGAGCTGACAAATGCCTCTGGGAATATTCAAGTAATCTCCCTGCTAGTCTCTAAAGAACAATTACATGGTCTGTGACACTGGATGATATATTCAGCTGGGGAGACCACCCACTTCCTCCTCCTCCTCCTCTTTCTCCTCCTCCTCCCTTTTCTCCTGCTGTAGCTCCCAGTCCCACAGAGTCCCATCGCAGATTGAGCGTGAACACTGTGATGTAATTCAGAGGCTGAGGGTTTTTCAAATCACTAAGTCAATTTTAGTCTGAGGACAAGCTTTGTTTCTGCAACATCTGGCGGGGAGAAGCTGCCAGCAGCACTTACGCTGTGGATATCTGCTTTTTGTGATTGTGCTCATCTGTGCATAAGGAATAAGGGCAAAGGAATGGAGATCTGATTATTTCTTCAAGGTTGTTTTCTTTAGCAAGAATCGCTTGACTTCTGCCAGCGGTGATTTAAAACCATAGTATGTTACACTACATGGAGGCTGTTTCTTCCTTGCTTATCTTCTAATTGCACTGAAGACATGTTATGGTCCCCGAAATTTTCCTTATCCAACATGCGTGTACGACTGACAGCGAAGGGGTTGCTCCGAAACATTCGTCTACCTTCTGGCTATAAGAAAAGCACGGTTATATTTCATACAGGTTTGTATTTTTAACGTGACAGAGCATGCATTGGGTGATATCTTGTTTATTTCAGCAGCAGTGTATTTTTAGCAAATAAAAACAGTCCTGGGCATAGAAGTTTTAGAATTACATATAGAAGTCTGACTTACAAGCATAGTTTTATAGTCTGTGTAACTGGAAAGCCTGAGCTTTCTGCATGTCCATGCATCTGTGCAGAGCCGTTTGTTGGTAAGATGGGTATTCTGTTTATGAAATGCAAATCAGATTTTTTTTCCTCCTACAGGTCCAAAAATAGAATCAGGAAGTCTGTGCCATTAAATATGTATCTAACCATTTCAATGATTATCTGCTGGGAGCTCTGTCTTTTCTATATCGTGAATGGGAGGTGTGGTGGGAGGTGGGAAATGAGTACGGGCTGTCACGATGTGGCTCTCTGTCTGTCTGAGAAATAGTTGAATACTTGAATGTAGAAATCTGTTGTCAGACTTCTCACATTAAACATCTTATCTGCAAGTATGACAAGCAAACTTTTTTGCTGACTTGTGTTGATAGAAACCTAAAAAGTCTGAAGTTTTCTTTCAGGTGTTTTAGAGACAATCAAAAAAAAAAAAAAAAAAAAAAAGCTGCATATGACCTGATTTTCGTTTTAAGTGACATATAAAGCATATGCATGGATTGGGAACATAATTACAGATGCTGACCTTTGTTCCAGGGAATACATGCTGTTTTGATGGAGGGTGGTGATTTTTATTTTTCTTTTTTTGCTAAGGTGGATGATATTGGAAAAAATGATGGCAGTCTACAGATTACATAAGTCTTTACTGTACTATTTGTCGTTTTCTTGCATTTTTCTTAAAGAGGAGCAAGCAGCTACATAAACTAGTTCGGCACAAGCTCTTCTTCTCAGGCATTTCCTTCCTTTCTTGAACACCCCCATTTCTGGCTAGTACTTCTTCAGAGTTCAGCTCCAAGTGAAGTTTTGGAGTCACCTTTCCTTCCTGTCCTGGCATTTCGCACAGCAACCTAAACCATTTGCCCTGTCATTACTTATCCCTGCTAAAGTAAATTCAGTTTGAGTTCCTCCTGGATGATAAATTAAATTATGAGTATAATATAGGTTGATTATCCAAATATAATATAGGCTTCTGTTTGCAGCTTGCTTGCATGGCTTTTAAGCTGCAATTAGAATACCTTGATGCTAAAACTTCTTACATGAGGGAGTCTTTGTGCATACTTACGTCACTGATGTTGCTAAGAATATGAAATTTTCAGGTAGCACGTATGCCAGGAATAGAAATACTAAAAGAGAAATGGGGAAATAATGTTCAATGTTCTGTACGTTCATTAACTACTACTGAAGTTTGGTATCATTCTAAAAAAAAAAAAAAAAGTATTGAGGCAGGTATTAAGGTAACTTTTATAGTGGCAAGAATCCATTTGTTTTTTCTTTCATTTGAGTGGTTGTGAAAGTAAGAACTGCCTGCAGGATGCCTCTGTTAGATGGAGCATGCAAACTAGATTGATAGCCATGTTCCAGTTAAGCAGCACTTTCTTAATTAAGAAGTGCTGAACAGACCTTCTGCTTGTTCTCTCTAGCTTTTGCATAATACACACTAAAGGTATAGAACTGGAAGTTCAGAGAAATTTTCACCTGGTCTCCCCTTCTGCTTTACTGTCCCTGTGTCTTGCAGAAAGCTGCCCAGCGGTTAGCTTAGTGCTGAATATACTGAAAAAAAGTAGGGCATCTGAAAACCAGGTCATATTCCGTAGTGGAAACTGCAAGTACGTATAAATAAGCTGTGTTTTTAAAAACATTGAATGCATTGAAGCTTGCTTGTGATTATTTCTGGTTCATAAAAGTCAACAACATAAGAGTTGATCAGTTAATGACAATGTATATCACAAGTCTGAAAGGCTGATGCCAGGAGGAGCCATATTTGCTTTCTGCAACATAGGTTTGGGTATCTTTGCTTGTAGTGGTTTAATTGGATTAAAATGACATGTTGCTTCTTTCTAAGGTCATGTAAGTGATGAGAAATAGAATATATAGGGACTGTGTGAACAAATAAGGCAGAGTAATTGAAAAAGGGAACTTCAGGGTTCATGCATAAATGTGAATATGTATGGAAAAAGGTGTTATGTAAGCATCATTCAATTACAGTTTCGGTGTAGATTGCACTCCTAATGAGCATTATCATGGATTTAATCCACTGCTTCCTGTCATAGTAGCATAGACTGCCTTGATGACTGTCTTGAGATAGTTGTGACAATTGCTCAAATGTAGAGTTTTAAAGTAGACTAGAGCACTGGTCAAGTTGAATTCTCCTATACTGTGGCTGACTGTAGAGGAATAGATTCGTGGATTTAGGATGTAAAACACTATTGAGAGGAAGAGGATGGATCTTGTGAGTCTCCCTTCTGATTTGAGGATGTTTTGCAACAGCTTGCCACAGTTTCTTCATGGTATGTGGTTATGGCTGGAAATACAGTTTACACTGGTGTTGTTAGTCTAAATTAGTCATTGCATGTATTGTGGAACAGATCTTTGCGATGAAGAATGTTTGCACTGCTTACATCTTGTCCATATGGAGTTGTCAGAGTGACTGGAGAAGTTCAAATATCTTGTAAGCATTGCAATCAAATAAAATCAGATTATTTTTTAGGAATGGAATAAATCTGGATGAAACTTGCTGTAAAATTTGGTGTATATCAAGATTCTCCAGCTTGCTGCCTGGCTGTATCTAACTTCCATCATTGTGTGCTCTGCATTGCTTCGGGGTATTTATATCCAGGGGTCTCTTCTCCCTTTAAATACAGGCAGACATCAAAAAGTGTCACTTCCTCAGCTACTGGAAGTATAGCATGCCTGCATTGTTACCTATGTATGGGTTTTATAAACAACTGCAACAAAAAATTCAACACAACTGCATAAATATGAGCTAAATATGAGCTAATTTTTCAGTGATGAAATACAAAATTTGCTTCCTTTATTAAACCATTAAGGATTTTTTATACCAAAGAGTGACTAAAGTGCTTTTTATGCTTTTCATGCATCAGTGGTGTGACAGAGTAAATCATCTCTGCATGATTCTGTAAAAACTGCCAGAGAAGGACATTCCTACACGAATGATTTAAAATATTCATTTTGAGTTATGTACATTTCCTTTTGCATAAAGATACAATTCTGCACAAGGAACCAGTTTTGCAAATGGAGATCAAAGCTCTCATGCCTTTTGTTCCCAGAGTTTTTCCATAGATTGTATAATGAGCTGTACTGTTGCTTTTGTGGTAAATTTTTGTCTCAATGTTTTTGCCAAGCCCTTGATGGCGCTAGGTTTCTTCTTCCCTTAAGCAAGCTGTACTTAGTATTCTTACCCCTCTGGTGGCTTTCATTGCTTACTAAACCTTGTTACTCTCTTATTACTTTGGGAATAAGAAGCGTCTCTAAAGACACCTGATGTCATTACAGCAATGTCAGTTTAAAAAATTTCCTTTTCCCCTTGCTAGCAACGAACAAACATCACAGACCTATTTATTTGAGCAGGTAACATCCATTTCCAGTACAATTTCTTCCCTACATCCTGCTTCAGATAACACTGACAACTGTATGAAATTGTGTGTTGCAAAGCAGTGCTTTTAAAGGAAACGAACAAAATCTTAATGATTTTGAAAGCCTCGGGTGTCATGAGTTGCTTAGCTGTTCATATACCATGCTGTTTTTCCTAAGGGTAGCTAAAGTAATGATTATTGTCCAACGTCACAGCTTCCTATGGAACTATAGGAAAACACCCAACACACTCAACCTTACTAAGTGTTTTAAATCTGAAAGTCTACTAGAGATATTTGATACAGGATGAGTAAGTTAAATGTTTGTGTTACCTACCAAGGAAAAATATAGTTCAGAAGTAAAAACGGCTTGTCTGTTCTGAGCAAAAGAAGTTGAATAGCTGGAAACCATTAATCATGGGGAGTTTAGATTTAATCATGTTCCTCTTGAAGTCTGTGAGACTCTTAGCTCCTGACTTCATCCTTTCAGGACTGGGTACAAAATGAGCTGCCTGGCGTGCTTGATTTCAATCTTAATAGGTCATGGCTTCAGTAAGTATGTAAATGATAGCTAAATGGAGGTTCTTTTTCAAGTAGTGGAGCTCTTTTTGTTTGTTTGTAACACTTTGTCTACGCAAGTTTCCTATATCCTATGTTTGTGACAGGTATAAAATGAAGATAACACTAGTTCTCCAATGAACCCTTGATAGCAAAAAAAAAAAAAAAAAAAAAAAAAAAACAACAACAACAAAACAACTAACCACCCTACCAACAAAAAACAAACCAGAGTCAAAGCAGTAATTTATATGTGATGACAACACTTAAACTGCGTATGTATTTTAATAAAGCATGAAAGTGGATGCAAATGAAGAGCTATGCTCAGAAAAACTTGGGAGGATGCAGAGTACTGTGAAAAGCAGATGCATTCTGGCCCTACACTATAGTGAGTGATGTTGGGTTTTATTATTCCTTCACTTACACAGATTAATTACTTGTGAAGAATGCCTCATGTATTTGTCAACGTGAAATAAGTAGAGTTAATGTTTCAAGCTCAACTTCACAGAAGAACAGTTAATTGGAAAGTAAACACAAAAGACCTAGCAAATTATCTGTGCTAATATTACTGCATATGCTAAATTTATTCCCACTTGATATGTCTAATAGGTGAAAGTGGTCTGGCTGTAACTTCTATTGCTGTGAAGTGGGTTGGGGTTTGGAAGCGACAGGCAGCTACAATTACACTAAAAAAAAAAAAAAAAAAAAAAAAAAAAACAACCAGCACTTTAATAGCTTTTAAATTTCTTTGGGGGTTTTCAAGTGCAATAAAACTAGACTTAACCTTTTAGACTCTGCCTCTACTAGTTTGTGCAGTTTATGCAAATGAATCTGTTACTATAGTAGAAATGGCTTATAGCATTGAGACAGCTAAAGCCTTTCTGCCTTACTACAGTTCATTTAATTTGAGCAATGGCATTTTAAGGAAAATGATACCATGAAACTTCTGTGCTAGAATGCAGTGTTTTGAGTATTGTAACCAGTTGGTTCATTGTTTTTGTAGTGCTCTTCTTCCTTTGTAGCCACAGAAAACTCATATAGAAAGGGATGGTGGAATCTTAAAATCACATTTGATCAATTGATGATAAGTACTGTGGAGGCAGTACTGAATAAATTGAGACCACTCTCATTGTAATTCACACCAAGAGATGTTAATTTTTGCTTATAGATTGGTTGTTAGTTTAGTGTCACATAATGAAGTTTTTCTCCAAGGTTTTATTGTTTTAAAAAATAAATCTCATCACTGAGTGTCACTGTACATATGAAAGAACGAGGTCCATAGTTGTTAGATTTGATGCTGCTGAGGAAGGTGGTGGAGTTCGAACAGCTCTTGATGGTTTCAATAACTATTGTACCCAAATTAACTTGTTTGGAAAGCCATTCTGAAGAAAACATTCTCTTGTGGCTTGCCTTCCCTTAGAACAAAATTTGGTGAAGGCTGTATCAGTCGAGCTGCTTAACTTGCAGCTGAGTTCACCTGTATCTCTATTTGCTCACCTCTTGATATTTCTTCTGTTTATAGTTCAATAGAGTTGTGTTGAAGTCAAAAGATTTAAGTCAATCAAATCTTATTTTTAAGAGGTTTGTTACAGCAATTGTTTTTATCATAATAATACAGTAAACCACCGCTGCAGAATTCTTACTTGTTGATTTAGATTGTACTTAGTGGGGTCACAAGCATCTTTCCAAAGGTCTCCACAAATTGTGCTCTCCCCCATTACTCTTTCCTATTTTTATTCTGCCTTGAAAAGAAACTAGTATTTGATCTTCTGAAAATCAACCATGTCAGGAGTATAACTTATGGCTTTAAATACTCCTTAAAAAAAATACAAATAAATCCTGTTTGATTTAACTGCCAACATTCTCAAACGTAGAAATAACCTACCTCAAATAACCTGGCTTGTATCTGGCTGAGATCATTTTTCGCAGCTGCTATTTATGAACCTTCCATTGGTGTTGTCTTAACTGATGTCTAGTAGTTGTGGCAAGGAAGCTAATAAACCTATGTTCAGGTCTTGGTTAATTTGCTTTTGCTACTTCTTCGCATGGTGATATGCTACTTACATTTATAGGAAGTAAAGTTTTTTCTCAAGATGCTTGTATGAACATTTTGTATGCGATGTTATGGAAATACTTATGTTTAGGCAGGAAACAGGACAGCTGGGGACATCTGTGAGGGAATTCTTTAACTGAAAGCTCACCATTTTCTTAAAGAGAGCTTGAAATCCTTCAGTAGAAAAGTCTGGAAAGTATTACAAATAATATTTATTAATGAGTTGACAGGCTCTAAGATATTTCAATGGCCTTCATTTTTGTCTGCTTGTGAATGTTGCTAATATCAGAAACACTTAAATTATTAAAAATGGAATGTTTATACTTATTGCAAAAATAGATTGTGCTGTATTTTTTTCAAATATTAACTAGTAAAACAGGAATATAAGAAATGCTTCCAGTAGGAGAATAAGAGGACTGAACTTAAAATGCCAGTTTCAAATTATTCTGCTCCAAATAAAACAGCAGGCTTGAAGACTTCGCTTTTTTTTAGCTGTAAACACGTGCTACTTGTGTAACCAGTATAAAATCAAGGCTTAATTCTTTCTGCAAATAGTACTGCACAAAACACCTCCTGCTCTACCAACTTATCAAACTAAGAAGTTTTGTCACTTTCGGAGGGGGAAAAAAAAAAAGTCCTTTGTCCTGAGAAGGACATCTTGGCTATGAGGTAGGTCAAGGAAGTTGAGATGCCTATGGCAAGTGCAGTGAATGTTCTTGTTGCATTTGTTAGTGGCATAAGTAGGGATGTTTGTAGTCAGGGGTCTTACGTAGGGGTTTTAATCTTTGCAGTGTGTTGCAGGTATTCCCTGGAGAACGCCACTGTTATCGGCGGTATTGGCTCCTTAAGAAAGTTTCTGTTGTGTTTCCCCTGTCCCCACCCAGCTATGCAAAATGGAAGTTTGTTGCCTTCGCAGTGGTTTGTTAGCTCAAGGAGAAGAGACCTGTGGGAACACCAGCTGTGGAGAAAGATGCATGACTATTTCCAACCCCACTCTATAGGAATTACTATATGGGCCTGCAGCAGGCAGGGCAAACACCTCATGATGAGAGCACTGGTGCCTGCCAGGCAGCCTTTGCCACAGTGGTCTTCAGTTGTGCGGCCTGGTTAGAAGCCATGAGGACGAAAAGCCTTTTGACTCCCAGGCCTGTGCAGCCAGGAGTGAGAGGGCCGCATGCCTCTGGAAGGGTGGGGACTGATGTCTTGCGGCTAACAAAAGCTCTGGGCGCTGCCCTGTTCTGGTTTGTTTCCCCTTGGCAGGACTTTGCATGAGCTCTACTGGCTTGCCTTCGGGCCCGATTCAGCGGGCCGAGACAATGGTGTGCAATGTTCTAGGCATGTCCCTGGGGAGCAATGTTTGCTGCTTAATAATAGGAAAACTGTTTATCATAACAGGAAATACAGAAATAGTTCCTTAACTGTGACATGGTGACTGCTTCTAATTGTATGATAAGTGCATTTTCTGTGTGTCTTCAGAGAAGAGGACTCTGAGCAGCATGTTAGAGCTGGGCTGTGGAGCCTGGCATGCTGTATTGTGCCTTGCGCTTTCACTGGGGCACAGAAGATTGAATTCACATGGATGATTTTATCTGGAGTGGTTCTTTTGAGATGCTGCTTTATTCTGCTGACTAGCAGATTGAGTTTTATCAATAGGGTAGCTTTAAAGTACTTTTTCGAGGTTAATTTTACCCGTGTTTAGCTATGCTGGTATTCATTAAGGCATGCTATGATGCTGCTGCCTCCTCCTAAAAGACAGTCTTCTAAGGTTGTGAGCTTCTGTCTGATTTTGATGGCTGCTTAAATTTTCCTTCTTTCTGCAGAGCTGTCACTTCATGTTAATCGTGTTGATAAGTGTAACGATATAGATACTGACCAAGTATAACGTACCTTCCCTTACATGGTCTTTTAGACTTACCAGGGCAGTCCTCTGTAATATGATAAATGTATGTCTCTATTCTGTTGTTAATCTGTACTATCATTTTCATCTACTTTTTGCCCAGTAACTACTCATGTGGGTTTTCTTGAGTTATGGGAAAAGCCTAATTTAGCACTGAACCTGAGCTCATCAAATGAAGTCAATGAAGCCGGGGAGGAGCAGTGTGCTGGGCTGCCGGTTCTGGGCTGTGATTAAAACCAACCCAGATACTGCTTGAAACAAGGTCATTAGGTGATGCTGTAGGGAACAATGTTAAAAATGCTAGCATAGCATTTTCTATCTGGCTCCTAAGAGCTCAAAGATTGATTCTAGAAGGGATTTGTGAAGTCAAACAGCTACTGTAACCTTTATTTTTCTCAATTCATTTTTAGCCTAGGAGCTTGATCATGCTTATATCAGCACTGATTTATTTATTTATGAGCAGAACTCATGTTCTAGCTTGATCTCTGAGTTGTTTTATACTCTTTTTTTTTTTTTTTTTTTTTTTTTTTAATACTGAAAAATTAGTGACTTCTCTAAAAGATGAATCTGCACATTCCAGAGTGAGAATCTGGATGCTAACTATTTATTTTACAATTTGAAGCTGTGAACTGTGCTCATCTATTTTATAAGAAATATATTAAAATTGAACTCTATGGTCATCTTTTGGTAGGTAAAATATGACTACAGACAGTGCAACAGTCACTGTAGTGCTTTCTGTGTGATCAGAACTGCTATCACTTAGCTTTTTAAAGAACAACATCAGTGAATTTGAGTGTAATCTTGGATGTGTTTGTCTTTAAATGAATGTAGAGTTTCACAAACATAGGAAGCTATTGCTGGATATATTCAGAAGCAATCTTGGCACAAAGACAAGAATACAAAATATAACTAACACTCTGGGGGCTCTTTAAATCCCCATTGCCTGCCCTACTTTTTCTTCCATAATATCCTTTAGGCAGTGTTTCAGTGCTGTGCTCAAATCCAGTGGCATTTGTTACAGTCATATAACATCAGTTCATACTAGTGTGATTGAATAAATAGCTTCTGAGTTCAAACAACAACAAAAGTCCTTTCTCTCCATCCCAGATAACTGCAGATACTGTACAAGAAATGATGTTGCATATTAATGTGTGTGTCTTGTGGTGAAAATGTATTTTACAGGTCTCTTCTATACAGTCCTTTTCAAGGAAACATTATCTTTCCCTGCAAGTTACTGAGCCTAATGGGGATTGTGAAAGACTTCAAGCAGTTCAGAAAAACTAGTGAGAAGTAGCAAATTCTTGGATCAAACATTAAGCTGAGCTGATAAATGTTCTGGTAGTTAACTAATCATATGCTGCTGTGAAGGAAGAATTGCAACTTCAGTTGTGCCTGCCACTGATTCAAGTTTGGCGATTCATTTTAGGTTCCAAATTCATTGCAGGGTTTTTTGTTTTGTTTGCATTTATGGCAACAAAGTAGAGCTCTAGAGTATGTAAGCAGAAAGTGCCTTTCATACTTAAGGACTTAATTCTAAAAGCCGTGAGACCTGAGTTTGGGATTTCAATGAAGTTCTTCCTACAACTGGTTGAAATGACCCTAGGTGTTAAAAACTAAGTTTGACAGATCTAGAATAAATTTGATGTCAAAAATTGAGCCTGTTAGTTTATTACTTACAAATCCAAGTAAGAGAGTGTCTCTCCCAGTTATTTGATGTGTTTATCCTGAGCATGCTTACAATGCTTGATAGCCCTTTGGGATGGAAGCATTTTAAAAATTATTTGAAAAAAAAAAAAATAATAATTAAGCTGTCTACATGTCTGGCTTCTCAGCACATAGCAGACTACTGTATGTATGTGAGAACAGAAGAAAAGTCTTCCCCTGATAGTCTGTTAGTGTCTGCATGAAGAAACGTGATGTGAAGGCAATTATAGGCAGGGATCTAATCTATGTGAGGTCAGATCAGGTTTGAACTAGAAGAGAAGGTACCATGACAAGCATGCGGGGGACTGTGCTATGGTGAGACTTGAGACAGTCGAAGTCTGGCAAAGTGCTTTTTATGTCTCGGTAGCGATTACTTTGCTTCTGCAAGGAATGATGTAAATGGTTTCTGAAGTTTTTTTTTCCAGTCCTATATTTGTGATGCTGAGCATCACAGTCAACAAAGAGCTGGACTAAAGCATTAGGGAAGGAATGAGTTCAGGCATTGAAACTCAGATAGCTCCTTCCTTTCTGGCCGCGTTTCAGCCCTTTCACTCCCTGGCGTGTGTGAGAACTTGGAGCCACAAAAAGGGTGGACTTGTCATTTTTCTCTCTGGTATTGTGTGAGGGTTTCCTACACACACCTACTTGCATGCACATATGTATAGCAGGGCTTCTTTCCATGACCCCACCCTCTGAAAGTCTTTTCCCAGATGTGAAGTTATCTTAATGTCTGCAAACAGGCCAGCTGGCAGTCCTGAACGTATTCAGGAAGGATGCAGAGTTGGGGAAAAGGGATTGGGATTTGTACTAGGGAGGCAGTTAGTGGGGTCTGGGAAAGATTTGCAGGTGGTGCGAACTAACCATGGCAGGAGTCCTTGTTCCAGTTGGCTCTGGGGCCTGACTTTGCAGACCCAAACTGAAGAAGGAATGTCAAAAATACGTACCTATGGCGAAACAGTAGAGGGCACCAGACAACAAGGACCAACGTCTTGTACAAGTAGAAATGGAGAGTGAAGGTGGTGGTGAAGAAACGGGAGCAGAGTGTGAAGAACACCAGTCTTCCCTTTGCTTGGCTCTCTGGGCATTTCAAGGATGACAAAGCACAGCTGCAGCTATAGGAAGGTATGCAGAAAAAAGAGGACTCCTTCAAATGTCTTTTTGCTTACCTAGAGCAACACCTGAAAAAGAAACTTAATAAAATGTAAACTCCATACATAAACATAATTGCTAGCTCCCAAATGTAGTGCTTTCTTTTCTTTGCTTCAGAAACTGGAGAATCCAATGATTTATGGTTGCCTGTGGGGGGTGTATGAAGAACTGGTTTTAGCAAAATACACATGCCTAAACCAAGGATAATGGAAAGAGATTAGACAAGCTTTAACTTGGTCCTCATTGACCAAGGCTGCAGCACACCGTAACACATCTTCATGCAATTGCTTTCCATCATGTTGTCATCTTTGTGCTTAAAAATGGATGACTCCCTGCATTTTTAATGTGCATCAGGGCTTGATTTATCAGTGTACATACAGCCACTCTCTCTCAGGTCAGAATACATATGCTCTAGGCATTAGGCATTGTTTTGATTTTTATTTCCCCCACCCACTATATGCCTAACTAGCTTGTGCTGGATTTTGTCCTGATTCAGAACAAGCTAAAATATCAAGCGTCAATATTGCTCTTGGTTATTTAAAATAAATAAATAAATAACCACAAGAAGCCTGATCTACTGATATTCTAGTGGATGTGTGTTAGAGTTGTCTTCTATAAGCTGCATATCATTTCAAATTTATTTAATTTGCAATCATCTCTGAATGTACAGTCAACTTCTTGATATCTTTATTTTTGTAGTTGATGTATAGTTTGTATTCATGCTTGATACAACTAGCTAGATGAAAATCTTTCAGTTCTAGATGTTGCAGTTCCAGTAAGCTTGGCGACTAAATATATTACACATGCAATGTTAAGAAACAATATAAAAAACAATTCTTCTCAAAAGTCAAGTAGTGCTTATGTAAGATGGATCTGCGCTTAATAAGGTAAAAACTGTTAAAGGCACAACACTGGTATTCTTAGAGTTTTTTTTTTGTTTTGTTTTGTTTTTTATTATTTCCTTCCATCTTCACTGACTTTGTCAAAGCACCCCTGGTAGGGCTGACAAAATGCATGGCCATTTGACATCATCTCACCCAATACTAAATGTGCTGTCATGAAGACTGGAAAAGAAACAGCTACTGAGGAAGTGAAAGAAACGTAACACCAATACAACATAGGGCACAGTTCTAGAGAATCTTTATCTCTGGACTTCAATTCAAAGCTTACTCTTTTAAAAAAACAAACAAACACAGGTTTGTTGATCAAGAAGTTGCGCTAATGACATGAGTGAGATAATGCTCTTCTTTGTGTTTCATTTGGGAAGCCACCAGCAATTTAGAAGATAATATATCTACTTAGTTTAGGTGTCTTTACAAATGTCATAATCCACTCTCTTGAAACACTTCAGTGTAAGATTGATATAGGTTTTAAAACATTAATACTGATCTTCAGAAATGTGAATAAAGCTAAGACATGGAGATTTTGTATGCCTAATCTATATGGTTTTAAAAAAAAATCATACCAAATTACTGGCAAACTGAACTGTGTCGTTAACACACTTTATCTAGGGGGAGAAATACTGTGTTGCAGGAAATCATTAGTGCATTTGACAATGTCCTAGAACAGCTCAAGAGCTGTATTCTGTAGGACTAGCGACACCTTAAGGAACAAAAGACACATTGGTGTTAATCCCTTGGGTGAAGAAAGGCATGTTTTGCGCTTGGAAATACTGAGGCTTTGACAGGTGGTTAATATTAATGGGTGAGTGCGTACAGGGACCCAGCTCAAAGGCTGCCATGGGTGAGAGTCTACTTTATTGGGGGTAGGAACTGGAAAGATGATATACTGAGGAGCCTTAGTGCAGTGTTACACATCACTGGCATTTTACTTGCTTTGGTTTCGTGGCTGCTTCCTCACTGCAGGCAGAATCCCCTCTCCCTCACAAAAAGACAGCGGGAGCATCCTCCTAGCCCAGCAGCAAAAAGCATCACGGTGTAGGGCAAAGGATTCACTGCACACATGGTTATCATTTGGGAGCCTGAAAGAATGAGGTATGTTTTGGAATACCTAGCAAGGAATAAGCTGACAGCTGCCTGCAAAAGAACCTTTGCACAAGATTAGTTAAATTTTGTGGGGTTTCTAGGCCTTTGGAGGACGACACACAAATGCTTGGCCAGGAAAATTGTTTGCTCTGTCTTCCCTCTGTTGCATGTATTTGCAGGTTTCCTCTTTCACCCATGTTACTGTGTGCTGTAATGAACTGGCGCCCTTGTTTCACGCTCGGTTTGTTGTGTCAACAAGCAGGATGCTAATGAGCTGCGTGCTAGATATTCAAGTTTCCAGGTAGCAGCTGTAGGCTGCGAGACTCCAGCGTGGTCTGTAAGAGACATTTGGTTTCTTACCTAAGAATCAGCGCTGTAGCGGCCAGGAGGTGTTTGACATGCTAATGGTTTGACATGCAAATGCTCTCTGCTTCAAAAGAGACCTGCTCCTTTCCAGCTGAGACCCCAGGTGGCCAGCGCTGAGACACGTGGGCTCAGCATGCAATTAAAACATCACACAGGCACAGAGCTCTTTGAAGTGCAGAAAGACAGCTGAGACTTCTTTCCTTTTCACTGCTATGTGAATGAGGACATCCAACGACGTGCTGGGAAGGAAGGAGCAAAAAGGGATACATTTAAAATGCTGTGTCGAGGCTAGAAGTTAATGCTATAACACTACATCAGCGGCTGAGTTGGCATGAAAGGACAGGTACCGGCTTCGGAAACAGTGCTTCAGACTGAACGCCTGGAATAATACGTGGTAGCTCTGCACTTCCCTCCCAGTGCTGTACCAGCACCACATAGACATATACATCAGTGCTGAAGAACCTTTGTACCTCTGCAAAGAAAGGCAGAGGCATTTCTGATGTGTAAGTTTGAATCCCGCTGAGTCTCATTAAGCAGCGGTGTCAGGTTTTGCCTGCTTGCAGTTAAATTTTGTTCAGTTACTGCAACCTTTCAAACAGCCTCAGTGGTGGTGATTTTGCCCAGAACAATTTGAAAAGGATTTGATGGCAGCTAACCTAAGCTGATGTTCCTTGGCATAGGCTTGGGCCTGACCTTGAAGATTCGAGAGGTTGCAGTCAGAGTTAAGGAAGGGGAGCAGCACAGTTCTGCTCTGGGAAGCACGCAGCTGTCTAAGGCTGTGGGCAGAGCAAGTGAGGGCTGCCTGCACAGGTTTGTATGTAGACAGGCCTGAGGCAGCGCTTAGAAGCAAAGTACTTTTTCAGCAGCCTGTATTTGTACACTCACTAGGCTGGACCCTGGGAGGCATGGAAAACTTTCACCATTTGCCAAGCTGAACTCAAGCAAAATTTGGAGTTGACCAAGCAGTAGAGCTGCAAGGAGGGCTGGGAGACTTCCACCCAAGCCCAGCCTTTCAAGCCATCTGCAGACACTGATTTAGTTATACTCTTGGGGACCATTTTCCCTGTACCTTTGTGTGAAAGTGCTTTCTGGGCTCATAGCCTACAGCATGAGTTCTGAAAGAATTTAGGATTGCAATTTACAGCTAGCCAAATTTCCAGTTCCTCTCAAATACAGTATACACGTGGCTCTAGATTAAATCAAGTAGCTTCTCTATTTCTATGGATGTTCTTAGGTGTCCCTCTCTGAAATGCCATAGCTTGTCACTAGGCAAGCGTGTTAAAATCAAAGTGGTGAAATCAAGTGACTGGTCAGTCTTTGTTCTATTGCTTAAATAGCTTGTCTGCACTGTGGGAGGGGAGAATTGCAGAGATTATTTTGAGGCTTCTGAATTAGCTGCATGAAGACTAACAAAGTGAAGTTGTGTACCCACCTATGGGCTGATTCAGATGCTAGGCTGAGATTTGGTAACTCCCAAAGGAAAAATCCTGGAATCAGGCCCATGCAGCACTGCATCTGATGGGACCAGCTCTGTTACGGGAGGGAATGATTAAGCGTATGGAGTAGAGATGCAGTGTACATCTGGTTCTTAAGCTTCTGTTAAAAACAGGTAGACCTTCAAGCTTACTTCAGTGTTTTTTTGGTATACTTGGAGAAATTTGATCCAGTTGCTGATTTTTCTTCAATTTCACTGTTATAGTACCTCTAAAAAAAAAAAAATCAGCAAGTGTACAGTTAGCACTTACAATTGGGTGTAAAAGAGACCTTTTGGAAAAGTGAAAGTCTGGTATACCTTCTTCTCTCGTGTTCAGGAAGTGAAAATATCCGATTGCTGTTTCAAGTCTGAGCCCAGCTGGAGCTGTACAGAGCACGCCATCACCCTGAAGGTCAAAGCAGTTGAATTTTTTGTATGATTCCCAGTAAGCTTTGTGTAAAGGTTTTTGTTTAATGTTACAAATATATTTTACAGTGTTAAGTAATACACCATAGTTCTTACTATGGTTTAGTGAGCTTGGTAACTTCAAAACTATGGTTGCTTAAATCAGTGTCAAGTACAACTGATAAGATTAAACTTGCAATTTTCATGAATACCTTCCCTCTTACACAGTGTGACCCGTTCTCCACCTGTATCATCGCTGAAGCAGTGGGTATTAATGCAGCTGGATTCTCATGAACTGCCAGTAAGCATCAGACAAGGTCTTTGCAAGCTCTTCACCTGTGTTATTGAGATTTTTTGGAAATGCTAAGGTCTGGTAAAGGCTGGAATAAAGTGTTATACTGCTGAGCTGAGTTACTGCAGGTATTGGTCTTGGGATGCAGAAGTACTGCCAAGTGCTTGTAACTGGCTCTTCTCACCTGTCTGATCCCTTTTGTCAAGGATTTTGTTACCTGGATTCAAACATCAGGTTGTGCTTCTGCAGTCTCTTCTATGGTCCAGTCTGCAGCGAGGGCTGTGCGTGGTCAATAGCACCTGAGCTCTCAGGATAATCATCCAGCTAGAAATGGGGCAGGGTGCTGAGAGGAGGAAGGCATTCCTGCAGCCTGTAGCTCTGCTGGGAAAGTCTCCTTGCCTGAATATAGAAAACGTTCCAGAAGAGTGCACGTCTGGCCTTCTGGCAGGTGAGACGCTCAGAAAAAAGCTCTACCTCTGGTGTTGCGTCCACCAGTGGGCTGTGAGAGTGGGCCAGTTGGGCAATATTTGCAGGCTGTGTGTGGAGGATGTGTCTCTGATCCCTTCCCATGAGTGTGCCGGAGCTGGTGTGGGAGGCTAACTGGAAAGAGAGGAGTAACCTTGCGGTGCAAGCAGGACTTGCTGGGTTGGTTCTTTGGCTCTGCTCAGCAGCACTGTGGTGAGGTAGAAATCTTGCAGCTGTGCACACAAAAATCAGGGTTGTTTGTAATGCTTTCCATTCCCAAACTACACTGATGGGATTATTGCAGTTTTCTATGGATAGCATCTTCTGCTCTGGGATGTTCATGAGATCATCGCTTCAGAGAGAGCATCCTGGAGGCATGACAGCACGAAGGTGTGTGTGAAAGCCTTGACCTTCAGCCTGTGTGAGACCAACTCTGAATGCTGGGCCTTACTCTGACCATCAGGTCACCGGTCTGAGGGCAGGCGCAGATGCTTCCTGCAGGGAAATATATATTGGGTTGGTCATTTTTTCAAACTGAATCCAATGACTGAGTAATTAAAGCACTTTGTAACCAAACAACTTAACAACCCGGTATCATTAGTCTTCCTGTTTTTACATGGAGCCTAGAATTACGCTGAGTTCTGTGTTTAAAATTGGGAAGTGTCAGCTTTTAAAAAGAAAAAATAACACTCAGAGCTGCTACCTGAAAGACTGTGCCTCCTTAACCTGCCAGAAACGTCTCATTAGTCAGTTTTCCCATGTTGCTTTTGTAAGCGTTCGTTGTTTGTGAACTAGAGGATTTCCTCAGGATCTGGGTTCTTCCACAGATCACTAAATGAGCATTCCTGGTAGTAATGAGCTGTGCTAATGAGGGGGGTATTCAGTGGGAGAGGAGCAATGGCCATGGCACTCACCAATTTATGCATCAAGTCTCACTGCAGACATTAGCAGAAGGATGGGTACACAACCACCTTGTGTGAATATAGGATTGAAATACCTGAGTACTGTTGAGCTGTTGCAATTCACATTCTTTTTGAGCCTTTGTTGAAAAGGTAGGGCTGCTGTGTTCTTGCACTGTTTGGCTGCATTGCAACAAACCTGGTAACTGATGCCCAGGCATTTTCTATTGATGCGCAGATCAAATGACAGTGGGGAGTGGCTTTCTGGGTGACGTCCCGTGTACAGTGATGTCAGCCAAAGATTTAAAAAATTCAGGTGTGGCATAATCTGCCAATTAAACCGATTAGTACTCAGGCTAACTCTTGAGAGGGAGCACTGTCTCTACAGCTCTGCTTATTGAAGTATTTTATTTAGTCCCTTTGCCTTACCTAGTACTAGACTTCTACCTAGTACCTTCACTGAAGCAAACTGTAAGCTGACGTAGGGCCATGCTGAGGGCTATGTGCTAGCTCTCTGGCCATCTGAGAAGTCTGCTGCTGGCTCACAAGTGGTCCTGACTGCTTGGAAGCTGTGGCCCTGGAGAAGTTCTGCGACCCCCGTAGGATCGGGATGGAGTGCCTCGCGGCATTGCTGGCAGAAGTTAGAGCTAGTCAGGAGGCGATGGAGGCTGGGCAGAAGGAGCTGAAGCGTGACATGGAAACATCTCAAAAGGAAATCAGAACAGTGTTAGCACTGCAGAGGAGTCAACAGCAGGTGAAAGAGGAACTGAAAGCAGAGGTGAAGTCCAGTCACTTGGATATAAGAAATGTGCTCGAGGAAATCCAGCGAGTAAGGGAAGAAATGGAAGCTCGATTAAATACTCAGGCCGATCTGGTCTTACTGATCAAAGAAGTGAGCACCAACCTGACATGCGTAGACAAGGCTTTCCAGAAGATGGAAGAGAGGCAGAAAGTTCTTACCAGCCTGCACCTTCCTACAAGAGAAGACATCGAGCATGGATTTTTCTTTGAGAAATGCTTGCACAAGATGCATGTGAATTTTCAGAAGCCCGTGGAAGCTAACGGTTTGGATGAGGAACATGGAAACATGGTGCTTAGGGGTAAGACCATGGTGATCATAGCGTGGGGACTTGGGCTTGTCATGTGGTTTCTTTTGGCTATTTGCAATGCTTGTAAGAAATATCATTTTTTTTTTCTTAGAAATTAAACCTCTTGCAGGCCTTCATAGTACATGGTAAGCAATGGAAGGCTTTGATTTGGCTCTGCCAACCAAAAAGTGGGTGCCGGATGTTTCAGCTGGCAATTTAGCAGCAGTGCACAAGATCGAGAGGCTCAGGAAAGCAGCAGGACCTGGCAAGTTGAGTTAGGCAGCCGCTCCAGTACTATGCCAAGTGCTGTGCAATGCTGAGGCTCCTCAATGCAACTGTATGGAACGCACCCCAGTGTGTGAGTGGCACTGTATTTCTTGCATCTGATTACCTGCTACCCAGAGAAACTATGCATGGGAAATGGTTCTCCTTATGGAAAAACTTGGGATGGGCCTAATAGTCTTCCCAAAGAAAAGTCTCTCCAGCTGCTGTCCATGCAGTGACTTCAGAGGGAGTGGGAGGATTCCTGGACCTTTTTCAAGGTCATAGGATATTCTTTTTTGCCAGCAAGATACTGAATCTTCTGTGACTGATTCAGTGATCAGAAGGCTCAATCTTTACAAAACTACTGCTGCTATTTTTATGGATTAAAAAAAATAATAAGACCCTATTTGGTGATTGTGTATGGTTGCTGTGCTGCACGTAGTACTTGAGTATCTGTGACTTACAATCTTCAGAAACTGAGCATTTTAAATAGATTGGGTACTGTGTTTTCTAGACTGTTGGAGAAGAGTCCACAAGGGGAAAATCTGTTTTACTTTACAAGTCTGACTTGCATAAAGGTGGCAAGTAAAAATGGCGAAGTGAGGAGGACTTAGGCTGGTGACTGATATTGTCCTTAATTTAGAGTCCAACGTTGATGTGTTGTATCAGTAATTAGACTTGATGCCTTTGTTCTAACGAAATCATGGCTTTTGTTTTGACATCATAGTATGGCTTCTATACAAATCTGGAAACAATCTGTCATTGCCCAGGGGTACGCAAGCCATAAATAAGCATTGGAGTGCTGCTGGCGTTAATCCGTAGAGGCAGCTCATGCTACAGAGAGTTGATGCTAGCAGAGAAATGCTTTTCAACATCTAAAGTGGTTCTGCAGAGCACATGCCTGTGATAAAATTGTTAACAGGAATGTCACTGAATTTCTCTTGTGCACATTTTTTTTTGTTCAGCTTTTTTTAGTTCAGTATCCAGGGTTGGCTTGGATGAATGTTTGAAGGAGCTTCTCTGAAGAGGCTTGGTGGTCTGGGCACCACAATAAAAGCAGTGGTGTGAAACTGGCAAACTGATAAAGCCAGGCTGTGGAGACAGTGGGTAGTTGGAGTCTGTTGTCACTTGCGGTTAGCTGTTGTATCAGGGTACTTATTTAAACAAAATAACTTCATTATGTAACAGTATCTGATGTAATTTTTTTCCCTGAATAAAAATTGTCTGCAACCCTTTGTACAGATGGGAAGCAGCTCTTCATGCTCTGTCGGGGTCCTAACAAATAATGTTAGTCACTTCATACAGTGAATTAAGTGTTGACATTACTACCTTTATTAGTAAATTTATCCCGTACCCTTAAATCGGCAATAGTGCTCCAATTCTCTGTTTATTGTAAGGGAAGCTTTTAGGGAGGGAGATGGAATAAATGAGAGAGTAGGAGTACATGAGCCAGTTGGGCAGGGAAGGACTGAATGTACGCCTTTATTCTCTAGTCACTGCCGTGTTTTGCTTCCTTTCCTCCCCTTGATTATTGCCTCTTGTGATTTTTTTTTAAGAACCTTCAGAAGGTGACCAGTATTTGCTGGAAGATTGCTGGGAATCTAACATGATAGCTCTCAGAGCTGAACCCTCTTCCATTTATAGAGGTGTAAATGAAACAATGTTATGTCTGCACTGAGAGAAAAAAACTGCCCCCATTAGGTAAAATGGTGGTAAAAATATACCTGGAACTGGCAGCCAAGCTTGGTCCGTTTGCCCTACTGATTAGAATTTGGTTTTTGATTTGGGTTATGTTGATACCTTTAACAGCTCTAATATTAAACAGCAAGACAGTATGTTTCTAATAGGAAATACACCCTGTAACAGTCAGCATCTCCTTAGCAGGAGTGCAGCGAGATCTCCAATAATGCAGGAGTGCCCAAACATTATAAAGCAGTAATGCTGACATTTCTCTAACTAAGGGAGGACAGGAAATCTTGCCTGGAGACGATTTATTTGGAAAATTCATAGTCTTAGGGAGGCCCTTCACACGCGGCTCAGCAAGAGGCACAGATGACATCAGTATTTTGAACAGAAAACTTTTTCAAATGTTCTGAAAACGAGCGAAGTCTATGCAAGACTGGTGCATTAATGCAACAGTTGATGTGTCAGACTAACATTAACTGAGAATCACAGGTTTATTGTTAATAATATTAAGTTATGTGATTGAGGCTTTCACTGCTGGCAATATGCAAGAGTCACTTGACAACCTTCATACCAGGTGTTTGGACTTCAGAAGGGATTCATTAGCAGCTACTTCTAGTTCATTAATTTGTCCCCTGTTTTTTCCACATGTTCTTGTTTTTCTTTTCTCAGAATCTCATCTCTCAGGTTTTATCGCTTTATCTGGAAGAAATCTTGTTAAGTTGACACTGTACAAAGTAATCTGCTCCGATGTCTTCATTAAAATGCCAAGGGATATTTATGTATTGCGTCAGCCTTCTGTTGCGAAAGTGTTTGCTTGTCCTGTGTGTGATCAAAAGACTGGCCCTATCTGCACTGCAGTACTGTACCTTTTTGGTCTGAAGGCAGCAGAGAAACCTGTAACCTCGGTGGTGTTTACGAATCCAGGGCTGGGTTATGTAATGCGGTTTCCTCTGGCACCACACAATTGTGTACTGTGAAGGGACTGAGGTTGCAACATAACTGAGAATATTAAGTGAGCTATGTAATTCTTGGACCGTGAAAAGCAGCAGGGCAAACTCAAAATATGTTACATTTTAGAGCATTTTTAAGTATCATCTGTGACCTAAATTGCTGATGCTAGAAACTTGTTGGAAGACCTTTGGGTAATGGAGCTCAAACCTGAGATGTAGAGTGGAGTTCTTGCAGTAAAATTTTTTTTGGAAGGATGGAAAAGATCAAGGAAATGTGGGGGAAATGGTTTTGTATTCAGTACTACCTTAGAGTTTAGAAAATATGAAATACATGTTGCAAACAGAAGTGGTTGGCTCATCTTAAGGTAGAAACAAGTTAGTGGATGGGTACGATTACAGAAATCTTGCATTTTATGTAAATGTTTATTAAAATCACAGAATGTAGAATATGCTGAAAAGTAAGCCACAATACACGAAGGTAAGACAAAGAGCAAAATATTGTATATGAGGTTATGGTTCTAGAACCCAGCCTGTCAGATGATTATGTCTGATCCACAGTGCTGTGGAACAAACCTTTCTCCTAGTTAGTGTTTCAGGACGAGTTTAGATCTATATTCTTTTGTACCTGCCTTTAAGTTTTCATTAGACATAAAGTACAGATTAACTCGTTGTTGTTGTTTTTGTTCCAGTTGACAAGGGCAAGCAGCGGAGTCCAAAAAGCTCGTGCATACAGACACAAACCTCCACAGATGTGCATTCACCTGGCACAAAAACAGCTGAGTTGACACAGTACAAGACAAAATGTGAGAACCAAAGTGGAATCATTCTGCAGCTGAAGAAATTCCTGTCAAGCAGCAACCAGAAGTTTGAAGCATTGACAATTGTGATCCAGCACCTGCAGTCTGAGGTAAAAAACAAAACAAAACAAAACAAAAGTCTTGCAACTAATCCATTCTGACTTTAATTTGTTGAACTGTTCTCAACAATGGCTTCTGAATATATTATACACTGATACATAATGTCTGCATTTTCACTCCAGTTGCTGCATTCCTGTGTCTTCTTTCTCCTATGATTCCTTTTCTAATGCGATCCATTGCAAGTTCCTATATTAACTATATGCCTTCAATTAATGGTGCTATTATAACAGAATGTTCTCATGTTAGTGCCATTTTAAATAACCTTTAATGTGTATTTGTAGCCTAGAAATAATTTCTAGTAAGTTGCGAATAAATCAAGTACAGATGTGGTTACCTGTATTTAATGAAATAAGGGTGGCCACTTGCTCTATAGTTCCTATCCGTCTTCTTGTGGGACTTCCAGAAAACTTGTTCCAGGCATCAGTTGGACAGAAACAAACAAACAAAAAACCTCAACGTGTTTGACTGCCTCTTTGCAGCTTCGCATCTTTTTCTGAAAATAAGTTTCTAAAAGTTTTTATTCCTTCAGGGCTGAGCACCTCTTCAAGTATATACTTGAAGTTCTGCCCCTGTAGGAAAGTCTAGTTTGAAGAGAAAATCTGCATGACCTTGCTTTGTTATCTGATATTGAAAAGAAGGTTAGATAAAGAGTGGATATGCTTTACAAATAATTGAGAATGAAGTGCAGGGTACTGACTATTAAATGCTGCATTATTGGTAATATCTTTACAATTATCAACTTTCATTAAAAAAAAAAATAATAATGCACCTGAAATTTAGTGGAGTTCGTCTGATGTGTGTTAATGTTTGCTTGTCCTAGTCTGTTCGACATACAGAATGACTTCAGAAGTTTGATAATGCACTAGAGTGTTGGTCTGCTTTGAAAGATTTTGAGAGAAATCTCAAGTTAGGGGATAACAGTTTTGGATTTATGCTGCAACAGTCGATGCAGACTTTACTAGCAGTTCATTTTGTATTTATAGCTAATGTTCCAAGATTGATACCAGTTGTATTTTAGCTGTTCCCATATGTAGTGATTTCATCCAATGTATAAAAATCACTGAGTTGTCTTAGTATGCTGCCAGAAACATAGCATTCTCTTCTGCTGGGATAATATCTGTTCACTCTCCTTTCAACTAAAAACACTGCATTATTGTTAAGTTCAAGTCTGGTTCAACTCAGAAAGAACAGTTGCTTTTACTGAGTTTTGTGAGGTTGGTTTGTTTTAGTTTTTTAAACTCTTGATTGGAACATTTTTCTCTAATATAATTTAAGATCTTCAAAGCAATTTGTTACAAGCTTTTTGGGTGCCTGTCATCTAATACAAACTTGTGAAATTTGGACTGCTAAACTTCTGTTCAATCTTCTTGAGACTTTATAATAAGCACCTAGATTTCTGGTAACTTTCATAATTAAAATAAAAGTCTTGGCCCAGGTTCTTTCAGATATTTTGTATTGCAATATTTATTTATTTATTTATTTATTTTTTAAGGAATACGTAATCTGTGCATCTTTACCTGGTATTTTAGTCAGAAGCCTGTCATATGTACTTCTTCCAGGCTGTTTTACGGTGCATTTGCAGTATAGGCATTGTTTCCAGGGATGATTATTGAGGGAAAAAAAAAAAAAGTGTGTAAGATGGAGGGAAGAGAGAAGAACTTTGTGGGGGAGAATAATTTTTCTGCTTCTGCCTTTTTGTTATTATTTTGCATGTGGAAAGAAAAAAATGTCAATTATATAAATTAAAATCAATAAAATAAATTAAAATCATTAAAATAATATTAAAATAAAATTTAATTATTAATTTAATTAAAAATAACAAAAGCATATCAATTATATAAAACCAGTAATCTAGGAGTGTTAAGCCAAAGCACTTGTAACTGGGCTAAAAATTGGTGTGTTGACGTATCTGCAGTTGTTCCAGGTATTGACGTTCTCTTCTTTCCCAGGATAAGACAGGTCCTAGGTGAAGAGGCCATGTCTTACTGTACTTAGTGTAGGACTGAAGAGGACCATTCTGCCATGGTTGGTGTAAGCAGTACTCAGAAATCTGATGAGTAGCTAGGGAATCCTTCAAGATTTCTGTATTTTAGAGAAGGCTGAAGAGTGGTCTTGTTCTGTTTTGGTTGTTTTTTCCTTCCCTTCTGAAGTGTGCATTTTGGTCTAGCTAATTTAATCCGAACTGGCTGTGCATTTATTTTTTGGAAGTGTGTCTCAGGGATTGCTTCAATGTAGTTCTCAAATTTGGGGGGTAAATTCAGGGAGAAACTTAGAGGGTTTAACTCAAGCTGAAAATCACTGCCTTAACTACTGCAGAGCCAACAGAAAGTAGCTTCAGCTTTTATGAAAGTAGTTTTCAGTTTTTTTGGGGGGAAGAAATCAACTAATCATAATCTTTTTTATTATTATGTGAACAACAAGGCTGTGCTTCCCACTCCTCCTACTTGAGCAAGTGTGAAGTAACACAGTACAGCTTGAGCTGATAAAACAGTATGCTGTCACCAGAAGAGGGTCCTGCTGTACACTCCTCTGGTGCTGGTCTGTCCCTGATTCAGCTTTCAGCTGCCAGAAAGCTACTCTAGCCATAGAGAGAGCATTTCTTGTCCAAATTAGTGACATGGACCGTTCTTCTGGTCAGAACCAGTGCAAGGGGGAGGCAGGGTTAAGGACAGGCTGCCTGGTTAGATAGAGAAAAGAGCCAGGGTGAGCTGCTGCAGAACTTCAAGGCTGTATGTCGCAGCTAGAGCCTCTTGGCAAAACCCGCCCCAGCCTTTCCTGTATTCCCTGCGGGAGGAGGAACTGACAAAGCTGAAGTTACTGGGAGAGGTGAATCAGCTGCTGCTATTTTTTTTCTTCTCTTCAAGAGGTCCCAGATGCAATTCTGCACCAAAATTTTAAATTGCTTCTTATGAGCTCATGTGAAATGGGATAGCACTGGCAAAATGAGAATTTGCTGGCAGTGACTTCTGTCAGAAATGCAGCCAGCCCTTCTGGAGCGAAGTCATGAGGCTGCTGTCTAAGGGTTAAACAAAATTGTGTAAGGCTGCTGTGCTGTTTCCAGCTGAGCTCACAAAACTCTGTGTGAGCTCAAACGTGTTTGTTACGAGCATTATCATGGAGCTGTCAATATTAACAGCTGGCTCTGATAATACCTCTAACACTGGAGCTGTTAGGGTTTGTCTAGATGATTTCTGTGGTTAACTGCTTCTACCAAGACTGTTCTGAATTTAAGCCTCTTAAAGGTGGGCCAGTCCACCCTGATAAAACTGTAAAACCAGATTTCAACTGAGCAGATCCTGTTGCAATGAATTAGCACTAGATTGAAACCCTGGTGGCAACCTGATTACTTGATGGTAAGGAACAACGTGTCCAATGAGAATGTCAGACTGTACCAAGATTTTTCGTTGCTAGATAACTGTGTGTATGCTAACTGAGCATTAAAAGTACGTGTCAAGCTGCAATCTTATCAAAACAGCAAGCTAGTCCTTCTAGACGTCTGTTTTCCCTCTAGTCCCCTGGTAATTCCTATGGCTCAGTAACTCTTTTCCTGTTTTTTTTTAAGTTCAGACAAGAGAGGAAAAGTGACAGAACAGTGGAAATGGGCTTACTGAGTGCAAAGGAAAGCCGGCTTCCTTTAACTACGTAAGCTCTGAAATGTGTACTAGACTTGAGTGTTAATTTTGCATGTTTTGACTTTTTTCTTGTCTCTTTAGTAGCAGATGCATTCAGAGAAACTCTAGAGATAATATGGTTTAAGACTTTTGGTGTAGGTGAGGCTGTGGCTGGCCATGGTGGAGCCTGTTAGGCCTGTGGGCTCACACTTGTGTCTGTGCGGCCTGGTGCCTGCAGGCCCTGGGGAGAGCCAGTGCAGGAACACCATGAGGAGCCCACGGAAGAGGAATCGGTCTGTCCGTACCTGAAGTTTTATGGGCATGCTCTTGTGAAGTGGTTAACTCTGGGAAGGAGTGAGAGTGAGAAACCAGTGTGAGGCAGGGATGTGTGCCTGAGAGGCCCTCAGCAGCACAACCTCTGGTTAAACCGCCCCAGCTTTGGGGTTGGGAGATGTTTGTTTTGTCTGCATGGTACTGGCTGGGTCTTATATTTGGTTTTGGTCACTTCTAAAGCCATTCAAGAAAGATTTAGCTTTGAAGTGAAGAGGAAATGTATTGCTGTTGTGTGACTCAAACTGCTTTGTGAGTATTGAAAGTGTGAATTGACAGCTGCTGCCTTCATATTTTCGTATTTTAATGCGTATGTTTTAATTGCCACATTTGGAAGTACTCAAGTCATTAAAAAAACAGTCAGTAAAATGTTTTATTAATACCCAGTTCTGTTGTTTTTACTTTAAGAAATTAAATCAAGTCCTTAAGTCCTTCAAGAGCTTTTAAAAGACTCAGGCATAGAAGCAAGCTTCAAAATTTTGCCGGTGCCACGGAGCTCCAGAGATGAACAGAAACAAAGCCTTACTGCTGTTCTTCTCTTGGTATGCTTGAGAAGACTGGAATTTACAATTCAAATTTTACTTTGGAATGACTGGGGCGACTTCTTCAAGAAGTCACCTTCACAGAGGGAATGTGATTTGCAAGGCTCCAGAGCCTTGGCAAAATAATATGGGGATACCATTAATTGTGGATGTGATACAGGAAGCAGTGTAAGTAATGAGCTAGAAATTGTGTGGCTGAGATGGATTTCGGTATTTCTAGGTGGAAATAAAAATCCACCATTAATACATGAGCTACTCTAACTGGCATTTCCTGACATGTAGATGACTGTGAGAGTCAAGGTACTAGTCTTCTAGGGAATTTCCTAGCACTTATTTTTTTTCCATCTTGGAATACGCAAACATGTTGATTGGAATAATTTGTGCTGGTCTTCATGGAAGCTCAGCAGAAAATATTTATATTTATTATATGAGGAAATGCATACCCAACTTAAGGAGCAGAAGTACATATTGCATCACTAAACCCCAAACCCTTAGTGGTAAAAGAAAGTTTTGGAACAGTTGCATTTTTGGCATGTACATCCAAAATACATTGGCAAGGCCATTGTTAAGCACAGCTGTCTGAGTTTAAATTTATAGTTTTGACTTTCCAGAACCTAACATCAAACCTGTCTGGTTCTCATTAAGATTCTCATCCAAAATGCACTTCTGCTCATTAAATCTGGCTTCCCAGAGTATAGATATCTCTTTTTACACGGGACAGAATGTAAGGATATAAGATCATTTTTGTTGGCAGCTTGTATCTTACAGGTAGCTGTTGTGAAAACCAAGGAAGTTTCAAATTATTCTCAAGTTCTTTGTAGCATTTGACTGCTAATTGACAATAACGTTTTTGGCAACATTGAAATTTTGTGAGCTATTAACACCCAGGAAATTAACTACTGTGAGACCTGGCTCTGGTAAAATAGCCATCCAGCTCTTAGAAGACACTTCAGTTACCACATTTATTGGGTACTGTTGGGTGTTCAGAAGTGGTGATGGAGAGTTCAGCCCTGTAGCTGGTCCTAGCAAAAGGTGTGCTGAGAAAAATACATCTTTGACTTTAAAATCAAGTTTCATGTTTCAGGTAGCCAGTATTGCCTTCCCTGACAAAGAAGCTAATTCCCATGGCTACCTTGTTATTTCTCCTAGTTCCTAATCTTTAAGGAAGATGCACAACTGATGCTAGATGTAACTATTGCAGATTTGAAGTAAAAGGGAGGGGCTCATGGGAGAAAGAAAATTACATCTTTGCTTCTTGTTTCCCTCTTCTTGTACTGTATTTTCAGATGAAATTCTAAACAACCTTAAAACCAGAAGGCCTTAGAACAAATACTGTAATGTTTTGCTCAAGTGTAGGATCCTAACCTTTAAAAATTTTGATAAAGGTAATTATAATTCTATAGATGTGAGAATTTAAGTTATGGCATTGCGGTTTGTCAAGCTGCATCATATCTGTTCAAGACTTTGACTTTGTCGCATGCTCAGATGAGATGAATTGAAGCAAATTTGGGAAAACACTGAAAAATTAAATAATTGCTCAAGTAGGGTGAACTTGCTTATGAGATGAGAATTTTAACAGGGAAGAAGAGAGTCATTCTGTGTGACATAAAGTTAATATTACAGTTCAGGAATCTTATAGAGTAGGAAATGGGCTGTAAAGTTAAATAGCCCATCTTACTACTCCATCTGGGCCTAACTTTGTAAAGCTATTGCATACAGGTGGCCATTTTTCAAAATGGGAAGACAAATGCTTATTCTCTCATATGAGCATAAGATCCTGTCTAATGTTTGTACAAGTGTAGAGCCCACAAGTTCAAGATCCATATTAAATATTAAGTGACTCACAGGAATCCTGTCTGGCTGGTTCTCTGCTTTACTGTTTCACATACTAAACATTGGGGAACAAACATTTGATGCTTCATAAATGAGAGAAGTCAAATGTTGGAAGTTACAGGGAGTCTCTCTTAGCTAATCGCAGAAGAGTTGTAGTCTGAGACTCAACCGGGTTCTGTTTGAAGTAAGAAGTCAAGGGCAGGTGAAAATTGATTGTTTATTTTGTCTGATAAGAAGGCAGCACAATAACAATGTCAAGAGTAATTTGGAAATAGTCATTTCACTGTAGGTTGGTTGATTTGAGATGATTAATGGCATTTTCACTTTACTGCAGTAATAGTCTAGTCCTCCATTCAAAAATATACCTGGAGAAGGGGGTTAAAGACCCTGGCTAACTTTAATGATACCTGGCTAACTTTAGCTTGCTTTTGCCTCTGAGTACTGTGAAAGAGATAGTATTTCAATATTTAAGTGGGTTGAGGTTGGGTGAGTGTTTTTTTGTTGTTTTTTTTTTTAAAGACAATTTCTAAAATTGCTGACTTCTGATTAGAAGACTTGCTTACTTGCTTAAAGGACGAGGAAGGAACAGGAACTGGTAGAGGTAGTCTGCCATAAGGACCAAAGTAATCAATGCAAATGTAATATTGCAGAGCGGATATGAATGGCCCTTTTGTTACCCCCGCATAACTACCTCCGAGCTATAGCTGATGCCACGTGAGTGACTGGAGTTTATACAGAGACATGACTCAGCTTCCACGTTAAGGCCAGTGATCATACTCATCTTTTCACTCATGTTGGATAATTGCTTACAAATAACCTTTTGGTATCTTGAAATAAATAAATAATGTTTCTCTCTGAATTTGGTTTAGGAGTAAGTGCTTATTGTTTGACACTAAACAGCTTTCAAAATCAGGCTTTCTTTTCCCGGAATAAAATTAATTTGACCCTATATCTGACAGTGAAACGCAGTTGGGTGCTTCCTTTCTTTGCTGCTCTCATGAATTTCTGTCTTACAGACTCTGGACAAAATTTATTTATTCTGTTTTAACAAATATATTTTTATATATGGAACTTTGTCCTCCTCTCACGTGTGTTGACTCCTGAAACAACTTGTTTAGGAAGTGTATCAGTGATAAAACGAGAAGGCTGATCCGCAGCCTTGCAGATCAGAGCTCTTTCCACCTTGCAGTTCTGCCCGTAACAGGTCTAACTGCTCCTGACTCAAAGCCTCCTGCGCATTTGCTGCCATGGGGTGCTTTGTAATGGCATCGTCTGAGCCTTTCTCTCCCTTCTGTTGGCAGGGACCACTCCGTATCTCCTCCTTAAGAGGAGAACGCCCCAGTATAGGCAGGATATGTTCGTGTCACAGAAAAAGTCCCACAACATGACTGATTTTCTGAAATACTTCAGGACCTAGAAGTCAGTTGTGACCGTTCCATGGGAAACGTATCGGTACTTTGCAGAGTGCAGCTGGAGCTATGCGCCAATAATACTTGTTCCAAACCTGATAGACAATATGTGGGAGGGAATTTGCAGCGCGAGGCTTCTCATGAGAACAATTTGGAAGATTTGTGAAACACCGGCCGCTCGGGAAATGCTTGTAGCTTAGCTCTTGGGGATACCTTGTGGCTCTCGCAGGCGAATATTCAGCTTAGGTACATGGCCAGGAAGGTTGGCTGCTGGCATGCTTGGTGCTAGATACCTTTTGTGTTCATTGTGGAATGTGGACGTTTGTGGAGCTTCCTGCTTTTAAGGCACAGAGATGGCAGCTTCTGAGCTGTTTGTGTCCTCACTGTTGTCCTTCTCCTAAGATGACACCAGGCTGGTCTGTTGGAATTTAGAGCTGCAGCAAAACCAGCTGGCTGCCAGGAAAAAGCACTCTTGAGCCTGTAACTGCCAGTAACAAAAGCATGAATAAGACATCTCGTAATTTATTCCATTCCTGACTTGTCATTTTTGTCATTTTGAAACTGTCACGATCTCCACCCTTTACCTCGTACCTTTTTTCCCCTGCTTTTGTGTTTCTCTCTGGCTGCAGCAGAGCACATCTCACCTTCCCAGGTGTCCTTGCTGTTGGGCACACATCCCCCTGGAGTTTCCTGACAAATCCTCAAAAGCTGTGAAGGATTTTTTTTAACTGCTTAATCCCGCACGTAACAGGAAATGTCCAGGTCTCCTGCTTTATGCTGAGCATTGTTTTACAGCATCTTACAAGAGAGATGCACCCGAATGGTACCACCTGGGGCAAAGCTTTTGTCCCCGAGCTCTGTTCTCGTGGCTGCCCACTGCCTCCATGTTTGTGGTAGCATAAATGCTTTTGCTAAAGCTAGCCTGGCTGCCTTGCACAGCTGTAACAGATTCTTTTGAAATAAGAGAAGTAGGTACCCAGCCATCCTCCATCATCTTGCCATAAGCTCATAAATTTTGCCAGAAACAGCTTTAAATTGTTACTAAGAGCCTCCCTGAGTCTGTGACAGCTAACCGAGGATTGTGCTGTTGGAGAAATCTGGCAATGATAAAATTATATGGAGAAATGAGCAAGGCCAAAACTGCTTGATCCTGCCTCGTGGAGCTGTTTTTTTCAGTTTTTGGTATTGATTTTCACTACAATCTTGTGAAGTATGAGCTAGAAGATACCTGCATAGCTGTCTGGGAATGAAATACTGAAGATGGCCCCTCCTGGATTTTGGGAGTTGTGTTTGGCATTTTACCAGGTGGCTGGTGGTCCTGATGGGAAGCCTTTTCTGAATGTTTTCTTTCATGGGGGTCATGGGGCATGTCTGCGTGGATTTCTTGCTTTGGGAAACCACGAGTGGGCGCGTTGAAGGCTGAGGGCTTACGGATCAACAGCACCAGGAAAATGCAAAACGGTGCGAGAGCAGCGGGAAGCAAGGAGCTCCCAAATGAGAGATTGGGCTCAGGAGAGCAGTGTCTCCTATTCTGCTTTGAGGTTTTGGCTTCTGGTTGGCCAGTCGGTTAATTTGATGTGGAAAGGACACAGAGATCAGAATAGCTTTAATTAAAACCAGACACGAGCCATTCTGTGGGCCATGAGGCAGGCCTTTTGGAGGCACCAGCCCGAATGGCGGCCTTCCCGAGGGGCCTGCCGCACCGTGCAGCCACCGGCCAGAGGGGGAGGCAGGTGGTGATCAGGTCAGGGATGATTTTTTGGGTGAGAATTACAATCAGGGCTGAGTATGTGAGCCAAGAAGTGGGGAGAGGAACCCCCTCAGTGGCTCCCTGTGGCGTGCAGCCTCCTGGAAGCCCACAGAGGCAGGCGGAGCGGGGCTTGGCATCGCCGGGCTTTGCCCCGGGGGCTTTCTGTGTGGGGTGGCTTTGTCCCCCAAGCTTTTCGTGCGGCGTGGCCGGGCTCTGCCCGTGTTCTCACCCCAAGGGGGGCAGCCACCGGCTGCAGCACGGTGCTGACAGCAGCAGCTGTGTCCCGGAGGCACGGCGCTGTCACTCGTGCGGCTGCGAGGGGCGCCGCCGCCTCGGGGCGCCCGTGCCCCTGCCTGCCCGAGCCCCGGCGGCTCGGGGCCGGGGCGGGTTTATTTTCTTTTTCTTTCCTTCTTTTTTTTTTTTTTTTTTTTTTTTTTTTTTTTTTTTTTTTTTTTTCCCTCCCGGTGTTCCCTAGCGGAAGCACAAAGCCAGCGGCTCCGGGCCTCCCGCTCCTCTCTCCTCCGCGATTTAAAGCCCGAAAAGCGGCGGCTCCCGGCTCCGCCACCCCCCGCAGCTCTTCCCCCCCTCTCCCTCTCTCCCTCCCTCCCTCCCGCGGGCGGGCACCGATCGCAGCCCGGGGCTCGGCAGCGGGAGGCAGGCGCTGCCCGAGGGATGGGCTGCTCCGGCAGCAGGCTCTGCACCTACCCGCCGTGCGCCGCAGCCAGGGTAACGCCGCCGGGCTCGCCTGGATCGGGCGGGGATGCGGGGTGCGGGGTTTGGGGGTTTTTGGGGTGTGTTTTTTTTGGTAGTGATGCTGGGGAGCGGGGCGCGGCGAGGGGAGGAAGGAGCTGGCAAAGGGAGAGAAGAGGGGGGATCCTGTGCTCCCCTCCTGGCTCTCTGGGGGTGCGGGGCGATGCCCACCCCGTAACGCACCCCGCAAGGTGCCCTGCCCGCCTTGGGCACTCCTCTGCCCTTGTCAGCCATCGGCTGCCTTGTGCCCAGGGCTCCCGGCGCTCCACCCATCATAAAGTGTGCAGGCGAGTGCTGCGGAGCAGGATTCAGATTGCCATGGTATCCTGGAATAAAAATAATAATAATAAAAAAACAACCAACGGAGCTATTATTTCGTTTTAGAGTACAACTTCCTTAACGACAGGAGAACATCTGTGTGTTTGGGAACGGTGGGGCTGTTGTCCTACATGATTCATGTCTTGGCTTCTTGCTCCTGCCTCTTGTTTTGCTGCAGAGCACATCGAAGTTGATTATTGGAAGGTGCCCTGTCCAGGTCGCTAGTAACCGGTGTTTGGGTTTGTTTGTTTTTTCTCCTACAGAGGGAGGAAGCACTGAAACAACACAAAGAGTTATCTCAGGAGCTGGTCAACCTTCGAGGAGAACTGGGTAAGAATTTATTTACCTTATTAATCTCAATGAAAGCACAAATGGGGCAGACCGGATCTCTGCAAAGACAGATGCCGTGGCGTTGTAATGGCAGGCATTTAACTCCCTGCCTGAGTCCTGCTCAGATGCTGCATCGCTGTGTTCAGAGCCTCGGCAGCGTGACCCCGGGTTCACCGAATCCATGGCACGGAGCTGCCTGTGCCTGGGGAGCCTCCTCACGAAACACGCATCTGATGACCACAGAACTCGCTTTCAGAAGATGGGGGGTGTCTGGCAATGTGCGCACTGTCTGAACCCCAACTCTAGAAGTCTGCAGCAAAAATCCATAAAGCTGTGCAATACGCTGCGCAAAATTCACATTTTGCATTAGTGACTTGTAGGTGAATGAGTGGGGAATTAATAGAAGGCAGTGGTGTCGGGCTAATGAGATTACATCTTTGAACTCATCCTAGCGGACAGCTATAATATGAAATTGAGCTGTAATGTGCAAGGGCTGCTTTTGCCAACTGTGAAGCTTGATTTAACTGTGTTAATGGCAACTTCATCTAACTTGTTTGAACTCAAAGCAGGATCAACTTGTGGAGTGCAAAAAGTCATTGAATTAAACTGAGGGTGCTTGAAAATGAAACTAGAGTTTTATAAAAAGCCCACTTCTGTCAGGATGGAGCCGCTTTAAATAGAAAAAAAAAAAAAAAAAAAACAACCTTCTGAAAGCAGAAGTGAGGAGTGCAGTGGTTTCAGATATATCACTTATTACTGAGGAGCCGAAGTGTTTGTTTTCACATGCTTTGGAAGTTGAGTGTTGTCTCAAACAAACTGGAGGGTAGGTCTTGTTCCGTGCAGGTGGTGCACTTAGTGTTCAGATTTATTTATTAGTGCTGATTAGTAGGGCAGGCAACTCCTGTGACTAATTAGAGTTGAAAGCTTGATGGGGAGGAAGGGGCTACCCCCAGCTGAACCAGCAGAGCACAGCTTCTCCTTGTCACTGTTACTGGTGTCCAGTTGAGAGCTTATTGCAAAATGCAGCTTTCTGGGAGCTTTACTTGGTGTTGTGTGAATTTGTGGTGTGTGAGCAGCACAAGCAGCAAGAGCCTTGCAGCATGGGTAGATGCAAGAGAGTGCCAAAGGTACCAAACACACCACAGAAACGTGTCAAGATTTCTTTCCTGAAAGTTCAACACTAGAAAGCTGGGGCTTTTCTAGAGCTTAGTGCTCAGCGGCCTCTCCCATGCTGCAACCTTTAACCTTTCTGCTGATGAAGTGTCCGGGTTGCACTGTAGGAGCTGCTTTTGAAAGAGCCTTGGGTCCCCCTGGCCTCGTGTCCTTGTGCCAGTGCCTGCCTGGAGCCTGCTGAAGGCTGGGGGCTTCCAAGCAGCCGGGCTGGAGGAGCTGGGCCGGGGCAAGGGAAGGGCAGAGGGCTGCGTCCTGCAGCAGCCAGCACTCTGTCACCCCACAGTGACAAAAGCAGAACTCAACTCATAGTGAGGAAACTTCTTGGATGAACTACAGAGTTGTGTTGTGAAGATAACATGGACTTATATATATAAATTTTATATACGTATATTGTTTGTATGTGTATATTGCATATTATATCGGGTGCTGGCTGAGCCCTGGCTGAGGTGACGCTCCCTCAGGCTGGCTTCCCTTTGCACAGTTTCCCAATTTTCCCTGTGATTTCAGGGAAACATTTATCTTCACGCAACTCCTCTGGCATAGCCACGTCACGCACCCGGCCTGCCTGTGCTTCTCAGCACAGGTCTGCAGTGGCAGGTCTGCAATTCCATCTGGCTTTTAAAGATTTGCTTAAAATAAAGCCAGCCAGGCCTCACTTGTTGACCAGGTTTAGGAAATACATTCTTGTAATGTTAGCTTTAGCTGAAAATAGCTGTTAAATGCACACCTGCTAATCAGCTCTGCTTCCCCTGCTAAATGGGTAGAGCTGCATTTAAGATTCCCATGGGTTGTTTTGAGGTAAGGATTGAGAGATTTGGGTTCATAGCATTATTTAGGCACAGGCTGGTTAGACAGTTAACTTCAGTTTCAGTCTTCTTTGGGCTGTATGGACACCCTGCCTCATGCAGTCCCAGGCTGACGTGTTTTTAAGGCATGTTGTTTCGCAGTTTGGGAACGAGCGGTCTAGGAAGAGGAACCAGGTGTGTCCAGCTTGGCATAGTCTGTGCGCTGAATGTTGCCAAATTCGAGAGGAGCATGAAATCTGCAGCGTGCACCTTGCAGGTTTGAGTCCTCAGTTTCTGCCTTTGAAGTTTAATTGCATATGCTCCCAAGCTCCTTTATTTACCTTGCAAAACCAAATTGGCTTGCTATCAAACTGTCCGTTTTGCTGGGTTATGCTGCAATCCCCTTTCTACCCAAATACGTTCCTGTTTAATGACTGCGTGCAAACGTTTTGGGGTGGGGGACTGGTTTAGATATGCAGTGCAGTCCCAGACTTTCACTTTGATAGCCACCGTGTCACCAAGCCTCGTGCAGAGGACATGTACCAGACGCTGTCTGCTTTCTGCTTTCAGTAGCTGGAAACACATGCGAGGATTAGCGGTGATGATGTATTTGGGGACAGGCTTTTCCAAGGAGGTCACTTTCATTCCCAGCCATGGCTTTCCTTAAAACCTCCAGCCTCAAAGACTGAACTTGGTGGCTTGAATGTAAACGCCTTGGTCCTGGGATCCCAGGGCAGATACAAGTGCTGTTTGCCACCTGTTTCTCTCCTTATTAAGATACAGGCTAACATGTAAATTATTTCTAGTTACCCGTTTAATTACATAAGTAGAAATCGTAAGAGTTGCGTTTCCTCAGAGGTACAAAACTACTCCCCAACATTAATTGTGCTTCCAATTGTTTTGGAGTCACTTTGGAGCCCTGCTGGACACGATCCAGGCCGGTGCTGCTATGCACCAGCTGCTGCAGAGCTGACTCAGCCGACGTGTTGGCCCTTTGAAAACTGCAATGCAGGAGCCTTTGTCAGGGGGCAGGAGAGACCTGCCCGCATCCTCGACAGCCAGACATCTAACCCCTCCGTACTGCCATTGGTAAACAGTATTTTCTTCAGAAATCCCTTTCTGCTGCTGTTTTTTTTTTATTATTATTATTATTAATAAATGACCTTTAAAGTGCACTTTGGAGGTTGGGACAAAAAGGCTGTTGTTTTTTACTGACAGATGGAGTGGGTATGATTTGGTTTTCAGGTTATGGTAATTCTTGAGAGTAGGTAACAGCAGCTAGACGTTTCCATCAGCTACCTGGGGGAGGGAACCTGGCTTCCCATGCTTTTCCCTGCCTGCTGATACTCTTAGCATCTGCAGTATTGTAGGATAGGAACTTTTTCCTGGCAGACACCTGAGTGTTTCATATATGTATTCAACCAAACCCACTTAAACATAGCTCAAAGCATGCTTTTGGTTTACCTGCCTCGTTTCACCTTGCCCAAGAAACAAGACTGTGGCACCACGTGTTGTTAGTCTCGTTACAGAAGTAACGCCGAGAGAAATGTGGTCATGAACAGAAAGCACGCTTGGGTAGAAGGATTACCAATATTGAATCTGCCAGAAATGTGACCTAATTATTGGGTAATAACAACAAAAAATCTGTAGGGAAGGAAATGAGCTTGTGTTCCTGCAGTAGACTCACTGGTCAATGGAAGGTATTCATAAATATTCCTACGTGAAAGATGAAGTTGGAGCAATAAAACGTTATGCGCTGTGGCATAACAAACACCGTGCTAAATACTTGATGCTTTCTGGCACTTACCGGCTCTTCACATCCCCCATACCTATTAAAATGCTGCCCGTTTACTGAACTAGTGACCTCTGTTTTGAAATGTCAGACAGTCTAATGGGTTTCCATTTCATAAATCATAACTAGGCCAGTGAGTGACTTAGACAACTTTATGAAGATAACTTTTGCTTCAAAGTAATTCAATTTAGGATTCCAAAAAAACAACAACATGTTTTCTCTTCTCTGAGCTATGGCTGTGGTGGCTTTTAGGAGGAGAGTAAGCTGAGCAGCAATGTTTTTATGTAAGCATTTGAGCCGTAAGGACTGGATTGGTTTAGTTACAATGAATTGTTATATAATTAGAGTAAAACCAAACTAAATTTAGAAAAGAGGAGATATTACACATTTGTAAGGGCTTATCCCTTGTTATCCCTTGGCTGCTTTTCCTGGGAACGTGCAGTACACTTCTTGGGGTTTCTACGAAACAGGGCAACTTCTGGAGCCCTCTCCTTCACCTGGGGCTACGGTTGGTGCTGTTGGGAGCTGCCGTGGTTTGTGCTCTTGGAGGGAGCTGCCGGTGCCTGGTTCTCCACGCCTCTGTTTCTAGGTGGTGGCTGATGTTGCTGGCACACAGAAAGCTCTGCAGTTAAATTTGTGAGATGGAAGCGGCCGCTGTTAACAGCTACGTATGGATGTTAATTTTACATGTCGAAAATGCTTCTGAATGAAGACATTTGGCTGTTACCAAATGTCAGGAGCTTCCTGTGATTGCTGGAGGTAGTGGTTCCACCCAAAAGAACACGGCTCTTCATGGGTAATAAACAGGTGTTGAGCATTAAAACATGGATTAATCTTGCTCTGTGTTGTAATAATACCAGGCTGGCTGGGATAACAAGTGGGTAACAATATGAACAGATTTTCTATTTCAGTAATGAAGCAGATCTTGCTTCTGGCTGCCAAGTCCACCATTCTATATATTCTACAAGCAGCCTGACAGCTTAAAACTATTTAGTGTTAGAGATGTGATTAAGCAAATGTAATGGGTGGATGGGTAGTGCACTATTTCATCTGATTTTTCTTCCAAATGTCATGCGACCATTTGTCTCCTGTTGTTTCTTCAGCTCAGTCTGTGGTCTTCTTAATGAGTGGCATAATAAAGATGTGGAGTTGTGGAGGGAAGTGCTTCAAGGAGGCAGAGGAAGCACAATAGTCATGTATAAAAACTCCAAAGCATGCACTTCAGCTGTCTCTGAAGTGGGAAAGAAGCTGAAATAGAGATTTTATGCACTACTGGAAGAGCACACGCTCCAGTTGCAGATTACTCTTGAGTAGTCATCAACCTTGGTCAGTCAGGAGTTTTGCAGCGTTCCCCTGTTGTGGATGAGTAGCCAGACCAAGGGATTAGCTGCAGTTTTTGTATCTCTTTCTTAAAACAAGGCAATGTCATTAATTATATTATTCAGCGTGGGAATGGATAGGCTGTGAAAAATACTTGCTGCTGACACTTGAATTCTGAGTGTGGGGACAAACCACTTTGGCATACAGGACTTCGCATAGTTTGAAATAAATTCTTCAGTCAGAGCTTTTGCTGAAACATGGCACGCACAATTTCTTGCCCCACTGTGATACTGGGAGCTCTCTTCTTGTGTGGTGGTCCTGCTCCTTGCTTGGATGGCAAGGATTCGGGTCAGAGGAGCACTCTGTGAGGACGCAGGGCAGCTTCCAGCTTTGTGGAGGCCAGACATCGCCTTCAAGGTAATGCGACTTTCAGCTGCCAGTGCAGGTTTTAAAAGTTAGTTTTTGTTTGCCCTTGTAACACTCGTCTTCTCGTAAATCTGAACTGCAAACTGGCTGAGCGAGAACTGCTGTGGCTACTCTCTTTGACAAAGGTGTGGTTTGCTCTTGGACTTTTTTCTGAGGTGTTTTGCATCATCTGAAGTTCTGTACGCTGACATTTAAAGACAACACAGGGCCAGGCAGCAAATTCTTTTAGCTCAAACGTAGAGGCAAATGGATGGCTCTGCCCTTACAAATACGAATTGGATGACTGCTGCTTCCCCCGCTGGTTTTAGAGGAAGTGGTTCTCTTGAAGCATTTTGCTACAATTATTTTAAATGAGGCACGTGAGCTGCTTGCTGCCTCTCGGCTATACTCCTGTTGCTCTGCGGTAAATGGTCAGATCAGTTCTGCACGGTCTGCAGGTTGTCTAATGCCTCCATTTGGCTCTCTGCCCGTTTCTTTGCATTATATAGCCATGTCCCCTGCCTATCGTGCTTCCTTTTCCCCCAAATGCAGAGCATACGCATTCAATAGCTATACTGATGTGATTGATAGAAGTGCAAATGCTATTTATATATATATATATATATATATATATATATATATATATATATATATATATATAACTTTTTTTTTTTTTTCCCAGAGGAATCATAACAGTAGTTCATGGAAGGAATTAAGATGGGGAAATAAAAATCTTACTTTGTGGTGGTCTGGAAAGCTGTGAAATCGGCTTCAGTTGCAGAGAGTGCTGCCGTGTATTTCTGTTTGGCCTTTAGTCGCATCATGGCCAGTCACAGGATGAACAGCCTGGTGTGCAACTGTCCTGATCAGCAGGCCTTTCAAACAGAACTAGCACAAAGCTAAGCCTGCTCTTTATTGAAAAATAAGCCCCAAACCACCACCAACAAAAAAACACCACTAATTCACATAGATCTATTTGCAAATTGGTCTCCATGCAGCACAGCCCGCTGTTAAACTTCCTTGTTCAAGTGATGTTCAGGGTGATTGCAGTAGGGCCAAGACTTCATTACCTTCTCCTTAGACGAGAGTACCAGTATCAGTCACTTACTCTCTCGCTCTTGATGAGCAGAGGGGGGGACCTGACACGTGTCTAACTTCAGGCACTCTACTTGGGGAGACTGCTTGCTTCCATGACAGCTGAGGCCAGGACTAATCCGGGAGTCAGTCCTTGAAGATACTGCAATTCACATATCTTAAGGCTCAAACAAAGCTATGATAAGAATTTCCTGCAATGCCTCTACAAAAAATACAGATCTTCCAATGCTTTTATAGGGAGTTTCTATTTGTACCGTTTGGGCAGTGTGCCAAGCTGCTATAACGTGTGTGTACGCATGGCTTGCCCTGTATTTCATTCAACATCACATTGACATTCAAGTTGATTGTTTCTCTTAAGTAGACACTCATCTGACTGATCTATGTATTGAAAACCAAAGCAGTGAAGTCTGCACAGCAGCAGTGCTGCTGAAGGTCAGTGACCATGCCCTTCTGTTAGGGGTTCTGCTCCACTTTGCTTCCAGCCTTTGGCTTCATAAGGTGCTTGCTCCACTTGTATTAGAAGGAGAAAATGGGAAAATGGTTCTTTCTATTCTTCTGGGTGGAGGTGTGAATGCTGAATTTCACACTCAGAAGTACAAGTTACTAGTTTCTATTTTGCCTTTTAATCAGCTGTGTAACCACAGAGAGACAAACTGAGGCAGTCCTCTCAACTTACCTGTATTAATACAGGTGTGAGGAGAGCGGCCCAGCATCTTGGTGTTGGATTTCTGAAGCTACTCCGTATCTTGTATTTAAATACCTCAGGTCTGTGCATGTTGGTAGCGTGTCTCAGACTGCTGGTGCTGTGCCGCGCTGCATAGGGCAGTCCGTGGCAGGCTGCAGTGCTGAGCGTGATCAGCGTGCTGAATGGGTGGCCTTCAGGATACTAACGCTTTTAATCTCAGCTAAGTGGTTTATATATCAAAAAGTGAAGCACTCTGAAAAATACGCTCCCGAAATGGGATCAAATTAGGTGAAGTAGCAAATCCAATTAATTTTTTTTCATTAGAGCACTCCAGTATCTTTAGTGAGACATTCATTCTCCTACATCATGACAAGCTGTCACAGCTGTGCTTTCTGTGTGGGCTCCTGATTTAACTAGATTCAATTAATTCTCAACATACAGAATGGTGTATTTGGTATTTTATGAAGGTTTTTTCACGTGTCCTTGGAGGTGGCACTCGTCTCATGGATAAATGATATTTGTATAACCCTATTGCTGTGCAGTGTTCCCTATCTTTAATACCTGTAACGAGAAACTATGAAATTAGCGTTGAACTTGATCAAGTAACTTCTTTTTTCTTTTGACATCCTCAGTAACCACTTCTGCAGCTTGTGAGAAATTGGAGAGAGACAGGAATGAACTGCAGGTTGCTTATGAAGGATTTCTGCAGAAATTAAATGAGCAACATCACAGTGATTTAGCTGAACTGGAGGAGAGGCTTAAACAGTTTTATACTGCAGAATGCGAGAAGCTCCAAAGTATCTGCATCGAAGAAGCTGAGAAGTACAAAGCGCAACTCCAGGAGCAGGTCTGTGACATTTAAGTAGGAATATTCTCTAGTAATTGTTTTATGCTATAAATGAGTCTTCAGGGAATCCCAATTTTAGCTATTTTTGAAGGTGTTTTGTCTAGTGTGAAACTCCACTTCACTGCAATTAAAAAAATGTTACTGCATTAAGCTGTCCAGATCGTAAGCTTGTGTTTAAACATGTTAGAAATTGGTAGTGTGCTGCACGCTTCAATTACTTCTGGACCTCTTCTGGCTGTTTGAGGCAGCTTGAGCTTTAAGATTTATAAAACCCCACCTGGCTCATGAATTTGCTTTGCAGCAACTCCATGTGTGTGATGTGCACACATCCTTCTGTTGGTATCAGTGAACTGTAAGGTTTTGTTCTCATCTATTAAGTGTTGTATGTGGCTTAGCTTCTCCTGTGACTATATGTTAAGTAGACTTACACATGGCCTAAGGCCACTGGAACAACACTTTAAACAAGGGTTAAGTTTGCACACTAAGGGGAAGCATTCATCTTGTCATATTGCAGGTGGACAATTTAAATATCACACATGAAAACTTTAAGCTGGAACTTGAAAACAGCCACTCAGAAAAAGTAGAGGAACTGAAAAAGGAATACGAATCCTCTTTTTCAGGCAAGTGTTTTGTGTTCAAGTACCTGCGTTACAGTGCTGCTAGTCACAGACAAAAATCCCTAAAACACATCAAACCTGAATAAGGACGTTTCGTTGTTCTTGCTGGTCAGCTGTCTTTACAAATGCTGGCTGAATTCCTCCTTTTCCTACTGAACAAGTCCCATTTTACACACTGACATAACCACAATCCAGTTATAGTTGAAGGAAACTTCCAAAACTGCTCCTGAGCGGAGATGACTTTTTATTTCAGTAAAAGATGTGTCTAAGGTGTAATCTGCCCTCAAAATGTCAAGGTAATGAGTAATTGCTCTCCCGCCCACCCTCCCTGTTTCTGTATGGAGCACCTCAAAATTGACATGAAGGATAAATAGGGTGGTGTAGTGTCCAGATTGATATGGGAACATTTCTCAAAAATAGTATTGCATCTAATTGATTTAAGAGGTGGTGATTTCCATCCTCCTTCCAACTCCACTTGGCAGCCATATTTCCAGCGATCCTTTCACCTCCTTAAAATTGGTGACACTTCCTCTGCAATTGAAGAACTAGCTCTTCTGGTTGATATTTCCAGAGTAGGAAAGGTAATCATTTCCTATAAGCTCCTGGAGGACATTTTTTTTGTTGTTGTTGTTGCATTTCCCTTCAGAAACTCAGCTTTTGTCAGATGTGGATCTTGTGTTCAATTCATCCTTCTGTTGCGTGTAGATGAACGCTTTCAAACTTGACTCGTCAGCTAATGACATGTGTATGCCAAGGGACAACCAACAAAGCTGAAGCAGCAGTAAATAAATCTGATGCTTTGTATAGGCTTTGGAGCAGTTTGTGATAAAGGAGCTTTCTGTGTTGTCACTGAGTATGCACGTGTGCATTACCTGTTTTGGCTTTTTGTGCTTTTTCTTTCCAAAAAGAGTTTTCATTTTGGATGTGGTGTTAAAAATCTGCAAAAAATAATTTGTTGCAGAGCTCAAGAATGCCCATGAATCTGAAAGGAAGTCACTTGAAGAGTCCTTTAAAGAAAAGCAAGAATTGCTTGAGGTATGTTAAAGGTTTGCATTGTTGCAACAGTCTAAAACTTACAGAACGCATTTTGGGGATGAGCAGTGAATTTTTGGCCTAACTATGCCCATCTTTTCATTTCAGAAAAAAATTGATGAATTAAAATGTGAAAACGAATCTCTGAGTGAGAAGCTGAAATTAGAAGAGCAAAAACAAATAGCCAAAGAAAAAGCCAATCTTGTAAGTTCAGATCTTCAAAAGTAAAGCAGACGGGGCAGATCTCGTAAGCCTGGGTTTATTTTATTGCATAATATGAAAGGTTTGCAATGAAATCTGATAGAGCTCTGATACTTACTGATATTTTATCTAAATGGATCGCCTACCAGAAGTTTTTGTCAAGAGCTACAGTATTGTTTATTAACCTTACCATTATAAATATATAAATCTGTAGAATGTGTAAGTTATTGCCTAAGTTAAAGACCTCACTGTATGCCAAAGGTGTATCACAGCTTGCTGCTAGTCAGTCGCTAAATGTTCTGCCAGTACCATGATCAGGGCGTGGGCTGTCTTGTGCCACTACAACAAACCTCTCTTCGTGTACTTGAGTCTTGAATGAATTTGATTCATACTTGTTGCTGATGTACCTTTTAGATAAACTTTCGTTCCATCTTGCTTTTCCTCTGAAGGCTGCTGTCATCTGTGATGCTCCTGGGATTAGAAATGTGCTCTGAGAGGAGCCTTTCAAGCACTGGGAATGGCTAGATATAAACATGCTCGTCTTTCTAGTGTGACCTATAGTACTGCTACAGTACTACATGAAGAGAAATTCTATGCTTAAAAAAGTATTTAGGATGCGTTGTTACTGGCACTTCCCAGATCTTGTCAGTTTTGCTACTTTACATGGGCAGTCTGCGTTGTTTTCCTGGAAAGCAGGGCACGTGCAAGTGTAATTCATCTGTGTTTTACATGACGGGATAGCGTTAATTATAGGGGGGTTGGCCATAGCTGATTTGTATGCTTCAGCTCCTTAATTGGAGAATTGTCTTCCAGCACACTCCCTGTTTTAAGACTTGGTCAAATATTCAAGTCAGAAATTGAAATAGAGGGACAGGTATGTACTTGGAAAGAGTATACTGAGATGGGACCAGAAGGTAAGAAAAGTGGGATGGAGGAAGAGCTGATCGGTCAGAAGAGAGCAGAGCAGAACCCCAGTAACGTGACCTCTGTTCAGCTACAGGGAGCCCTTCAGATGGAAAACCATCTGTTGGGCATTCACAGAGCTTTGGGAGAGGAAAAAGCCAGAACAAGACATCTGCTTTGTGTGTAAAAAGTGCAGACTTACCTAGGAGAAGCTGCTCTAATTTTCACTGAAATTTAATATAGTTTTTTTTTCCTCTCTTGCTACTTATCCTAGTGGCAGGGTAGAGCTGCAGCCAGAAGGATCTGCAATCAGTGTTGCTGTGAGTGGGAGAGGTGATAGCAAACAGAACATGTTACGTTGCACACTGCACTTAGCAGTTTGAACTGTATCCCACAGCTATGCTCAGATGTAATTTCAGTTTGGAGCAATAGTCAAGTGCCTTTACGCAGCTGCAAATACGCGTTGCATCCTGGCAGTGTACGGCGCTTCAGAAGCTTGAGGCTTCTGTACAGAGATAAAGGTTTGACACAGTGTATTGCTCTGCAGTAAGCACACGTGCTGCACTGCCAGAAATCCCATTAAGCCTTTGAAGATAGAGGTATTTCCACTATTATTTAAATAGCATCAACTTGATATTCCTATCTTTTTTGCTAAAATCTTCTTGGGGCCTTTAGTCTTGTTACCTGGCTTTGTGTTGTACTATGAGTAGCTGATGTGGTGGCTGAGACGTAACTTTAAAGATGTTTCAAGGCTCTTTTGGGCAGAAAGGAAAAATACAATGAATGGACAGCAAAATTCACTTAATTTTTTCAGGTTTGTTTTTCTCCATAGCTTGTAGGTTCCATTCAAAGCCATAAAAGAGAGGAATTACGTTGAAATTGTCTGCCTCTTCTCTGAGGCAGTACTGCATACCCTCACGCTGACTTATGTTCAAAAGTAGAAATTGAACAAGAATCACAAATGCCACAGTCTTTTAAAACAGGGAGCAGAATGGAAGATAGACAACTGGGCCTTTGTGTTACCTGCAAAATGTGCTGGCTCTGTACCTTACAGCCCCTGCTCTGCCACACTCTGCGGGCTGCGTCCCACAGAACTACAAGCATCTCCCTATGAGTCTTAGGTTTTCTGATGTGGCAATGAAACTGTTACTCGATGTGGTACATCAGTATTTTACCAAAATGTGCTAAAAGAACTTCTGTTTGCTTTAAAGATAAACTTAGTTATACAACGCACTTGATCACTGATTAACTTCTGTTTGTTTTCCACTCATACCTGGAAAGGGACTGAGACTTATTCTGTTTCTGTATTTTTGCTTGTGACTTTGCCTTTGAAACGTTAAGAATGTTTTACTCTGCAGTGTTGGAATGGCTCCTTACTTTGGAGAAGACATCCATGAAGAAAACAGACCCTGCTCTGCCCCATCCCCCCCCTCCCCCCTGAAAATCCAAGTGCTGGCTTGCGATATTGTAGATAAGTCATAGATGTAAAGCAGTGTAATATACCGTAATATAACAGTAATAACGTAAAAGAAAAAATACTTAATTTCTTCTTACGAGCTAGCTACCTTCAGATACAGAACAGTGAAAGTCAGCTACAGCCAAGTTCATAGCTGTGTAAACTGTGCGCTTTTTGAACTACTTCAGCACCTGAAAACTCTTTGAATGTTTATGCTAATTACTTCTTGGGATGGGTTATGAGTAATACGAAATAAATTTTGGAACTCCTAGCCTTAGAGGGAGCCTTTCGGCACTCCTGCAAAACAAGTTTGGCTGTGACAGCTTTAGTGGTTTCCCTTGACTCGCAAGGATTTTTCGTATCTGTACAAAATGTATTTTCTGAACACCTGCTAAGAAAAACTGTAACTGCTAATGTAAAATGAAGGACAAACCAAATCAGATTAAAAAGCAGTACTGGATCTTTTTCTTGTTCAAACCTGTCTGACTTGATTTCACTTAAAAAAAGAAATTACAGCTGTCATTACAATTTTTATTTTCTTGCTCTGTCTAAATAGAGAAATAGATTGTTCAGGAAATTTAGGGTAATAAGGAAACTTTGTGGAAATCTTTCAGAAAAACCCGCAGATTATGTATCTGGAACAGGAGCTGGAAAGTTTGAAAGCAGTGCTGGAGATCAAGAATGAGAAACTCCATCAGCAGGATATAAAGCTAATGAAGATGGAAAAACTGGTGAGTTTCCCTTGGGGTCTGCCAGTTTTGGACCGTGCCCCTGCATTACTTTCTGGTAATGATTTCAGGCTAGTCAGGCTTGCACACAAAGATCAATTTTTGTGTTTGTTTAAAAGGAAACATGCGATAATAATGTGAGACACTGCAGGTACAATCCCATTTGTATCGGGCTGTAAAGAGGGGGCAGGAATTACCAGATGCTCCAAGTAGCCTTTCCACCTCTTAAGGCAACTGCTGTGTTCTATAAACTCTAATTTGTGGCAGGACAGGGTCCTTATCCTGGACGGAGCCTTTGAAAACTGTTGTAATATTTACTTAGGCAAGATGTTAATGAGGAAGTATAGAAAGAGGTTTGGGTACAAGGGAATACGTTCATGCCAGTTTTTCAGTGGTGCACAGCATCGTGTGCTGCCCAGTACCACTGGTCTCCAATTACCAGAAAATTACTTGTAAACCATCATCTCTTCTGACAGAAGTTTGCCACAGCAGAGAAGCCCTTGGAACATAAGCCAGTTATTAAATGGTTGTTTTCCTTAACTTTTGGTAACATCCTGCAGCAATGAGGTAAAATCAGAAATAACAGGGAGAGTTGTTTATGTAGGGGAGCTCTTTGATTCGTCACTCTAGCACGTTATTTCTAGACAGCCTTCAGTCTGCAGTAGCTTATAAAACTGCTGCCTGTAACTCATGGAAGTTACTAGAATCTGCTCGTGGAGCAGCATATACCTTAGCCAGTTCCTCTTTATTGGCATCTAATCAGCACAAGTGGCAAAATGCCAGCGTTACGCAAGAGTAAGGCAAGTAGGCCTACCTGGCTCCTACAGAACATCCAGCCGCGGTAGCCGGTCAGTGTTGCATTGCTCTGCGGTCACTGTCTGGTTTTGTGCTTCGTGCACCAAAGCCTGCAACCTGGGGACTAGGAATGTCTGCTGTGTGATAGTTAAGTCAGTAACTTGAATATACGCGTACGGCTTTTGGTTTAAACTGTGACCTTTTGTTCTAAGGTGGAAAACAACACCATCCTAATGGATAAATTAAAGAAGGTTCAGCAAGAAAATGAAGAATTAAAAGCTCGGATGGACAAACACATGGAGCTTTCAAGGTGAAAAAGATCTCGGGAGTTTTAGATGTTCTTATTAACCTGGGGAAGGGCTTCCTATGAAAAGAAAGAGAAATCTGTACAAATATTAGTGACCATTTCTTTGTAGTTGTCTGTAGAACACGCTCCTCCCTTCCCCACTTCTATCTTTACAGACGAGCTTTCTTATGTAGAAAACCAAGCAAAAACAGACTGTAAGGAAGTAAAGGCTCACCCTTCAGTTCTCCAAAGCAATGTTTCAGGGAGAAAAAGCCACTCAGAAATGTCATCTTACAATAGATTGTTACAGGTTCTTCAAGTACTACTGGCTTGTAAGCTAATCCTGCCTTTACTTGCAACTATTTCAGCTGAGTGATTTGTGCCCAACTTAGATAGGGGGAAAGCCCAGTGCATTTTAGTTAGCAATGACAGCAACATTTAACCTGGATAAAATGTGTCTGAGGTTCTCCTAACTTAAACTGCTACTTTAATCGATGAGAAAACCCTTTTAGGTTGAAGGAAACTACAGAAATGCAGCTGCTTTGTAGAGTTGAGCCTGAAACAGGACCAAAAGGCTCCAGTAGGGCTGTTTGTAAGTATTGGTCACTGTAAGTAGGACAAGTCTCACTTCTCAGGTGCTTTTTCTGGCCATCTTCACTGGCCTTTAGGAGTGCTTCTTATTGGAACTTTCTTCTGTTTTTTGCAAGCTACAAGGCTAAATCCAGCAAGGCTGTAAACATGCTAAATCCTTCTTTAGTTCTCACTTTAAGGAAGTAATTTACTTGTAATCAAAGCAAGATTTTATGCAAGCTCAAACTGTCCTTTAACAATTAAGTTCAATACTGTAACCCCTAACTTCGCTTACGTTCTCTGATGTAAATTTGTCTTTCGCAGGCAACTTTCTACTGAGCAAGCTGTTTTACAGGAGTCACTAGAAAAAGAATCGAAAGTAAACAAGCGCCTGTCAATGGAAAATGAAGAACTTCTATGGAAGTTGCACAACGGCGACCTATGCAGCCCAAGGAAACTGTCTCCCAGTTCTCCATCCGTGCCTCTTCAGTCCCCACGAAATTCTGGTAACTTCTCTAGTCCTACGGTATCACCGAGATGACATCTCTGAGAGAAAGGGGATTGCATTTCATTTGTGATCTACAGAACTGATCCTAACTTTAATCACAGGAGCAAAAGCTATATTAGCTGAGGATGACGACTAAACATAACTGGAAACTTTGGTGCAAAAATGACGGTAAGAGACTGAGAATATGGGAGTAAGATGCTCACGTTGCTTCTCCCCAAAAGACTTGATTATGACCTCTATGGACATCATTGCACAAAGCACTTACGGAGCAAGAAAAGACTTGTTCGTTGCCTTTTCACCTAACTATAAGAAGAAGCTCAGGGGCTTAGAGATAAAGATCACAACCTTTATAATATGTTCCTTATCACAGACACTTTTTTTAAAGGCTGTGTGTGTGCGTGCGTGTGTGCTGTGGATGGAATGGATGTAACACACTGTGCGTGTGTCTAATGCTGCCTTCTTTGCTGTGTATGTAATAAAGGATAAAAGCTGAAGACTATATACATTGACATGTACTTCCTTAATAATGGTGTCAGTATGCATGCTTTTAGCAAAGAGTACCCTCACGCAGAAACGAGGAGAAACTGCCACTAGTACTGTAGGTCAGTTTCCTATGTCTTTCTGGCTTCAGTTCAGTACAAGAATGGTGTGAAAAGCTTTATCAATTCTCTCATTAGCGTGTTGGCCCACCTGTGTGTGCTGTTCTGAATGAACTTTAAGAACAAATTGAATCGCAGCTATGTTATGCATGGATTCTTGGTCTAATATCCATGCACAGCTCCATGAATTACAAGGAGACTTCTTTTTTTGCAGGTTACAGTGGATTTTGGCTTTCAAGTCTACAGGGTCATAATCCGAATTAGAACCAGGGTATCCCCAGAGGTCACAAGTTCTTAGTACAGTTGCAGGTTTAGATGCCCAGACCTATCATCTTACCTGAGGAAAAGGAATCACTTATCTTCCCCAAAACAGCACGTCCATTGCTGAGGAAAAACACGATTTGAAAGCCAAAGAGAAAAATGCAATAATTGTTAGGTGCATGCTTAACTTGGTTCTCAAGAAGAATCTTAGGCTATCTGTGAATTTCAATGTATCTGGTGACATGTTTGCTTTCCAAGCATTAGCATTTATATTAACATTCATTGGGGTTGGCTAAATTTCCCTGTGGAAGAGGGGGAAGGGGTAGCTGTGAATAGTTATCTTGCTAATTCTGCCATACCTTCCGTTTTAGACTGCAGGATATCGAGTGTTTTGCCAGTTCCTTTGGCAAAAGATCCTGTACAAGAGATTCTGTAGAGTAGGTGAAAAAATTGTCCTGCCTGCTGAAACTGGAGGCTGAGGGTGTCAGCATTTCTGGAAATGTTGTATGCTGAGCTTCAGCTTAAACAAGGTAATCACGTAGCTTTGCTACTCCCTTGGTCAGACCTGTTTTAAGATCTCTGCAGTGTATCTACTAAACACAGGTTCCACTTCAAATTAGTGTTACAAAACTCTCTGTGCTTACAGTAGCCTGCCTGGGTTTTACAGTGCCACTTCCAGAACCATTGTAATACTTGTTTTAGCTAATGCTATTAACAAGCTCTACAGTTAACTGTTATGGTAAATCGCATCTGAGTTTCCCTGTGTTTTCTAGTAGTTTGACAACAGGAATCAAGGGGATAGGAAGAGTTTAGGGAACCGAACTGGAGAACCACTTCAAACCATGTTACCCAAGACTTGAAAAATCTTGGCTAGTAATGACAAACACAAAAACAAGACTGTTAACAGTGCTCACACATTAAGTAAACATGTAATAAGCTTGTGGCTATTACTTAATTTTACATGATGTACAAATTAAGGGTGCCATTTTTATGAAACATTATGCTCTCTTAACCCTCTTTAAAGCACTGTACATGCCACTGTTAGTGGTGTCAGCACTTAAATTTGAAACCCCTAGAAAACAGTTTAAGTATGAAAATCCTCTGTGGGCTAAAATTTGGCTTAAAGTATAGCTTGGAACATTCTTATTTGTCATGGTCAAAGAAATTTGATTATATGTATTTGAGTCTAATGCTTAAAAAATAAATTTTTGTACTGATTGAAGGCTTTTTTTCCTGCTTTTATTAGTCAAATGATCTTTAATCTAAGAAGGAACATTCTTTTAAATACTTAACATTTCTTAGCACCTGTTCAGTACAGCGGAACAGCAATAATGAAGCTTCCCTGCACAAGTTATTAATGTTCACCTAACCCTTAGAAAATTTTAACTACACTCTGTCATGCTGATGTAAACAGAAATTATACAGAGCTTGCTTATGATTATTAGTTATTCAGTTTGAGGTGGCTGTTTCAAAAAAAAAAAAAAAAGAGAGAATGTAGATAACATCACAGAATTATGCAATAATAAAATACATGTACTTGAGTATGTTTGGCTTAATTTACGGAGCCAATGTGTATATACCTGGTAAAGGCATCCTAAAGCATTCCTCTTACAAAAATACTTGCTTTATTCAGGATTTATTCAGGATGCTGTAAGAAAAGCCACACAGTTTAGCAATCTAACAAGTCAAGTCACAAAAACAGATGTCTAGCATTAAGAACTTTACCTTAGCTGGGATGTCAGAGCCTCAGGTAAAACATTCAAGAAGCATACATTCAGATGCTTGGAGATACAGTCTGCCCCTTCATGTAATGGAGAAGGGGAAAAGCTTTTCCAGCCTACCAGTACAGAGCAGTAAGTATGGCACAGTAAGCGATACAAAACTGTGGAGGTCAACTCTAGGGGTAAGTTAATGATACAGCTTGCAGGTAGAACTTTTAATGCTGTTAAGAAATGGGTAACTCTTGTATATCAAAATCAGACCATGTAAGTACCTGCTTACTGTTTGTTGGTCAGAAAACTAAATATTCTGTTCATTTCAATATTTACCTCCATTTAACTGAGTATTAACATTTCAAGCTTCAATTTTAATACTGTATCTTAGCAAAGGCTTTATTTGGGTCCAGTAACTTTTACATATTTCTGATTTCTTTAGCACAAATTTTCTTTCATAAAAAGCTAGAAACCTGCTTACTTAATGTATTCTAAAGGTCTAGCACTATCTGAGCAATTATACGAGTGTTTTTCTTTGGCTACTCCACCTTAGCTATCTCTAATGATAAGTTTCATAGGAAGTCACAATGACACTTGTAACTGTACCAAATAGTCTGTTGTCATCAAGCTATCCATACCATGTTTCATGCCTCTGCAATACTTTTCTCTCTAAAGGTGTGTGTTTTTTGAGTTACACCATACTTGCAGTAAAATTTGAGTTGAATCATTTCCTTATGCAAATTGAAGACTGGTTTCTCATGACATACACCGTGGATACTTGCATGTAACCTGGTATCAGGCGATGCATGCAGGAAATTCCTTCTAGACAGCAAGTAACCACTGCTCTTCAAAACTGCAGTTGCCTGACAACAAGGAAATAACTTAAGGTTGTGCTGGAATTTAAAAAAAAAAAAAAAAAAAAAGTCATCAGAAAGTTGAAATAATAATTGAACCCTTAATCTTAAGAAAAATACCAGCAGTATACTGCTGCTGCTTTGCTTTAGCCAGCAATGACTAGGGTGGGGAAATAGCAATAGTGGCAGGTTTAGGCATATGACGTTGACAGATCACTTAAGATTTCATTTCCCAGGCATCACTTTTTTGCCTTGTGTCACTATTCATTCACGTGGAAATGTGCATTTGCATCAAGGTAGAAAGAATCAGGCCTGCCCATGAGGCTTTGGGGGAAATATGAGCTATGGTAAAATACATGGTAAAATAAAGACATTTTCTCATAGTTTCTGATGATAAGGATTATTTTAATGTTTGCAGCAAAGAAGAAAACCCACCAAGTTCTTCCTTAAAGGTCCTGCTTCTGTAGTTATCAGGTCTGAGACCTGTATGTGGTCAGTATGTGTAACTATTAAACCTACACCGACACTACTCATGCAGTAATGCAGCAATGGCTTTACTTCATCATTTTCTTTCCTGCCAAACTGTCACCAAGAAAATGATGCTACCACATGAAGCGACATAGTAGTGTCACCTGTTCAGACTTGTTCAATATCTCCCACTCACTAAATATTTTAAAGGAAATGAATTGTCCATCTGAAGGCTCAAAAGCAGTTTGAAGTTTAAGGTGCTGGCACAGATCCTGTAGTTCAAAGCATTTTACTTTTCTGATAAAAGACAGTGTTAAAAAGGAATGAAAACATTACACAGCCTGATCCAGAAGCTCAGGGATTATAAAAGTTACTATGGTCAGATTAAAGGCTTGCCTAGGGAAGAAAAAGAGAGGGGGGTACAAAGTCCTCATTTGGGTATTACTCTAAAATTATATAATACCTATTTAATCATTTGTGGTAAAAATGCATGTTCTTGATCTCTTCTAAAGGCACTAAGAAAGACAGTTATCAAAGAACTACTTCTTACACAGTCTAAATTGGTCCTACTGCTTGCTACATGGACTTTTTTTGTAGCTACCTTATTTCCAGAGGCCAACTATATCCTAGGCATCTAGGGCATGTTCTCTGTGAAGCCTATTTCCTGAGACTTGCATAGCCATGCCAGTCTTTCACTGACATTTATCATATCAGTTACGTTGGTTTAGGTTCCTGCGCTATGAAGAAACAACTTTCAGCAAGCCTGATCAATGCTTTAATTAGTTACGGTAATAATCAGATTAATGACATCACAGATAAGCTGCCCTTCTTTACACTAGTTGTACTTACCAGCTATCACCACTCCAAACAGTACTATATACATTTGCTCAAAGGTCTCAATTATCTGAAGCTAAGGGATTATTTCAAGCCAGCACCAAATGAAAGCTTTAGGAATTCTAGTCAAATGCAGCCTGAGACATATTTAAGTGTGTAAGCAGGGGCAAGGTCCCTGGTTTGGTTCCTCATATGCTCAGAATAAACTGTTTTTCACATGCCTTGTAAATAAAATGGCCTGCAATAGGATTTTTATTTTCTTTTTGGCCACACAATTGTACCTAAACTAATTGATTAGTTTTGTATCAGAAGTTCTAGCTTACATGGATTTCTTTGGTCAAGCCCTAGCAGAAAAATAACCTTTGCTGAAGCATCCAACAACATTGGGATCAAGGTCTTACCTTTTCTCTGGAAAGGCTCTTTCCTTGCAGTGGGAACTAAGTTCATGGTGAGAGAAGCAGTTGATTATTTATCCTGATGCTGTTCTGTGTAAATCACACATCTTTCCTTTCCTCCGAAGTAAATTAATGCAGTCAAATTAAACTTAACCTGAGAAGAGATCTGCTGTATAATTGAACATTATTCTAATCATGTTATTTTTTTCTTCTGTAAATGATACCATATAAATAAATGCAAATTTTACTTTTAGCAAACAAAAACAATTCTACATTATTACATCTATTGAGGAATGAACTGTAAACAAACTACATAGTAAGTTGTAAGAATGCAACAACATGAGCAAAAAACATCTAATGAATCCAACCACTTACAAGTCTCTGGAGACACCCTCTAGTACTTAAATATTTATTACTAGTCTTCCCCAGGACTAAGAATATTGTAGTTTGTATCCTTATACATATAGAAAATGAACACACACATGTACACATGTTTACTGTTTTATACTGTTAATTATTTTAATTATTCTTACAAAATAAACATTGTTATTGGCTAGTTCTATATGATTTTTTTTTTAAACATGTACAGTATTCTAAACTTTAGAAATTGCACAGCACCAGAAAAAAAGAGATGCCTGCACTGGTTGAGTTTTTATATCCTCTTGGTTTTCATGGAGGAAAAAGGCACAAGCCATACGGCAGGTTAATCTTGTAAAAGTTTGAGAAAAAGACCATATGCAAAGCTCAAGAGCACCTATTCCTAAACATTATAAGCCCTGTGCATGTTCAGGCTTAAAGTTTAATATTTCATAGTATTTTTAACTCACAGTTGACTACTGCCAGATGTTTGGCCTGTCAAGCCAGTGAAAATGGAATGTATGGACATATGAAAATAAAGTGATAGAGAAAGCTTTCGTTTAAACATTAATAAAAAACTAACTGGGTAAAATATAAAATAACATACAGTTCATTACAGGTCCAGAAGCCTTTCCTATCAGTTCAGTTCCACTTCAGTGGCCACAGTTGTTTCTCCTTGTAGGTTCTGAGCTATACAAATGTAGTTTCCAGCATCCCTGGCTTCAAAATCTTCAATAACAAGAACGCTCTTAGAGATTCTTGTGGTATGTCCAGTTCCTCTGTTTATTAGCCTCCAGAAGTTTTGGATAATCACAGGCCTCTCAGACTGTTTAAAAGAAAAAAAAAAAAAAAAAAAAAAAGTGTATTTAGTGACTCTATCAAATTCTGAAGCAAGCAGTCAGTACAAGTCTACCTCTGAAAGTCATAGTGAAGACTCCTGTGTTAAGTATTGACACACCAGTGAGTTACACCAAATAAAGACAACACAATGCAGAGAACTTGCACTTAAAGTGGAAGAGACAGCTTTAGACTGGTGGCTCAGTAGGTTATAGGTTGCCAAAGCTCTGCCTTAAGTGTATGACTGAGCTCACTAGGTGCTGGGGTCCGCTTGTTAGGTTGAGTTCGTGTACTCACTCAGAGAGGGGAGGCAGGCTGGGGAAGGGGAGCAGTTTGAGATGGCTGTGTGGGCTTATTTTCAGCCATTTGGCACATCCTGGAAGGGAAGGCAGCAGTGGCATGAGTTAGCTGACTAAGATTCACCTAATTCTCTTTTAGCACAATGAGTAAGTAGCTTTAAATGCTGTTTTGTAAACTAATGCCTCCTCCTCGAGGTTCGGAAACGCTGCATGAGATAACCGACAAGCAAACAGGAACTCAAGAGGTGCTGCTAAATTAGTCCTTGAGCTCTGCTCACCGAAATATTTGTATACAACTAACTTCAAAGCCAAAAATATAAACAAAGATACTTACAAAGATACTTTTAAAATATTTTTTCTTCTATTTAGAACAGGATTTTTGCATCTTCTATAAGTGAATCTTTATAGACTGTTTGTCTTACCACACTCTTTCATACCTCATACACTTGCAAAGGACAAGGTAAGAGCAACCAATCCAAGGAGACACTAAAGCCGTCTCTTTCCTTTCAACCCCCATCATGCTAGCCAGCTAGCTTCACCCTAGAATAGCCTGAGTTGGAAGGGACCCACAAGGACCATTGAGTCCAACTCCTGACCCCACACAGGACCACCTAAAAATCAGACCATGTGTCTGTTAGCATTGTCCAAATGCTTCTTCAACTCCAGCAGGCTCAGTGCCATGCCCACGGCCCTGGGGAACCTGTCCCAGTGCCCAACCACCCTCTGGGTGCAGAACCTTTCCCTAACCCCCAGCCTGACCCTCCCCTGTCCCAGCTCCATGCCGTTCCCTTGGGTCCTGTCGCTGTCCCCAGAGAGCAGAGCTCAGCGCCTGCCCCTCTGCTCCCCTCGTGAGGGAGCTGCAGGCCACCATCAGGCCTCCCCTCAGCCTGCTCTGCTCGGGGCTGAGCAAACCAAGGGGCCTCAACCGATCCTCATACATCTTGCTCCTTAGACAATACAATATCTTCATAGCCCTCTTTTAGACACTCTCATAGCTTTATGTCCTTATATTGTGGTGCATACCATACTCAATGCGAGGCTGCCCACCGCAGAGCAGAGCAGGACAATCCCTTCCCTTGCCCGGCTGGCAGTGCTGGGCCTGATGCACCCCAGGGTGCGGTTGCCCCTCCTGGCTCGCGTTCAACTCGCTGGTGAACAAAATCTCCAGATCCCCTTCCACAGAGCTGCTCTCCAGCCTCTCATCTCCCACCCATATCTATATCCAGGGGTGCCCTTTCCCAGGTGTGGAATCCACCACTTGCTCTTGTTAACCTTCAACCTGTTGGTGATTGCTCAGCTCTCTAATTTGTTGGGATCTCTCCGCAAGGCAATTTCACTCCCTATTCTCAAGGGAGTGAAATGCTCCTCCCGATTTAGTGTCACCACAAACTCACTCAGCATACTATCAAGTCCTGCATCCAAGTCACTTATGAAAGTTTCATTGGCTTGTATCACAGTAATACTGTGGATAAAAGCGACAAGAAAAAGAGGTTTCTGCTTGGAAACCATCTCCTCTTAATGAAACAAACAGATAAACCATTTATCAACATGAATGCTCTAAGGCTTAAGCTAATTAATAACAGAGAAAGAGCAAGTTAAACACTTATCTAGAGCCAAAGCTACAATCCTGAACTTGCAAAATGACCAGTACAGGAAAAGGTGCCAGTCTTGTTGAAGCTTAGGGATGGGTTAGCGCAGGCAGGCTGTGCCTAGTCAGCGGCACATTTTTACAGCTGGCAATGACTTTAAATAAATAAATAAATAGAATAAAATGGTAAGGTCTTCTAGACATTCTTAACTCTTTAGAAGGAATCAAGCAAAGCTCTGCTTAGCAGAGCACTAGCCTCCTGTTCCCAGCTTGAAAAATCAAGTACTGCCTTCAAGTAGTACTGCACACTTAAATTCAAGCGTTACTATGTTAGGTTTTAGGTACAGCAAGTGAAGCTTCCCTGACTGTATTAAAAGTGAAGGTAAATGCCACGTAAGGCAGATACTATTTGCCTGGCTGGGCTTCCACTATCCCAGTTTTTCCTCAAACTAATTGCCTTCTGCTTTGAAGATAGTTTCAGGGAAGCATATTAAGGAGTGGATCAGTATGCATTCGCAGCAGGTGAATGAGCAAATGCAATTGTCAGGGAGTGGCAAGGGAAAAAGTATCTGAGGGGGAAGAAAGTGGGAGGGCGAGGTAGTATCTACAGCGATGAGGTGAGGGTCCTGCCAATAGGATGCACTAGCTAAAAGTCTCAGCAGACGAAGTGGTAGGTGGCTGTCCAGGTGCTGAGTGGGGTGGCAGGGAAAAAAAAGATAGCACTGACATCCCTGCACTGAAAGCAGCAGCAGGGAACAGAAGGACCCAGTAGCTCATTTTTCTTGCACTAAAGGAGGTGCATCAGAGCAGCATCATTGATATTTCCCTTTCTGCTCCCTCCACCCCCACCCGATGAGTTACTGTAGGGACTCGCTTCTTAACTAAAGTTTAAAATTAGAGGGGAGTGGAAGTGACGAAGTCTGCAAGACGCATATACTGCTGCTACTCTGGCATTTAGTTTGCTGGGGCTGAAACCCAAACAAGACTCTTCCCTCCCTTTCCCCAGGCACAGCTGGAGCTGAGACTGTTTTTGCCTGTGGATTAGCACATGAGCCCTCTCGAGGCTGTAGAGCAGATGCAAGCCACAGGCCAAAGTCTGTCTCTCTCAGCAGGTGGGTACAGTCAGAGGGTGTAGTCTTCTGCTGATAGCATTTGCCCTGGACTGCAGGCGCAGTTTCTACAGCAAATAAGGGAGGTAATTTGCATGCTTAGCTGTTTATGTTCAATCAGGGCTAGAAAGGCAAAACTGCAGTGCATGTGCCAGCTCCGCATCAGGTTCTGTGGGACCACTGGGCCAACAACAGCCAGCAGCCATGCCTGGCCACCCATTCTACTCTGAAAGTGCAAAAGCAGCAAGGGGCAGACACTAACAAGACACGGGGTTTTGGAAGGCCAGCCTGAGTCCAGAATTGAGTTCCTTCAATTGCTTGTATTTAGTGAGTACTGTGGATTACAGAAGATGTAAAACTGGGGTTTGTACAGGCAGTTACTACAGTCCAACATACAGATGGTAGGGGAAGTTAACAACGACAAAAATATGTATCAATCAGTCAACAAAGCTAATGTGGTCAACGGGGGTATTTCTTCTCTTCCCTGCCCAAGAGAGTGAATTGCTACGAAGATTGCCAGAGATAAATCTTCCCTTTTGAAGGACAGAGACACTGCAACTTATTCCTATATCTCAATGTAATGCTAAGGGCTAAGCTTAGAGGAAGACACTGGAGTGTTTAACTAAAAAAACAACAAACAAACAAACAAACCCCTAGCGTTCATCAGTTCCCCGGAGCTGAAGACACTTCACTTTTCCCTTCCATATTACTTCTTACTCCACCAACAGCTGCAAGCTTCTCTAGCCATTTAGACACCTGCCCCTTTCCTTCCTAACTTCAAATAGACTCTGGAAACATGAATTCTTCTGCCAAACTCTTCCCACGCTCCACCTAGTGCTCACTCCCCAGATCACCTAATCCACGCTCAGTACCAAGCATCTCACCAAACGCAAGCTGTGGCTGCCCTCATTTAAAGAAAAGGACAGGGAGGGTAAGCTGGTAGTTACTCACGAACCCTCAGATTGAGAGTCTCAGCATGAAATTTTACAATATTTACCAGAAAAAAGAAAAAAAAAAAAAAAGAATCCCCATGGATAACAAACAAACAACCAAACATAAAAAACCTGCCACCTAAGCAAGAACCAGAAATCTGGTTCCACATGCCCAGAACCATCACGAACCTTTTAAATCCCTTTGGTGCTCATTTGCTCTCTCATCAAGTATTTTCCCCTGAAAAGGCGCACTCCTTAGATGGCAGAGAGGGTGTTACAGTCTCTACCTTACTGGCTACAGCAAATTTCTAGGGCGTCAGCTTTGAATTTTTCCTCAAGCCCAGTAAGCATTGAACCCTGGTCACTCACTTAAACAATGAACTCTACCGTCAGACAACTTAATTTCATGCTGGCTCAGGGACACCAGTGCTGATGCTGAGGCCTCATTAGTGAGTTCTGCATCATCCTTTGACATCACAGCACCGGGAAGGCAGGCAAGTGGAATACAATCCCTCGGGTCCTACAGGACCCCTTTCCTCTGGGGAAGGTTTGCATCTTCCAGCAGTCCCTCTCTTGCTCCTAGCCTGCTTAGGATAAACAGCAGTAGAGGTGACTCTGGGCAGAAGCAGCTGTCTGTGCTTCTGGATCTGAGCAGCAATTCAGTTTAAAGATTCTGGGTTTTGATGATTCATGTGCCCAAGCCACGGAAATGGATAGGATATCAAAAGCAGAGGCATCAGAAAGGCTTTGTGAACTGCCCTAGAACAGCTTCCTGACGCTGGCTGGGCTTTGACCAGGCTTTTCTTTGTAAATGCTGCCAGAGGCCAAGTGTCTTTGGAATGGAAACCTGAGGGAGGGGTGAGCTTTGCTCAGCTTGATTTTTGCTAACATGGGTAAGAGCTCTCAAGCTTCAGTTCTGTGCTGCTTTTAGGCTCCCAGGGAAAGATGGGCTGAAGTTCAAAAGGGATGTGCTGCCTCCTCCTGCCAGCATGCCTGAGCTAGCAAGAGGCAGTCACCACAATAGGAAAGAATCTTCATTCCAAATCTAGACAGCAACTGGCATTCAAAATATTGACTTTATGAAGAAAAAAAAAATTTCAGCCAAGGCAGACACCTCTTACCTCTTGCCCTGGGTACTGCCAGCTGAAGTTCACGTCTACATCTGGCTCCCCAAGAACAGTGCAGATTACATGAATGCCATCTCTGACTTCTGCTCTATTGGATGACGCCATGATTGTGGTTGAGGGTGGGCCCTTGGGGACTTATAGAAAGACAGTATTGAGAAACTGGAAATTGGTTTCTGAAGTGAAACATACCAATAAAACATATTCAAGACACAAGCTGTGAATCAGTTTGCTTAATGCAACAGGGAAGTGATGTACAGCTGCAGCTTTCCACCCTATACTGGGAAATTGCTGGAATTTATACGTACAAAGCTTTATCAGATACAGTTTTGATGAAGATTTCAAAATTCAGTGATTACTTAACTTACAAATTCATTTTTTAAAACTTGTTTTCTAAACCGTGTCAGCAGAAGAATGAGGAGTCAGTGTAAGTATATAGGAAACACCAGCTTACCTTCCACATAGAGTAGGTGATACTTGATGGAAATCTGAGGTGCTCCCTGTGACTCTGCTTTGCAGTAGACGATACCTTTGTGATCAGAAGTAGGGTGCTGGTAGACAAAACCCTTCTTAACATCATAAATAATATTAGTTCCATCAGTTTCAATTTCTTCTGCTGGAAATTCCCTGTGTAGAGTGACTTTTGCTGAAGGAGTAGTAACACGGCATGGGATGACTGCAGGTTTATCTGGGTTCAGGTAGACAATCTCAAAATAACTGGGAGTAGGTACAAAAAGTTCCTCTTTATCTAAGCAAAAGAGTTTAAATAGTTAGAATAACGTTTAAATCTTGGTTTAACAGCAAAAAGAGAAAATGCATGAGGAAATCGCTACAGGCAACATTAAAAATGAACCCAAAGCATTTTGCTTCAAATACATACACACAAAAAACACTTTTCTAATCTGAGACTATGTATTTACACAGCTTGCATTAAAAACGTTATATTAAAAAGAAATTCAAAATAGCCTTTTTTGCAGTCTTGTAGTCAGATTTCTTTAGATTAGGAAAATCTTTAGAATTCCTTTTCAGTGCATATCTAAATACTCATCTGTATCTAATGCTGTTCACTCACCCAGTTTTAAAGGGTAACAAACATTAAAAGAAACACCACCACTGGTAAGATAAGCAGTACTAGAAAGAGGTATTTTTTGGAGCTACAGCCTTTTTATACATATGATTTTAGGTAAAGTGTTTGATTTCCTGCTCTGCAACGTAGCTGAAATATTTAGTGCTTTCACACTGGCAGTTAAAGAGTATTTCCATATTTGGCGTCCTCCTTATAAAGCTGAAAGTCCTCTTTCTAGCATGAGCATTTAACCTAATAACTTGACTGAAAAGTTTATTCCAGCCTTTCTGAAGGAATGTATCCTTGGAACATGAAACACTTCTGATAAATGGCTTCTGTACAGTCTCATGGTCTTATTTAGCTCCAAAACCCATTACAAACAATCCTATCTTAGCATTTGTCCTGGAATATTCGCTAGCCAAGAATGCTTTAGCTCTAATCACACAGCAAAGGTTATTTTACCACTCAGAAAGTTTTCCATTGGCAGAACAAATTAACCATTTGTTTTCAACTCTGTTGCACCAAGTAGCAGTAAACTGCACACAGATATTTACTATGCCATGTTAAGGCTACTGTCAGCCTCAAGCTCTGCAGGACAATACACACATGTAGAGTGTTTTGCTTCTCAGCATGCTACATAAACACTTGGGAGAAACTGTGGCCTTGCCAAGATCAAGGAGGCCAAGGTTTTGAATTTGATGCAGGTAACTGGAAATATGTTGGGGGTGGGAGAGAATGACCTGAATGTCATGACAAAAGAAGTCTTCTACACACAACTATTTTCTTTATCAAGACACATTTTCAAAAATTAAACAGTCTTTGGATTCAACTTGTAGAAGATCCTCAGCATGTGTCAATATTATCAAAGGTATTTGATTTCATTGCACTGTGCATTATTTTACATGTATGTATGACCGTAGCATAATTCATAGGAAAAGTGGACTCATAAACTACACAAAGCGAGTAATTGTCTGCAAACTTCACCAGCAATTTCTTCCTTAACATCTTCTAAAAATAGACCAAAATTGTGGAAAAAAAAACATCTTGACAGTAAAAATCTGAAGCAGACTTATTGTCTTACTAGCGATCTTTATTTCCACATATTATATGAATATATTAATAATCCCCAAATTAATTACCTGTGAAAAAGATGTACGTTGAACCCGTTTTAGTCTCATCCTTCCTGCATTTGTTACCATTGCATTGCTGCAGCCAGCAGCTATATTCACCTGTGTCTGCTGCAGTGGAGTTTGTGAGGATCAGCTGACCGTACCTGTCAAGCTGCTTTAAACTGCGGAGAAGAAAAACAAAAGGCACAGACAAGCACCGCTGTGTTTCCTTGTACATTTTTGTCAGATCACTTCTACTTTTGATTATTTTTCTCCTGCTCTGCAACAGCCCCGTCTCTCCTTCAGAGCTATGTTGCAACTTCCCCTTTTGCTCCAGCAAAGGCCTGCACACAAGCAGTTTTATTGATTTCGACTGCATGCATGGGCATTTGTAAGCTTTTATCTTGTCTGGGTCGTTCCTGAACTTGTTCCAGAGCCTCTGTTTTGACAATGGGCTGTGATTGCCATAAACAATGTTTGTCTGTACGTTGTCTCAGTTCGTCTATATATATCCCGTATTTTCATGCTCCAAGCCAACCCCCATGCATTACATTCCACTCCTGATACCAATTACTTCAACTGCAGCGTTGCTTCAGTAGTATGCAGAAAGGTACCTCATGCCTAGTAACCATACTGGCAGTCCCATGAGGTGGCTGCATGAAATCCCGCCTGTGTGATTATTCCTGGGACTTCACTTGCTGTTTTCCCAAATACATCTCTTGGTGGATTGAAATTTGTAAATTAGTTTGTACCTACAGATACTGGCTGTTTCTAAGGGTCTTAACTCCAAAATTCAGTAGGCACGATCTCATCTTGTTCTTTTTTATTTTTAGGTTTGTTTTCCTGGCTCTTTCTTGCAGACAGGTGGTAGTAGAGTTGGCAGCACCTGCTATGTTACCTTCTGATGGACTGCAAAAGCACTGGTCCAACAGTACCAGTTGTCCGAGAACCCTGTCAGGACAGTCACGTGGCAGTACTGATGCATTTCACTGCTGCTCTCACCCTTAAAAATGTTATTTAATTACCACTTGCCTTTATATGGTAGCATATTTAAAACACGAAGGTTTCCTGCTTTCCTTTGCAAGCCACTGAATTCTACGGTCATTTCTGGTGTAATCAAGCCAGGAGAGACTTTTTCAGTTTTAGACATTGGGTAGCAAACTCCTTTTCAGTGTTTCAAACCGGGTCTGGACAAATACACAGCTTGCATCAATTCCCCACAGCTCCTGTGCTCTTACTGAGCTGTGGGTTCTCTCTCTACTTACCACCCCCCCATTTCATTTACACAGAGGTTATCCTGTAAGGCAGATGCAAGACTTCCCGAATCCTTTATCTGGGGGATTAGCACACTTTGAAGACATTCCTCTCTAAAACTTCTTGTTATTGTGCCACTGCAGCATTGCTGCAGACATGCGTGACACTGCTGCCTGTGCTAGATGCTCTGCTTCACTTATGCCCCGATTGCAGGCAGCCTCCCGCTGGCTGCTCACGTTCATTTATTTAACCAGAGAGGCTGCTGCTTTCAGCCACACACGTGCCCTGAGATTTCCAGCTCCCTGGGTGTTCTGCTAGGAAACTGCACTTACAACCCGCAAGCATGAGCAAAGGCTCACGTAACCCAATGTTCAGCCTCCAGCCAAGGCCAGGAGCTCAGGAATTAAAACCATGCCAAATAAACAACCCAAACAGGGCTGAGAATTATCTTTTCCACTGAAGCCTTCAGGCTCTGTCAGCACACTCATGCACCACAGAGCAGTTTTGAGGGCCGCCTAAGGAAACAGGCAAATCGTGTTTCCTGCTTGCTAATTCACTTGTCCTGTATGACCTTGTCTGATTCCCGTTTTTGGAATCATGTGATTATGGAAAAGCAGCATTTTCATTTGTAATGTATACACTGCCTTACATTATAAATCATCTTCAGGTTCTGGGTAGGCTTTGACAAATTCCTAAGTGGACAAGAAACCCTTTTTTGTATCACACACAGGAAGAAAAGAGAAATCCAAAGCACGTCCTAGTCTCTATTTTTATTTAATTCCACAGCTCCACTTCACAGGCTACAGAACTACGTTGGCATAAAATGTTTTGCAAGTAACCAGTGCTAATTGTCAACACTGTAGAGAAAACACTATGCTAAAACATTTAGCCTCCAGCCATTGATGCAGACACTGAACTATAGCTCAAAAATCCCAACAGACAAAAAAAAAATAAGGTCAAAATTAATTATTGTGCAGCATGTTTTGCTTAACTGAGAATCAGCTACCCAGTAATCAATGGCAATAGCCTCGTGATGTAGTCATCCACAAACATGCAGCAGCGAAATCTGGCAACAGAAGGAGTGGAAATGCTGAGACTTGTGATGTGACCACGTTAAGCAGACAAAACAGACTACAGAAAATGAATTATAAATGGCAAATTAAGCAACTGACCTATATTTCCAGGAGGGCTTTCATTTCATTAGTATTTTAGATGATGAAAAATCCATCTCAAAAGCCAAAACTCCACTGTGCTTTACATATCACAAAGTAAAAATTTTGTATATAGAAACATTTCAAGGCTGTTTAAAGAAGAAAAAAAACTACTTGAAAATCCTATTCCATACATTCACCTTATTAAGCTTTAGTTATTTTAAGTTCAAAAGACCTTTCTTAGAAAAGCTATGCCAAGTTTAGAAGCTAGAAAGAGATAAAGGATGATAAAAATATAGTGTACATGGCCTCACTTAAGAGTATCTAGCAACCTCCTCTCAAGCAGCTTGCACTCATACTGACACAGAAAAGCTTATCTCAAACACAGGCTCACTAGGAGAGGGCCATAACATCCTTAGCGTTTAGCACAAGAAAAAAGCCTCCTAGCTTTCAAACTTCAGAGCACAGTGAAATAAAAGACATGCAGCTAGACGTAAGCACAGACAACAACCCTCTAAGCCAGCAGGAGCCTGTGTCAATTTAAAGCAGCCTAGATTTGTCCTGTAAAACATTCATGGTTTCCTCAAGGCTTAGGAAAGTGCTCCTTGTCCACATACAAACATGCACACGGTGCTTCTCCAACTCTGACCCAACTGGAGCAGTTCCATTTCATCCAAGTTTATTTATCACAGACTTTCATCTCAGAGATACAGCTAGGTTTGACGTGGGAGACCCCTGCTCCAAGTCAGGCAGAGCACAGACCACGTGAAGTCAGCCTTTGTCCAGAGCACCTTTTTGCTCTGGAGCAGAAGAAAGCGAAAAGGTACTTGCCCTTCTTTTTCCTTCATCCCTCTCAGTTTTTGATTCTTCTCACACACTGTAGGGCCGGTTTCTGGGTGAGCCTGCAGTCATTAACTGGTTACATACCGTTTTATGAAGCAGCATTCCAGCCCTGCCATTCCAGGGGTGCCCGTGCTATCTTTGACTGTTAACGCCAGGAGTTTGGCTACATTACTCCACCAGCACTCACGATTTCCGACAAAGAGTTATCTGGAGAGTGTATTTATGCTGCATAGGGTAAGAGAGCACTGCAGATAATAAGCTAGTCCTGAAGTGAGCTGATGGGTGCCCCTAACTTAACAGCAAAGTCTACGCAATTTTAGCTCTCTTCCCCGAGCTGTATTGCCTGCTATGGTCTCTAAAGCAAAGTCTGTCATTCCAGTGTGCGCTGGTATTTCCTCCAGTTACAGCAGTGGAAAGAGAGGATTCATCCTCCAGCTGAAGATAAGAGACTGCCAGAGTTGTCCTCCTTTCACTCAGCATCTTCCCCTCACAAGCCCCATGTGATAATTTTAGCATATGTTAACAGCTACAGACCTATAAAACACAGACTCTCTGGTACTGCCAAGCAAAAATACTTCATCTACAAAGCCATAAAGTATACCTCTAAAACCAAAGAAACCACAGCCATCAGTATTACAAAACTGGCTTTTGTAAATATAACCTCTTCCTTCTAAGAAAACTCATATTGTCCTCCAGGCTGCTGTCTTCTCCTTTCCATATGGGTGAGATAAAAACATGATAAGCATGGCAAGGAGGCAAAACATCTGGCTTTTATCACTACCTCTTTTTGTAACCACCCCTAGGAAATGCATACACTTTGGTAGCCGCAAACCAAAACACACTCTCTGTCCCAGATCTCCTTCTTCTCTACAGGAAGCAGACCTTGGTCAGCACCTTCAACACCAGCTTCTGCCCCAGAGCTCTGCTGCTACCAAACCCTCCAATTAGTTGACCCATCACAACCCTGAACTCTAAAAGTCTCTTTTGCCCCACACAGTTGCAATTCTGATAGATGGTAGGGGTCCTCAAAGCTTCCTTCCAGTAGCAGCTGGAGTTTGAGGATGTCAGTAGCTCCCAGGAGATGCAAGATGCTTCTTGGCTTTATGATTTTCCTAAAATTCATGAGTACTCCCACCAGATCAATTGAATTTTATGTACCTTTTGTTACTTAAAGACAAGCAAGAACTGGATGCCTGAGCATCCGTTGCTTTAGGGACGTGCCATCGAGCAAACAGAAGGCAGTCGTCAGTCCCCAGCAATTGCACAGACCTTGTCACCACTGCCTCTCCTGTCCTCCGGCCCCAGCAACCTTCTCCTTCTCCTCCCCTGTTCCTTTTCACTTTCCAGTACCTCCACAGACCCCAGCCACTTTGCCCCTGCTGCTGCCACCTCCAGTTGTCCCAGTGCTTTTGCAAGGACAGCATGGAAGTCCAAGGTACAGTTCATTGGGCTGGGCTCCTCTCCACGCCTCACTAACTGGCAATGGATATCTCACCTCTTACACTGCATCTTTAAGCACAAAAACATATATTGAACATAAATCTATTTACAGGGTTACACCATGCTTGCTGTAAGTTACTTGTTAATCAGTTTTCCTCATTTTCTCCCCTCTGCCCTACATTTAGCAATTTGTTTTAAAATAATCTGTGTAAAATATTTGTAAAATTAAGAGAATTGCTTTTTATAGTTGATGCTTACTGCATGGACTTCTGCATGCCAAGAAGATCTAAGCTCCTCTTGAAAGCTAACTAGATGAGGTCTTCAAGATACTTTCAGTTACATTCATTCAAAGCTCTCTAAAATGAAGGAATACAAATTTTGCTTTTCATAAAGGGCACATTCTACAAAGACTGTTTTGCGTGCATCCGTTAGCACTACAGCAAAGATCTTGAGATAATTAACAAAGACGTGATAAAAACGTGATGCACAAGATTTGGTTGCCAATGTCTCCATAGATTTTTACTGTTCTGTGACTCTGAAATGTGCTATTAATCTGTGTCTTCAATTTCTCTAGTTAGTTATAGGGTCTTCTGCTTACAATTAAAATAGTTAATTCAGTCTAAATCAGTCTTACTGCTTCAGTAATCTACTTCTCAATATTTTTTCTAAAGCAAAGATCTTCATATTTCAATATAGACCCTTAGATAGAACCCTAACACAGTCCTAAAATAAAATACTTAGGCAAGATATAGCCATCCATCCAAAATGTTTTATAGCATTTATTTTGGGTGACATTATTAACTTTTGTTTTACTGTTACAAAATTACAAATACTGTGGGCTTGAATGAGAACACAGAGGTAAACTGCTGAGGCAACAGAATCCCAAACTACTTCAAACTGCGAAATGGCAGATTACAGAACTAGGAAACGCATATCTTTTTTTCCCAAACCACCCAAATTCTTGTATTTTACCCCTTTTGCATCACTAAAACAGTACAAGAGAAGCACAGTCAAACAAATAATGAAGCAGCATTCAGATCCCTCTCTGAAAACTGAGAATACTTGCCTTGCCTTCTTCAGTGCCAGATGTTAATACTCAGATAACATGTACACGTTATCTACAGGGCCATGCACACAGTCCAAACCACGAAAGCAGCCTATTTGCGGATGCGCAAAGGGTGAGCTACACTTAGAAGTGAGACCCACGACCACACACCCTCTCCCTTTTGGTATGATTTTGCACATTCTGCTTTGGCGTGCTAGTAGGCCAGGCCCATACTGCGGCTGACATATGCCACCTAGTGGCATACCTCTGAATAAAATACCATTTATTGCAAAAGAAAAAACAGTAATTGTTCAAACCAGCCACAAGATCTTTTGAGAGATACTGCTGAGATAAGCCCTCAGCATAAATAGGCTTGTTGCTGTAACTTCTTACACCAGAAGTCTTATACAAGCTATAAAGAAGTTTATGCAGCCAATTTATTCTTGAACTCCTAAGCTGTAAGGGGACAAGTAAATATACACACAAGAAAAGAATCAGCTCATGAATTTCATAAGGGTACGGTACAGACCACGGGGTACAGCTGTCAATTTTCAACCCTATTCTTTGAAAAGGGAAGTAGAAAGAAGAGTATATCTGAAAAGGTAACCGACTGTGATTTTAAGGCGGCTTCATGCCTGTAAGGAAGGGAAATGGATCACAGGGATTCAGACAACCTTGGTTATTTAAGATCCCACAAACTTTTACTTAATTTAGGAAAAAAAGGACAGTAGGGCTTGATACCTTTGCTCATACTTCTGTGCTCCTCTTACCTAATAATGCAAGAAATACTCCTTCTGGCTATTGTTTAGGGACTTGTTCACAGTGCTCCTCAGTCTCCTGACTACTTGTCTTTCATAAACACTTAAACATAAATCTCCATAAAACAGTGAAAACAAACGGGCTCTTCTTTTGGCAAAGAAGTGTTAGTGGAAGACACCCTTGAACTCCTTTTTACGCCCTTTCTCTTTCAAATACAGAATGAAATTAGTACATTCAATCTACACTTCCCTATCATGTGCTATGCTCAAGAACTGAGAAGGCCAACAAAAGTACAGGTCTTAGTGCTGTTTAGAACAACAGTACACTCACCTGCTGGGGCAAAGAGAGGGAGGAAGTCCTTAGCTCCTCTTCCTGCTCTCGCAACTATTTATGTGGTTTCCATTAAGCTGTCACTAGATGAAAGAAAAAGCCTTCCTAAACCCAAGGCGACTATCCTCAGCGTTAAACTCCATCTCACCACTAACCTTGCAATTCCCTCTGCATGCAAGGGTAACTTTGACAGAAGAGGTAAAGTCTACCCTCACTCACTCCTTAGAGCACTGGTTGATGTATTTTTATTTTTTTTTCCAATTGAGAGATGTGGGTTTGAGCCTCTTCAGGAAATTAATGTGTGTGTCTCAGGTGATACCTACGCTAGCAGCCAGCACAGCCCAAGAGCAGCAGGTATCTGTGGAGCACCAGAGCTGGTAGTGAGTACCTGACATCCCCTCTCACATATTTTGATAGTTTTACTTCAGATCAGCTCTAGTGTGGTTCTTTGGTAGTGGCTGGAGCACACTGGTGTCCCCCTGGACCACAACTTCTGTTTTAGATTGATCTGAAGGAAATCCAGTTCACGTGCTACGAGACTGTTGCACAGTGCACATCACAGGGCAGGAACTGGGCGTGACTGCAAGATGCTTCTCCTTTGTTACAGGCATAAGCAGCCACTGGGTAGCACATCTTTTTCCCCAAAAAATGAAAAATAGCTTACCTGAGTCTGGAGTCTTTGAAGGTGTCTAGGTACGAAGGATAGCTCCAAGTAACGTTGCTCCCCTTGCAACGCAGTTCTATGCTTTGTCCCGCGGACAGGCTCAAAGTGGCAGCTAGTTTCTGGAAGTGACCTTTATCCATCACCTGCATCAGTATGGACTGCGACTTGGAAGAGGAGTCAGCAGATTCTCTCTCCTTCATTTTGGGGCCTTTGGGTTTTACTTTTTTATTGACAGGCCTGATTTTGTTTTCCCCTGGTTCTTTTGGATGTTTATTTTTTGCATACTGTCCGATAACTGGTAAAATAAGGAAAAGAAGACAACATTATTGATTAGAAACAGGTTATACAGTCTTCTTGCAAAACAATTCTCCTTAATTATCACAGAGAATATTTTGATCTTCCTATAAAAGATTCACAAATATGATTAAGAGTTAATTTCCATAAGTTTTTGAAGTCTCTGACATGACTCATTTTCCTGGAAAGAAAAAAAAAAAAAGAAAAAAAGAGAAAGCTTTCAATAACATGTGGAAAATCTATACTTACAGGTCACATAAACAGACAAATATGTAAGGCATGTGAACTTCTCAGATGGTACGGGAAAGAAAGACAGCATTTTTCTCTCCTGTTACTTTTGTCATTGCTACCTCCTATCACTGCCTTTTAGTATGCAATGCTACACAAGCCCCCCGTCTTTATACATATTTATCTCTTTATACACATTTATCAGTTCTGCACAACCTTTTAATAGGCCGGGTTACTGTAAGAGAAACGTGAAGAAAAACTGGAAAGTCACCTGAAGGCAGCATTCAATTCATCACTTCTCTATTATGGCCACTTATCGTGGAAACTGAAATCTCATTTAGAGGCAAATGGTAGGAGATTTCATTACCTGCTAGAGGCAATAGGGATGCTCAGCAGCCTTTAAAAACTAAGCAAATGAAATGGAAAAGTATCTCAAACTGACTAACACAAAATTATCCTTTTTAGAAAAAACAAACAAACAAACAAAAAAATCTAACCCCCAGATTCAAATGCATATGGGATCAAGCTCACTGTGCTGACTTCTTGGGTGGAAAGGTGTAAAATGCTTTTGAGCTTCAAAATTCCTCTGCAAACTCCTCAAGATCTTTTTGATGACCCTTTCTTTGACTTGCACCGCTCAGTGCCTCACCCCTATGCAAGGCACGCCAAAACAGCACAACAGCAGCACTCCACCTCTGCTCGACATTGCCTAGCCGTGCCACGCATTCCCCACGTGCAGTCACCCAGCAAAGAGCAAGGTAAGTCATCAGCATTTGCATAGTTTAGCACCCCTGTAGGTTGATAGCAGCCTTTGAAATAAATAAATTAATTAATAACGTAGACATTCACGCTTTAACTGAAAGTGGGAAGCACGGATCTTTTGTGAGATGAGCTGAAAACTGCACAACATCCACAAAGCGTGCCTGACAGCTAACTTGCACTGAGTGCAGGTTTTCCACGTACAAGTGCTCTGGTACCTTACTGTACAAACCAAGCAACAAGCTCACCACGAAGAACTGGGAAATCTGATCTGAAACAAGAACACACCATTTGCTGCGAGGGTGGTCAGCCACAGGCTCAAGGTTGCCCAGAGTGGTTGAGGAGCCTCCCTCCAGCTATGGAGACCTTCAAAACCCCACTGGGCATGGACCTACAGCTAGCCTGAGGTGGCCCTGCTCACCCTGGGGCTTGGACTGGGTGATTCCAAGAGGCCCCTTTCTTCCAATTTTATTCTGTACCCATTTTCTAACTACTCTGAGCACAGGACCCTAGTAAGTGACATGTCACATACATTGCAGGGGCAGGTTGAAGGTATCAGGAGCTGACTTTCTCTGGGATCATCAAACAGAATTTCAAGATCAATTTCCAAAGAAGCAACTTCTAAGCAATAATTCCTGAGTTGCAACCCATCAATGTGTGTGCAAAGTTGGTCATTTTTGCTGTGTGTTTGCTACCAACACCAAATTTCAGGTCTTATTTTCACCACCCAGCCTTTTAAAATTTGCCTTCTGCAAATCTTTACTGTTAGGTGCTTTTTTTTCTGATGCAGGTTTATAAATCTGCTGAAAAGCACGTGCTTTGTCAATGTGCTCCAAAGCTAGTTCTTTATCATAGCAATGAAAGATGTCTTCTAACGATTCTCTCCATAAAGATTTTGTCTATTACAGTGCCCTGTAGGATATGGCACGTACCAAAGTCCCTGATGGGGCCACAACATCACTATTTTCCAGTGAAGCCTTAGCACCTCCATAGAGGTGTGTGAACATGGACACATAAAAATAATCTGATTTTTGATTTACCGTTCTAGTTTCTGTAGATGTTCTTTCTTATTGCCTGTTCCTACCAGTGTTAGGGTTTATAGCCATCTCTTCCTGTCCCAACCCAGCACACTACAAGAAAAAAAAATAAAAATATGGATGGCTTCTAATCCCTTTTGCAAGTTGTTTCTCAAACTTTTTTTGTCTGCCTTATTCTAGTTTTTGTATTTAACTCATATGTGAGTTAATAAGCCTCCCCATTTTATTTAATTCCCCCTTTCCAACTTAAACACATTAGTGGTTTCTTTGGCTTTTATTATTCCTGCAAGAATACTAAAACTACAGTCTGGCTCTTCTAAAGCAACGTCTGAATCCAGCTGTGAGCACTGCTCAGGATCACATCAAGAACTGCCACTTTGCTTGGGATTCTCTGGGGAGCTGCTCTAAGAAGTCACTGTCTGTGGCATCTCCACAATTACACTTGGCATCACACCCCGCTGTGTGCCATCCAGCTCGCACAAGGCCAAGCAACTCTGATGCTGTTCTTTCCGACCCTTGTTGCCTCTCTGATTTTCCTCAGCAGCTCAGTTGTACACTGGGTGGTCAGTCACCGGCTTGTTTTTTCTGTACAGAGCTGCTGTTTTACTGACAGAGCTCAGCAGGCACCAGATTTGAGACTACAGCTTTCTTCAGAACATACTGCCACTGTTCCTCTGGGGCAACCTGTTCCACTGCTCCTGTATAAACTGAGTCCTGCTGTTAGAAGGTCCCACTGACTGGCCAGACGAGCATTCCCCTTTCAAGCCACCCATTCCAGTTCCCCCTTGTACTTCCCAGCCTTGTCTCTGTAAGCACACAAGCTTTGGTTCCATCACACTTTTTTTTTTTTTTTAACCCTATTTAAAATCAGACCATTTGTTCAGACCCCTCTTTGCCACTACACCATTATGATCTGCCAACCCCAAGCCTTGCATTAGCTTGAGGACACGCCGCTCTTACAGCATCACCCCAAGGAAACGCATCACCCCAAACCGTGTGCGCTCCCACACCCGAGACTCTGCCGCTAGGAAACTGTTAAAGATTTGCCTATGAAAGCACTTCAATTTCAAGTGCCAGAAGCCTGGTTTTAATTTCCTCCAGATGCAGTTTTTCCTTTCCACACAGGCTCCCTCTGTTCCACATGTTTCTCTAGCTCCCAGCGAGCCTAAACACTTTCCTCCTACTGCCCACTGCACAGTGGGGCTCTGTCTTTCTCACCTTGTATTTTCCTGCAGATGACAGCAGGGCATTTCAGGAAAAGCTATCACAGAGATTTTACCTTCTTACACAAAAAACCTTGCTCTGCCTCTCTCCTGAACCTCCCCAAGATGTGAGTTTCCACACAAGCCTGAAGCCACCACTTTCTGCACCTCATAATCCCACGCTGTCATTGCTGGATGAAATGTCTGTGTGCCCAGTAACTAACTGGCACGGTCTGTCACCTCAGATAAGAGGACACGCTACCAAATCTATCTGCAAAGAACTCACTGCACTGATTCCTCCTCTCTCTTACCCAAACTGCAAGACCTTCCCAGGGAAGGGAACAAACCCCACCAGCCCATCTACTCTGGTACGTGAATATGCCACGTTTGGGGTACTCTACCCTCTCACTGGGTTTATCCACGGAGCCCCCACTGTTTAAATCAAGGGACAGCATTTATAATTAAAAAGAAAAGGCTTAGTTGAAAAATATTGATTGAGAACACACATCACGTCTACCTCTGATCTGCTCCAAATATCAGTTCCAGGACACACTGCACTCATTTCCTCTGCAACGGTACATTCAGGCTCCCCAGCTAACCCTTCGTGTCCAAGCAGGAGACAGCACATCAATACATCAAAAAATATGCTACGCAGCACTTTTCCTCCTGCTTCACAGCACCTTTTATTGTTTCTCTCCCCCTTGTTCTCATAGATGTTACACAAAAATCCCCAAATGAGTATTAGTCACAGAATGTAAAACGCATCCAGTGTTGACCTGAGACATCACCTATATCCACGTGCATGCTCCACTGGTTTCACAGCTGCATGGGCTACAACTGGAGAGTGCCCCTGAGTCCCTTCAAGTGCCCACTAAGAACTTCAGAAGCAGAGAGCGAGCAAGGTCTCCCACAAGGACAGAGCGGTGTGCACCACCCACCTGACGTACCCATTCCACACAGCAGGTCCCTGCTACATCTTGGCAGCACTGGAGACCTTTCAAATCACATTAACGTGGGTGACTTCTTGGAGAAAATAATAAATCAAGCAGTACATTACCATAGAGAATCACCCTGAAGCCCTAGGATTAGGATGAGAGGGTAGAGTCTTTGTGATTGCAGCTAATGGAACAAAACAGGTTGGACAAACCTCTATTTGTGGCACTTCAAGTGCAATGTTACCATGCAAACCAGCACTCGCACAGACAACGTGGAGTGGCATACCAACATTCACGTGGGCAGTCTGGAGAGAAATATTTCACTGGTCATAAACTGACACAAGCTATGTTAGGAAGGCTATTTAGCGATCAGATTATGCCTATGGCTTTAAATTAATAGCTATCATTAAATATGACAGGTTATTTCTCACATAGATGAGCCCCTGGATGAACCAGTGTGAAGCACCCACCCAAACCTCAGTATGAAGTAGATGAACTAAGAAGCAAGTTAGCCTGGAAAACCTTTTGCCTCAGTTGCAACTCATTTCTCGTTCTGCATTTTTATTGTCTGTTTCTTAAATAGAGAACATTTTTCTTGATGTGGTACTACACAACCACACACCCCATCTTTAAGCAGAAATCTTCTACACCACACTGGTACAGCAGCTCCTTGCCCAGATTGCAATCCCTTCGCACACGGTCATAAGAAAAATTAGGCTGGGAAGGACATCTGGAAGCTCCTTCCTACCCTAGTCCAGTTGCTCAGGGCACTTTGACAATCTCTCAGCCTGGAGACTCTACAACCTCCCTGGATAACTACTTCCAGGGCTTAACAGCTCTCAGGGTGAAGAATTTTTATGTTTTTACTATATTTTTTCCCCTTATGTCCTGGGCCACTTGTGGCAGCTGCCTCTTTTCCTTGCACCATCCATCTCAGAGCCTGGCTCAGGTTTCTCCACAAACCCTCACTGTCACACAGCCTCCCCATGCTGACAGACCTCACTCCCAAATCTTTTCCATGGGAAACGGCGGCAGGAGGGGACAATGCTTCAATCTTTACTTCAGCTGCCCTCTCCACCAGCAGATCACACAATGACTGATGTTTTCAGAGTAGAAGCACAAACCACTGGCTAGAGCCCACAAGTATGAGTAACAGAGAAGTTGATTAGGAGCTTTCTTCCCCAGTCAAAAACTAACTCCTTCCCCTGCCAGGAGTTCATCGCAACATAAAACTGAGTCAAGAACAAAGTTCGGTCCTTCCAAAAAAAAAAAAAAAAAGAAAAAAGAAAGAAAGGAGGACTGATGCCTGCCACGCAGGAACCAACCCGCTTGCACCCAGAATCTTCCACCAGCACCATGCGGGGACACGACGCCTGCTCCATGGCAAAGGATGCCTCAAAGGGGCCTGGGGTGGGAGACGGGTTTGTGGCAACCACGTCCAGGGGCATGCCTCGGGGGCTGAAGTGTCACTCTTTCCCTCACAACTGACATTGATTATAATTATTTTTTAAATTGAGCGCCACGCGCAGCACTAAGCCTCCTCGGGACAGGCGCAGGGACCTGAGAGCTGGCTGAAACAGCAAGGCAGCAGAGGGGCAGCTGGTGTTTCCGACGACACCCCCCCTTCACGCACCCCAAATCTCCGCCCTGGACGAAGCAGCCCCATTTCGGCCCCGCGGCTCGCTGTGGGGGCTCCCCGAAATGGCGGCCGGCCCGCCGCGGGGTCCCTCATGGCGGCGGGCGGGGGGCGCCCGGCGGGGCAGGGTGCAGGGGCAGCAGCCAGGGGAGCCCGAGGCAAGGTGCGAGGGGGACGAGGGGGGTGGCGGCGGCTCACCGTGCGGCAGCGCGTCCTGCAGCAGCAGCAGGCTGAGGAGCACCCAGAGCCGCATGGCGAGAGCGGTCGGGGCGCTGGGCTGAGGCGGGGCGGGCGCGGCGATGGAGGCGGCCCGGCAGCGGGGGCCCCGCGGGGAGGAGCCGGCGGCGGCGGGGAGCCCCGGGCCGCTGCCCCGGGCCGGCCCCTCACGGGGAGACTCACGGGAAGAGGGCGCAGCGCTGACCTGACCCCGTCGGGCGGTCTGCTGGGCTCTGCTGCCTGCCTGGCACCTGCTTCGGCTCCCCCCCGAGGAAGGAGTCTGCCTTGTGCCCAGCTCACGTGGCGCACTTCGCAGCTCTGTCTTCTCCACCGCTCCCCATAGGGCTGGAGAGGGTGGCAGAGGGGGCCCCCAAAAAGCTCCGCTTCCCCAGCTGCCTCCTCTGGTCGAGGGCGGCCAAGCAGGGCTCTGCTTTCAGTGCTGCTGCACGTAATGATCTGCTCTGCAGAGGCACCTGTGGAAGCTAATTATCTTGATTAGCTCATCAGTGACCGTTTGGCAGATGTGGCTGTGCACTGGTGGTTGCTATCAGCCTATAGAGGCTTCTACATGCGGGGTCACTGCAGGGTGCTTCAGGAAGTTGAGCAAGGTGAATGCCAAGGACTACTCGCTCCCTCTGGAAGTCAAACCTAACATCAGCTCTGGTTTGGCACCCTAAGTCAAAACGCCCAAATCAGAGGGTGTTAGGCTGTGTTTTGATGACTTCTTGAGTGCTTAGAAGCAAGTATGAAACACACACTTCTACTCTGCCCATCACCAGACCACTGGAAAAAATAAAGGATTTAAACATATAACAGTTTTTTTTTTCTCCTCTACAAAAACTATAGGAACTATCACGCTATTTATTACAAGTGAGTTATGGTTAGTATAATGTCATGACATGATGACACACTAGTGATTATTAAGTCACTGTATTACTTTAGTATTTACTACAACTACAGTGGTGATTGAAGTTAGAGGTGTTGTATGACGTATGTACAAGTGATATTCAGCTTTATTTAAAAAATACAGGACAAATGCACAATTGTTATCCCATGAAGCACATTTTACAGTAAATGAAGAGCAACATAATTTCCATTAGAATTTAGAACTAATGTAACGAGAAATATTGCTGATTCTAATGCTGTTGAAAAAGTGGAAAAAAAAAAAACAAGCACCATATTCTTAAATATATGCATTTTTACATTCATAAAAATTCAAGACTTTTCATTTTGGCTAGAGCACTTCAAAGAAATATAAATTTGTAGTTTACGTTGCATCATAATCATTCTATCTATACTTTAAATGCTCAGCAGCACATAATACAGAAATTATCACTACAATGTACATATGAACAAGAAAAGTTAAAATGGATATAAACATTACTGTTTTTTAAAATAATACACACATAACTGTTCTTAAAGATATGTAACATATTTCACGCTTTGCTTTCTGTTAATACAAAAGAAAAAAAGCCCTCTTAAACATTTGAATCATGTTATCCTTTGTCCTGACTGCAACTAAACTTCTGTTAGTGAAGGTGGAGTTTGCCTCACGCAAGGCTCAGTGAAAACATACAAAGACAACAGAATTTGGCCAAGTGACAACAAAAATAAACAATTATATATACACATAGATCTTCCTAATGCATGTCTATCCTTCAACTTAGCTAATGTTAAAGGGTTTGATTTGTAAAATCAAATGGAAAACAGATCAGGACATGGTAAAGGCTTTCAGAAGGTCCAACTATAAAAAATGAAGAGGTCCTCAAAGTATGTACCAGGAAGAAATATTAAAGGTACAGAATATTAAAACCAAATACAAAGATCCTACACTACATGAAAGACCACCTGCTGTTTCTGTAAGATATGTATTTACTTAACACTGAGTAACCCCAGTGCTTTCAATGAGCATACTGCAATTTGTACAATCTTCCTGGCAGGTCTGGGAAGAATTAGGGCCTTAGAATAAAAGGTGCTTTTACTTTCTTTCTTATGTTATCAAGTAACACATGACTGACATCCTGTGAATTGAATTCCTACTGTACAAAATGCACCTCAACGTCAAAGGCAACAGACATGACTGAAATTGCACAGTCCCATGCACATTTCCCACACTATCACAGCTTTCACCCGGGTTGTTTAGCTGTCAGTATCTCAGGATGCTTGCAGCGTGTCTGATCCTGCACTTCATTAAAACCTCCATGAAAACAGTATGTGTTTTATTTCTGACAAAAATATATATCAACACATAAACTTTAGGGAAAAGGTGGCTAGACTTTTACATTCATCATCTAATAAAATATAGAATATGCATTTAAGCTTTACCATGTTTTGCTTCTAAATTCATTGTATCATTTGAAGTTTCTGCATGGCATAGTTAAATTCCTAAGTATACATATAAAAGTTACCCAGTATCACTACTATTTCTCTTTATTTCTGATAATTCTCTAGAGCAGGCAATATAAATGCCCTTAACACATGGTGACCGCAATATGACAGGTTCCAGGAATCTGCCTTGCATTTGTTGTGCAGGAAAAAGCGTGCTTTTTTATTAACAGAATAGTTTTATCCAGGGTAACAGACAATGAAATCTAAGATACCTCATAAAATTTCCTGTTGCAGCATTAGGACTAGAATTTGGAATACCACACAAAGATCACTTCAGTTAACATGAATTATACAGAAATGCTTTATAACTCTTTACGCTTCCCTGAGGGAGAACAAAGAGATTTACTTGTTCTCCCTTAAATATGATTTAACTTACTTTCCTAAATCCAACTAGATAAAAATAATTCCTATATCTAAAGGCACATTGAGAATGTACCAATGTAAATACAGTTTTTGGAGGAGATTTTTTTTTCCACAAAGAAAGAAAAAAACAATAGGCTACCTCCAAAAATAGATATATATTAATACATACCATTATTATTTGCACAGAACAACTTACAGTATCAACAACTATGTAAAAAATAACAATGTAATTCCACTGGACATGTGCTTTCAGCTGCTGTCTTGGCAAATACAGACACACGCAGCAAACATGAGAACAAAATCAGGATTTGTTTCACGCGTATCTCCTGTGTAAGAACAAGCTAGCATGGCTGTCCCTCACAGGCCTGCTCCTGCAAAGTCCCAGAACAGCATCTGGAATTTCAAGATTGCATATACAAATGCATATCAAAATTAGCATAAATACCTTATTTCTGGCCTGTAGTGTTCTTACTTAGCCACTAAGCAATAACAACATTAACTATACACACACATAAATAAGCTTTGCACAGTTGAAGCAACTGAGAACACCCAATTACTTTCCCCTAATTTGCTTTTCTATCTAATTAGTTAACTGTTATCTCATTAGTTAACTTAGTTCCTGTGCTGCAGCTGCTCCCAATCCCCCTCAGCAACAACTGTACAGTCACATTCTTTCATTTTCATAGAGTTAATTTCTATAACAAGGAGGGAGAAATACTCCTACAAATGAAAGGGGAAACTGTCTATATACAAAATACACATAAGTTGAAAATACATTTCTCTAACCTACCTCCAGAAGTCTTGGCTAGCGCTTGCTTTAGTCATAAGGTTATTACGTGGACAGTCTCCCTTCAAAAGAAAATTCCAGTGCAGTATAGAAATTATTGTAATCAGTACATCAGAATTACTATGGGCTAATGTCAGACAGACGCAAACATACAGACAGGCGTGCACACTCATACATTCTATATGATGGCTCTGGGAGGGAATGGGGTCTTCCTTGCACATCACAGAACAGCAGCGGTTTGCACCTTGGGAGCCTGCTTCGCCTGCTCTGTGGCATCAGCATCCATAGGAAAATGTCTCTGCTTCCCCCACACCGAGACACGCAAGGAAGTCTAAACAAGCTGCACTTCACTCTAGGCTTGTAAAGGCATCGTGCAGAAGCTTTGACTGAGCAATGCTGACTTGCTCCAATGGCATGGTGTTTCTGCAGCTGAGAATTAAAGAGGTGAGGATGTCCTCTGAAGAATAACTGCTGTAGAAACCGTGCTCTTGATGGAATAGTTACAAATCAGGAAAATCATCATTGTCTACTTCAAATATTTGTGGTACTTTTAAATAAAGCTTCTGTTTTGACATCTATAAGGATTACCTTATTATATTCCTTTCATTAGAGCCTAGAAAGCCTTAAATTTCTAATGTTTTATTCAAGAACATACAGTTCTTTTGTCATTTTTTTCATAAAAATGGGCCTCCCTTGAGAAGTACAATTAAAATAGAAGATCCAACTGACATAAAAAGCTCTTTCATTCACTGAATAGGTACCAAAACTTATCAATAGTTTCTTGATTACTATTGCTAACAATTACTATCCATTCCTATCAATCAAACATTTACTTAGACTATCATCTGCTTCTATTAGCTAATATGGCATTTTAGTGTTTCTTTAATCTTGTAAAACAATGATGAAATATGGAAAGAAGTGGCTATAACTTAGGATCAATTCTGGATGGATTATGATGCATTAAAAAATTGGACTGCATTGCCACCTACCCTAGAGTGTCTTATCTTCTGTGTCCCATCCATTTTTAAGGACCACTGATCTGCAGAACAGTCCTTAGGACAACAGCAGTTACAGGATGCCCATGCTAGATCCTCAGTTAAGAGGCAGGTGTTTTTCCTGTTGTATGCTTCTTACCCCATACCTCCAAAGAGAAACACAGGCACCTGCAAGTGCTCTCCTTTGGTATTCTAGCAAATGTTTTCAGGTGTTTTTTTGTTTGTTTGTTTGTTTGTTTGTTTTCTTCCCTAGATTACTCTAAATCCAGGAATATGCCCCAGAAGACAAGCAGAGGTGAAGGTCTTTTCAGATTGCTACTCCTAGTGCTCAGTAGCCAGCAGAGGCCAGTAGTGCAACAGCAACATCTCCCTTCCATGCTACCAGTGCTGCAAAATGCTCTCCTCCCAGTTCAAACTGGGATTCAGAAAGGCATCAAGCTGAAATCTACAAACCTATGGGATTCCAATAAGGGCTATCAGCACATTTCAGGGTTCTCTATCAAGAAGCTCTTTCTGTCCTCCTACATTTAGGCACGTTACTCTCTTACAACAGAACTCATTTTTAGATTAAAAAGCCCAAATCTATTGCTGTGAAGAAGACAGGAGGGAGGGAGACAGATAGAAGCAGCTTAACTAGTTTCTTTTTTTTTTTTTTTTTTTCCCTTTTTTTTTTTTTTTTTGGTAAAATTCCAGCTATTATAAAAAGTAAGGTGCTTTTCAGTGTCAACCAACATCACTCTCACAGGATATAGGATTTTATACATAACAACAGGGATTAATACCAATGATTATTACTGGCAATATTATGCTTCAGATTGCAATACTCCATGACAAAGTTCAACATAATTCTTTCTTACTTTAAGGAAGTTATTTCTATAAATGCCTTCTAGTAAAATAACTCCACATCATGTAATCCTACTATCTGCTGAAAAAAAGCATTAAAATGTTTGGGTGCCTTTGATAGGTAGTATGACTTTTTATGCTGAAAGAACACAGTTCGTTTTCACTAGCTTTAGTTTAACCCAGCACTGCTGCAACAGTTCAGTTCTTTCCACAAATCTGCATTTGGACATCCTACCCACACAAATGGATTTGTGGATATAGGCTTGGCTCACAAAAACCTGATGTGCTAACATATGTTTATGGCTTAGTTAAGAACTGAAATATTGCTTTGAAGAGGATTCTTTCCAAAGCCCAGGCCTCAGTTTTTTCACCTCCCCTTGGATCTGAAAGAAGTCAAGGATTTTGTACATAAATTTTTCTGCAGAGAAGCAATGTGTAACAACGAATCTCAGAAGTATCAACTCTGTCACACAATAAAGGACAAGGGGGGAATAAATGAGTAGTGCTGAATGAAAGTATGCAATTACATAGACAGGGATAAAATCTCATCCCTTCTGAAAACAACAGTAGAATACTTGCTAAATTATACACAAATGTCAATATTGTGACCAAAAGATTATTTCCCAGATGGTTTTGCAGAAAACAACATAACTCCTCTTGGAAGTATTTTATATACACAGTATCTCTGAAGTGAAAAGAACTCATGTAACCTAGAAGTAGAAATCTTGAATAGCATTTAGAAGGACCAAAAGCCTTTAAAGAATTTTCTCTGTTTGAGTTCACCATGCCTACTAATTAGTAAGGCTAAGCAATTATTTCTCTACTATTCTTATATAAATGTGATCCTCTATTTTTTTGCCAAATACCAGATCTGTACATTTACCATTTGTTTTCCAAATATTTTCCAGGCTTATCTTCAATTAACTTCCCATGAGAGTTACTTCTGCAGAGAAAAGACAGCACTTGGTATTTCAGTAGTCAGTGAGTTAGCTGCTTTGTTATTTGAGATACTATTCGATTGTGACCAGAACATGTAACAGAGATAAGAAGGACGTATAAAAGGCACTTCACAATGCAGTGTAAAATATTCAGAACTTCTCGCAGGCAGTTCTAAAGTCCTTCATATTCTGTGATTGCCAGTGATCATGGATGTTCATAAGGGATGCTCAAACAATCCATCCATATTTTTGTTTGCCAAAGGGTACTTTTTTTTTTTTTTTTTTTTTAATATTAATCTCCATGCTGTCAGTTCTGAAATGATGAAGATGGTTTAGCAGCTTGTCCAAAGTATCAGCCAGGCCTTGTAGTAAACACTTTCAAGAAGCACAATGTTGGTAGAAAGCTTTTGAAATTTCAGTTTGCAAGTAAAATGTCAATTAAAGGTTTAAAAGACTTGTATATTTGCATAGATTAACATTCACTTGTCCTCTCATGTGCAAGAAACTGATCACTTTCATTTGTATTTTCAGGTTCATCCACTTCTTCCACAGGGTTCTTTTCTTGCAACCCACTATTTTCTGAGCAAGAATCTTCATCTCCATCACTGCGATGACCTTCAATACTGTGCCTAATGCCATAAGCAAAATAAATGAAGAAGCCTTCAAAATAAAAAAATAAAAATAAAAGTTAATAGGGCTTTCATGTAAGTAGTGCATTAAAAAGTAGTTATTTATTACCCTCTGGCTGAGCATGATTTTCAAAGCCAGTTTCCTCTTCAGGTATCAGAATTACAGTTCATGATTCAGGTCTTCTTTCTTAGTACGGAAAGTGCAGGTGTAAAATTCCAGTACATCATTTTTGCTTTAACTGATTGCTCTAATAGGCCATGGAAACTACCATCTCTGATTTATGACTAAATAAAGTCAATGCAATTTTCCATATCTTGAATGAGAATGACTGATGTAGCAGGAAGAAAACTGTTACAAACAGGTCTCTGCTCAATTTTAGCTATGCTTATTAGAAATAAAAGTTTAGTGGCTTACTGGAGTTAGTCCTGTATCTTTGATTCTTCCTATTACCTCAAAACCACACTTACAGTTTTGGCTGTGTATACATACCCCTTCTAGGGCATGATTTGTTTTTATTACTAGAAATATCAGCTAACTTTTATTAAACACAGACTTTTGTTCCAATATTTAATGGAAGAGGATCAAATTATCTGAGACAGGATTCATCAGTCCTAACAAAGGAGGTGATTGAAATGTGCACAAGTACCTACCAAGTGCCATCCAGAAGCTGAATCTGATCCAAGTGTCTCTGCTTAATTGTACCATCAGGTAAATATTTACCAGGATACTGAATGATGGTAAAAATGGTAATAGTGGAACCTAAAGGGAAATATTTAAAATATTTGTAAAATTAAATACTATTTCTTGCATGCTTGCACTATTAATGCCATACTTCAGTTATGCAACATGAACTAGAGGTGACACATTTTCTCACTAAAAAATAGGAAAATTTTCTTAATGAAGTATAGTGAAATTTTATTTTTTTGCTGTGTTTAACCACCAGTTTCTATATATCTTAGACTTTTAAAGCAAGTTATATTTAAAATATGCTCTCTAAGGCTGTGAGGAAAAATTTTCCAGTTTGTGCTGAACATATACCAATGAATTCCTTGATGTACAGCTGAAAAGTATTATTTCTATCTTTATATATATATATATAAAGAAGAGATAGCGTTATATATATTAAAAGAACACACCACCACAACCCGGCTGTTCTATCAGATTCCTTCACTTTCATCACTGTCTTTCATTATTTCCATTAAATAGTCCATTACAAACTATTCTATAGTTTGTAGCTCTTGGAAAATAAGTGAAAGGTCATAATGAAAGGTTTATACTCTGGGAGGTATGAACTGTGCTGTGGTCCAAATTGCTGCACACAACACAGACAAGCTGTCTGTACACTGATCATTTTCTGAATCCTTTCACAGCATCTAAGTGTTTAAATTGGGGATCAGAATTTCTTGGGTCTCAACATTTTGGGGATGTGTCTGAAAGAATAGCTAGAAGATCTGTGTTGTCAGACCCACTACTTTTAACAGCAACCCAATAGTTACACCCATTTTGTGCAGCCATGCTCCTACACGTCACACATTCAATCTGAGGGCAGCAAAACACTTTCTCTCGATCTGAGAAGATCTGGACTGGACCTACACATGCTGATGATTCAGCTGTGAGCATCCACTACCCTTACATTCACCATAAACAAACAAACACACACAGTAGTAGCAGTGCAGTAATGAAAGACTGCCTGAAAAAGACCATCTCTGTCTCCCTCTGCCCCTCTCCCAGTTCTTAGAATACACCCAAACCTCTCATTAGAGCTATTATGTTATTCACCATAAAGGCCACTTTCTGCTGGTTCTGAGGCTGCCTTTGGATGAGGAGAAGGGTAAGTATGAAGGACACCACCAACGCAGCAAGAAGGCCAATACTCCAGGGCTCCAAGTTAGCAATGAAATGAGTCCCATATGTAGTGAGAACACTCAAGCCACAAACCAAGAAAGCTGTGTGAAAAACAAAATGATGGAAATAGGAGAGAGATCACTAAATCTCTGTGTTGAAGAGGAAGTGACTTTTAAGAAGAAAGACAGCAGAACTTCAGTATGAAATGTTATGAAAATGATTAAGTAATGGAAAACACGCTAGATTACAGATTAAATCAATCAAGAAACAAAAAAAGCATTCTCCAGAATGATGCATCAATGATGACTGAAAGTAGTTATGTTATTACTGGATTTTTGATTTTGTCTGTGATAGAATTCTGCTATTTACAATAACGTATTATGAGCCTGAACAGCTGAAAACTTACCTAACAGACCCACTAAAAAGTTAACAGTAGTTGCAGTCTGTTCTGTAGGTAAACTGGATGGATTAATCAGGGTCTGAAGACTGAAGTGATTCTCTTGTATCATATTTATCTGTGATTCACTTACTGCAGATTCCCTTTCTGATGCAGCCAAAGCTGCTTTTTCTGGAGAATATTTGGGTTGCTCATAGGTTAAACTGGGTTGGTACCTGTGCGAAAACAAACAACAAACAGGATAATAAAGTACTAAGTATACTTTGGGAATTGAAGGAATGTGCCTCTAGGAATGCATCTAAGTACTAAATGCTTTGCAATAGAGATTCAGAATTTCCCAATTTATAACTGTACTGCAACAGCATATTATTAGTCACTAATACATATAAAGAAATAATAGTAATTCACTTTTTTTCCTGATTTTGTTTGTTGGCAGTTTTTTTAAGCTATATGAATGCACCAATGGGTCAAATAAATGACCATTATTATACAAAAAGAGGGATCTGGTGGTCAATAGCAGGAAAAGGGGAAAGAAGCTTCTTTCCACAGTGGCAAGTTCGTTCTGCCTTGCTTCCAGTATGGGGCCTACTAACCGGCATAAACTCAAATTTTACATCTCCTTTGTTAGAATGTAAGTGCATTTTTAAAAATACATTCTTTAAATAAGTCTGTATGGAATGAAATAGTTTTCTCTAAAGACTAAACTATTACAACATTGAATCTGAGCTGAATTTAAGCTGTATAGTTCTCAAAGTTATCAATTTAGCCTCATATGGTAAGTAACAAACACTGACTTATTAATTTAAAAATAACAAACTAAATAAAGAGATTGCCTGCAGCTATAAGTATATCAATATTATTAAATTGTTTTACAAAGAGAACAGATAAGAGAGTTTAACTGACAATTATTTATAGTCTCACTCATTGAGAGTGAGTATTTATACTCTCCCCTAGGGCTACCACAACTTGAAATACTTATCTCTACTGAATTCTGACTAGGGCAATACAAAGTAATTATTTTAACTTGGTCATCCTGTCAACTACCTGATCTGTCATGTATAGCCCCCACAATGTGATAGGCTTGATGCACAGCATAAATTTTATTCGAAATATTCATTGGTGCCTTTGGGACTGATGCTGGGATCAATGCATCTCCTGGAAAATGAAAGGTGTCTGGATTTCACATTAAGCTTTGATTTGAGTAGCTACTATACTGATATGACAATAAATCTGTTTTCTCTGATGGATCTCAACTTCTTAGTAGTCATTTATATACAAACAAATAGCTCTCAAACACGTAGCTATCCAGCAAAAAACGTGTATTATAAATGTCACCTCTGTTTAGGTAGTGAACACAAACGAAAACACAGTAAAAATAGAAATGGTATTTTTGACTCACCTAAGAATGAGGACACAGGTTGCCACAAGTGAATACGCAAGAAGTGTGCCAATAGACATCATATCCACTAAAGCCTTTAGGTCAAACAGAAACGCCATTACAGCTAAAAAAGAAAATAAAATGCAAAATTTTTATGAGGCTGATACACTGAGTAAAGATTTTAACCTCTGTCAGCAGTGTAACTTTAAATTATTTTACCGACAGCAATATAAGTGCAATCGTGGCATATTTTTAAGTCACAGCCAACATTCCTGAACCTAATTTCTGTTGGGAAACTCATTCATATGGATATCACACTGATGGGCCATACAGTCATGCTGCATAATCAAGCAATTTGTATTGGACATATGTGGACATAAGTACTTGCATACATGCCTTGCTGAATGGTGACACATTAAAATGCAATTTTATAGAATAAGGTTCTGATGCTGCAACAGAATCTCATCAAAGTTGAGAGGCCAGCTCCCACAGCAAAGCAGGGGAACAATGATACAACCCAGTATATCAGCTGAAAGTGATGGTCTCAGAAAGTGCTCTTTAAGAGACACTTTAAGGAGTTGTCTAGAGTAAAATAAGTGGTTTTGGTTTTGAACGATTATCTTACTAAAAGCCAGTTAAATTCAAGTGGCCTTTTGGACAGACAGCAAAGTATCACAATAATTAATATTCTTAAGATCACTGAAATCAGGGGCAAAAATTTCCATGATATTGTGAATAATTATGGCAGTTATTTATAAAGAAATTAGCACAATTAATTGAAATTAATTGTCACCAAATGAAAGGCTAGTATTAGTTGATTTGAGATGCATGTGGTCAAAAACATCTTAAAATATTTGTATTATTGAGATACAGAAATAATCCAAAAATATTTAATTTTTTGAATCACCAATAACCTCATCATCAAAAGAAACCATCACATGTAGCCTTTATACACTGTATGTGTATGTGCACACAAACATTTCTATGTTCAGAAGTACTTATATATTAATATTTATCTTATGTTTGTTAATATCTTTGTAGATGGGCATATAAATGAAAAAATACACAGCAACACACATTCCCCTGTTTTCTGATCCTGAAGGAGACAGCAGGATGTGATTTCCAGAAAGCAAGACTGCTGTGTTACAGACATATTATTTCAGCTGCTAGTCTCCTCTTTCAATGAAGGAAGGAAGACTGTTCCATCTTCTCTAATGAGGGTGGATGTCATTTATTATAAGACATCACTAGCTCATCCATGAGGTAAATTTCTGAATACCTCACTGCCTTGCGCACTCAGAAAAGTGTAGGTAAGCAAAGAACAGAACCTATTATAACCTAACATACACTAGCTATGTTTAACTTCAAATCCTAGCTTCAAAACACTACTTTGTAGCCCAGAACTTTCTCTTACACAGTAGAATCATTGAAAAAAGACCGTAAGCTTCTGGGTAAGAGGAAAAAAAGATCTAGTATTGTTTTTTCACCCCTCTTAATAAGCTGTAAGAAACCATGGGAGACAAATTTACGATGAAGGAACCTTGAACTGTCAACTAAGCATTTCCCTGTGTGCAGAGTTTCACAATCATGATTACAGTATGTGAAAAGGTAAGTCACAATTATGGCATGTGACAACTGACTCAGCTGTAGTCTTGACCTGATAATTTTAATGGAGGCCAAACATTTAACAAACTAACGGGGTAAAGGAGCACAGTTCTTAAAGCTATGCAACTATCCATGTCAGGATTTAATAGGAAGGTCAGATAACAGGAATTGTTGTACACATCCGTAACTATTCTGACAAAACTGTTTATGACCACAAATTACCAAATACGCATCCTTTTAAAAATAAAAGAAAAAAATACTCCTCCAACAATAGATAAAGCTGTCTGCAGGTAAACTGTTCACACACCAAATTCCCCAAACTGTCTAAAAGCAGTCCAAGTGACTGCTATCGCAAAGCTATAGTCAGGGCTGTATAGCTACCTCCATCAGTTTACTCACTGGGTAACATGGTTTTCTTTCTCTTCATCACCATAATTTCAGGTAAAGATGTTAATTCTATGCCATATAATTGCATTTGCAAATTATTATAAAGGAAAAAGTCAATAATAAGTAATATTAAAACTCATGTTTTAGTCTCAGTTTTGAATCTCTTATTTGATAAAAATTATAGCCAGGGTTGTTAAGTGTTTTAAGGCATGTCTTTTATGTTTGAGTTAGTTTTCGGACATTTATTTGCCTTTGAGTTAAACACTTCCGGAGCTTCCAGTTGTCTGGGATAATTAGACATTCCCCTGAAATAACACAGTGAAATTTGGGCAGAACCACGTGTGCCTCTGCAGGAAGCATGGACAGAAGTGAAAGAGCTATATGTTAAAAATTTCTCTTTGCAAAATATAACAGTTGGCAGCTGCTCCTAAAATGCTGTTTTGCTAAAATATATGTGGGTGTGTACATGCAGACATATGTGTATACACACACATAAACCCCAACACACACACAAACACACCCCTCCACCATAATTTGGTAAGCTTGTACCAAAATAAAGTGAAAAAATCTACATATGTGTTTTACACGAAAGCTGATCCCATTGCAAACGTAGGATTTTTTTTCTCACATCTCATAATAAAAAAGCTAGACAGCTGTTTTCCCACCTCATAGATGTGACACATATACACACACATATATATATGCTCATTGAACAAGAAAACCCTGTATGGAGAGCATCAGCTTAAGTGACATAGATTAAGTAAGAAGCTTATTCACAGTACAAGAGACCAATATTAAAAAAAGAAAAAAAAATCATTTTGAATTCTGTGACATTAAGGATGTTACCACCACCATGATTGGTATGATTCGGAGTTCTTACACCATTTGATTACTCAGTAATTTTATTCCCACCTTACATGCAAGGGAAGTTAACAAGCAGCCCTTTTTCAAAAACATCAAGTACCATGCACGTGCATAGAGTGCTTAAATCTCAGTTTTAAGAAACACGGGCTTTGAGAGCTTACCAGAGATGACCCCTGCTGTCAAGGTGGCAGAAACTGGTGCCTGCCTCTTACTCACTTTGGCAAGAAAACTAAAGAGTAAACCATCGCGTGCCATGGCAAACAGAATTCGGGGCAAAGGGAACATAGAGCCGAGAAGACTAGAACAGAAAAATGTATAGTTCAAATACAGGTTATTAAAAGCACAGTGCTTTACTGGTAAACCCAACTACACAAAAAGAAAGCTTGGAAGAGTGAATGGGTTTAGGTTTAGTTTTGGTTTAGGCTCTGTTTTGCTGCTCTTGTTTTTTGTTTGGTCGATCGGTGGTGTTGTTTAAGGTTTGTTGTTTATTTTGAACCTAGGCTATGACAGCTCTTGAGATTAACCAACAAATACAAAATCTGTGGCAGAGAAAAGTTTCACTAGTAGCCTACTTTACCTGGCGACAGTCATATTTGGTCATTTCAGTCACAAGCAAATCTAAATTGCACATATATTTTGCACATTTTCCATATATGCAACGCATTTAGCAGTGCACCTTTCTGTACAAGGATCAACTCTTAGTCTCACCTGCTACTGCACCAGACGATAGAGTAGCAACTAGTGGGGTCTTCGTTTTGGAATTGATTTGAGCTAGACATTTGAAAAGCAACCCATCCTTCGCCATAGCATAGATTACACGTGGCATTGGGAAAATGGATCCAAGAAGACTGAATAAAAAGCAAACACATGCAACATGGCAAATGCAGTTCATGCAGGGTTGTATCATGGAAAAGATAAACAATGTTAATTAATGGCATGTACAGAAACAAAATTTATGATTGTAAGACAACACCAGAAAGCCCCATAGCCCAAGATACTACAGATCAGACACAAATTGAAGTTTTTTTTTTTTTCCTGTAAAGTTGATTTTTTGGGGTTTGTTTGTTTTTTGTTTTTCATTTAGGTAATGGAATTGCTTCATCAGAGAGAATTCAAGTTAGCAAAGTAACTCTTGCCATCACTGTAGCTCTTGGGCATTAGCGGACAAGGAACATGTTCCAGGTCACACTAACTATATAATTAAGCTTTAGTATTCCTGGAAAATGTCTGTCAGTCAACAGCAGCAAATCAATAAGCATTAGCAGCATCTTTTATGCTCTATGTGAAGCTGCTGATTAACAGTAATTCAAAGTAAGCATCATACAGTTAACTTTGGCACATTATTTCTTTCAATTGAAGCACCTCAAGCCAAGCTTCATTGAGATAATTTCTTTTTTGGAAGAAGTAAAGGTAATTATTTTAGATTTATTGTTAGCAGCACACAGAAAGCTTTTAAACTGTTGCTAACTCAAGGCTCAGTTTAGATAGCCTTCTTAAATTAGGTGGTTTCTTTCTCACAGAGTGAAATAATTGTAATTATGAAAACCAAAATCATTTAAAGGACAAAAAGCAAATTCATAGCCAGTATAACCTCTGCAGCAAGCATACTAATATTTAACCAGTTGAATGGTTGCCCATGTTACTTAGGAAATCAATTATACCACTTACAGAAGGCCCTTCTTTTATGTACCACAGATGCTAAGTACCTCTGGTAATGCTCGTGAGACACAAACATTTAGGTTAGACACACATAAAATAAGTTTCATTGCACATGAACTGATGTATGAATGCTCTTTCCAAAAAAGAATGTTTCCTGAATTAGGATGACAGTTTATTCTTTGAGTAAGGATACTGTCAAAATCAACAGCTAAATTTTTGCTGTTTTGGCTTTGTAAAATTTATTTATCCTATCCCTCTTTAAGTGAAGTCACATAAATAATGGAAATACTAATGAACGTCTTTATCCAGAGGAATCAAGTTCACAACATAACAGGTAACCAATATGAACCAAAAAACAATTATCCCAACTTTTTTTGTTGTTGTTGTTAATTATACCTCTAAATTTATGGATATGAAATACAATTTCCTTAGATTTGTTCTAAATCAACATCAGTCAACAAAAACACTGGAAGATTACTCTTTCCATACAAGGAAATACAATACTTCAAAAAACACTAGAAAGAGGACAGTAGTACAAATTTCTGAAACAGTGTTTTACCATCTCTGTTATTTTGTTTTCCAGTATTGGTTTCTTTAATCTAGTTTCCACTGTTATATATCCCACCTTATCACTTTTATTGATATTTATCAATAAAGGGCAAAATTGCAATAAAACCATTCAAACTAGGGTTTGAAGGGTTGACAACTAAATATGAAATATGACAGCTAGATAGAATATAGCTATAATCCCAGAATGAACTGCATAAATATTATATTGTTCGGTCAGCTTTATAATTTATGTCATTTTGGAACGATTTCCTCTTTCTGTCACCTCCTACGTCAAAATATTCCTCTCCTTTAAATCACTGTCCAGAGTCACTGTGGTTATCTTCAACAGGCTGATGCTCACCAGGGTTATCTCAGAGTACTTTTGATATTCCTGCTTAAGCAGGCGTGTCTTTTTCCTTTGTGGAAAGCCAGCCAGTATTTGTATCACTGAAGATCACTTGAATGACTCCTTACCTAAGAAGCTCAGGTAGAAGACTGGCATCAGCATTCCACTATCCCTAATTTAAGCACTGAGCAATGTTCTATGCTACGAAAGATACCACGTTACAACTGGAGTGTAACTTATATGAAGACAGACTAATATATCTCATGCTTTCCCTGATCTTTTTAATCAAAATAAGATGGTAAGTTAAGGCTGCATCCACAGTTTCACAAGGCGGAATAAACTATCCTATTTTCTCAGCTATAATCTACATCTCAAATACCCACAGGAAAATCACGGGAAGGGATGATGTCAGAAGACAGACTGGAGAAAAACAGACAGGCAATGAAGGTGAGAAGGGGAACTAGTTAACTGACTATTAAATTTTGCCTGCAAATACACAGAGCCCATAAAGCTGCTGAATCTTTGGACAGCAAGAAAGGACAAGATGTGTGAGGTTTATTTCAACAGTTAATAGAGAAAATTTGCAGGTCATATGTCTGAAAATACTTATTGTAATAAAGAACTTTTGGGTAAAAAGTCAAGGAGGTAGAGTCCAATAACAGTACAGTTTAAAAAGGGAACATAAATTAACACATATACTGTTATCAAGACCTGCTTAAGTCTAAAACGTGTGTATAACACTTATGGACAATCCTTTGTCCATAGTGAGCCTTCAAAATGAACACATGAATGTATATTTAAATGTCTTATATTACCCATCAGCTTTTCCAGAGAAAATTAGCATATCAAAGTCTTTACCTTGTGGACAAAGCACAGAGGGATCCCACTGCTACAACATATTTTGCAGGACCCCATCCAACATATGCAAATGCTACTGGCAGAGGACTTTTCTCGTCTAGTATATAGTATGGCATCATAAGAGTCAGTGCAGCTGAAACCCCAAAATAGGCCATGAAGCAGACAAGCAAGGACACCACAATTCCTATGGGTATGGCTTTTTGAGGATTCTTGACCTCTTCTCCTGAAAAAAAGAAAAAGAAAAAAAAATACCAAAAACTCTTACTATTACATTCAGCTTTAAAATATAGCAATGAACACAAATTAGTACTTTTGTAAGTCTAAACACTCAGAACAATATTTGTAATATATTTTTTAAAAATCTGCACAAATTAAGCTCATTGACATAGTATGTAACTCAATATTTTGTTGCCAGAAATAGCATTAAAAAACAGAGGCATAATTGCTAGATATAAAATACATTCTATATTCACAGTAGTCAACCCCATAATTTCTAGTTCTTTTCCTATAATTTGTAAGTTCTAAGTACTCAATCCATACTATTCATATGAGCCAGCCTTTAGGAGAGAGATCTTATCTCAGACAATCAGCAGGTGATTAACATGATTTGGGCGAAAAAAAAAACAAAACATACTAAGCACTTCCCAGACTTAAAAAGCAAAAATTAATTTATTTAGAGTTGAAATGAAATAAGAAAAATCTCCTCCTTCCTCACAGAATGATAGCCACATTCAGGAACGAACTCAGACTCATTCTTCATGGACTGAAGAAATTTCAGGACAAAGCAAAGGAAGGATAGTAAGCAGATTATGTTGTTTTGGAACCCCCAAAGGTATATTACACATACATATATATATATATACACACACACAGAGACACATAAATACTATACCAGTTGTTGCAATGCAGTCAAATCCTACAAAAGCATAAAAACAGGTTGCAGCACCAGCCAATGTTCCTGTGAAACCATACGGCATAAAGCCACCACTCCCATATATACTGGTCACATTCTCATAGGGTGAAAAATTCCTATGAAGAACAAAAATACAGCAGAAAAATATTTTTTTTATTATTGGTAGGACAAGCAAATACATCCTCCTCCCCTGCAGCTTTGGAAAAACACGTAAAAATGCTCTCATCAAGACAGAGTTCTGCTTTACAAAACTGTACAAGGAGACATTTGCATGTCAAAAATTGTATGACAAAAATAACAGTAAGTGGAATAATACCTGCATCATGTAACTGTCACTTTACTCCCTTTACCGTTTGTTGGTAAGAGTATTAAAATACTCTTGATGTAGAAATCTGTTGTTGTCATACATTCTGCAGCTAATACATGGCTTAAAGACAAGAAGCCAGTAACTTCTCAAATAGCCACAGACAAGAGTGTCAAAATAAGACTTTAGAAAACTTTTTAGGAAGCTATAAACATGAAAATAAAAATATTTTTAAGGGCATAAAGCGCTTATCACTCCCATCGACAGAGCTGTCTGTTAACACCTGCAATAGCACAAAAGGAAGCATAACAGAAAATTGCTTGGAATATGAGCAAGTAAATTGATTCTAAAAAGTAATTACTCTGTTATTGCAGTAAGGTTTATGAGATATTCTTCACTTATTTTCCAGTTGTCAGCATCTCCTTTCACAAAACCAGAAATCATAACGAAGAGTAGGACCAAGATGTTAATAGCAGTGAAAATTTTATTCACCCATGCAGATTCTTTTACTCCAAAAGATAATAGACCTATAAAATAAAAATAATTTTTAAATGTGAACAGTTACAGTAAGAAAAAAGTTATTTTCAAGACAATATACATACCAGTACAATGAATAATACTTAAAAAATAAAATAAAATAAAATAAAAAACAGAAGTAGATTTTACACCTTTAAAAAGTGGTAGCACAAATTTAATAAACTGTCTGATAGCATGGCAATAGGGAAGTGTATTGGAAACCATAAAATGATAACTTTCTTTAATTGTACTCTTGAAATATTTAAAAATATTTTGAGCAATTTTTACTTATTTCTTTTCTGAGGTTTGAGTTCGTATCTCTATTTCATGCTATGGAACAAAAATAGCTACAAAAATCTATGCTTATTAAAAACAGTTTGATAGAATCTATTATGCACAGAACAAAAAATTATCAGATTGAACAAATTAGGTTATTGATCTAAGTTTTTCAGAGCACAACAGAGTAAGAATCCCATTTCATAGCTCATTAACAAAACCTTTAGAAGAAATGCACGCCTCCTGTTCCTAAGTACAGATTCACAGAGGTTCTAGAAAAAAAGATTGATATAAAATATGCGTGCCTTAGGTTGTAGACTAATGTGTTTAAATGATCTGAAAGTTATTCCATCAGGGTCCTACTGTGTAACAATTGTAAGCATACTAATAGTTTAATGGAACAGCAGGCAGAGAGCAGATCAAGAAAAATTAAATAGAGTGGGAAAGTCACCCTGGTTTCTTTGCATTGTAAGCATTTCCACTAAGAACACATACATGCTTTCCCTCATTATCTAGAGATTAACTCTGACAATTTTACGCCTCTCAAGATAATGTCTAAAAAATTTCTGCCTCCACTAATGAGACATTTGCTATCTCATCATAACACAGAAGTTATCATGAGCTGCTCAATTTTTCTTCCCCAATGGTATTTTGGCCACAGTTTCTAAAGATATGGGTGTTGATCCAACCTGGGAATCTCTACACTGAAATGTGACTCACAGTGCAGGTACATCCCAAATCTAATTGAAAGCTTCCTTTTAAATAATTTTGTTCTCATATATTTTTCATTTTTTCAATTTGGGTAAGACCTCTAGTGAATACTGAGCTGTTTCTAATCCTGGTGGAAAACAAGCTATACACTTTGAAACACGCATACAGCTTTCTTCACTTCCTTCACTCCTTTAAGAATACTTACTTGTTAAATGCAAACATAAAAAAAAAAAGTTTCAGTATTTTGGAGCTTTCTGATGCCTCAAAAGCCATAGTTTTGGTGTCAGTTTTTGTAATTTAAAAATACGACATGAAATGAAGATTTTCACGTTAACATCAGTCTATATCACAGATTTAATAAAAAGTGATTATTTCATGGTTCAGATTCAAGAAGAGTTCATATAAATTTAACTCCCAGAGTCATTTTGTCAACACACAAATGTACATCTAAATTGTTCAAATATTATTAAGGTATTTCTGATAAAACACTAACTACAGTTTAACTTTTTTTTTTTTCCTTTAAAAAACTGACATCACAGCCATCATAAATGAAGACATATCTGTCTCTTACCTGATAGAAGCAATATAAGAAATACAGCAAAAAAGTCAGGATACTCTGCCAGTCCGGAGTAATTCATTTTGAAGTAGGTTCCGAAGAAATGACCAATCTGCTTTCCAAGAAGTTCATCAAAGGTGCCACTCCAGGCTCTTGCTACACTTGATGTACCTTCATAAAATACATGCATATTTAGTGTTTTGCATGCATACAAGGGAATATAGTTACTTCTATTGACAAGGAAATAAAACTAAGCATACTGCTACTTGTACTTACAAAAACAGAGCTTGTGCTAAAACAGTGATAATTTTGAAATTTTAACAATATCAAAAGTTCCTACCTATTTAAATGATAACATATTATTCTACAACTAAAATATACAAATTTGTACTTCATTTGTTCCCCAAATATTGCAAAATTATTTCTGTATCATTTATATTTGCTGTCATTCTGGAAGACACTTACTTCTAAAGCTGAATTATGGTACATTAAACAATGCAAAACAATGTAAGAAAATGGTTTAACAAAGAACACGAAGGAAAGATTGCCCACCTGGAAATAAAGCCCCCAAAAAAATCACTAGCAAGACTTACATTGCTAGTTAGTATTTAAGACCAATACTCTCTTCTGGTAACCAATGTGTGGGGCCATAGCTAAATACAACCAGATTTTAACCAGTTTCCTACCATGAATGTACTTTAAAACAACAGTTATATTGATTTTGTAATGATTAGGGCAGCACTCCTGTACGTAGATATATATATGTATATACAGATAGCCATGCTTATACACAATATACCAGAACACGTACCTGTGGAAGAAAACATATATAAACCAAATTTGTAATCTTTGCCAAGGCACTGAAGTAGGTATTGAATGTCTGCCACATAAGCATTGATATTACCCAGATACGGTAAACTTCATGTTTTATGGGATCACAACATAGGACATCATTTAATTAGCATGAGATTATAGTGACAAATTAGAAACTAAGCATTATGACTTTCTTGAAGGGAGATACTATAGTGATGGGGTCCTTATAAATGTCTTTTTGTGTATGTTTAGAAAAAAATATTGGTTTCACTGAAATTATTCTTGCTGACCAAATACAGCAATGGAATTATTCCTGTGCATCATCACTACTGTCTAACAAAACTTTTGTATTAGCTACTTAGTTCCTGCTGCTGAAGACAGACTGTTTACAAAGCATCTTGTCTATTTATAATGGCAATGAACAGGAAGAAAAACCCTAATCAAATTACCTCGGTTATTTGATCCCTGTAGGAATAAAAAGAAACAGTAGCTAAATACAGAGACAGAAAGACCCAAATCCGTAACTTATGCCTGCTTTCTCAGAAACCCTCAAGTACCGTGTTTGTTTCTTGGCTTACCTATAATATAAGATAAAATGAGATTCCAACCGGTGATAAAAGCCCACAGCTCACCAACAGTTACGTAAGTATACAAATACGCAGAACCAGTCTTGGGAACACGAGCACCAAACTCGGCGTAGCAAAGACCTGCCATCACAGACGCCAGGGCAGCAATGAGGAAGGAAACAACAATGCTAGGTCCGGAATCAGATTTGGCTACTTCTCCAGCAAGGACATAAACACCAGCACCCAGGGTACTTCCTACTCCCAGTGCTATAAGGTCCACCGTCGACAAGCATCGGCACAACTTGGAGTCCTCAGGGCTTTCACCGCCAACATTCTTCTTCCGTACCAGGCACCGAACAAAGGTCAAAGCTGGTCCACAGGGCAACATGGTGGATGGAGAGCTCTGAAATAACATACATCATTGCAGTGCATAACAAGTACCCCAGAAACAGTGAAAAACAGCCAAAGAAAGGTATTTGCATGAAGAACTTCAATCACACCTACTTATTAATATATTTACTCCTTTCTATGGCATTAAAAAGGCCATCATGTTCTTTTTCCCCGCAAAACACATGAGGGATTCAGTTATATTTAGCACTTATTCCTCTAGGGAAAGATACTCATCATCTTTAGGTTTACTACACTGCTGTTAAAAAAAAAAAAAAAAAAAAAAAAAAAGGAATTGCTTCTATTTATCCGTTGTTGGCTTCTTCTTAACCATTTATAAAACGGTACCAAAACAGACATCTGTCATTTCATGAATCATTAAGGTTTTTAAGATCATCACCAATAAATATGGATTTTTGAGATGTAAAATTCCAACATCAAGGCTATAAACACCAAAAGCTTTAAAATGCAGCATTCTGACAGAGCCAGTGCAATATCTTTTTGGATTCAAATGATATGGCTTTTGCCTTTAGAATTCACTTCAGTAAAAAACTGCTTGAAAGTAGATTAAAACAGTGTTTCTACTCCTTCCCACACAAAAAATGTTTCCCAGAAATAATTATCTTTAAAAGAAACGTATAAACTCTCCCTGGTAAGCTTCTAACAAGAACCAGTAGGATAACTGCTCATCCCATGCCAACCGCAGCTTCTTCAGTACCCTGAGTGCTTGTCGCAGTGTCGGGTGCAATAAGTTCTTGCCCATGAGGTCAGATTTTGTGACCAGCTAGGTCCTATAGGCCAGTAGGTGAGGAGCATTTATCTGGCTTGTCATATGGGAAAATGACAAGGAAATAGGAAATCATACCTCATAGGAAGTGATTTTCATTTAGACAAAGATACTCTGCTGGTATATCCCTCCCCATACATATCAGTCTCCTGAATCAGTAAAGGGCATTTCTACCCACAAAAGTTCAATCCATTACAATGACTTTCAAGAGGGATGTCTCACTATGGCAGTATTTGATCCTGGAACAAAGACTCGGAAGCAAGAGGACTGCCATCCTGAATGCAAGATTACCTGAAAAATATCCCCTTGGATATTAAAGAGAGAGAGATCTGAGCAGTCCTGGCTATCGGGGGAGGTCCCAGTTGACTGGCAGCTAGCAAATGTGACGCCCATCTACAAGAAGGGCCGGAGGGCAGACCCGGGAAACTACAGGCCTGTCAGTTTGACCTCAGTGCCAGGGAAGCTCATGGAGCAGATCCTCCTGAGAGTCATCACGCAGCACTTGCAGGGCAAGCAGGCGATCAGGCCCAGTCAGCATGGGTTTATGAAAGGCAGATCCTGCTTGACGAACCTGATCTCCTTCTATGACAAAGTGACGCGCTGGGTGGACGAGGGAAAGGCTGTGGATGTGGTCTACCTTGACTTCAGCAAGGCTTTTGACACCGTCTCCCACAGCATTCTCCTCAAGAAACTGACTGCTCTTGGCTTGGACTGGCGCACGCTTCGTTGGGTTAGAAACTGGCTGGATAGCCGGGCCCAAAGAGTCGTGGTGAATGGAGTCAAATCCAGTTGGAGGCCAGTCACTAGTGGCGTCCCCCAGGGCTCGGTGCTGGGGCCAGTCCTCTTTAATATCTTCATCGATGATCTGGACGAGGGCATCGAGTGCACCCTCAGTAAGTTTGCAGGTGCGTGTGTCGATCTGCTTGAGGGTAGGAAAGCTCTGCAGGAGGATCTGGATAGGCTGCACCGATGGGCTGAGGTCAACTGCATGAAGTTCAACAAGGCCAAGTGCCGGGTCCTGCACCTGGGGCGCAATAACCCCAAGCAGAGCTACAGGCTGGGAGAGGAATGGTTGGAGAGCTGCCAGGCAGAGAAGGACCTGGGAGTGATGGTGGATAGTCAGCTGAATATGAGCCAGCAGTGTGCTCAGGTGGCCAAGAAGGCCAACGGCATCCTGGCTTGTATCAGGAACAGTGTGACCAGCAGGGCTAGGGAGGTGATCGTCCCCCTGTACTCGGCTCTGGTGAGGCCGCACCTCGAGTACTGTGTTCAGTTTTGGGCCCCTCGCTACCAGAAGGACATCGAGGTGCTTGAGCGGGTCCAGAGAAGGGCGACGAAGCTGGTGAGGGGCCTGGAGAACAAGTCCTACGAGGAGCGGCTGAGGGAGCTGGGTTTGTTCAGCCTGGAGAAGAGGAGGCTCAGGGGCGACCTTATCGCTCTCTATAGGTACCTCAAGGGAGGCTGTAGCGAGGTGGGGGGTTGGTCTGTTCTCCCACGTGCCTGGTGACAGGACGAGGGGGAATGGGCTTAAGTTGAGCCAGGGGAGTTTTAGGTTAGATGTTAGGAAGAACTTCTTTACTGAAAGGGTTGTGAGGCATTGGAACAGGCTGCCCAGGGAAGTGGTGGAGTCACCATCCCTGGAAGTCTTCTAAAGACGTTTAGATGTAGAGCTTAGGGATATGGTTTAGTGGGGACTGCTAGCGTTAGGTCAGAGGTTGGACTCGATGATCTTGAGGTCTCTTCCAACCTAGAAATTCTGTGATTCTGTGATTCCTGTAGCTCCCCAAGCACACTGACTTGTCACTTTCATCTTTAAAGAGGGTTCATTAAAGTTTCCATTCACCTTTCAGGGAAAGGGAAGTTGACAAAGGAGAGTGAATGGAATTGAATAGCTCCAGACAGTGATGTTCAGTGCCCATTAGGAAGGTGAGGGCTGTCCCAGGACAGAGCGAGAAGGCAAGACAGGCAAGTTTCCAAGGCTGTGTTGCAATTAGGCAGTTCAGCCCTTCGGACTCCCAGATATAAATCTGGCTACGGTGTCCAGACCTCAGCCACTGAGGCAATTTCACACACCAGTTTGGGAACCAATATGATGTGAATGTTGGCAGACAGAAGATATCCAGAAGCTCTTCTGAGGGGAATCGATATTGAACTATTCAGGCAAAATCCCCTACTGTAGCTCCTCCACTCTAGTAAAAACATCCCATTCCCTCAAAGGCAGGTTTCTCTGTCCTGGCTTGTACTTTGACGAGTATTCCCAAGACCGTTACATTTTCCTATAATGACACTTCTGAATCAGTCGCAATCACTTAAAATGCAATATCGATATACTCATAAGACTGCAGCCCATGGTGATAGGCAGCAACACTGTTGTGACTCCATGCCTTTCCCTTTAGCAATTTCAATGTTGCAGAAATAAGGGTGGTTTTGTTTTTAAGGAGTGATTCATTACTCTTTTTTTTTTTTCTCTCCTCAAATAATAGATCATTTGGTGTTTCATTAACAGGAAAAAGTGTTCTGTCAGACTTTCTTCTCTGAACACTAATCAGTTTCCAAGACTTTTGTTATTCAAATGGCATCTCAGATTACTCTGCTCCTTTGCAATTTGTTACCAGTCCTGAAGACTGTAAAGTCATTTATCACAGTGGCCAGCTGGGTGCTGTCACAGTTTTCTCTGCTGAGAGGCAATCCGTGTGACAAAATATGTATTTCTTCTGCTTCTACTTTCTCCTACTCCAGTGGAGAGAACAGGAGGCTGGCTCTTGCCCACCAGAAGCCAGTAAGATGAAACACTGCTTCTGACTCAAACTCACCCTCTCTTTAGTCTTTAAAAATTGGAGCACAAGCAAAGACAAGGTACAAGATACAAACCTTGTGTCTGTAGAGGAAAAAAATCCCTCATACTGGAGAAACATATCATTTTAGGTATATCCATCCTAACATGGACTTGAAGAACACATATCCTTCTACGATGACCACTGCAATCTGGAATATCTTACTGTGTTTACTAATTATGTGCGAATATACAACAAACAATGTCTGAGTGCTGTTCCACAACTCCTGTTGCAGTGTACCAAGTACAGTGTGCTGCCCCATTCAGATTTGGCACAGACATCTGAAGAATCCAGCACCCATCACCCATACTTGACAGGAAGAACTGATGGGCTTATTTGGTCTCCACAAGGGCCTAAATGGCACAGGAGGTGACAAAGTGTCTTCAGAAACCACTGGCAAACTTAACCTTCTTCCAAGGTGCCACCTGCAAGGTACTGCAATGCAGAAGAAGGTAATCCAGAGGAATGACCCAGGCACAGGTCCGCAGGGACATGTGCTGCCACACAAGCACACCTCACTGTCACACTTGGCTAAGCACGTCGCCTGCTCATCCACTAGCCACAGAAGCAGGAAGGCTCCAGCAGAAGCTGGGAGTGCCTTTTGGTGGCAGCATTGTCCTGGACAAGCTCACGCTGACTGCTGCCACGGCACTGAAAAAGGGCCTCACTCCTGCTGCAGTGGAAACCTGCCTCTTCCCAGCAGGCTGACCGCTGGGGCCTCTGCTTCCTCACTGCTTCTGCTGGCAGCAGCTCTGGCCAAGGCCCATGAGGGTTGGCTGTGCACAGCTGACCAGCCCAGGCCCTTCTCCAAGGCCTCCTGGCAAGGCACGCTTGACAGCTTGAGCTTGACGCTGACCATCAGTGGGCAGTTATCCCTGAGCGAGGCAAGGAGCGGGCCCAAGCTGCTGCTTCTCTCACGTGTTCAAACCTGTGCTAGGCGCCACATTGGTGAAGTCTACTTTACAGAGTCATCTGTCACAAGCAAACACCTATAAGTCCATTTGTCATCGACCTTGACAAGATCCTTTTGCCGCAAACAACTCAGTTGGCAGCTCCCTGGCTCTGCCTGCACTGGGTCACCGCACTCCTGACGTCTCCCCTGGATTAAGCTTTTCTTTAGCTAGGGATTATTCTGTAACACAGAAAACATCTCCAGTGGTCCTCTGAAAAGGGGAGGCCCCAGTTCAACTGCCTGGGACTTGAGGACCAATGCTCAGTCCGCGTTCAAGCCTCTCCCTTCCTTGAAAACATTCCTAGAAAGAAGTGTGCATATGAGCATGTCACAGCTTAGCTGTACCCCTTCAACAGCATGCAACAAAGGGACAGGCGGGACTGGAGCACCTAGTTTGAACAGGAAAGAAATTGGACAGACCTATCTTAAAACAGAGGGGAAAAAAACATAAGCCCCTCACGTCTCATGTACATATATACTATATGTTGGAGTACTTGATTAAGCATGGATCCTTCTCCCATTCCTTCTGCCCCTTATCGTCTTGTTTGTTCTGACAGACTGCTGATGACAGACCCTTCTTCTTAACTTCAATCTTTACTGGCCAGGAAAATTCCTGGTTGTAAACCAGCTATTTTACTGCTTGATCTATGTTCATCTGAATGCTAGCTCAAGCAGATGAGTTCAGCCCTATAACTCATAGCAGGTCTCCCATTCAGATGGATGATCAGCCATTTAAAGGCCATCTATTGCTAGCCCTCTTCTAGCAGCAAAGGTTTGGTATGAAAAAAATTTGGTCTACAAACAGAAAGCAAGGGGCAAAGTCTCCACATGGAACATTTCTACTCATCTTTAAAATTGTACTGACTACTTCATAGTCTGTAAAAGCCACCATTCTCACAAAGTATTTTCTATGTGAAAAAAGCTAACAGCCTTCTAACCCCAAAACACAAACAATAGGTGGATATTGATACATCAGGAAAGTTACTGTTATATCATAAAGTCATTGTGCATTGTACCACATGTTCATTTCAAAATGACATTTTAATTATGCTAAATGAGTGATTTAAGTCAGTGCTTATCAAACCCAAGCTGTACATGGAAAAAAAAAAAAAAAAAAACCAACAACTTTTGATTAAATAACCTCTGTTGCAAGTCAATATTTTGTACTAAATTTTCCATTAAAAGTTCTAATAAAAATGCTTAAAATTCTCGTCCGAAAAGTATTATATAGCCACATAATACCTCTGAATGTTGTTATACTGTTATCAAGATGTATATTTAAAGATTTCTTAAGCAAAAGTAATTTAATTTACTTCTAATCTAGTTTGTTGACTTCATATTATATATTGCAATATACTTCCTTAGGTGCAGTAGTTTTACACTTTAAATAGCATATAAATTATGGAGAAAATACCGCCAACAAATTTGTAACATACTCAAAATGCAGAAATATAAATCTATACAAATTAATTCAGAGTTCTTCTTCAGCCTCAGTTTCCTGTAAAAACCTGTGAAAAGTTTTACCAGTTGTTTTAACTCTGTATAATTTTGGTAAAAATCTTGTTTGCAGGATTTATTATTCAAGATATGCTATTGCAAGACCTTATTTAAAGTTTCAGTATCTAGTGCAATAATACAGAGGTTAAGCATAACTATAGTCTATGATTTGTACGTGTGTACACAAATGCCCACGCAATACATGATTCTACTGCAACTGCAACTTTTTGGTGTCCTAAAAGTTGATGCTGTGCCCAGGACTTTCAAAAAAGTCCTTTCAAAAAAGGACTTTCCATTCCACTGTCTTGGAATATTTAAAGTAGAGCACCCAAATAATACATAAGGCCCTAAAACCAGAAAGCAGCACCTGTAACAGAATATGCATAAATGGAAAAGGAAAAATTTACTACATAAAAGCAGAAATACCTTCCATTCAGACTGAGAAAGAAAACATAAATCACATCTTCTGTATTAAGACATTAATTTGCACTTAGAGACATAACAATTTAAAGCACACTTAATTTAATACTGCATAACACAGGTCTCACTATTCAAAAAGCACACATGTTAAAAGCAGAATTTCATATGAAAACCTGCATTGTTTTCAGATTGCTTCTTTTAGCATTACCAACCTGATTCAGAGCAACTTCTGCTAGGCAAACTTCTGCTTCTCTTGCCCAGTCCTGAACTTCTGTAGTCCTGAATGTCAGAGTAATAATTGAACCTAAGTTTGTTGAAATATTCTCTTAAAAGCAAGCTGCTGCGGCAGAGGGGGTGGAGGCTCCACAGCCCCAGGTGATTGGAGAGCTGGGAGCTGGCAAACGATTTACCCAGCGAAGGCGGGGAGGGAGAAAGTCTTGCTGCTGCTCAGATAAATCATACCCACCCTCTTCACATCATAACATCTCATCAGGATGCCACTTTCTACACTGGAACACCCCTGTTTGCTTACATACACAGTGAGAAGGTACCCCTCATTCATCCCCAGGGGACTCTTTTTAAGCATCCTGGATGACAAGAAAAGTGGGAGTGTAAAACTTTGACATGAAATCTAAGTCTTCCCAGCTTTCACATTTGCTGCCCTTGTAAAAAACAATTTGACTTTGAAGTGTGCTGAGCCCTTTGAGCATCACTTTGCAACACTTTGAAACCTGAATCCTAGAGCATAGCATGAAAACTGCTTTTGCTGAGTACATTTTAAAATATAACTAATTTGAAAAGTACTGCTGTAGTAAGAAACAAGAGAGAGGAGCCTCTATTTACAGTGTGGTTAGAGACCATTCTGCTGAACTGGGGTAGACACACCGTATAGCTTCTTCTACTTTATATGGCTTGAAATGTAAAAAATTTAATTCAGTCTAATGCTGAAGACTGGAATTAGAATAGTCCAAATATTCCTGTGACACGATCAATAAATAATCCCCAGTTTCTTAAAAATTAGCTTCCAGAATAAACTAAACTCCAATGGATAATATACAGCTGTATTTTTATTACTTTCAATGGCAGACAACCCCGCCCCAAACAAGCAGTAGAATTTCCAGTCAACATTATTCACAGTATATTGTTTCTCTTAAAACGCTTGTCTTTCAGTATCTTTTTGTTCAGAGAACATTAAAAAGATGCTAAAAGGCATAGGGAGGAAAGCCCCAGTGATGTCAGTGCTCCTGCTTCCCCTCATGCAGAGCAAATCCCTGCTAAATACAAATGGTGTCTCCTGCCTAGTTAAGCCTTGCCCGCTTCTGAAGTTAAGGGAATCTCCTTGTTCTCATAACTCTGCTTTCCAGCAGTTGCATGGTACCATCTCCACTGCAGATGTCAGACCTAATTGCCAGGAGCTCATTATCAACCCCATTCTCTTATCTCCCTCTTTAAATTTTAGCCTTGGAAACATCCAGTCAGAACACAAAAACAAGTTATGATTGAGGTTTAAGCCACTAATCAGTTTTCTTGGGTGAAAATAGAAAGAAACACCTATTAAACAGCATCATTCTCACCCATTACAGTATCTAGGCATTTATTTCCCTATGTTTCAGCCTCTAGGAAGTCCACTAATAACTTGGTAATTATTTGTGTGGATTATAGTTAACAACCTCAAGGCTAGTGCTGAATCATTTCCAACTACGTAGATCCATTAGAAACTGTTGTTAATGCATAAATTAATTTATAAATAATGGGAAAACATTCCTCCTTAAAATAAATAAATAAATAAATACTGGCTTTCCAGTAGGCTCCTGCTGGGCTAGTGCTGATGCACTGCACTGGGCTATGAATTTCTGCCACACCTAGGGCTGGAACCACTCTCTGGCATATCACCACATGTAAATAGAGAGAGAGAGAGAAAACTACTGCCCACTACTTCCTAAATGTGGCCATAGATGTGGTAGTGAGAGGAGAACGGGCCCAAATTTAAGCAGGGGAACTGGAATGCTTTATATCCAAGAAGGTAGAACAAGCTGAAGGAAGTAGTTTAATTTCAAATTTGCATTCTAATAGACTTATTAATTCCCTATAATCATAGTTCTTGCTATAGCATCTAGGAAACACCTATAAAATCTCTTATGGACATTTTATGCACTGTTTGAATTTGTAGATACACACATTTCAAAACCTCTTGCACTGCACAGAATTAGCATAGACCTGTCAAGGGCATGTTGTCATATTCACAGAGCAAGACAAACAGTTCTTGGTATTAAATACACAAACCTGGTCAGACTGAGGCCAACAGCAAAACTGCAAGTTATATCGTTGGGGTCAGGATTTGATTCAAAATAAGGACTTTGAATTAGGAAACAGAAGGAAGTAGATAGTAACTACAGAAAGGACTAACCCTTACTCCACCAACAGTTCACAACCACAGCATGACACAACATCGCTCACACTTTTCCACCAGAAGTATTTTAGGGATGTCGACTGTCCCCAGACAAGCTGCAGTATACCCACACAGCTTCTGCATGGGAAGACCACAGGCTTTGGAGCAAACCAGAAGCTAATTTACCTGCCAGTGTAGACGAACCCTAAGGATACTACAAGTACAGAATTCTCTAATAATTCCCTAACTTCCTATAGTATTCTGAACAGTCTATACATGTACGTGTCTTATGAAGGGAGCAACCCCAAACAAAAACTCTTCCAGTTTGGCTCCCAGTTTGTTTCTAGTTACAAATCCAACAGTGTCCTGACCAACATTACTTTATAGCTTCAGTTTTGGCTTTAGAGAGCTTTGGTTTTGGCATTTTCAGCTCCTTAGCAACTACATCGTACTTGGACAAGGCACTAGATTAATCCAACAGTTCTCTGACTCCAGGGATTTTTGCAGCTCATTCTTGCCATAAAGAATTTGATCAGAAATTCTCTTCTTGCTATGAAACAGCTGACCACATTAGAAAGGACGACCTGTAAGAGAGAACTATTTTATGTGTTTTATTTTGCTACAGAAGGTTCCTTTAAGGCTTTCTCTTCTCGTGTCAAAAGAGTACAAAGATATTGACAGAGATTTATTCAGAACTTTATGCCCAGGGAATTGAAAAAAAAAAAAAAATTACATTCATTTGCAAAAAGAAACTCTTGCACAGACTAAACCAAAATACTGTTGGAGCCCAAATGACAAACGGTCTGATTAAAAGCTGCTCTGCTGTTGTCTCTGACTTGTCTCACAGCTCCAGGCCAAAAAGGCATGCCGTTTTACATAACCAGAGGCGTTAGCTCTGCAAAAGCGTATCCACGTGCTTGTCCATATGGCTACCCATATTGTGTGGAAGTTAAACATGAACAAAAGTGCTGGCAGGACCAGGATCTAAGTGAACCATTACAATTCCTCGAACAGAAATCTAAAATAGAGCCTGCTGCTTCACCTTGGAAGTCAGGACTTTGCAGCCAACTGTAACAAAGGTAACTTAACATCCAAAAGAAAAAAAGGAAAACACGAGATGGTTTGTACAACTTATGTAACTCCAACAGGATTTGGAAAGATGTATTAGCATTTGTAAAAGGATTCAAGCAGTGCCAGCAGGAATCTTTTCTGTGTTGAGATAAATAAAGTAATGAGTGTCTTGATGTAATCTGCTAGAATGATCCCATATGTAGGCATTCAAGTCTCTCAGTCAGGTATCTACACAGACACTTGTTTCCATTGGATGCCTTAAGATCCTTGAGAGCAAAAATATTTTAAAACGTAAAATATTAAAAGATTTATTATTTTGAAATTCACTGAAGTATCTGGAGTATTAATTCATACAAATTTTAAACATGCTAGATCAATGTCCCAGAAACTTCTGCAATGCTAGTAGTGGCTCTGAGAGCTGATATCCATGTTAACTTGAACTTGGGAGAAAAAATGGCTTCACTCCAAGACACAGCAGAGACAGCTGCTTTAACTGCAATGAGTCAAAACTAATGAAGTTCTAAAAGCAGAGGAACAAACTGCAAGCTAAAGTACTGTCTAGAGTATAAGAGAACTAGTTATGTATTCTTTCAGCACACAGGTTTTTGATTTTTTATTGCATGTAAGACCATGTATCATTAAGAGGGCTCATTTCTGCATATGAAAGAGATCTGTTGATGAGGGCAAATAGGTCTGGCAAGGAATTTTCTGACTATAAAACTGGAAAAATCCATTCACTGAAGCCAAATATTCCCATAAGAACAAACCAGATTCAACAAAACACAAAATTTAGAAAAAAATAGTCCAATTAACTATCTGTGAGGATATGCATAGCTCCCACATCTGAATATTCTTCATAGCATTAAGAAAAATGAATCTGTATTTACATATGAAAATAAAAGCCCAGCTTCCCCCCCCCCCCCCAAAAAAAAAAAAAAATAATTCAATCTATGTGCTAATCTACATAAAACAATCATAAATATGTGAGGGGAAAAAGAATCTTTACAAAACTCAGTGATAAATTAGACTAACCCTATAACGTTGTGATAGCATTGTTTCTGAAGAAACTAAATTACAATTCCACAGTCTTTAAAGGGCTTCCTATTTATTACAATACATTTACTTCAGGTTGCTTCTCATAGTTTAAGCAGCCTCCTGAAATTACTTCCTGCAGAATGTGGTACAGATTAAAATAAGTTATCCCTTGCCAACTCTCTCAACTTTTTGTTTAATAATTCTCTTTCACTTTGTACTTAGAAAGCAAAATACCTCAAATCTTGACCTTCCATACGAGAAATGTAACACATCCTGTTGAATATATTATTAGACTAATACAGGCAGGAAGAATAGATCTGCTAAACTGCACTTCATGTGTAACAACACAGAGGGCTACATTAGGCACAAATTCCTACTAGCTATTTTGACCCAGGAATGAGTCATTTAACCTAATATTAAGCACGTCCCAAGCTACTACCAGCTATCATCTGCTGATCTCCCAATATTCCCAAAGGGGCTACAAGAACTGTTTGCAGTGCTGACTCATAGAGCAGTCCCCAAGTCTAAAATCAGTTTTGGAGAAGCCTTGAAGAAGGAATGTATCTATTTAAAGCCATGCTCTCTGAAAAAGAAATAAATAAAATAAATCCACACACGCTTTCTGGCCTGAATCCACACCTTGAGTTGAGCACAAATACAAATAGGGAACTTAGATAGAAAAGCTTTTAACATATACAAAGAAGAGCAAGAAAACCAACGCTGCAACTAACACTCAATCCGTAAGTGAAAGTAAAGCCGTGCTTTGCCAGAGCTGAAATCAACACATCTGACATCTCCTTGGGGGCTGGGAAAGGAGCACCAGAGGTGGCTTCACACGGTGCCTTGGGAAAGGGCCCGAACAAGGCCCCACACGGCCTACGACACACAAACTTGTGTGAGTTTCTTCAACATGGAAGAAACAGTTGTTTCTTCAACATGGAAGAAAGCAGGGCTTCTTTCAGCCTCAACCAAACACACCCAGGTCCCAACCTGAAACATCCAGCCCCTGCCTGTCTTGCCTCCCACTTACCACAATATTGCTCTTGAGCTCCTGCTAGGGGCATATCCTACGTGTAGTAGATTAAACCTCTGCTAACAAGCCTCTAGTGACTTCTCTAAGACCCTACAGAGAATGTTTCTCTAGCACACATGCAAGAAAGATCTACCAAAAAAAAAAAAAAAAATTAAGGCATTGTACTTTTTTTTTTTTTTTTTTTTTTTTTTTTTTTTTTTAAGATGTTAGCTATTGAATAACATCGTAGGCTGCTTTTCCACAAGGCTGATGGAACTCACGTCATCTCCAACTGAAGCAAAGAAACTTAAAAAAAAAAATCCATTTATGACACCAGTCCAAGACAGATGTTTGACAGATGCCAAATATGTGGAAACATACTAATGTGCATGCATACTTGCTTCTTATGGCAATTTAAGTAGGTAATAAGCACATTTTATAACAATTATCCTGACCTATGTAAATGCAAAGGCTATTCTAAATTGCACTTATATCTCAAAACTTAAAAAAAAATTACTAAAAAAAAAAGTTTGTTTGTTTGTTTTTAAAAGCTTTTACCTAAACAGTGGGGCTCTGAGTTATTTATTATGAAGAGTTATGTCATTATTTACAAATTAAATATTATATCATTTTATTATCATGTATTATTTATTATTAAGTGTTACATCATTACTTACAAAATGAGTACTTTCTTTAATTGTTTTAAATACATTTCCTTCACAGTTTTTTTTAAGGTTGTCTTTTTCTAATTATCAATTTATTATCTGAATTAACCAGCTCAATATTCTTCTGTAATATATCATCATATGTATGTGTATATATATATATGTATATTTATATATAAACAACTGTAATACATAATCTTTTTCTCAGTTTATTTGGATTTTTGGTTGTTGGGGGAATATTTAGGTTTTATTTTAAGCCCTTTCAATTAGAAAGGCTGAAAGTATCAGCTTTTCCTGTATCAAAGTGGGAAAGCTCCACTATTACCACCTTGAAAGAACATTTGGTTTTCTTATTAAAAAAAAAAAGTTTGGAAAATTTCTATTAGCTCCATTTCCACTTCATTCCAGAGGTATGCCATTAACAATAATTTTCCATGATGGAAAATGCCTGAAAAAAATGATATGCAGCTTTCTGTTTTTATTTACTGTTTTTAATCAGTAACAGGGCTTTACCTCTTACCCCATAGTTACTAAGTTTCCATTACATCCTCTTGTGCAAGACATTAGCAAAAGCCTAAATCAGATCAATTCCATCTATTTTGTCCTCTTCAAAACCAGCCAAAAATAAAATAAATAAATAAATAAATAAATAAAATAAAGCCTTGCCAAACCAGTAGAGCTGTACATGCAAATACAATCCTTGATTTTGTTTTCTGGTCTAATACAAAGATATGAGTAATGACTTAAGGATAAAATTAAATCCCTAACCTTTCCCTGCTGAAAACTGTACTGATTTGAACAAAAGCTGCTGATTTGCTAGAAGGGGCTTTGCCACTAATTTTAAAGTAGAAATCGTGAGAGCCTTTCCATGTGCTTAAACTCCTGAGGCGGCTGCTGAAATTGGTATAAAGACTACTTACTTTTTAGAAAGGTTTGGGCTGTGTGCTCCTGTGCACTCCACAGGGCAACCTCAATGGAAAGAGCTCAACAGCACAAAAAGAAGCATCACTGTGTGGTGTAACAATGGAAATTAAGTGAAGAACTAATGATTCATGCTTCATTTCCCTCCTTCCTTCCCATCTCAAATTTTACTGAAATTTCAGTTTTATTGAAAATTATTTAAAATAATTCAATTATATATATTTATTTATTTTTATTTTTTTTTCCTGTGGGGGCCAAAGAAGGGAGACAAGAGAATGAGGGAGAGAGAAAGGGTGAATCTATCTCATTTAAAACTAAAGGAATTCATAGATTATACTGGAAATGGCTTTGCTTCCAAAAGCGTCATGGAAGGAAATAAATTCCTATCTCACTTGCTTCTATATGCCTTTTTATGGGATACAGAAAAGATGTCATTTTAAAGGGATTACAAAATGCCCTCAGTACCAGATTTAGCCACTTGCAACCAATTTTGAAGCATTTTTAGAGTAACAACCCCTTCTCTGAAAGCCTAAAATGCATAGCAACTATGACCGCTTACTTTCAGTGCAACTATTTTCAGAGATTAAATCAACCATTGCAGAAATTATTTCCCAGAAACATCTTTATCAACCTCCTTGTTAGCTTTCCTGTTGAAAAAAATAAATAAATGAATAAATAAGAAGTGATATAAGAATGAGTAATAGTCTTTCAATAAAACATTATTTGAAGTATGTATCTGATGCCACTAGGTAACTAAATCAAGGTGCCAGCACGTTCTTAGCATGGAACACCTGAAATGAAAATAATCTGCCAATTATAGCAGGTGCTAAAAGCCAAGTTTGCTTTCTCTTGCTTACAGAAATCTAAAAATGAGATTCACACACTGCTTATTTTCTGTATTTCATTTACCTTAAGTCTCAGGCAGTAAAAACTCAAGAGATTCTTATACAAAGGCTTTGACAAATCTCCTTTGCAATCAAATACTGCTCTGAAACAAAGTATTTAAAGTAGGATCCATCTCTGGATTGGTAAGAACTTTAAAAAATAAATCAGAGAAATATATTGATTCCATTCCCTGAAAATGGCATGCCTAACACCATGAACGTGCCTCACAGCAATGGTAGCTGTCTCCCACAGCAGACAGAACCAGTGCGTTAGGCACGCTGCTGTCATTTATTTTAGGTTTATAGATGAGAACAACACAAAACAACATGAACAAGAACAGTTAGTTCACATGACATAAACAAACTCCTTCTACGAGGTTTAATCCTAGGAGGGTTAAACAACACTGTCACTGAGGTACCCCCCAGCATTCCCTGGGGCACTTTTTGCACCTTGCAGCATCAAACAGCCCTTCTTTCCAATATGAAATCCCCCAAATGAAAAGTCACTGTGAAGAAGTCCCTACAGCTACCCTTTCGCAGAGCATTACCCTTTGACATTAAATGCAGAGAGTCCAGCCAGCTGGTCTGAATGTACACTGTGCATGTCCACATCATATAAAACCTAACATCTAAAATTATTTATAACTGAGGCAACTAATGCCAGAGAGTTCCCTCTTCATTCTTGGCTTTAAATAGCACCACTACATTTAATGCACCAGGAACAGCACTTGAAGAGCATTATAACCTTCAGCTGAGAAATCTTCAGAAAAAGCTTTCAATTTCATCACATTTCTCAATCAAGTCAATAAGCAGCTCAGCTGCATGTAATACCTCATGCTAAAACGTGACCAAGACTTTAAAAGGCAACAAAAATCAACACTGACCTTGCTAGTCATGCTCTGGGATCTTGACCACAGATATCCAGGAGGTTGAGCAATGGTTATGGGAAGTGACCCCATGTTAGCCTGACCGTGCGCTGCAGCTTTCCAGGCAGCTTGCACTTGCGCAGCCCAAAGGGCTCCATTCTGCCACACAAGGCACCACTGCAGGTAGCAAGGCTCTGCTCAGCATCTTCAAAAGATACATGTAAAACCCTTTGTGAGCTTTCCTCAAGAAAAGAGGTAGGGTTCTCCATTCCTTCGTGTCTTAATCAACTCGCAGCCATGCACGGGAGTTGCATAACCACGGCGAAGGCTGCCACCTCGCAGAGCTACGCAGGTCTGATTGACTGCACCGAGCCTGAAATGTTGGCACGTCTGCCTGAAGAAACCAGATCTTCACTCCTGGTACAAAGCCAGAGCAAGTGCAGCAATAGCAGTAGACATTCTAGCAGGGAGTAAAAAACATGTAAGACAGCACAAATATAGGGTCATAAAGTGATGAATATTCTGAAAATATTACCTGGCACATGGAATCACACAAATTTCTCAGACAATGCCCTACACGTGTGTGTGCACATGTTGTCTCAAACCAGACAGCATGATGGTTCTCCACTTGCAATTTTATTTTCAATATGAATTGTCTGGAGGGCATTAGAAGAGCTAGCAGCTTAGCAGTTCAGCAATTTGTTCCAGGAGGCTGTTCTGCTCATAAAAATTAAAGGTCATATGAACATTCAGTTGCATTTAGTGTACCTATGAAGATACTTCACTGGCTACCGAACAACACGGAGGAACAAACTCGATGAATGCTGCTTGCACTAAAATAGTGATGCACTAGTTAAAGTGAATTATTCACAACTGTGTTTTCAGGACAATCTGGATCACACAGCACCTGGGAAGTGGCTGGGACAGCCCATCTCCTCTCTCAGACAGAGATCTGGTGAAAGCCAGTTCTCAGTTTTGTTCTGTTGAGCCAATGGAAAGCCCTATAAACTTATGATTCTTAGTTGTACCCTCAGTGAACACAGACCATCGATGAACCCTCAATACGTTTCTGACCGAGAATCACACAGGTAATCATGAATTCCCCCAAATTCCTCCTCTAACCAAGAAACACAGAACGTTAGCAACAGAGAACATCAAGCATATTGAGTTACCAAACTATCATATTTGTTCTTTAGCTAAACAGTCCCCTTTCATTTCTTTTATCATGTATTAATTTAAGTGCAACAAGATACTTCTCCCCTTATTTGTTCCTAAATTCAAATTTTTTTTTTTCTAAACGTATACAAAAATTAGCCTCATCTCCAGCCACACTGTGAATTAATTGCAGAACAAATTCCATAACACTAGATCTTAATCCAGCCAATTCTACTTACTTAAAAACCACCCTAAACCCACAAGTCAGGCCCCCAGAACTCGAGGCACTGCAAACAATTTGACTGGTTATCACCAAAGAGATTTCTTCAATCCTTCCCAGAGTTTTGTACATGCGTTTCTGTGTGAATGCTGACCACAGTACTTCTTGGGTTGCTTTTCAGTGTCTACTATCCAAAAGGATGGCTTAATTCTGGGTGGCCTTCATTGTTATTATGGCTGGATCATAATTTTGGAATAATTTTGTCCTCCTCCCTCACTTTCTCACGAGCTCTGGTGGCGATGGCAGCAACTTGAGTTCAAAGTGCCTGTCTGTGTAGAAGCAGAATTTGGCCACAAACCTTTCCTTACTTGTCCCAGGAGGAAGAGGTGGTCAGAACAAATCTAAAAATCAGCCATATCCAGAAAACAGGTTGCTATTTGGTCTAGGAAATTACAGGAAAACATCCTGTGTTTTTTGGTGCCTGTCACATATAGTTTTAAAAATCTTTCCTTCTATGTACAGGACAATTTCCCACCAAGAGCAAAAGGCAAAAAATCAACCTTAAAGTTATGAGCCACCTGGAATTAATTGGCATTGTCTGATTTTGGCAGACATTTCCCTAAAAAACCCTCCTCTCTATTCCCAAAGCCAGCAGGTACAAAATTTTAAAACAGATGACAAAACTAATGAAATCTGATACTTTGCAGATACTTACAGAAACCTGTCACAGGAAACCCGCTTGCTGCACGTTTGCACTTACATTTCCTCTCAATGACAGTAGAGGATTTACCTCCTCAAGTGGAACTCTCCAGCAGCACTAGTCACTCTGATGATCCTTAAAGATGCACACTAAGTATGAAAATGAAAAGCGGTGTTCTTCTAACTATACAGCATGAATACATGTGGTGTGGTTTTTTTTTAATATTTCGAGGCAACTTATTCTACCTGTCAGGTATAGGTGAATATTAACTTGGTAATGTTCTAAGCAGAAGAGCTAAAAGTTCACAAGGCTACATAAATACATTGCATACTCTCTACATTACATACTCTGAAATTCCTTACAATCAAACAGAGAAATTAAAAAACAAACAAACAAACAACAACAACAAAAAAACACCTCCATAGCAATGGAATTGTTTCATTATCTTCAAAACAGTCCTTAAAAAGATGGGTTTTCTAACGGGAATTACAAAATCCACCACAACTGCAGACAACTACGGAAAAGCCAGGACTAATTATACTACTTCTAAAAGGATGTTTTGGGGCAGGCAACGGCAAGTGGGTGAAATTGTCTGGAGCTCAGAATTTACTCTTGAAGGACATCTGTGGGCTCAGCACTGGATGGCAATGTTTCATAGAGAACTGGTGATAATTATTAAACCAAAACATGGGAAAAAGAGAAATATGAAGTAGAGTTACTGAGCTCAGAGATCAAACAGGTCAAAGACAGTCCTTCAGAATAACAACTCCACTGTTTATTATTTTGTTTTGGAATATATCTTTACTCTCTGCTGTGACAGGTGTATGTGTGACATTATAAATTTTGTCTTGACAAAAATCCCAGACAATAAATCTCAGAAAAAGCCTCTGAGAGAGCAGTTCTACCATTTTACGCCTACCACCATGAAATACACATTGGGTTCAGTGATGTGATGACAATACCATGACTCCTTAAAGAGTTAAATTCATTTCCAATTCTTTTTAATTCTACCTTCTCCTAAAGCTCTATCATGTAGGCTCTGAAGACAAATAAACAACAAAAAAAAAAAACCCTCTGAAAGCTGTTTCATGCAAAGTGTTCTGCTAACAGGTTCAAAGCATGAATGTTATCATTCAGTTGGGAAAACTGTAAAAACTGTGAGCATGGGTCTTTCTAAAACAGCTTAACTCAGTTTATTCATGCCATTTTTCTCTCTCCATTTTCTCACATAAAGGACAGAAGATCAAACAAAATGATGTTCACAGTCTTGATTGCCTGGATTTAAACCAAAGCCTATTTGGAGAAGCCTGTGTAAAAAGGAGCAGACGGACTCCAAGTGAACGTGAGCAGTGTTCAGAGGATTTCTTTGTTCAAAGTTTATCAGACTGAGGATATGGCATACAAAGAAAACACAGATAACAAGCACATGCTGGATGAAAGGCCATTTGGGAAGCACAGGCAAAACCAGATGAGAAGCCTGGGATATGGAGAAGTTAATTTTTGGCATTGATATGAATTCTGAAGCAGTATAAAAGATCAAAGAGAAGCTACTGATGGTTTGGAGTGTGGTAGTCCCCCAGATTAACAGAACATCTCCCTAAAAATGTAACTGGATATTACAAACCTCTTACTCTTACACTTTGGCATTAGACTTTAGCCACAAACGATGCCTCATGGCACCTATGCTTAACACAAATATCAGTGTGTGGAGACAGCCCAAATTATATTGCAGCAGAATGCCCACTCTGCTTGCTGGGAATTATTCCGAACACTCAGATGAACTGAAAATCTGCCTTAAAAAAAAAAAAAAAAAAAGTTTGGGCTGCAGCTGATGAGCAATTTTCTTTTCATATCTGTCAGCTTTTCAGATTATGAGCACTGTTTTGTATTATAGCTAAAAGTAAAATGACTTGGTGACCCCAGTTATTTGGATAATTCTTGAGGTTGATGTGGCTCAAAATGGTGGAACTAATTTGTCTGGATAACAGCTTTACAAAGGTTCAGAAAAGTCTAGACATTTTCACTGTGGGAAAAAAAGATGCACAATCACTTTTACACAGACTTTAAAAATAATATCCTGCAGTCATCCTTTCACACTGAAAATTGTGCTTCTAAAGTCAACAGCAGATAAACCGAATCAGTCGAAGGAGCTGTGTTTGTACAACGCTAGGTTTGAGGGGAGATGGAAACAGCCTTTGATTCAGCTGCTTTGCAAGCGATGGCACAGCAAAGATAAAGCTCAGCTACCTGCAGTGCTATAGGATCCACACAATGTTTAAGGTAAGTGAATTTTTATCTAGTAATAACGTGGTTTAAAAAGTGGCTACTTCCCAAAGAACTGGGTAACTGGGGGAGTTGCTCTCCACACCGAGGCCTAGTCAGAAGAGTAGGCTTTCCAGTAGCCTTGCCCAGTTTGCCCAACAGGAGAAAGAAGACAAAGGAGGAGAGGGAAGAAACAAGTGTTTTATCCGAGTATAACAACAATCTCTCTCACTACAGCTACAATTTTAGCTTCAAATTAAGTTTTCAAACTTAGCTGTAACATACTTTGGCCTTACTCCACGCTGGCCTGCCAAACTGCGATCCAAAACTGGTTTAACTGGAGCCGTGTTCAAACGCTGCTGCCAAGCTATTTTAGCTCCAGAACAGGAGGGGAAGGAAGAGTCAGCATTTCTTAAAAATATATAAAATAAATAACTAAAAAATCCTTAATTCTTTATCCTTGATCCAGAAATTCAGTTACGCATAATCAGAAAGCCTGAAATCCCTTCAAAATTAAGGCCTTTGTTATACAAGCCCCTGAATTTACTACAGATTGTAGCCACATGGCAAAACTATCTTCATAAACACACTCTGAGTCCTAGTTAGCAAAACAAAAAGCTTTTCAGCTGTGCTAAGACAAAAAATATTCCTGCAATTATTCATCCGGCAGTAACACCCAGCTCGCAATCACGGCCTGCCCAAGAGCTTCATCTAAGAAAAATCAACAGCGTGAGAAAGGCAGAAGTAAACCAACCAAAGGAAAGTAAAGCATATGGGATGGTGGCTTCATCTGCCTTCCTCCTGAAGAGCAATCAATCTTCCTGACTGTCAAAACAACGAGAAGCTGCAACGTAGCCCCTGCTACCAGCATGTTCAAACAAGGATGGAGGCAGTTTATGAAGGTCTTTCAAACGCAGCTCAGTTGGCTCAGGCCAGGAGTTGGCTTTTTTTCCCTTCCCAGTTCAAGTTTGGCTGCCTGCATCCTGCAGAATTACTCTTTTGGTAGGCAACTGCTTGCCCAAGCAGAATCCAGTAGGATTGTTCCCTGCCTGAATTCTTACGTTCAGGTTTCTTTCTTTGGCGCTTTTTAGGTTATGCAGATCCAACATTTTGCCTTGCATAGCAAATGCAGCTCTTTCAAAAGTGATCTTCATGCTTCTTATTTGACAATGCTGCATCAGCTGAAGATCTAGTCAGTCTGGAGTAAAAAACTCCCCTCTTTGAGTACTAAATTTCATGAAGGCATTTGTGAAAAAAAAAAAAAAAAAAGAGCTTTACAGTGCCATACTTAGCTCATTTTTCATGGGATACTGCCAAGATAGACAGATAGGTAATGAAACAGTGCTACAATCTTATCTCCTCCTTTCTCCAACCATGAGTCCCAGCTTGAAGAGCAACAGTGGGATTTGCTTGGTTCATGACTAGCTGCACAACCGTCACCCAAACTAGGTTTGATGTGGAATCAGCAGACCGACAGAGGCATGTACACGTGAAACCACATCTGTACCAGAGTCACTGCAACAACCTGATTGCAGCATGTACAGAGCCAAGTAACCCTTCGTATACGTACACGACCCTGTTTGTTCAGATCAGATGCATATTTTCAAAGGTATTCTCCCAGTCACCCTGGCCATTCGCTGCACTGAGGTTCACTCCATGGAACAATCCTGAACAACCCTTTTGGAGGAAAGGAAATTGGAACCTGTGCTCCAGAAGAGTACCTAATCTAGTCTCCCTCCTACTAGGATTAGACTTCTTCCACTTCCTTTTTGACATAAATTTCATATCAATAGCTGTCCACCTTGTCCAAAGGTTCTAGTGTATGCCATTTTATTGTCCAAGTACAGCAAACAGGCTGAGGCAGGCATCCAGGCACCAGCTCCTTCCCGCTATCCAGAAGCAAATTGGTATTCTGTGTAAGCCTGAAGTCACACATACAGAGGTTACATGCTCATCCTTGTACAAAACCAGTCCCTTTGTTGTTCTTGGGATTGTTTCTTCTTTGGATGCTGACTTGATTGTTAATTCACTACAGAGCCCCTTCCAACCCAAACCATTCTGTGAATACCAGAACAGGCCCACATTATCAGCCAGGACATCTTTTACCTGTAGAATTCCATTCTACAAATGCCATTGCTTAAATTTTCATAGTCTATAACACATTAAAATGCTGACATACTATCTCAACTAATGAGCAAGATCCTAGAAGCAGCTGAAGGTTCAGATCTGCTTTCCTGATACAGATCTTCAATGATACCTAAAAAAGAAGAGATCAGTAAAAAAAAAAAAAAAAAAAAAAAAAAAAAAAAAAACAGCACAACAACCCCTGCAGGATGGGAGCAAAATTGTTCCAATTTCCATTCTTTGCTTCAAACGGTCAGCTCCTCCTCACGACACAGCCAGGTGTGGGAACATATTCTGAAACATCAGTTTGAGCATATGGTATATGTTGCTTCTCAGTTTGTAGCCTTGGGTAGGATATTAACAGCTACAGCTTTTCACTCTTCATGGTATGCAGCAAATGCAACTTCTCCATTTCTTAAAGGCTGATAGGATATCAAACTTTGCCTGTGGAGGCAAGAAAATAAGTTTCTTGTGATGGCTCCTATGTCAGAGTCTGTGCTCAAGACATTATCTTTCTGTTCTGCCCAGTAATCTACCTGGGCTGCAAAACTGAACAAAGCCAAATAAATTTCAGCAGAACAGTATCAGTCACAAAAAATACTAATGTCAAGGACTGCAGTATTTCTGATGGGGCAATCCAACCTTTCCCCTTTCCCCTCCTGGGCCTCCAGAGTAGAAGTCTGTGGTAAGATATTCAGCCTTATGCAAGTTCCCAGGCTGACCCAGCTCCACATCCAGGCAGATGACTTCTATAGGCTTTCCAGTTTACAAATTTATTTCCTCAGTTGAGTTTTGTGGAGAGCTTTTTGTTATTATTCTTGAAATCCTGCTTGCCAAATTTTCTAGGAGAAACACAAATGTTTTCCACTGTCAAGCCAGCAGTTATGTCAGCTGTCTATGAAAATGGCACTTAATGGAAGTAGTGAATAAAGTCGCTATATACCACTGCTTGAGGTCCTCCTTCAGACTTCTGGTGAACTTTTCAAGAAGTTTGCTTACCATCAGAGGAAGAATCTTTGTGCAGCACTTGCAAGCTTGCCTCCCTAAGGAGATAGATGCTCCACCAACCATTGATTTTGCCTTTCAACTCAGATGATTTGTTTCTAAGGGTTTGCACCCAGCAAGGTTGAGAAACCCAGTGTTGCATATCCCAAATGCCACGCTGTGTGTTGCTAGACTCCTGTTTCCCTTGGCATGGTAGAAGTCAAACTCCAAACAGTGAGCTACTTTGCTCGCAAGTTCCAGCCTTCCTTCCAGCCACCACTTCCAACCCCAAGCTGTCTCTCAGGGGAATGCTGTGAGCACCAGTCACATTGCTCTGTATTTCTGCTGCCTTTCTGCCATCTGCAAACAGCTGCAATTAGATAATCCCACTGCCTGACTGCGTGTTATCAGCAGTGCTTGTTAGCAGATCCTTACAAAACATGGTACATTGAAACCCACGCCTTCATCGGCTAGGTTTCAGACGTGCTAAAATACTGTGGTTTTCAACATTCCCCGAGTTATATTAAAGGAAGATAGTTACCATACTCACCCACCTTCCACAGGAGGAGATATCTGTAACAACCATCTGGCAGTTGCTTGGACAAATAGACAATAATGTGACATGTTCTCATAAACAGGCAACATGAGATCACTTTAAAGAATTCTGATTGCCTGCAATACTCTGCCAATAAATGCAAATAAGAGTTGAGAGAGTGGTTTTTGGGTTGTTTTGCTGGTTCCTATGGAAATATTCCCTATTTACAATGCCAAAGAGAGATCAGGAACAGGTCAAATATGCAGTAATGGAATGACACTTATAGTAAAGATGTAACAGATGCAAAGTATGGATGATCCAAAATACTTCATAAAAGCAGTTTCATGTACAAGTCATTTAGCAAGTGAGTATAAAAGACATCACCAGCAAAAATGCACTTGGTGAGTGCCATCTTCTTGATTATTTTTTTTTTTAAGCTCCAGTCCAAAGGGAAAAAAGTATGGAATAAGACTTTACAGGAGTGCCTGTGTTACAAGAAAAATTGGATTCCAAATGCCCAAACCTAACTCTTAAGTTTGAGGGATAAAGCACTCCTGTGACCAAAGGTGGTCTAAAAAGAAGGATAAACAAAAACCAGAGAGGATAAGAGAGTTTACTGCATGTTTTACAGCTGTGTGGGGAATTTTTGATAGTTTCTCACAATGTGCAAGTGAAACAGCTTACTCTCTTCTCTGCATCCATCCTTGCATCTCTTAGTTGTGGCTGCACAGCCACGTGTGTGGCCATGTGATAAACTAGAACAGGGAACCAATCCTTGATCAAAAGTATCCCAAGAAAAAAAGAAAATGAGCTGGTTTCCTAACCTAGCTCATTGCAGAGTAGCACAAAGAGCTGTGCAGGCGCAGAGGGATGCTTACTGAAGCAGGAACAAGAGATAGCAGCCTGGAGCAGAGCACAAGAGCTGCTTCTGCTGACACTGCTTCAGAAGGAAATGCACAAACTTCACCTATGAGCACATCAGGGTGGGGAAATGCGGAAAGCTACCTGGTTCCCAGAGCATAGTGGGTACATTTTAATCAATAACAATGAAATAGTGTAAATATACACTTTACATAATCAGAAGGCTGACTTAACTTATTGTGGGGGGGCAAAAATGCAACATCGACATTATTTTTCTGCAAATTCTGCTCTTTTTGCATCTGGTTCATTGAACTAAGTGCAACCCATCTGTTACCACATAGGACAGAAAAACAGTCAAAGAAAAAAAATCTTATTTAATACAAATCAAAATTATTTACTTAGACAACTAATGAAATGGAGTACATAGGCAATTAAACACCATAGAGGGCTTTACAGAGTACTACAGACTTTCAAGAAGACTTGTAAAAGTTTATATCTGGGACAATTAGATACAAAATGAGGTTTTTAAGTCTGATGTTGAAACTAGTTGCTTCCAAATAAAGCACATGCATCTAATAAATTAAAACGGTCACAGAAAATATTTCTAATAGTTGGACATTGCATGGGAGACTGCAAACAATCTGGGAATGGATACCCAGAAGCAGTGTCTCACCAAGAATAAATGTTGAAACAATTAGAACAGATTTCCTTCATTTAGGGAAAGCTTGCTATGGGGCTGATCTCTCCCTCACAGACAGTTTCTTCCGTCTGATTTATGAAAATCAGACAGGGAACACCTCACTGCTGGAGGACAGTCAGCCTAGCAGACCACCTCATAGGAAGAACAACTTGCTACTATATGTTATCTATGGCGTTTTTCAGTGTCAGACTCTACCAGAATGACTAAAGTTGTGCTTTCATGGGACAAATGAGGGGACAAATGAGAAGGGTTCTTTTTTTTTTTTTTTTTTTTCCTTCCCCAAATGACACACAAGCATCCGCTTTTCAACTCCTGAAAACTTCTTCCAATTGCCTGAAGGAAGCTCCCAGCTCCATAGACAAGAGGAGACCTGGTCCCATGGCACAACCACCTTCCTTGCCCCTCACCTGCCCGCACTCCTCCTCCAGTCCCTGTGCAGAAAGAGTGCAGACACCATTTGGTGAGGTATAACACAGGTATAACACCACCTCTTGATTTCAGAGTTGCTGTGTAACTGCCATGGCAAATAGCCCTAAGAATTTTTCCTGGCCCACAGTTCCCACAAGACAGAAGCGATGTTTATTTCTCCAGTGCCACCCCTGAACACTCTCCCTCTCAGCAGCAGAAGGAAGCAATGAAATTCTGCTACTGGCTACCTTCAGCTGCTTGCTGTTAACTTGAAACCCCTAACAAGTCAGGGTCATGTTACAAGGATCAAAAATACAGCCTAGTCATCCAACCTACTGCTTCTAGCAAGCCCACTGAAGTGGCGCACCTTGGAAAAGAATCAGACATTCATGTTAATTCTATATTTCCACAAGCTTTTTCACCCCATTCACAGTGCTGAAAGTATTTCATGGCAAGTCACATCCCATTGTTTGGTCTCAACTGCACGATAGTCCAAAAATATACGAGGGCAGAATAAAATCCATATTATACCAAATCATGCATAAACACTGAATTCAGAGGAATTAATTTCAGTCCTCATGGGAGTAATCAGATATCTTCATGATAACCAAATGCTACATTTTCCTTAACTAATATGGAAATGTTTCTCAATCTAAGGAAACTGAAGAGAGGACAATAAATAATCCCTTCGAAATTCCTTGTGAATTAATTATTAATTATTCCATAACCACAATGCACATGGTACTGCACAAACAAAATAAAATAAACATAATCACTTTCCCATCTTGTCCAACAGCTTGCAATCAAAATCCAGCCAAAGAAATAATTAACCTCAAACAAAATGGGCTAGGACTAGGGATTAGCTACACGAATTCACACAGCTATAGAACAGGTTATCCACACAGTTCATTGTTTTAACACTAAAGAAAGCAAAGATTACAGTCCAACTCCACCTCCCCAAATAGAGTCACGCAAAGAAGAATGCTCTTTAAAGGAAACATATATTTATTCCATACATTTAGCAGAAAATTACACTTCATTCTGAAAAGCAAGAAGCACAGGTGAAGAGATGTTGCGTATTATACACAGAAGACAGTAGTAGAGTGTGGCAAAACAACTTGGTGTAGTTTGTCTTTTCCTTTAGTCCAATCTCAAAACTGACAAACTATTCTTAAATTCCCTGCAGAAAATCTGGAGGAATATTTATTTACTTGGATTTTGCCAGTGCATGAGCTTCATACAGCTCACCAAAATTCTAGTAACCAATACAACTGAATGAGGTTACCAAAGTCCCATCCCTTCTGGTATTACATCGGATGAAATAACTTTTTAGAAATGAGCTGATTTAGTGAGACCAGCCATACATCACAAAGAGGCAAAGAAGACCTTGCCATTAGTGATACAGCTCAGCACTGAATCACCAGCGCTGACTGTGCCCATTCTAATAACTTATAAGAAGCAGCAGCTGCTCGTTGCACTCCACTGCATTTCTGAGGAGTTGTCCTTGGGAGCTGAAGGCACCAAACATGACCTGTCCTGGCAGCTACATGGAGGTCTTTGTGGGGCAGCTCTACTGTAGGAGAAGGCAACTGAAAAAGCCACATGGAAGAAGAACTGGAGCCTGTGGACAACCAGAACAACAATGTGATGGTTTATGTATGATGGTTTCCTCCCTTTTTTTCTTCTGGGTGGCTGGTTTACTTCTACTTGTCAGATGCATGCAGCCATTCAGACACCAATAAAGGATTCTTCAAGTTTTGGAGAAGAAATCAGACAAAACATTTTAGATTTCTTCATAACAAGCTCACATCCTACACCCTGCATCCTTAACACCACGCTGTTTCTAGAAGCCATAACTCCACATGGTATCCAGCTGTTATCAGAGCTGTGGGATCCACCCCATTGCTATTCCACACCATACAAAATATGAGTTCCTTGCTCTTCCTTGCCACATATTGAGAGGCTAGATCTTCTACCAGGTTTCTATTATGATATATGAATAGACAGGTACTCTGTGAGGGCCTCTGTCCTTAAATTTAACTACACTAAATTTAAGCATCTAGTTTGATGCTTAATTCTTTGTAATGTACGATGGGTGTATATATACACATATATACTATATATATACATATATATATATACACATATATATCACACACAAAACTATCACACATATGGGGTCTTAATGGCCATGGTAAGTAAAATACAGATATGACAATCTTTTATGCATGCTATTCCAGCAGAACCTCTCCCTGAGTTGCATCCAATACCTAAACACCAGCCATCAAAGTCTCTACCTTTAACACCCCAAAACTCCCCACCCTCGTTTTTACTGGGGTTCACGGTCAAGTGATACCAATAGAATTAAAGGATATCTGTGTACACAGTTGCTGCAGATCATATCTCAACATCTCTCTCAAGATCTGAAGATCTCTCAAGAGATCTTCAATAGCCATCTTGCAAACAGAATGCTTTATTCAAGGCAATAGTACATTTCTTTTCCAGCTGTGTAGAACAAGAATGAGCTAACCGCTCATTCTATGGCCAAGTGCATGTGATACATTCCTCCATCTGTATCCTAGTTACATTGTGAAATCTCTCATCCTACACATATGCAATCCTTTGATTGAACCTGTGAAGACAATGACAACATTCGGCACATTTCTAAGTGATCTTCCCCTCAAAGTACATCTATACAGAAAAATTACACTGTTGAGATCAGGCGAGATAATATCGTGGCTCTTGGATGACTGTCAGGAATGACTAAACTTCACAATCCCAGAAGCCACTTTTACTAGTAACCTTTAAAATTCTCTACAGACTTGTAGTGGCAGATCACTTACATGAATGCTTTTCCCAGCAGGGAGGAATACACATTCGTCATTTTCTGAAAGCTCAACTGTTTGCTTCCAACAGCCCTGACACCTGACTTATCAATACTAAATTGTTTGGCTACTACCTAGTTCAACCAGTGGAATGAGGATGACTCTTTACCCCAAGTGGACAATGCACAGGAGGTTGAAGAATTGAAAAAAACAAGGATCAGAATTGCATTGTGACAGCAAATGAGCACCACGTGTGATCAAAGGTGATGTGATAAATGACAAAAGGTGCCATGAAGGCAGGCACTTTCCAGTACATGAAAATTTCAGACACTGAAACCTGACACCAAATAGTTTCAGATTCTTTCTAAGAATTTCAGCAGCCTAAGAAAATATTTTCATGGTCTTACTACATAAAAAGCTAACGTGAATAGTTGAAGTTCTGATTTAAAGTCACAAATATGCATACAAATGGCAGTGCAAACTTTTCTACATCTTTGGCTGTATGACATTAATTGATCATTACCTGTCTGGGACATGACAGAATTAAGATCTACAAATGTTAACAGTATTGGAAAGAAAGGCAAGAAATTTGGGGGCAAAGGGCTGCAACACTGAAGAACCCCTTCCTTCTCCCTTGAGCACATCACCTAGAGATCTTTCTCACTGATGTACATATACCATTCACTGAGTTTGGTCACAAACTGCTGTTCCTCTGGAAAAGGGGAAAAAGAAAGGCTTGCTACTTCTTTGCAGAATTCAAAGTTCCCATGCCAGCAACATTGTTGCTGCCGCTGCTCCTTTGCTTTGCTTCTCCCACCCTCCTGCTCTCAGACATGTCCTGATGTTTTATTTCCATTGACTTTCTCTTCGTATCAACTTAAAGTTGATTGAATATGTTTAAAACATATCATTGATGAAAAACCTGAGGGAAGAAGGGAAAAGAAGAAATGGCAGAAAACTGATCATTCCAGTATCAAAATGAAACAGTAAGTCAAAGACAGGACTGGTAGCCTGCTAAAACCATCCAGCCTATGTTTTAAGTTAATGCCCTACATAGTATTACCTATGTAAAAGAAAGATTCCCCAAAGTATGTCATCCTATGACCAGGGGGGAATTCTGGTTAAAAGCAGGACAGCAACAAAACAGGAAACGTTTGTTTGTTTGTCAGAATGATACTTGCAACATGATGGACAGAGGTCAAAATGATACCTACAGAACCAATATGCACGAAGGTGATCCAAAGCTAGATAACCAAAGCTGAGAGAACTTTACCATCTTAAAACCTGTATAAATTAGGGAATAAGATTTAGTTTAAACTCTTTTTTTTTTGTTCATTTATGGTCTTTCCCCTTCATTCTCCTCTGTCTTAACACAGCTCACTGCAAAATGTACAAAAACCTGCCAAGGCACAAAAGGAGGAGCTAAATGTTCATAGTACCTTTCAACACATTCTATTTTGCAATGCACGAACGTCAAAACTTTTCTCAGTTAATCTGCAGTGAGTGCTAGCTGAAAGGTAGAAGCAAGGTGCATTTACAAGCAAGTTAATGGCCCCATTGACTTAAACTGCTGTATGGTTTATTTTTTCTTCTACAGTTGCAGAATTAATCTGACCCATTTTTGATCTCCACCCTTGTAAAATCATTGTTTCACATCCTTTTACTTAAGATACATGAGTTTCTTGCAATTTACCTCCACCTGGAGAAATTCTACTCTATTCTTGTACCCAACATACTTACCCAGGAGTTCTGGCTGGTTTTAGTCACTGTAACAGTCATCAGCAGCCAATGGTTTACAAACAGAACACTCCTTCGAAATATATTGTTGCCAAAACATTTAGAAAGTGAAAAAGGGTTTTAAACTTTTTAACCTTTATTACCCTGTTATCTTACTGGTCTTTCTGTACTCACTATCACTTACTATGCTAATACGTTCATTTAGTAAATATCCCCATAAAGCAGCTAATAGATGGCATCAAAAATTTAACACATTGACTCCAAATTCACTATCATCCTTAAGCATCTTCTCAGCTAGAACCCTGAACTTAAAAACAAAAAACAAAAAACTAAAAACTTAGAATTATATAAAGACAGGTTGAAAATATGCTAATTACATTAATTTATTACAAAAGTTGAAACTGATTTTGATTTACACTACATATGTACAAAGCTAGAAGCAGCTCCATACTCATGCATCTTATCAAATACATTTTCACCGAGGTCAGAGTCTTGGTCAGACCATTTATGCATGTGCTCTAGCCAACATACTGAGCTTCAGGATCAACCCTTCATTGCATTAAGACTTCACAAGGTGCCCAGTCTTCATCCAGGTGTGAAGAATTACAAGTTGTATTCTAATAATAACATCAGTTAGACTGAAGATTATTCCACCCATAGATAATCTTCAGCACAGCTTGTAGTAGCATGTCTCTGTGGGGTTGTTTTAATCATTTCCCAGTTTATATTAGAGCCCAGCGGGGATCAGAAGAATCATGTGTGGACAGGGGTAGAGTCAAGTGGAACCACCTGCAGCAACGGACATCTGCTCACAGGGGCAGAGCAGGCACCGTATCTCTTTGCATCTGGCAGCACAGGTGTCAATGAAAGCAAGTTTAGTTTCTGCACAGGCCTTACGCCTATTTTACTATCAATCTTAATGTTTTAATGCCATTAGGTGACACAAACCAGAACTCAACACGTTTTCCACACTATGTAATCCAAATTCTGATCCAAGACCTACTGTGTACTGAACCTGCACAGTGTCTGCATGAAGATTCAGAGAATTTGTTTTATTTTGTCTTTCTAGGATAATCAAACGATCATCAGCTGGTTTCAATATAAACAGGTTCTATAATGCCACGGTCCCTTGTGTAACATTCCTCCTTTCTGAAACATCTGAATACCTCCCAATGCATTTGTTTTGGTATTAATAAGGAAGAATACAAAGAGAAATGCATTTGAAAGCTTTTAAAATAAATACAGGTCAGGTATTAATACACTTGAAACAGAGCACGGTGCAACCCTTTGGTCCCGAAAGGAATTTCACAGCCTTGGGCCAAGTTTTAGGAAACTCCTCTCTCTTCCACTGCTGGGTTGCTTTCGGTGGAATGATGTGTTCGGTGGCAGCAGAAGCTGCAGCGCCCCTCAAAACCCCGCACGCCCTCATTTTGTTCACTTAATGGGGTTCCCCCTGAGGGGAGGCTCGCCTCAGACCCGCAGCACACAACCACCCAAACCGCACCGTGAGTGCCAAGGGCTAACAAGTTGCTTAAAATCGGGGATTTGGAGCTGCTGCTCCAGACACGGCGCAGTTTCAGGACCGCTTCACGAGACGGGCTTTCTCCAGCTGCGAGCCGCGCTGCCCACCCGACTTCAAGCGCATTGCTATATTTAAACACGCACAGCCAGCATTAGGCAGAGAACCTTCCTTGCTCCACAGCAAAGTCCTGCGCCCACCTCACGCCCCCCACACAGCACGTTTTCCCCGGCTCCTTAAAACAACCCTGAGGAACCCAGCTCGCTGCGGCTGCGGCTTTGGGCTTGCTGAAAGCCCCCGGGCGAGCAGCGAGGCCGCCTTCCCCAACCCTGTGCTCCCCAACACCGCCCACTGGAGCCTCCCGGGGGTCCCCCCTTCGTCCCCAGGTCCCGGCCCCGAGCGGGGCGAAGGGCGCCACTTACGGGGCCGGGCGGCGGCGGGCAGGGCTGCGCTGGAGGTGCGGGCTCAGCGGCGAGGCTCCCTCAGCGGTGAGAGCCGGCTCGCTCCTCCCGGCCGAGAGCCCCCAGCCATGCCCGGCCTTCCCACACGTGCGGGGCCGCCTCACCCCTCCCCGCCCCGCCGACCCCCTTCCCGCCCTTCCCTCCTCCTCTCCCCCTCGGCAGGCTGTGGCGTGGGTGTCCCCCCCCCTTCCCCGAGCGGCGCCATGGCGCTTCAGGGAGGCCGGGGTCCCCCGAGGGGCTTTTCCTTTTTTTCTCTCCGGGCTGTGATGCGGGGAGGCGCTCGCCTCAGGGCGCTACGAGCCCCCCGCTGCCCCCACTGGGTGCTGGCACCTCGCAGCCACCCTTACACGCCGCCCGCAGCCCCTTTCCATGCCATGCTGCCACTTGTCAGCGTTTTCTGCCCCAATCTCTCGCCTTAAATGCTTTGGACTGTTAGCAGCACGCCGAAAGACGGCTGCAGGGGCTAATGATCCATTGCCAGAAACAATATTTTTTTCCACGTGGTTTTAAAGGGAGGAGAGTGTCAGGGGATGCCTCCCCAGCCCTTGGTTAGGCAGCGAGAGGAAAGTCCTCTCTGCAAAACGCTGAAGAGTCTAGCAGCCCTCATAGTTTGAGCCTAGCAGCCCTCATGACTTGAGCCTAGCAGCCCTCACGACTTGCTGGATGTGTATCCCAGGCCGGCTCTGAGGCATGCATGGTAGGAGAGCATGACCTGTGCAGCTCCACATGGGATTTTGTGGCCAAGCTCCAGGGAGCAGTGGGAATGGAGGGGAAAGAGCCACTTCAGCTCTCTGCATATATCGCACTTCGGATGTTGCTTTTCAGATGCATCACTGTAAAAATTTGTCTGAGAGCTGCAAAAAGCACCACAGGATGGGACACAGAACAGGCCTGACACATGAACAATGCTTCTTTTCATTCTGGTGTTATCAATTGGCTTCATAAAACCCTGCTTCTTCCTATAAGCCTTGTCATTTTTGTTGGAGATGCCTGGGATGTGGCAGCTCCATCTGTCCACAGGTTGGGGAGTTTTTGTGTCTCCCTCTGCTTCAGCTTAAATAATTCAGATTGTTCCCCTGGGCCAAATATCCCAAAAAACTCATTTTAGGGCTAAGAATAGCCTTAGGCTAAGAATAGCTAATGCTATGAATAACTAACATTAGGAATCACCAGAATAAATCTTACAATCACAATCTGTCTCCCTGAATATATTCTACTTATATAAGACCTTTCATTTTCAATACTATAGTCAAATTGTTGCACATCAAATTGTTGGGAATATTTTTTTTTAATTTTGGCTGTGGATCTGCTCGTCTCTCTTCTGTGATGTTCTGTCACCATATATGTGGTGTGTGTGCATATGTGCATGCATACATTATACACACACACATGCATAACCCTACTGTAGTTTTTAAGAAAACAGTGGTTCTGTGGACAACAGAACTAGTGACTTGTGAATAAAAGTCTTAATTTTCTTTGAGGTTTTGTGACATCTTTAAACCTAAACCTTCTGCATAGATCTAACTTAAAAAAAAAAAAAAATTGTATCATTTATATAGTACTTGATACCATATAAATACTGCATAAACATGGTAAATATGATATATTTATATAATCAGACCTAGTGCTATTAGTGGATCACACATAACCAGCATTTCACAGCTGGGCTAAACTCCTCTGTAAATTTCTATGAACAGTCCTTAAGATCTGTTTCAGAAAATATATGAAAAAGACCAACAATAGCACAACATCATCAGCTATCCTCAGTAAAAGGTTGCATGCGTTTCACCAAAAAATAAGCAAGCTTACTTCCAAACAGATTTTATACCAGCCCTTCTGCCCACTCCACATCCATAAGAGGCCCTGAAGAGGCTAATGCTAAGGATGCAGGCAAAGCATCCTTAAAGCATCCGCAAAGGCCTGGACCAGTTTCAGCATGCCTAGATATTTTGTGTTTGTTTGTTTGTTTTTGTAAGATGACTTGCAGATTTCAGATTGCAGATTATTCCCTTTTGTTTCATTCTTAGGTCTAAATACCATTTGCCCTTCGGGCAAGGAGTAGTAAATGTAGTTCTTTTCATGATAAATAACCATAATCCTTGCAGTTAAGTAATTAACAGGTTAAGTTTCAGCTATTAGATCAAAGGACTTTTCCTGTGTGAAGATTCCACCTGAAGCAGTCATGTGTGCCTTCCACTGTCAAAACTGCCTTTAAAGTGTGAACTTAAATATTTACATCCAATGTAAGTGGGTTTTTGAAATGCCATGACCTAAAACACAAGGAATAGCCAGATCCTATCTCAGCCCTGCTTATACTGCATTGCTCTGTTAAAAACTGAAGTGGCTTTCTCTGCTCTCTCTCTCTGTGATAGCTTTGAAATGTTGACAAAACCATAACTGCTTTTATGAAAAGCAGCAGAGTGTCATGAAACTCAGCATGCATGTTTCTGGGAGGTCTGGTAGTCCTCCACAGCCACAGCTTTCCTTCAGAGGAAAGTCCTTTCCCAGTGACTGTGCAGACAGAGCAAATTGCCTGCCATTGGAACAGCTCCCTGTCAGAGTGACAGCCTTCAATTTATGGCTGGCCATATGTAAATGTCATATCAGTCCTGATTCAAATGTTTATTGCGCATTAATGTATCCTGTAATTAAAGCAAAGAGCAGTAAATCTGGTTTTCTGCTTTCACAGCCTCGCTGGGAATGTGTATATCCTAGAATCAAATGCACAACTGCACCTCACAAACATCCTCACAATCTAGCTTTAAACAGGCTAGACCAGAAACTAGTACAGCCAGGGAGATCAGTACTGACTACAAACACACCCAAGAATTTTCTGTTTATTTACTAAAGATTCCTGGCATGTTTGGAGTCAGCAACAAGCCCCATACCTCTATGACTGCAGGTAGACAGACAAGAATTAATCCAGGTCAATGAGTTCTATCACTGCTGCCATCGCTACACTGTCAGATACTGCCTGGACTGCAGCATGGAAATACCTTTGCTGTCCTTGCAAAGACTGGGATATCATATGGCTTCTTTCAAAAGTAGATCAAATTCTGTTTTAAACTTGTCTGGGCTTTACCTTTCCACTTCTACAGGAGAACTCATTTAGAACTGTCAATCTGAGACAAGTATCTGTAACTCTGATACTGCCTAATCATGCAGAGGATCAATCTGATGAAAGAAAAAGAGCAGAAGCATATCTGGGGAGTGACTGTTTAATGACTTAACACTATAAAAGTAAATTCACGACTCAGAATGATTGATTTATCTGAGGAAAAATAGATTGTGGACCATTCTCTTAAACAGTGGTGCTGTGCTTCTATGTAGTTGGACTACTTTTACTATGCTTCTCAGCAGAATCTCTCTTCTTCCCTTTTCTAGATATCTCAGGTAAGTGTGGAATGGCATCAGCCTGTCATCATTAACATGAGCAGTGCAGCAAAGATTTTTTTCATGATGCTCATCAATTTTTCAGGAAAACCATGTTACTAGTGGGAAACATTCAACCAAAACATTTGCAACAAGAAAGGTATTTCTTGCTCCTGCCCTTGCCATGTCTGCAAGACAACAGCTTTGACTATGGGTCTTAACCCTTAACAATAAATTGTTTGCATGATGCATAAAACCTTCTGAATGCTATTGAAGAGTAACTCTTAGAGTAACTGGATTTGTAAATGTGAAAGGTGTAGTAAGTGTGGCAGTACTACATCGTGTATCAGAAGTCAGATGCTATAATACTTTGGCATGATGGAATAAGTTAGACTTGGTTAGTGGGTCAGGCCACTGTTATTAGATGTTTTTCACCAAATCAAATAACTAGATAGAAGTATGGAAAACTAATAGGCAGTCAATGAGGATGAACAGGGTGGTCACCCATGTACATGATAGTGATCCAGGTGAGGCTTAGAAAATGAAGCTCTGAAAATAGGTAATGTTAATGTAAAATTTAACATTGAAAAAACTAATGAGTTTTAAACAACTATCCTGACTTTTGGAGTCTGACAAGCTCTTAGGTAGGGTTCACAACACTGATTGTAACTTATTTGCATAGCAGAACTCCAGATATCAGCCCACACTTTTAGGCACATCATACAAAAATGCTCAAAAATGCAGAGAGGTGAGGGGGCAAAGAGAGTAAAGAGAGAGAAATAGTAGATTTCTCCAACCAATCCAGTATTCCCACCAAAGGTATCACTGCTTATACAATAAGCTTCATTATGTGTACTTAGCCTTGGTCACTGGTGCCTTAATTCTATTAATTCTATTAATAATGTTTTCAGAGAAATTTTCTCTGTAGAAAGGTACCTAGTGGAGCTTTTAATGTCACTGGGAGCTGTGCTGGCTGGTGACTGGAGGGGAGTTGGCTACAGCCCCCTTCTCCACCTAGCTCACAGCAATGTCGTTCAGAGTCAGTGATTTTGTGAGGAATGCAAATATCATAAAAATGAAGGCATTTTCCCTCGCAAGCAGGTTAATACCCATCAGGTCATGACAGAATTATTTGGCAGAACAGAAGTTTCATGATTTGGCTGACTGGAATACATTTAGTCACTAGACAAATAAGGGCTCTTATTGTGCAGGACAGATTGTCCTTTAACCTTTTCAAACACAAACATGGAGGAAAAAAAGTTTACAAAGGAAAAAAAAAAAAGGCAAGAAGTATTTCTAATCTGTGTTAATAAATGTAAAACATTATATTATATTAGGCTGAACAACAACAAGGAAACCAAGGAATTTAGATAAATCACAGAAAATTAGTATATATCTGTAAATAACCAATTACCCATTTGCAGGAAAAAAATATGTATAAAGATTTAGAAGGATATTTCCATGAGCACTGGGTGACAAATTTTATTCTTTCCATCAGTTTGGGTGTTTATTTTCTTTAGAGATCTTGGCTATGTAGAGTCAGAAATGAATTATTACTTTTCCATAACAGTAAGAAAAAAAGTTCTGGCAGGACTTGATCTTCAGCTGCATAAAGCAGGCCTGCCATTTGAGACTTCAAGGGGGTGTACCAAGGGGTGTGTAGGGGGGAGTGGCAGGAAAGCTGCAATCATCTTCTGTTTTCCAGCGAACAATGTTGAGGTAACCAGCAAGTATCTCGAGCAACCTATGGCAAGTCTCAGCTGTTGAGCAACTGGGGCCGTGTCAATGAAACTTTTAAAAGTAGAAGGTGCACATGCCAAGAAACTTGCCCAGCCTCATCAGCAAAGAAAATATACTTTTTTTTTTTTTCTTTTACAGTTATCTGCAGGTTGCTTACATATTAACCACTGCTTTACAGTCTGCTGTACACAACTACTGTTCACAGGCCCAACTTATTCTCTTTTGGGGCCAGAATTTGCCTAAGTACTTAAGTTTTGATTGGCCATAATGAATCACGAGTTGCCTCACTAAGATACATTAGGTGTCTTGCTGAAGCCGAACCAGACAACGTGAGTTTTGGCACATTTAAAGAATGAAATGTGCTTTATGGGATTGTGAGGGTTGGCTTCTTTTCATCTCTTCTACTTTTCCACATGAGCTGTGCATCAAAGTGACACTTTAATTTGTTTGCTAGAAGTGGAGGAGGTAATCCCTTAAATTAGGATGGTTGTGATTTTGGTTTTTGAGTCTTTCTAAGACATGAAACAGGTGTAAGTTTTGCAGTCTGTGTAGAGGGGCTTCTTGAGTTCAGAAACCACATGCATTACTGATGCATGTATGCATTGTATTGATTAGTCAATGGAGTTCTGCACAAGATCATCTGCCACTGGAGGTCTGTCTGGTAGGAGACCAGCCAAAAGCGAACAGTGTAACACTCTCCAGCAGAAGTGAAATGCTAAAGCTTAAACTGGAACTCCTCGTTAAATGGGGCACTGCAGAAGTGATGCTATAGGATGCCATTGTCAGCATCAATTCTGCAAGTTTAGTCATCAGTATGAACAGTATGACTTAAGGGCCTCAGATACTAAACTGTCTTGAAGAGTCCAAATTTTCAGTGTAGGCTGGGAGAAAGTATCCTGCCTTTGATTTGCAAAGACAGCTCCAATAACCAGATACAGATGCTGTCTCATTCAGCTTCCAGGATGTCTGAACAAAGAGTTCATACTTGAGAATAAACCTTTATGTAAAGATACTCGGGTTATCTTTTAACAAACAAGTTTTTGATTCTGGGTTCTGGTAACTATTCACATCGAGCTTTGTGTCACTGCTGTTAGTTTTTTCCTGACATACAAACTTGATCTTTGAAAGTCTGGTCAGTCTCTTTGGCACTAAGTGGCAACTGTGTGGTGTGGTCACATTGTGAGAAATGTGAGCTGCTCCACACGTTTCAGTCAGCTTGTTCATTTCAATGCCAAAGGCAATTCTACATCAATGGCCGTGCTCTTCTTTAATTAATAGTCTCCTACATTGACTTTTAGCAAAGGTATTAGTTGCAGTTCTGCACAGTTTCACACTGCATCCTACAGCTCCTACCTACCAGAAAGACCCTCCAGCTTTCCTAAATTAGCTCCTGTGATCCAGCATGTCTCTATCACTCAGAGAACTGACTGAAATTTTTACAAAATCATTTTTCAGAGCAAAGCACTACATTTAATCAGCTTTCCCAGGAAGATTCCACTGACCTTTGGGTTGCTGTGTAGTCCCCCCACACAACTAGTCTTCCCCTTCTCTGTGGCCGAAGATGTGAGAGAAGAACTTCCCACAGGAAAAGGGTGGGAGAGAGCAGCCAGATGTGGAAGACTTAAACAGCCCTTCTGCCCTTGGAAAAGAGAGAGTATAAATATATACTGACACATTTTTAAGTTCAGCTCTGCCTAGCGTGGTGGGAAGGAAGTTGTCTGAATCATTCAGTCCCAGTTATACCACTGGGGAAACCATCATGTTAGCACACTCTGCTCCATCTCTGTACAGCAACAGCATTCATTAATTACTGAAATATTCCCCGGGGAAATGAATGTTTACAGTCGGGGCTTGTAATTGACTACAGAGATGCCACAAATTGTGTGATTAGGTACTTTGTGTATGTCTTCGTTCATCTGTGTTTGTGTGTGTATATGTTATATGCAAGTATACATTATACATATACATGCGCTGAAGCTGTTGAAAAGAACATGTTTGCAGCTACTTTCTGATGAGACAAAGCTAAATTTTTAAGTGGGAAGGAAGAATGAAACATGTTTTGGATACCGCACATAATTTCTCTTTGTATTTTTTCCTCAGAAAAAAACAGGTAACCTCCTATAACTGCCACTGGATTTTGCATTTTACCTTCTTGTTCACTTCTTCAGCTGATTAATGTAATAGCATGCACCAGCAAAGTGGTCGAATTGTTCCACTCCTGTGGTTGCTATTTATCAGCAAGAGATGACATGATCATTGATCATCCTGCAAAATTCTTTGAGCCCATCAGAGGGAACCTGGTAATAAATCTAAGGTATTGTTCACATGATGGATTTGTGTGCACCACCTTTCTTCACACTGCTATTCATTTCCTCAAATAAATACGATTCATACACTATTATTCTTTTCTTCTTTTGATATCTATAATGTGGTAAGCTTAACTGAGCAGCAAATGATGGAAGACTTTATTTTTCTCATGGCATCCATACTTGTAATTTTTCCCCCTTCAAATACCCGTGTGTGTGTAACTGCTGTCCTTCAGGATGAGGGAGACTAGTGTCACTCTATGGAAAATCTTTATGGAAACTCTATATGGAAACTCTTTATGGAAAATCTATGGGAAATCTTTAATCAAAACTGATTAAATCCTTTAATCAATAGGAGAGACTGCTGAGAAACCAGAGGTGCTGTATCTTCTCCTACTCTTAAATCTGATATCTCCTGTGAACTCCTAAGATTGTACTGGCCTGAGGAACAAATACAAGACCCGACACTCTAGGGAGAGTTTGGAGTGCTTGTTTTAACCAAATAAGCCCATTTGTCTGAGTAAAATATTTTGCTGGATGTGAACTGTGACTGGAAGTAGAAAAAGCTCATTTCAGTTCAGAGCTGTGTGCACTGAAATGCTGGAGGACACGGTTCTGGTAATGTTGCAAGATTTGTTCTGTCACTCAGCCTGTACTAATGTTAAAGGTAATGTGTCCAGTGATTCAAATAGCAGAGGGAAAGGCTTAATTTGGAACATTTCCTATCTATGGTAGTACAAACAGATGCACATTCCTTAATGATGTGCTTTCACATTTGTAGGGACCTCTGTAGAACTCAGGGGCAGAATGTGTCCCCAAGAGCCGACTCACAACTGTAACCACTTATGCAGAAGGAAGAAACACTCTGTCAGGGAGAAAGCACTGAATCCTGGCTTTAAATATGGGTATGAAAAAGCTTCCCTATCTCTGTGATCACAAAAGCTCAGGTTGGTAACTTTCTCAACACTGATTTTCTAATCTTCTAGATTAAGTTTGCTTGTCCTAGTATCCACATTGATTTGCAACATTCTATATGGATCTTCATTCACATGGTAATCAAATTGTTATTTTAGTCATTTTAATTGGTTAGAGGACTTCATTTGCACACAAATGAAAAAGTATATGCATATTTGTGTTATATATCTAAATTTACATCATCATTTTTATTCTTTGGCTGATTTTTGCATCTGTTAAAAAGATGATGCAAGATACGTGATACACTAAGCATACTAAATACATGGAAACTGCAAAGAGAAATGTAGTCAGAGGCTGCACAGAGCTGCCAGCTGTCACAGGAAGGTTGCCCTCATCAAAAGTTGCCTTGTGGTGTACATACACCACGCTGCAATCTGTAGCATGAACACTTCCAAAAGAGAGTTTTATCCTGGCAAATTGAAGGCTGATGGTATATATGATTGCAGCGTATATTTCAAAGGGTAACTTTTGGGACTGTTTAGATTGGCAAAAGAACTCTTTGGCACAAGCGGCCCATGGATATGTTTTGGCTGGGACGGATGAGTCAGTATCTAATTCATAAGAGTGACATGGAAAGGGGGAAATAAAGGAACTGGTTTTAAAATGGAGCTAGCTGAATATGTGAAGATCATATAACAGAGTAGTTCACAATAGCTGGGGGCTAAGCATGATGAACCAGAAAGTTCCCTTCAGTCCTTTGTCTTTTGGAAAGGGTGAATATATTTTTAATTGCTAAAGTAGTTTTGGAAAGCACAGTCTATGTTTGTAACATTGCCTGGGAAACATTAGGCCTGAGCACACAATTATTTATTTATTTTTTTTTTATGTATGCTTTTTATAAGCATGAGCACACATGGATTGGATTTACTTCCCAATAGAAGGAGTTCAGGAAAAAAAGGATTGTTAGTACTACCCCAACAAGCAAGACACGCAACACAGAACTGAACTAAACTAGCTGTAACAACATTATAACTATTTGGATTAGCAGCTCAGCTCTAAAAGCTGTTTGAGAACTTAGCACCCTTGCAGGTGACTGCTGGGCTGTACTGGTCTAAGAGCAATTCTTTGCAGTGTAATTTGATTCATCTCTTTTCACTGTCAGGACTAATATAGAGCGTGACCTATTAACCTCAGTGCTGAAGGCCTTCCAGTCCATTTGGGTCTGAAAAGTAACTATATTCAGGGAGAGAGAGTGCTGCGAGGATTGCTGTTGGAGACAAAAAAAAATGTTCTGCTGTGGTGAGGAAGAAGAGGCAGGAAATCTGCAGTGATATGTGCTGTATCTGCAGAGTCCTGACACCACCTATGAAGAAATGAGGTGATCAATTTTGTAATCTATAAGATAGTGTTCATCTATTTTAACTGTTTAATACCATTTATGTGTTGAATTGTAAGTCTTGAACCACCTGGGATTGGAGCTCTTGAGAAAAGGTGTACCTCAGGCCCTGGCGAATCTGGAAAGTCACCTGTCCTGCAGGGCCTAGCACTCTCAGAAATTAATTATAAGAAAGAGAGCCTACACTCAGGAAATGTGTGAGAGGGAATGGAGAGAGGAGGGAACAAAGTGAAGAATGAAAACAGGAGGGCATCTGCCTCAGCCAGTGGGATCTGTGAATGTGAATGGGACTGAAATGCAGAAACAAGGTGAGTACCCATCCAAATGCCCCCAGAGCTGTGTGACTGTTAGTAGTGTTTAAGAAATAAGCCAAGATGCTAAAAAAGGTTATTAATCTTTACAGAAACTTCTCCCAAAATGTGCTATTTTGAAGGAGAGTAGCATTGATAGACATGTAATAAAAAACCCCAAACAGGAATTTTTTCATGGTTATCTCAAAGCGCAAAGAACAATTCTGCTGCAGATTGTACATTTTGTTTTATGAGTAACTTTGGCCCTATCAGTGTGATGCTTCTGCATTCCTGCTGTCATTCCACAGTGCTGGGACTCCAGGAGGTTCAGTGGCAGAGGAGACATTTTTGTGGCCATCTTTCTTCTAGTGGCTTCCTGCCAAATGGCTTCAAAATAGGTTCTGAACTCTCCCAGGTTCAGAAATGTACCGAACATGTAAATTGCAGACACTGACTCCAACTGGAGGTTAACAAACATACCAAACTACTTATAATTTCTAAAATAAGACTGCATAAATTTTCATTTGACCATTCTTTGTCAGTGAAAAGAAGGCGTAATATCAGAACAGAAAATATTTGAATCTGTGAGTCTGGTAAAGTTTCCTTGGCAAATGCCAGCTGTTTGCTCACATCACTAGAGCAGAGTTTTCTTCTCCTCTGTCACCTGGACAGCAGCCAGCTCCCTGGGTGTAAATCTGCAGTAAGCAAGCCTTTAAGTTCACAGTAGCTGATTAACTAGCTTCGCATTTCTGTAAGAAGTTTCTGCTCTATGAATACAGAGTGTTGCTTTTCCTGCTTTGAAATCATGAAAAACATCTCCTGTGTGCAGATTCCCTGATTTTTCATAGAGGTTGTGCTCACGTTGCAGCTCGTTGTTCAGGTGAGGCTCTGATTTCCCTGGCTCAGCAGCCAAAAACTCTGGGAACCAAATTGCCATTCAGAGCTCCACCTTTTTATAACACACCACAAATCTCGTTACCACAGTTTATTTGAAATACAAGCAGGTTGGCACCTTTTTTTTTCGAGAAAACAAACAAACAAAAACCATTATTGAATCACAGTCACTGCCTCGAGATATTAGTATGGAAAACCAACTGCCTTTGAAAATCAGAGCAGGTACAGCTCCTGCCCATTGCACTTTTTATAACTCTTCAGTTTTGTGGGAAAAAATCTACCACCAGAGTACGCAGAAATTTGCCAAAAAATCAAGAATGCTAAAAAATAGAATAGAATAAAAAAGCTAACAGAAATTTAAGGCTTTCTGTATTGCTAGGCACACTTCCAACACATCGGTCTATTCAGCGTGGACTTTCCCATGCCCGGTATAGAAGCCAGAAGTGTTACTGCACATTAATAGCTAGCCTCTGCAGGCTGTGTCAGTCATCTTGTCCGCAGGGACCGATGCTCACGGATGAGGGTGGGGGTGGATCTGGCAGTGCAATGTGGGAGCCAGCTCCTCTCAGAGAAATTTGGAAGTGGTGAAGGTCATCCAAAAGTGGCTCGGACTGTCACTGTCACTCCAGCTTGCAAGACTTCCCACTGAATTTGATGCCGAGTCTTGCCTAGCTTGTTATCAGAGTACTTTCATTGGAGGGTGACCCAGCAATGTCACAAGAGGTGAATGGATGTCATTCCTCTTTTAAGCTACAGGGGACAGTATATGGGATGTTCATACTACAGGCTTCTGATATAGTTGGTCATCTTCTCCCAGCTCCTCTAGAGCGTGAGTCTGAGCAGGAGCAAGCTTTAGGGGCACTGGATGGATCCCTGCAGCCTGCACTGAGTACCTGGGAAACTTTCCGGCCTGGCCACAGAGGTCCTGGGCCTAAAGCTGGGTTGTGTGAAAGGTAGCCTGGAAGGAAATAAATACCGTATCTCCATTTTTTTTTTTTTCCATTTTCTTTCGTTTTTGATTTAGAGTGACAACAGAAAGCAAAAGAGTTTAGACTACTGACATCCCTGCCCAAAAAGTCATAAGGATTCAGAGAAGCTCAGGGTTGTTCTGATTCATAATGTGCCAAGGTTGAAGGGTGAAGTTCAGCCACCGAGCACTTTCTGTGAGAGGTATTACGTAAAACTGCTGGTAAAAAGGTACAGTTGCCAAAGACTGTATATATCATAAAAATGATGCTGGCAACTCCAAAATTTTCTGTCACAGAAAATACGTACTGATTGCAAGCTTATTCAAAGAGAAGCCTTTTATTCAGGATTGAGTCTTGTAAGGTGCTACACACTCCCTGGAAAGTGCTGACCGCTTTAAACATCCCACTGAACGTCCCTTGAGTTTGGGTTAGTTTAGTATTGCAGAATGAGGTTCTTAGGCAAGAAATCATATCTTCCATGAAAAGGGAAAGGGTAGTTAGGGTGAAGAAGGGTGTGGGATTGTTCAAAGTGAAGACTTGCAGCTGCCTTATACAATGTATGATCCAGCAACAATAACAGAAACATGTTTTCTATTCTTAGCACTACTTAACTTTTTTTTTTTTTTTTTGTAAATACAACTTGTAAGACACTTTGGTATGCTCCCTCTCAACAATGCTCTGATGAATTTGTTATAAGTCCTACTGAATAGGAGCTTTTATCCTGCTGCTGTTTGCACCTTCCAAATAAGTCGAATTTTAGCAAAATATTTTTAAAAAGAGATACCAGGTTTTACACTATTTAGTCCTATGCCAGAGGTAACACTTAAGTGCAGAAAAGGTGGGAGGAAGTATCAGAAATGTAGCTTTTTTTTTTTCTTCCTTTTTAACCAGTTTTCTCTTTTTTAAAAACCAGGAATGCTTCAAGTTGTACAGGTCACAAGAGTCCCATACTCATGAAACAGCTTCTTCACCTGCAACTGTGAAAACTTGTTATCTTTGTACACCAACTGGCTATTCCTGACTTGTTTTCTCCACCTTTCAAGTGACATGTAAGAGTAAGTTTTGGAGCAGGGCTTGGGCAGCATGATTTCCATGTCTATGTGAACATTTTGTTGCTGCACAATGCTACTTCAGCATACCTGCTTCTGAAGACTTCTAGTGCTTGCTCCTTTGCTCCCATGATTGCTGTACATCTCATCAGTTTTTATAATGTGACTCCTCTATTCATTTGGTGAAGAGGGAGCTATCACACTTTTTAAGTGCAGAGGGTTACTGGCTCGGAAATCAGCTAATCACATAATTTTCTTCTAGTTAATAATATAAAAGAAATTTAGGAAAACAAGAATCTGACCGCACAACTTCTGAGTACCTGTTAAACTGTCCAGATGATAGACAGCATTCCTAATCCCTTCGAGACACATCAACAAAGAATATAAAACAGTAGAATTTGTCAGCTATGAATGGACTGCTCAATGTTGTAAAAAGATCCTACTTGTCACCTTATAATTTACTTTTTAATTTCCTTGCTCATATTAATATATTGGATCATATGGCAAATAGAATCAATTGATGAATTTTTAATGTAACAAATGCTGGAAAAATAATTTTTTGATGGAAGTCATGGTAAAATGTGTATATTTTGTTCTATAGAAATGCTGAGGCATAGAGTTTCTTATATTTTATGCCTACAGTTATTGCCATATCAAAATCTAACCAAGGTCACTCTGTTGTGAGGGAGAACCACATGTGAACTAACAACTGGAAAATTAAACAGGGCTCTAAATTACACAGACCTTGGATTTCTACTCTACCAAATCTACCTCACATATTTCTATTTAAATAAGCCCTGGAGGGTTGTGTTTGTCTGACTGGTTTTTATCTAGGAAACATACTGTCGTAACATATTGGCCAATATTAAATATGGAAAGAGATTTATACAATAGAAGCAAAGACTGTATGTGGTTTGATTTAGACATCTGCTAATGCTTACCCTTTTCTACCACTTGTCAAACTTTATCTTTAGATGGTCACATTAAAATGGTCATAAAAACAGTCACAATAACATTATTCTTCACAGTAAAACAACACTTAGGTGTTAATAAGTGACAACCTAACAAAAACAGCATGTCATCCTAAAAAGTATATTTCTGCACAGTTTAATCAACTCAGTTAAGTCTTGGGCAAATCAAAGAAGGGCTTCCTTATCCTTTCAAATGTAACAGATTTTGTACTGCTTAAATAAAATAGTTCAATTCTGAAAAGAGACCTTTGGGATCTTTCAAGCTTTCCTTCAGATAAATGCTTGACCCGATGTGGATTTGGGGAGCTTTTTTCCTGAAAGTTATGTTCTGGGCTTTTTGGTGCATAAAAACTCCACAAACTGAGGATACCTCTTATTGTCTCTGTGTTTCTCTCCTCTAGTTCACCTTTCTTTTATCCATTTCTGCATTACATTGAGAAGAAAAACGCCAAACTGTGCTTTTCCACAAATACAAAATTAAGGACAATTATTAAAAAATACACTAGAATATGGAAGAAATTAACAAGCTGCTCTACAAAGACCTTTCTGAAACATACCAACAAAGGGCTTGTCCAAAAAAAGTGGATACATGTCCAAGAAAAGAAAGCATCTAAAGCCATAACATCTGAGAGAAAAAGTTATCTTGAATTCCAGTATCTTCTTGCATGTTTCTGCAAACTGAACTTTCCCTCCTACAAAATGCACCAATAAGATTAAAACTTCAAATATTTCTTTTAAAGATTTTCTAGGATCATAGAGATTACAAAACAAAAGCTATGCTTGTACACCTAGAGATTTTAGTGAAGTTATTCCCTGAAACTCATTTTCCATGTAACAATTGTAATAACACTAGGACTTTTCTTAAGTTTCAATATACACAAAAATGCAGGCATTCCTTTCCCTGAGCACCAGGCCACCAAAGATACTTCTACCTAGTCAATTTGTTTTACCATCTCCTCCTGCCTCCCCGCTCTTCTCTTCAGCTGTAGTCAGAGACAGTGGAGCTCAATCTCCTTCAGAGTTACTGTGGGACTGCTGGGAGGAAACCTCTGTGGTGGAGCACTCCTTGACTGTGTAGAAACATAAATTGCCAAGGGTTGTTCTCTCCCTGCCCAAAACAATCCCAACGTTTTCCCAGAGCATTCTGTTCTCAGGAAACCCCTGAGATGGACTCATTCCTCATGAAAACCACCACATAATATGCTAAAAAACTTAAGTTCTGCATACCAGAGAGCAGCCAGTTTGGGATTTGGCCCTCAACTTTCCTGTGCATATGGTAGTTCATTCCCAGCAAGAAGATGCCTATTGAATGCAGAAACCATTTCATTTTTTCTATAATTCTGCTGACTACACTAATATTTACTATGATATTACATTCCTGACACTGAATTCCTGCTCTTAGCCCTAAATGTAAGCTGTGGGATGGCCCTGGGAAGGGATTTCTGAGGCTAATAAGCAGCAGTAGACAAGGTGCAGTAGGCAGCTATATTCAGTATTGGGCTATCAGCACCTAGCTTATCCTTCATAGTCCTCCAGCTTCATTCTTTCTAAAAAATTTTTTTAAATTTCAGAAGACATTTTCACAAGCCCAGCTATTAATGGAAGCCATGGTATTAATGAATCTCACATTGTGATCAGTGAGGCTGGGAGACCTTACAAATTTCTCAGTTAGGTGGGGATGAAAATGTAAATCTTAATTTAATTTTAATTTAAAATGTAAATAGGTGAAAATGTAAATATTGCTGATTTTCCTACTATGAATTTTCATAGTGACTGCAAGTCAACCTGTTCTTGGGGATGCTGCCACTGCCAACCAAATGGGGGCAGGAGATGTCCAGGATGATCACACAGACAGTGGCTGTGCTATTGTGGAAACTGGGTGGCCAGCAATAAGCAAGACTGGGCAGGAGTGACACTCTACAAACAGATGCTCATCCTCTTCCACAGAGCTAAAAGCTGGGAAAGGAGTACATTGTTGCTGAAGGGCAGGCACTACCTCACAGTAGAGGCTTGCAGGTGTGAACCTACATACCTGTAAGCTCTGCCCCCTGCTAGTCAGCTTGGGCAACAATGATGCAGTTCCATTTCTAGTTTTATAGAGGCGAAAATCTTTTCTGACTCCCAAGGGCCTGGAGAGGACTCCAGCCAAAGCCCAGTACAGGACTTAACCTTTGATATTTCAGGGGTAATTCCTCAACCAGATTCTTCTAGCTGCATTGGCAGCAGTCCTTGCATGATGATCAAATCTGGATATGTGTTGGGAATAGCAAGGATGAGAATCCTGGATATTGCTTTTACATAGCTTGGTGATGTATAATGTGCATGGTGCAGATGGTTGGTGAGCCTAGCCACAGAGATGTCTGTCCTATGGGGGCACCACGACCGTGGAATAGCTATCGAGCCAGGGTGATGTGAATGGTCTTAATTGAGACTTCTATAGGTGCAGATTAGCATTACAGATATAAGCTGGTAAGTAGCAGCACACAAAGTTCAGTGCTTTATGATGTGTCACGCAGCAAAAATACAATGTAGTCATACTCTGTATGAGTTGACTATAATCATTAAGATAGTTAACCACTAACCTCAGACTGGACAGTTACGTATAACCATATCTGTAGCTATCTGTAGTTAATGATACGTCTCATCCCGCACATATTTTTTTTCCAAAGATTGCATCCTTTCCACTCAGATGAGAACCTTTCAACCATGATAGCTCATGCATCTTGGCTGTGACCAGCTGGCAAAAATACTTTGGAACAAACCCCTGGACGTTCCGCTCTAGGAGCAGAGTACATCAAACACTGTCCTCCCATGCATAACCCATGAAAATAATTGACAGTGATCAAGAACATAAATCTAATACTACACGGGGCTGGAAATTTTCTTAGACAAGACCTTGGACTACAGGCCTTTCGGCCAGGGAATGCCAGAAGGAGTTCAACACACCTTTCTTCAGAACCCACACCAAACTTTATTTACTTTTCTCAAAAATAACAACAACAACAACAAATGGAACCTTTAAAAAATACTTCTCAGGTGAAAACAAAGCAAATTGAATTCAAGTAATAAACTGGATAAATTTTGGAAGAGCACAAATGAATTCAACCATAACATCCTGTCAGGCTGAACACTGAGGTTTCTAAGACCCTTGCTTAATCAGCTATTTCTCATAAACTAAATTGTTTGCCAGTACCTGACAGATGGTCACATAATTTGAACCTCCTTTTCACAGAATGTAAGTAAGCAAGACTTCACTGACCACTTTCACAGTGTCAGCTTATCTCCTTAACACTGCAGGATGTGGTGGTGATCACTTCCTTTTTCAGAAGGATTTCAAGAGGCACAAGTCAGCCGAAAGTGATTCTGGCCACTTACTGTGATGGCTGTTTGTTAGTAAGATGCTGGGAATCACTTCAATTTCAGTTCTGTTCAAACAACTGTATTTTGCTTCAGCACCTTATTAAAAAAATAAAAATAAAAAGGTAAATATCCCAATGTTATAGTTTTTTATTAAAGCATGGAGGCAAACTAATTATTTACCCAAAAAATATGCTTGCATATGGTATGAATTCAGGATAGAAAGTAGCATTTCAGTGAAGTTTTTTTTTAATGTGTTCTTGGGGAATTGTTTTTTGTTGTTGTTGTTGTTGTTTGTTTGTTTTTCTACATACAGCACCAGAGCTTCTGTAAAATTTGTAGACTAATGAAACCATTTTGCTGCCATCATAAACTTGTGCATAAATCTTACAACTTGAACGACTGCATTTGCTTCACTGAATTATGATCATCACAGGTCATTGGGAAGTTTCAAGATAAACTAACTCTTCAGTGTTTTAAACACAGCTTTAGCTAATTATATAGAGCCCATGGGATACTTTATTACCCCCTTTTTTTTTTTTTCCTTCTCCTCTGTTCTTTTTTCCCTAAACCCAAATACGCCATGTTCATTTCTTTTATTTCATGTTGGGAAAAATGCTGTAGGCAGGCCATCAATACAGTCCCATAAGTTAATAAAATTTTCTTTGTGAAAATGTTGAAAGATGCCATGCTATCATGATTTTATGTTTCATTCAATACTGCATCAGAAAAAAACACAGTCATGGTCTGCTTTGAGCTCAGTAGTCTTACTTCCTTCTCCTAACTTGTTGCTGAGCCTGTTACTAAATGTTTCAATGGAAAAAATCTGAGAAGATAAAAATGCATTCATTTTTGTTAAGTATTTTTTTAATATCAGTTTAGGAACTATTTCCTGTCTAAGATTCTGGATGAGGTACTGTCAAGGTTGACAGAAAATTAGAGATGCTACAATTTGGAGAACCCCTCTGTGACTCTCTAGGAGTTGGGATGGCTCCTAACACTTCTGCTCAGAGAGAATTCAGTCACCCACTGTCACTCATGGCTGATACCCAACTCTGTAGCAAAGCTGCCTGCAATATCAAATCACCGTGTTTAAGTGAAGTAGCACATCTAGCAGCTTCTGTTGGATTTTAATGAAAAGTAAGTTCTTAAAAACAAAACAAAACAAAACATTTGTTTCTTCTATGTTTCTCTACGTGGCTGAATGTTCAACTTGAGAGAAAACCTGCTCACATATATCCAAGTAGAGCTAATGTGTGGGGAGAGGGGTGCTTTCTTAGAGGTTTCCAGTTCCCTGTATAGCTATATATTACGGCAGTGTCCTTCTTAGAAGCAGTAAAGGGCAAGAGGAAGCAATCACTTCTCACTGAACTGACAAAACAGTGTAAGTAGAAATACTGATGTATGGGGATCTGTAGAACAGGGTAAATCTCCAAGCAATATTACACTACTTCAAGAGTTTAGGAACTCTTAATTGCCTTGTGGAAGTGTCTTTTTCTCTACTGGCTATACTGAGATGCACTCTTCTCCATTTTCCCCATATAACGCCCATTGTAATAACTAGCCCCCTCCTTTAGCTGTTCTAACCTTTGTGGTATGACTTACACCAGCTCAAGTATATCACAGCTGACCTCCTAATACTGTACTTCACTGCCAGTTGTCCTGACATGCTTTTTTAATGGAAAACATAGCATTTCAGAGTAGCAGGATTAACTGTTCTAATCTTGTTGAAATGCTCTCATTTAACAGAAAGTTAGGACTGTGCCAGCTGCCTTCTCATTTGGTGGAATCCTCCTGCTAGAGACTGGCCTTCCATCCTGAGGTATCCCAGAATTTTATCTGTTTTATTTCTCCTCTCTACATCTCAGGCCAGGTGCATATCTGCTCAGCTATCTGCAAAATATGATCAAACCCATTCCAGTTTCCAGAGGACTGCTGGTATTTTCTCCCGTGAGAATGTTGTTTTTATAACAATGCAACAATGTTTTATAACAAGGCAAAATCAAAGATTGCTTTGAGTAATTCTTGAAGGAAATGTTGAAAGGTCAAGCCAAGTAACAGTTAGCTGAGTTAAACAATAAAGTCAGAGCTGCTTGCTGGATCCTTTACAGGGTCACGTGCAGCTCCTGCTAGATTAACTGGGAGAGAAGTTTGTGTGTCCAAGTGCATTGGCCACAAGAAACTTGGGATGTTCCCTTTAAAAGTTCAAAAGTTATGAAGCACAGAAAGAGACACGCTGTTTCTGAATCCATGGTACTGATTATCCAGGGTGTAAACACTATAGACACCCGCAAATTGCATGCCTGCATTTGCACCTTTGGCTGCTATCGTTGATGGCAATAGGCAGTAGGTAACAGGCAAACAGTAGCTATGATGCAGCAGCATCTGCATGCTGCCCAGCCTGCTGAGGGAGTGAAAGCACCCCACCTCACACACATGAAGTTATGCCTTTTTGGCATTTGTCTTTCAAAAGGGTGTGATGTTAGAGTCTTCTCTAACATGCCCCTGAAGAATTGAAATTAATCATTTGAAAAGTGGCATGAAAAGTTCTGAAAGAAGGAAATAAGGAACTTTAAGTTTATCTTCTCAAGGGGTTAAAACAGTAGAGCAGTGCTATGGAAATGGTGGATGAAAAAAATTTCAAACAATAGGGTAAATATGCCTAAAATTTATATGACTATGATGTGCTACCATTGTTAATCCAGAATTACCAATCTGCATTAGATGAATCTTTTGTGTATTTTGTGTAGATAAACAATTTTCAAAAATATATTGTATTTTATGCTAAAAAGCACTGTTGTTTCCCCTTTGGTAACATAAAAGTCTACGAATCTTTCTGGATATTTCCATAAGAGTAAGATTGATAAAAAGGCCAGGTGACTTTGAGGTAATTCTGTTTGATTGGCTGGCTCATTGTTATAAACAAATAATGTGCAAAGACCCGTGTGCTGAACTGGACGAGAAAACTTTGATACCTACAAACTACCTCTCACCCTGAGTCCAGAGACATTTTGTTGGTGACATGCCATTAGAAAATTCTTTGTTGTTGTATTTGCTCCATCCCTTAACCCCAAACCCAAGCAGTCTGCCTTCATCCCACAGTAATACAGTCTGATCCCAGCCTCCATGTCTTCATCCCATAAATGTATGCTTTCAGGTTTTAGCAAACTAGGCCAAACCCCATCTTTACTGAGTATGGGCACAGAAAATAAATACCCTGGTGTCATTCTAGTCCTCAATGGATGGCCTTCTTCAAGGGGCATTAATCAGGAACTTTGCTGTTAGTTGCAGCAGTTACATCAAAAACTATTTATGCATGACAATTTAATTTTCTTGTCCCTGCTGCTTCTCTGGAGACAATATTTCATTTTCAGGATTGTTAAGACAGCAACTTCCATGAGCATGACATGCAAATGAAAAATGCAAGAGAACTTTGAGAAGCTTGTGTTTATTGCAGCTTTCTGTAGCTTTCTGTGACAAATGCAGTAGGCAGAACTTTTATCTAAATCCAAGTTCTGTTTATGGCTGTACTCATCCATGAATTATTTTACTAATCCAGTACAGGTCAAAAACTCTGGCAGTATGTTGAGTAACTGATTGCTACATAAACAGTCTCCTCTGAGCAACATCTTAGTTTTGCAGATATTGATGAATGCGAAGCAAAGATAAAGCAGCATCAACAGTAGGACTCGAACTTGGCCATAATGAATCACAAGATGTACCAAAGAAAAAGTCTCCAGGGACTAGAAAGAAGAGCATGCTTTCTTCCAACTTTAATTACTCACTGGCAGTAGCAAATGCCAAAAGATGATATTATATGCAATGAATTACATTAACCATAACTGCAAAGGAAACAGTTTATGCGGATGGTTAATGCTTAACTGTTTCTGATAACTCTGGCCTAAAACAGAGAGCAAAATATGCCACCAATTGAGCCTTTTGAATACAAGATTCTTTATGCAATTCATGCACTTTTATGGATGCCATCCAGTGAATTTTCCAACAGAAATTGATATCTTCAACCCTCATATCAGATCTGAGTGAACAGAGTTAAAGGGAAAGGCTGAAAACTCTCAGTAGAAGTTTCGTCCAGTTGATGGTGTCCTCAGATAATGGTTGACCCAGCCACTCCTGCACAATAACAGCAGCTGAATTATGAGACAAAAGAGGGCAGAAATGGGCCAAAACAGAAGAAGGGAACCCAGACATGATTTGCCTCCTACTTCTGGCAACACAGCTTCTGTCTCCTTTAATCAAAGAGCCAGCAGAAAAAAAAATTTCCTAATGCTGAACCATCTAGCAAGAATGTGGCAGGACTGGAGCCAGCGCAGTCCCAAGCCCATCATTCCCTTTCCCTTAGGGTAAAATACATTTTTTTGGTAGCACCATTATTTTCAGCATATACTTTAGCTTTCACAACATGGATTAAGCTTGTTCTGTTCCCTGCAGGCAAGATAAGGATACATACGGAGCTTCTGCTCTGGAGCAGGGCACTCTTGCCATGGCCTTTGTGTATTTTGACAGGTCTTCACATTTGTTCCTATTCCTCGGTGTGCCTAGCCCAAACAGGACTAGCCTACTTGTCAAGAATTGCTGTAATACATTGATGAATATGGAATATTTGGGTATTTTGTAAGCTTCAAGGGCTACGCTGTATCTGAAATTATTAGCACCACATTAGCATAAATTGAAGAGTTTCAAGAGGTATTCAAGAGGTAAAAAGAGGTATCTCTTGGGCCAGGTAAGGAAAAGACAGGACAAGAAATTTCTTGCAGAAGACTGAAAAACGCGTAACACAAAAAAATCTCCCTCTGCACCAATCTGAGGATGCAGCAAAACGGTTAATTATTGAGACAGACCCGCAGAGCCTGAGACAAACAGAATCAGTGCCTCGGTTTCAATAAGCACGGCTTTTGTCTTTGGGATACTGCGCACGCCGGGCCAGGGAACAGCTAAACACAGGGGGAGGCCATCTCAGCCAGAGCTCCCTTGGCCGTTTCCGAGCCTTTTTCTGAAAGAAAGGATTTCGCCATGTCGTTTCGGACCTGACGGCGAACTGCCGCAGATCCTCCCCCGGGCTGTGCCCCGCGGTGCCCGGGGCCGGGCCGGGCGGGCGGGCAGGATGCGGCCCCGCCGAGCATCCCCGCCGGCGGTGCTGGATGGCTGCTGCCGGGGAGGTGGGGCCAGCCGCTGACCTGCCCGCACCGACACACGCAGGCACGTTGTCTGCTTTCAATAAATAAGTACCTTTTTTTTTTTTTTTTATCATCTTTTTCTTTTTTTCTTTTATTTTTTTCTTATTTTTTTTTCCTACCTGCGCAGAAAAGCGCGGGGAGAAAAAAAAAATTACTATATATATACATATTTACATACATACATATATATTTATTTTTTTTTTAAAGGAGGGGAAACTGGGAGCGAGCCGCAGGTGTGGATGGCTGCCTGGCTGGCGTGAAAAGCAGGGCCCGGAGCCACCATGGAGCACATCCGGATGCCCAAGGTGGGTCCTGGCGGCCGGGCAGCGGGATCAGACATGCAGGCAGGATCCGGCCCCTGTGAGGTGGTTTCATCATCACCACCGTTATTATTATTATTAAGCCATTCTGCTGTTTCAGGGGCTACCCTAGCTCCTGCTACTCTAGGGGGTGAGCACAGCAATGTGGGCTGGGGATTTATGGGGCTCCTGAGTTGCCTTGTGGGTAAGCAGAGAGGGGCACCCTGCCTTTCGTCCACCTTTACTGCATCCCAGCATGTAAGATCTGGCCGTGAATTTGTTTAGTTTCTGTAGGCCAACCAGTGTATTCCTTCTACTTGTCCATCTTTCCAAGCATAAAGCCTATATTTTTTAAAAATTATTTTTAAATTTTCATCTTGCGCCAAAAAAGAAGATACAGTTTTGACCACGACACACACACAAAAATTCATCCAAAATAGTGCTAAAAATAAACAGCAGTATGTCAGCTTGAATTGGGGGTAGGAGATATTTTTATTTTATCTAGCTATTTCTGTATCCCCTAAAAGATCTATTAAAAGTTATTTGTTTTGTGTACATGTTACATTAGTTATATAACAAACATTATGTAATATTTGTTTATTGCTAATATCTAGTATGAGGACATTAATTTGAGATGAGATTTGTCTTGCTCAGCTTAGATTTTTGGGCCTTTTGGTGCTAAACTGCATACATTAGGAATGTAGGTATTATAGGAACTGCCCTTCCTCCCCTCTTATTTGATGAGCTGTCATTTTGTGCAAGGAAGGCTCTCAGAACACCAATCTCTCTTACCACAGGTGAGAAACAATCAGTGAAAGTTGCCTGCACAGGTGCTTCTGCACATTGGCCGAAGAATGTTGAAAGCACAACTGAGAAAGATAATGAAAGCAGATGAATAAGGGGGGGGAAATCTTAAATCTTCACACTTGTTTTGAACAATGGCCTCAGCAAGCCCCTATTATGAGCAATGGAAGCTTTTCTACAAGCAGGTGCCATAAAATGTTGCTATGCATATGTAAAGCCCCTATATCAGGCAGCTGTGAGAAGGCCTGGTACTGATGGCTGAAGACTTGCCCTGGAACCTTTCCTCAGTGGGGGTTGATTCTGCTGTCTCGATTCCTGGCATCTCCCTATGTGGTAGCTATGCTAGAAGTTACGTCTCTGGTATAACCAAGCAGTTTAGATGGCTTGAGGTAAAGGTGCATTTAAATCCTTTAGAAATCCTTCCATAAATGTATAAAAGCTAAGTGAGTATTGATGTATTGAAATACATCTCTCCAGTTATTCCTAAATACAGTCACGTGTCTATGTTTCTACAGTTACCTGGCAGAACTGATATTTTTGATTTGTTTGTACAGAAGAAGTCAGCTTAAAATGAGTGACAAAAATTTATTTTTTTCTGGTTTGTTTTGGTTTTGCTGAATTTCTAACTGGTAATTTGGAGTTTAATGTTAAATGAATTTGAGCCCCAGCAATGTAAAAAGAGATAAGAGAGAGCTATGTTAATATGAGCATATTCTCACTGTATTGCGTGGAAGTTAGTCTCTAGTATCGTGTTTCCTAACCCCATCCAATTTTGTCCTGAAAGAAGCTTGATAAGCAACTGCCCTACTCTGTAGAGGTATTTATTTTGAAATAATGGGACTTTGCCAGATTCCCAGCCACTTTGAAAATCAAGATAAATCCCATGCATTGAAAGTTAATGAACTTAATAATACTGGAAAACAAAATTCCTACCCCAAGTAAAAGCTTTTCCTTCAAAAGGCAGTAAAAAGCATGATGTTCGTTAGGACCTGGCAACTGTTTTTGATTATAGTTGAAATACAACAGTATTGATTTACTGTTTGTAAACATTAAAATAAATCCAATATAATATAGCCATCATTTAAACAAAATAATAATAAATAATAATAATAATTTAAAAAGTGAAGAAATTCCATGTTGTTTGGACAAATAATTAATTTAGGTCATTACTGCATGCCTGACAGTGGCAGTGGGAGAACCTGTCCACCTTCTACATCCTGTCAGCATCCCTGGTTGTTGCAGTAAGGTCCAGCCCTCCCTGCTTTGATTTGTGTCCATTTATGGACCTCTTGTGCGTGAGTTCGCCAAAAACCTTTCTGAACGTGCTGACACCCGCTGCCTCCACAGCCTGCGTGGGAGCAAATTCCAGAAGATCACAGCTGTAGAAAGAATTACTTTCTCCTATCTGATAAAAAAAAAAAAAATCTTAGTAGTTTCATTCACGACCCCCTGCATCTAGCTTCAATGATTTGGTAAATAACAATTCATGTTCACCTTATCCATGTCTTTACCATAAATCTTTATAACAGCCCACCCAATTATGATAGTTTCAGGGAAATGTCAACAATGACCCCAAGATCCTGTGTGGTAACTAGCAGATCTGAGGCTTTGTAGGACTTCACTGCCCTACTCTTTCCTTCCTATCTTTTAACCAGTTTTCAGTCTGTAAGTGGAGCTTTCCTCTAGTTTCCTTCTAGTTTCCTATATGGCAGCATCACAGCTCCAGTGGGATTTCCTATTGCAAAGGCCATTCTGAGTCTTTCCCAACAGACTGCGTGCATCCACCTGCTCAACGGTCCTGTTCTTCCACATGCTGTCGATGTGATAACGTGATTTTGCAAATGGTACATTGCCTAGTCTTGCACCAGAAGATGTAATGCCTTTAATTCTACTCTTAAAGAGTTTAACTGCCATCTCTCCTTACTAAGCAAAAATAACATGTCAATAGCAGAAATAGAAACCACTTGACAACGCAGCTTTTCTTCATTATTTTTGAAATGGTATTCCTTAGACCTACCGGAGAACACATAGATGAGTCTCTAACACACTCTTTTATGTAGCAAATGCCATCGTCTTGTTGTGATATTATCAGTAGAATGGAGAGTGAACATTTGATGTGTGCTTATACAAATATACACAGGCAGTAATGATGTAAATATCACAATGAAAATGTCATCCTATATATGAAGACTGTAATTTGAGTATTTAAGAGTTGCTAACTGTCATGCAGAGCTAAGTAGAATGGTGTATAATTCCAATAATCAATTTAAAATTAAAAATGAATAAAACCACTGTCAGCTATTAGTGTGGACTGAGCAGCAGGATTGCTTAGGATAACTGCCCAAGCCCAAAATATGATAAACTGCTCATAACACTCATAAAAAGATAATAAGCAATACTTACACACAGACTAGAAGCACATCTTGTTAACATCCACAGAGGCGTGTCTGACCATGGACAGGTTGACAGATAAAAGCTCTAAATATTCACTTATTTCTTAGGGGGACTTCACACACTGTTGCTAGTCAGTTACTTTGTTTTATTTACTTCTGTTCCATATCATTTGTCTTTGCATATTGGCAGCAGGCCTACTAAATGAGATTCGTATTATAAAGAGTACATCATATATATCCCTGGCGTAGCAGCTGTCTTCAGTGGAGTTAGTTCAGAAATTCATTTGGCTGAGTAACTCTTGTTAACGCAATACTTGGGATGACTTGAGTTGCTCAAGTGCTTTCATTTTTGTGATGCTATAGTGAGGTATTTCCTTTCAATGATCCCTTTCTCTGGCAGAATTTAAGATACAATGACATTTCTCATGATAATGACAAGTCTTTCTACCAGGAGTATTACTTTCCAAAATTAATTTCCAGCATATGTAAATGAGTCGTGTTGCCTTTTATTTTAAATCTATTTTCTTTTTCATAGTTCTTTCTTTTTATTCAAACAACTTCATAATACAAGTCAATTTTCCCAATGTCTCAATTGGTAATCCATATAACTTTCATCCATTTTGTATATGACACATCAAGTCACTTACTATGTCTTTTTTGGAGTAGTACTAGAGGAAATCCAGAGCTGTCTTTGATTCTGGAGGATTTCAAGATAATTTCATTATTAGTGAAATTAAACTAACTCCTGCTAAAAGGAAATATTGCAGTGACACTGCAGCTCCAGTGACTCACATAGCCAGAGCTGCTCTTCAGGTCTTGGATCTCTTCCTCACATCATGGTTTTTGTTTGGCTCATTCCCAATATTCTCATATATTTGTGAATACCAGTTTCTGTCTTGTTATATTGGAAGATTTGGGCTGTGGTTTACGTCCCTGAGCAGTATTTCACCTGTTTGGATGTTTTACTTCTTTCTCTTAGGCTTATCAGTTCATAGTGTCACTATTTTCCTTCTTTTGGAGTGTTTCTGTTGGACCCCACTTCCCTCCATTCTTCATCATTTTATTTCTCTTGGCAGGAACTTTTGAATTAAATTGCTTTACATTGGCATGTTCTTACTTATCAGACAAAAAAAATATCTCCCAGAAGCCTGTTGTCGCAGCTGAAGTTCTGCGAAAGCACCAGCAGGGTTCTGATGAAAAATTTTCCTTTTCCTGGCTGTCTCCCCAGGAGATTACTGGGGATCTGAGAACTGTCCTTCCTTCATGTCAGAAGTGAAACTGGACGTTTTAGAGAGTCTGAGCTCCACAGTACTAAGTCAGTTGTCCAACCTGGAAACTTAACCATAGGTAGCTCTTGGTTCCTGGCTCCATAGCCGACACCTGCAGCTCTCACAGCACATCTTAAAGTTCTGGGAAACTTGCCTTTGGCTGTGGACTTGAGAGTTCACCTCTGTGGAACTGGGAACCTGGAAGCTCAGGGCTGATCCAAGGCACTGGCCATTTCTGTTTGATGGCGGTAGCCACATGGACAGGAGATGTGCAGTGCTTAGGGCAAGGAGCCAAAGCAACCATGGCAGATTCAGCACAGAAGAGTAGACAGTAGACAAAACCCTTCATCCTGTTGCTGGAATTTCAAAATATAACAAGATTATAGTGGCTTTTCCCCCTTTTTCTTGAGCATGGAGTGGGTGGACCAAATATATCCTATTTTGTCCAAGTAGGTTGTGATTTTTCTATTCTCAACATGCTGAAATATTATGTAAATGATCTTATGACAGTGTATTTTTTCAAACAACTTGGTTGTTACAGAGGACTACAACTAAAACTTTGGAGTACAGTTTCAACTGAAATGTCATTTTTCTGCTTATCTGGTGGAAGTTTGCCTTGTTTTTTTTTTCTCCTGTTTGTGTCTATTAAAATAATCAGCTTCATCTGTTCACTACTCTTACACCTGCTTTCTCAGTCCTGTAATCTGAGTCATATTTCTCATAGTGATATATTAAGATGTGTTCTCTTAAAGAAACAGAATACTACTTTTGGTTCTCTTCATCCATATCTATTTCTTAGTCTTTGGTTATCCTGTTGGAAGTTCCACGTGAAACAGGTTAAGCTGTTAAAACATGTCATATATTCATCATCTCAAAACTCTGTGCCTATGTATTAGTATTAGCCTGTGGGACAGCTGAACATTTAAATAATAGCTAATTCAGACTCAACTAGTTACTAGTTACATCTAAGCTAGCGAATCCAGGAGCATACTGACTTTTGTGAAGTAAATTACTTATTCAAGTGAGCAAAGGAGCTGTCGTACTAGATCAGGATAATTGTGCTTCTGGTTTAGAGACCAAAACATCTGATTCGGAATATTAACTAAAAGACATTTAGAAGAGGATGAAGGTAAGAATGATCCATCTGGGAAGCTGCTGCCAAATTTATAAGCTGAAGCGAGAACACTGATGAAGCCAGTGATCCAAAGGTTTCTTAAGGTAATGAAGGTGTTCCTCTGGCTTTAAAGGTCTCAGAAACCAGCACTTTTGTTTTTTTGGTTTTGGTTCTTTTTTCACTTGGTGTTCTTTATTTTACATTACCTTTGGCATTAGAGCCCTTTGATTCTGGATGCTTTTTCACCTTTGAAACTTGATTTTCAAACACGTGCCTGTTCCCAATATGCAATTTATTTCTGTTTTGGTTGCAGTGTTGTTTAAAGAAAAATCAAGTGTCTTGCTTTTTCTCACATTGCTTGAGTAGCAAGGCACTTTCTTCTGTGTGAGATTCATATACTGTGTCACTATATTAACTGGAAAGGTAGTTTATATTCTTATATTTCTAGTTTTCTTCTTTTTAAAAAAAATTTAGGTTGCTTTGTTAAGTCCATAGTAATATAAATATTTTCCTAATCCTGGAATTGGCAGGTCCCCTTTGGGTTTTTATGCCAGATTTTCATATTTTCAATAATGTGACCCTCAATAAAGAGGCAGCTGAATAAAGTCACAAAACAAGCTCTAAAAACATGGTTAACCACATGCTTTAATTTTCTGTCTTGGTATCTGTGTCTAATCCAGCAATTCTAAAACTTGTTGCACTGAAGATGGTACTGAAAGTCATTAGAATGTGCCTGCAGGATATTCTTTGATTTGTATTTTTGTGTAGTAGGAGACTGAGGTTGGAGTGAAGGATTTGGGAAGTTTGGCTTTGGAGTGGTCAAGGCTGGAATCTCTAAGCCTGCAGCTGGTGGACTCAAGTGGGGGGTATTTGATCTGTCCGTGTCTGCTAGCTAGAGCAATGATCTATTTGGCACAGAAAGCGTACACTGCCATTTCCTGCTGAGAAAGCCAGATCCATACCATGAGAAAAGGGACTCCTGCAGATTCACCTTTAATGCAAGTCTTTGTTGGCCTGTGCAGCTCAAAGGGATTGGTGCTGCTGCTCTGAAATAGACTGCTGAACAGTGCATAGTTTTGAATACACAATGGAGCAACTTGTATCGAATGGAGGAATTTATATATACATGTATACATACATGATTTTGTTCACTGCACCTTAGCTCCATGCACAATTGTTTCTCCTTACTATAGATTATTGCTGTGCACAGGAAGTTTTTGTTTTGTTTTGTTTTTGTTTTTCAGAGCTAAGTCTAAATAATTTTGGAAAATGTAGTAAAATGCACTGACCTGTGAAATTCCTCAGTTGCTCCTTTCTCCTTTTCTAGATAAATGGGATTGAATGTGGACTGAAAGAGAAAACATTATGGAAAAAACTTTGAGCTGTGATGTTGACACCATATTGCAATGCTGTATGTGCCTGTAATAGGTTACAGTTCACTGCATCCATTATACAACTGCTACTCAGTTGTGTATGCTAACAAGGTACTGACTTCCCACTTGTAGATCATAGCAGACAATAGAGGGTTTTTTTAATCAAACAAATTGTTAGGTAATATTTTCACTGTCTTGCTCACATACTAGTCATTCCTTATAACTTTTTTTTTCCATCTCTTTTCCAGTATTTCAACTTAATTCATTAAAGGAAAGAAGTTAAGTTTGTTTAGATTTTTCTTGAATGTTTTCCCCCCGTCCTGGCAGGTTTGCCCCGAGGAAGCTTTTTATAGTGTTGAACTTAAGGTGTTTTTATTTAAATTTTATTATGTTGGTATTTTTGGTTTGGGTTGATTTTTTTTGACATACGTAGCCTTCTGACTCTGTGGTACAGATTGATTGTGCATTATTTTACTGTACTTAAGAAACCTCTTCAAAGATGAAAATGTAAAAAAGTTACATGGATCAACTACAGTTTTTGTGATTCTTATTGAAAATAGAATAGAAACCACATTAAATGGCATTAAAATGACAACTCTGTTTTCCTTTTTTCTTGTTCCAAAACTATGCAGAAAGATACTTTATTGTATATTTTGTTTAATGAGTACAACATTATACTTTCTCTGTGTGGAAAAAAATATTTAACAGCGTTTGGTCTTTTGCACGTTATATTTTTTCACTCTTGAGCATTATGCTAAACACATGGATAGCTGGGGTCAACCAGGGTGAAGAAAGCTCAAATATTCCACTTGGCCTCAAACCATACCAGCTGTGCTCCTTTTTTCTCATTAGGCTCAGGCTTTTGGCTTGTACAAGCTCTTCCCTTAGCTTTTGCATGCCTGCAGTGCTGAAGTCAGTTGGAGCCCTGTCACTGATTCCCAAGATTCAGTTTCTTCTTGCTTCTACTTGCATGTGTAACATTGCAAGAGAAGTAGGCAAAGTGGCAGCAAACCTGGGTCTAGAAGCCGGAGGGAAGATGAAGGCATGGATGGACTAATTCCTTTCTAGGACTATGTGTGTGCTGCTGACCTAAGCCAGCCCCATCTCTTGGCTTTGGAGCAAGCTTTTCAGCAGTGCTGATGGTTGTGAAATAGCGGCTGTTGAGCTGGCATAGACAGAGCCTGCAAGACCCTTCTGGAAAGTGTGATCCTTTTTGCAGATCCTGTGCATTTACCACTGTGTTCTGGTGTTCTTGTGTGCCTGCCCTGACGCACACTGTGAGATTTCAGACTTCTCTGTTTCCTCTAGCTTTTTCTGCAATGATTCTTGCTTTCCTCACTTTCCAGTCCAAAACAAACCCACAATGAAGGCCAGCTTCTTTTGGTCATGGACATCACACAAAACCTTAGAAGCTCAGTCATATACAGTGAATCAGTGACTGAAACCATTGCACTTTCTGTACCTTTAAAGAACCACCAAAAATGACTTCCCTGCTTTGTATACTCAAATCTCAAGGTACTCGATCAACTTCTATCACTTAGGCTTTTGCTGCAAAGCAATAACTTTTATTTAACTGAAAAATGGAGAAACTCATGAGGACATGTCCTGAGCTAAGAGTTTCCTTTAATTAGCAGCTTCCTCCTAGCTGTGAGGGTGTTCACGCCTTTCTTCCATTTTTGTGGGAAGGAATTAGAATAATTAATAACAGTTCCTCGTTGGTGATGGGCAGTAGCAGAGCTCTTTTGTTCTTAGCTACCAGATGGGTTTTCTGCCTGCACATCTTTCAGATGTGCAGTTAAATTGCAGTGTGTTAAGTGGCAATTACAGGTTTAGCTCATATATGGGAAGGAAACACACCGAGAGAAAACCTGTGTAGTGAAAACAGAACTCCATGAGATGGTTTTGCTTGTCATCTTACTTCTCTCTCCTTTCCTGACTCAAGCCTACGTCCACCATAAAAACTGATCCCGTATTTATTTGAAAGTTAAAACGTGGAGCTATAAACAGCATGAAAAACTAGCAGTAACTTCTGCATTTTTTGATGTTGCCATGTGTTTGGAGATGCCTAAATAAATTAAAGAAGCGAGAATGAAGGTACCATGTTCAAGAATCTTTTAAAAATAGGCCATGCAGTCAGAGCTTATTCAAGAAGTAATCTATGCTAGCGATGAAAACAAATTAGGGTACATGGATATTTTTAGGAGTAACATTTTGTCACAGCAGCTTTTCTGAACACTTTCAGGGTCATATCTTTGCTGTTCTTCCTTAGGTGGGAGTCCCATTGAAACTAGTGGGAGTTGTGCCTGAATAAAGATTTGACCTGTGCTTTTCCCTAATATGACATCTTTTTCTTGAATGACCTTCTGGCAACCTTGTTCATAAGCAATTTATCATGTTTATGCTCTGAGTAAAAAGTGCCTTCCATCTGTTCTTAATTTGTGTTCCCTGTAACTTCTATTTTTGCCTCCTTTTTCTGTCATCTGTGTTGCATTGAAAATAGGGGTTTTGGCCAGCATTATTTATCCCCATGTAAGGGGTTGTAATCATTGAAATAAATCTCTTGGCAGTCTTTCCCTTAAGCCTAGACAACCACAGTCATCAAGCAAAAATAAATGATGGGGGCAACAGCTTCAAATAAATCATTAAAGGTTTTCTTTAGGTGCCACTCTTCAGGCTGGCTTGGTTAGTGCTTGCATTTTTGCTCCTCAAGCTCTCCAAGCTCTCAGCTTTACTTGCTCTTTTTTGTTCTTTACCTGTCATACTCTGACCTGGTCTCTCTCACCAGGTTTTCATTTTAGGCAAAGCCCATGTGTGTGGTGAGTATGCCTTTTCGTGATGTGTACATACATGAATTCTCATGTTCTGCAACAACATCTGCATCAGCTTTGATTAAAAATTAGGGTGCATTTGGGAGAAGTAGGAGAATAGTTACTACAGTGACTTTTTCTAATATTAAACTCAATTTTTTTCTTTAACTGTTCTTAATACCAATTTCTCCTCATGCTTGTACTTTTTTTTGGATAGAAAAACTAAATTTTTTCAAGGCAATATTGCAATGTGTGTTTCCCTCTTGAGGAAATGAATATATTCCTGTTCCTTTTAGACCATTTAAAGACACTATTTGACTTGGCTTTCTTTTGCTGATTAGAAGGGTGGAAAAGAAGACAGAAGACTCATTCTCTGAATCCTTTGATGAGCAGAATGAAATCTAAGATTGAAGATTGCTTTGTTATTTATTTATTTATTTATTTATTTGTCCATGGGTGAAATATACATCTTTTCCAGAACATTTGAGTAACTGGAAACTAAGCAGAGAAACACAGATGAAGTTTAGATGAAAGCTATGTATGCCAGCTGGGGGTTATGCAGAGATTTTTAGAACAAGCTCCTGAGGGCTTAGAAACCCTTACTGCTCCTGAAGGCACTCAGTGCCACTTGCTTGCAGTGAATCAGAACTGTGGTTTTGAATCTAGAAAGAGATCAGATTACTTCCCCATTGAAAAGAATGTTAGATATGATGAAGTCATTCATGAGGCAAGTTATTAGTAAACCTGCTTTATTTTTTCTATTACTATCATCACAGACTAGCATATGTGGCATGAGAGTTAGCCAAGATTAATCAACAAATCATGCTAATTTTAATCAAGTCAAATTTTGAGGCTCTCATTAGTTTTAACTGAATTACTATGCTCATTGAGGTCAGCAGGAATAAGTGCTAGATAAAAATTCAACTGCACTGTCTAACAAACAGCACTTTTTCCTTGTCAAGCCTGGTAAGAGAGCTAATTTGGAGTTGTACTTGTCCATGCTGAAGAAAAACTGAGAAGTTCTTGTTAGAATGCAGAAAATGTCTGGTACTTTGGATGCTATGATGTGTCATAAAATTTTGGATGGTATAAAAAATTCTATATTCTCAAATCAACAGAAGTCACCAAGAGTTCCACTTAACCATGGCAAAAAAAAGCATAGACAATTGGACCAAATGTCTGTGTTTCTGTACAAATATTAAGTCTGAAGAAAGTTGTGGAAACTAAAGTTACTGGTTGTAAATGAGAATGTTGCTATGATATGCATGTTAGAAATTTGGTGAAAGAACAATAATCAATGTGACAGGCAAACTACACAGGAAAAATGGGGAACTTCGCTGTCACATCACCTGTTGACAGCCTAACTGAAATCAAACAGGGCATGAAGGCAGAAAATGCAATAACGAAGGGAGACATTACAAAATTGGTATAGGGGTGTGCTAGGGATGCGATTCTGAGTAAAAGTTTAGGTGTTTTAAATGATTGTTTATACAGAGGATGTTTGCTTATTTTGAAAAAAATTGAACGTAATTCTAGGACCTGACACAAAGACCTGGTTCAAGATAAAACTGGAACCTCTGTGTGACAGCAATGAAAATACTTAGATGAGTATTCTTGAAATAGCAAAAGGAAAAAAGAAAAGAAAAGAAAAATCTCCCATGGTAATGTTTAACTTCAAAGAGGAAACTACATAAAAATATGAAAACTGTTTAAAAAGAAAGAGAGCCAAAAATTAAAATGTTTACGGGAGTCATGAAGATTGTTTAAATACGGGAGCTTACTGCAAGCCAACTTCCAGAAAAAGGGCTTTAAAAGACCAACAAAAGATTTGAATAGCTAAACAGCAGGGTAAAGGAGTAAGAGGATGTCTTTTATTAAAAGGACTTCTTTTAATAAAAGTAAAAGGGCTTCTTTCAAGTTGAAGTTGTACTTAAATGAGGAAAATAGAACATAAACAAGCCAGATATATAAACAAAATAAAGCAGGCCAAAAGAGATTTTGAAGAACAACTTAGAAAAAAAAATAGTAGCAAAACCTTTTTTTTAGCTGTCTTTAAGTAGACAAAATCTAGACAGAAATATATAGGGCTAATAAATGATCGAGGTGGCAAAAGTATTTAGGGCTACCTCTCTGTCAAGAATGTGCCAGAATATTTGTTACCAATAGAAGTGTTATTAGAAGAGATTTCATGAGAAACTGACAACAGTGAATGGTAAAAAAAAAATAAATAAATAAAAAAATACTATGGCCAGATGGTATCCACACAAAACAATTAAAAGAAAGTACAAAACCGTCAAGCCAGTAACTACGGTGAGTTGCTTAAAGGTGTTCTAGTCCAATAAATAAATAAATAAAATTGAAGTGATGAATGATACTTAATCTGAGAAAACTGATAGGAGCTGCTACACCCCTTGCTCCTCCCTTCTAAATCTTTAGATTTATGGGTGTCATTAAAAAGGGGGAAGAATCAGCATAGCTTTCATAGAGGAACTTATAATTCTTTAAATTTCTTTGGAAAAGTAATCGAACATATGAACTACGGTGAATCCATCTGTTAGAACCCAGGTGATCTTCCATATCTTTATCAAAGGCTCTTAAATAAACTTCATCACCACGGACTAAGGTCCTCTCAGTAATAACTAAAAAATAAGACACTGGCATAAGTTTGGCTGGGCCAGAGTTAATATCCTCATAGAGGCTCACACAATGCTGTGCTTTGGATTTAGGATGAGAATAATGTTGGTAACACACCACTGTTTTAGTTGTTGCAGAGTGGTGCTTGCACAAAGCCAAGGCCTTCCCAGCTCCTCAAGCAGGGGGTGCACCAGGAGCTGGGAGGGGACACAGCCAGGACATCTGGCCCAGGCTGGCACAAGGGATGTCCCACAACATGTGGCATCATGCTTAGCAATAAAACGGGGGTAAAGGAGGATGAAAGAGGGATGTTTGGAGTGATGGCATTGGTCTTCCCAAGAAACCACTACACGCGATCAGCCCTGCTGTCCTGGAAATGTGTGCTGATGGGAAGTAGCAAATGAATTCCCTGTCTTGCTTTGCCTGTGTGCAGTTTTTGCTTTCCCTGGTGAACTGTATCTCAACCCATGAGTTCTTGCACTTTCACTGTTCTTATTCTCTCCCTCTTCCCACCTGGGGACAGTGAGTGGCTGTGTGGTGCTGAGCTGCCTGCTGGGGCTAAGCCACAACAGAAACAATTAACTCAGTTTTTGCAATGGAGGCAATTGCTCTCTAGAGATTCAAGTGATATATGAAAGCCTCTGATGTTCAGCTGACAGCTGTTTTGAAGGATATAGGGGGGAGATGCCAGAGGCAGCAACCTTCACTGACAGTACTTTAATTACCTAGTGTAGGAGAAATGAAAGATTGCCATAGAGGCTTGTAGCAATGTCTCATGATACTGATAGACAACATTAATCATTGATAAATGTAGGATAATACAAATGGGTGGGGGGAGTCTTAGCTTATGTATGCAGGGTTGACTTGGAGTTATAATACCTAGTTCTAAAAAAAAAAAATAGTGTTAATCAAGGAGCAAAAAAAAAAAAGCAAGCAATGTTTGAAAACTTAAAAAAAAAAAAAAAAAAAAAAATCAATAGAGAACAAAAGAGCAAACATACTATTTCACTCCACAAATCTGCCATACATTCATATCCTGAATTATGTTTGCACTTTTGGCCTCTTAAGAAATTGAATTTTTGTCACAAAATCAGAAGTATGGAAGAGCTTGTCAGGAATAGCTTCCGTACAGGTAGCAAGTAAATAAAGTTGGGCTCTTCTGGGAATGAGACAACGGAGGGAAGGATCTGTAACAGTGTGTATGACAAAGTAAACGAGGAACAACATTCACTGTTTAAGAACTCAATCACCAGAGTGCACCTGCCATTGGTGGCAGTGTCAAAACAAGCAAGAGGAAAGGATATTTGTTTGTACAATGCATAGCAGAATGTGAAGTTCACTCTCACAGGGCGCTGCCGGTGTCATTAGTTTACAGGGATTCAAAACGTTACATGACAAAATTCATGGAACGTAAATCTAATTAGAGCTATTAGAAACGATGACCTCAGCTTAGAAACCCCCAGAGCTGCTGGCTTCTAGAAGTTGGAGTAACATCCTGAGGGAGCATCAGTCCATGCTTGCCTCATACTCTTCCACTCTAAGAGATAAACTGCAGGGCTGGATGAACCATGAAGTTGTAATTTTTTTTTAATGAAATATGACTTACTGTGTAGTTCCTATTGCAGCTATTTCTCTTTATTCATGCCTACTCTTTATTCTATTTGTAGCTTTGTATTCAAAAAATAATTATAGTGAGTCCTGGTTGCTATTCAGTTGAGGGTCTCTGACTGAAGAGTAGGATGAAGGTATGATTAGGAGGCCTGAAAATTCAGCCTTCAGCCTCTGCCCTGCTGTTTGAGTCTGCATTGCTTGTGTTTCATATCCTGAAGTACCTCGGTGTGTAGGGTGGTATTTGGGGGTGACAACTTCCTTGAACAAGACCAGAACCTGTAGAGCAGAGCCCTCCATGGCCAGACTACACTGTAGGTACTCCTGTTCTGTCTAGATGAACCTCATTTTTGTTGTTATTCGTGGGTTCTTTTTAGGTTTGGAGCACTGCTTAAATCTTTGTTTTGTACCATCTGGGCTCTTTTATATCTCCTCTTTGGCTTATTAGTGAATGTTTTGGGTTAACACTGTGTTTCTTTCATTCCTCCTCACCCCAATGTGTGACCTCTGAAGTAGATGGTCCTGGGAAAAGATTTTATTCATGCTTTCTAGCTGTTTTATTTTTATTTAAAGCAGATTATAACTGGCCTTGAGGGAGAAGACTTGGTTTTTGCTTTTTTGCTAATTGTTTGATTTTTAAGCATTTTGCTACCAAACTGGCTTGTTTTGGTTTTAAGGACCTCTATGTTCCTATTCTTAAATTAGTGCAATGTGTTTAGATTACACACTGCAAACATCCAGTTCTGGGTGCTGGCATCATTCTGCTTGTTGTGTGATTTCAGTGGAGGTCCGTAAAGACTGAGATGATACATGTCAAGAAACACTACATCCCGTCTCTGAGAGTATTGTAGGAAGCTTCTGTCAATGTAATCTGGGATCTCTATGCTATTGGAAATCAGAATGACTTTGCAGAGCTTCATTATTTATTTTTGAAACCAGTTCTGGTTTCATGAGATGGTGCAAAATTAGTTTTATTTCATTGTAAAAATTGATTATGTCCTCCCACAGTTAAGTCTTTGATTCCAGTTGGAAGGTGACTGAAGGCAAAAATTTCCAGATACGTCCACTAATAGCAGCATAGCTTAGACATTTTTTGAACTATTACCAGAGACTTGTCTGCAAGCCTGAGTGGAACTTGTTGAAGAAAGACACTCTAGCACTATCACCTCCTGCTTATTCTTTTTTTTTTTTTTTTTTTTTTTTTTTTTTTTTTTTTAATTATATATATATTTATTTTTAATTTAGCTTTCTTTGTATCGCTGATAATTCTGGAATGGCTTGAGGAATGTCAGGCCCTGCCTTGCTATCACAGGGTTTTGGTAAGGTGAGATAAAAAGAAAGAGCTCAAGGGAGAAATTGTCTTTGGATTTCTTTACTAACAGATGTTTGGATACAGAGGTACCACAAGAGGGGAAAAAAATGAACATTAAGTTAGATCTGGAGTTAGACTACATAATATAATCATATTTTCTCATATATAAATACTTTTCTGATAGTCATTTCATATGGCTCTGGAAAGATCTTATGGGAAAAACATCTTTTCATGCTCTCACACACAGCATTTCTGGTTCAGATGGTCTTAGCTATGCTTTTCCATATTATGTGTGAGATAGTTTGTTTATTTTTATTTTTTCAATAGTGAGGCAGCTTTCCAACATTATTTGGTTCAGGCTTGACTGTTAATTTTGAGATATTCCTGTGTTTGATTTATTTTTTTGACCATTCTGTATTTCCTTATAAACCACCACTTGGTTTATGACTTGGACATTCACTGGAATTTTCTGGGAGTGGGGACATTGAATAGATTGCTCCTATAACCACACAAACAAAAATCTACTTATGGCTCTCAGTTTCAATTTGCTTCCCTTATTGTACTTTCCCAGAATTTCAGTTTATTCCTTAATCTTCTATACAGCGTATGTATAGTGCAGTAGAAATTTGGGGTCCGCATTTGTGCACTGGTGTGTGCAACCCTCCAGCTGAGATCAGTGGGGGCCACAGAGTGGGCTCAAGGGAAGGGTATGTATTTGTATTAGCTTTAGCTTTTCCATTTTTGAGAATCAGTGTAAAAATAATTTCCTCAGAAAAGCCTATAGGCACAAACCCAATACCTAAACCTAAAAAGTAACGACTACGCTTATCACTAAGGGATTCAGTGGTTCTTTTGATACTACTCTGTCCTGCAGCATGTTTTTCTGTCATTTTCACTGTGAGGACAGTTTAGCAATGGAGCAGGTTGCCCAGAACAGTTGGATAGGCTCCATCCTTGGAGATTTTCAAGATCTGACTGGGAGAAACCCTGGGTAACCTGATCTAACCTCAGAGCTGGCTGTGCTTGGAGCAGGAGGTCGGGCTGGAGACCTCCTGGGGTCTCTTCCAACCTAAATTGTGCTATGAAGCTATCCTGTGTTCTATTGCTTGTGCAGGTAGATCAGCCTCACATATATATGTGCTGTGTAGGTGGTAAATATCTAATCTTAGAATGAAAAACCTGTGTTCATAATGGACAAAATGTGAATTTTGAGATCTCACTGTGAAAGGCTATGCCATAGCCTAGGTTTTTGGTTTCGTTTTTTCATTTTCTTTTTCTCTGTCATTTCTTTGTTTAGGTGGAAAATGTTCGGTTACTTGATCGTGTATCCTCAAGAAAAGCTGCACTGGGAACCTTGTATTTAACAGCTACCCATGTCATATTTGTGGAGAATGCTTCTGATACTCGCAAAGAAACCTGGGTATGAATTTTTATTTTTCAGTTAGCTGTAAGTGCATGGCAATTCATTGATGGTAGTTTGAAAATATATTGCAAAGTAGATTAAATGTGATAAATCAGGTTATATGGCTGCTTTTATAACTTCAGAGCATGTGAAATTCCGATTGAAGGCCTTTACAGCTTGATAATTCTTGAGCACTTTCAGTGGCTTCTGGATATTGTAATCAAGAGGAATGCAAGGGCCTTCAATATACAAGTACTGGATATATTTCACAGAGGAACCACCTTTGTAAAGTACATCTGTTTTGAATGTGAGTTACTACCCAGGCGCAGTCAGCTCTTGCCTGTCTACCTGACTGCCTGTACTTCCATTTTGTTAGTTAGGATGCCCAATTTTTTAGCCTAGGGACTCTGAAAGAGTTTTATACAACTGATGCTGGTTCATCTTTTCATTGCACAGATAACTATAAGAGCTCTTTTTCTGGCAATCAGTAGCTTATACTATAAAACAAACAAAACCAGAAAGCTTTGGATAGCATGACCAGGCTAATGTCTGACCAACTGAAAGACCCTATAAGCCTTTGTCTGTAGGGTATGTATCTGGCACTGCTTGAGCCTGATGCTGGAGGTAGGAACAAAACTACAAGAGGAGGTGTGGGGTGGTTTTCTGAAACACTAGTGGAAGCTGTTGTGTCTGTCCTGGCAGATCATTATAAGAAACAATTTTTCTTCCTGAAGATTTACATCATGTGGCATAACAATTTTCAATTCCCTCACAGGTTCTCCACAGCCAGATTTCCTCCATTGAGAAGCAGGCCACAACTGCCACAGGTTGCCCACTGCTGATCCGCTGCAAGAACTTCCAGGTCATCCAGCTGATCATCCCTCAGGAACGAGACTGCCACGATGTTTACATCTCCCTAATACGTCTGGCACGGCCAGGTATGGGGAGGGAACACGGCACTAAAGTCAATCACTCTCCTGAAGAGAGAGAATGTAATGGGAGAAGTGTAGCTGTGCATCTTTCTCCTTTGCAGTTTAAGAGAAAAGACTTCATTGGGGATGCATTACAATGAAAAAAAGGTCTCTGAGCACACAAGCTATTGAAGTAATCACTTTTAGAGTAATGAAGAACACGTTATAACAAGTAGTTCATTCCAAAAAGTTTGACATGAACTTAAAATGATACTCTAGGGGATTGCTGACCATAAAATATATTAAAATGCTATTTTACATGTCACTGTTGCTTACGGGATGCCTTGTGTAAATGTGAATTTAGGAAAACACTGACAACTCTCTAAATTCAGGGAACTTTCACATTCCTGTGTTGATGAAAAAGTTATGATAAATCTAGTGACCACATCAAGATCTGATTTTTCTGTGCTGTGCATAATTTTTTTAAAATCAAAGAAATGTGCTGCAGCAAGTAGTTAATTTATGCCACTGGAGTGCTTGTGTTTTGGCTTATTATTGTCTAGATTATAATGATGAAAGATGAATGTGCCATTTTTGAATTTATTAAACCCAAACAAGGTCCTTTTGAAGCCTTTCCTTTTTACAGTGAAAATTCAAATGTTGCAATGGAGTAAAGCATCTGATCCCCCATGTCAGGAGCCAACTCACAAGGCCTCCGGATTGTTTGTTTAAAATGATAACTGCATAAAGACAACATCCACCTCTGTCTTGTAGTATTATTTTAACAGTAAGCAAAGAAATGTTTGCCACAGTCTGTACAAAAGTGACAGCGTGGGCTTTAATTTATATCTTGCTAGGACAACACCAGTTTTATCTAGTGTGTAGAGAGGAAAAATTGCACAGTCAGCCAGCACAGTAACTGATCTTTGTAAAGTGCCTTCTATAATTAGGGTAGTAGTAGTAGTAGTAATATGCAAGTGCAGCAGATGTAACTTGATATGCTAGGTGATGCAAGATGAAAGCAACTGGAGAAATTCTGAAACAATGAGACAAACATTTAGCCTGTGCTTCTGCTGATGTAGATCTGGATTAATTCCACGGGCCTTCACCCCAAGTATGTGATCATGCATGCTGGAAGGAAAGCAGTTCTGTAACACTATCTCCTTGGAGCCAGGAGAATGTGTGCCTATTGCTGTGCACCAGGATGGACACTTTGGTACGGACATACAGACTGCCCAAGAGAAGAGTGGCTGAGGAGCATGGACACATGCTCAGTGCCAGACCACAGTGGGCAAAGACATTTGAACAAAGAAAGCGCAGTAATAGCACAGCAGAATTTGCTTTTGGCAGAGTTCAGCTGCACAGTGGCGTTCTTTCTCCAGCAAAGTATCCAATCTTCAAGTTAGGCAGATAAAATCTTCAAGTTAGGCAGGATAAAATCTTGCTTACTTAAAATTTAGAAGGCTCTAACCGAAAGTTGACCCAAATGTATCCTGATGGTACTCTGCTCTGTCCCTTTTGTCAGGGCAAGAAGCTTCACTTCTTTAGGTTACACAGTTACCCAGCATCATAAAGTACGATTTACTCCATGAGGAGAAAAATGGACTTGTTTAAGTGCTGTTTTCCCTTCTCTGCCTGATCTTTACCTTGATTCCAGCACAGCTGAACCTGAGTGAAGCCTTCTCGTGTACTGACTTAATCTCTTCCATGTTGTCTGAGAAGGAGAAATTTGTGTTTGATTTAATTCTTTCCAGCAGGTAATAGCATTTCAATATCATGCCGTCAGCTGAATCCATCCTTTTTTGCTTAGTTAAGACATCTTGTGAAACAAGCAGACTGTAACAGTTATTACAGGATTGCAGACATTTATGACCAAAGAAGTGTGGAAGATTGTGGAAGGTTCTGGAAGTGCTGGAGAAGAATTGATAAATGAGCTTTAAGACTGATTATTAATACTTGAGCAATTTTGTCACCACCTATAGATACCATCATGTTGTAGTAGTTGTAATGTGGAGTGAGACTTCAGTCATAAATAACCTGGATATTTTGTAACAGGTGGATTTTTAAAGGCTTCCCGCTATGCCTGAAAGCAGGTCCACTTGGGAAGAATTTCCAGATGTTTCTGACAACTGAACAGTAAAAGCAAGAGCTTAGATTGCTACTTAAAGCACTTTATTGAAATGCGCTCAGATTGGATTTATGGATAATGATGAAACTTTGTTAGCAGATGAGAAATAGACCACAAATCGTTATTTTCTTTCTCCTTTCTCTTCTCTCATGACCTTGTTGTCTTTCAGTACTTTCCTGACAGAATTAACATGAAGTTTTCTTTCTTTGTTTGTTCTTATTTTTCATGTGTGTACATACAATCCAATTAATTAAAAAGTGCAAAATATAACTTAAATTACACTTCTGAAAGACATAATTGCCTGGAGAGGTTATACAGTCTCCTCCTCTGGAGATATTCAAAACCCACCTGGATGCCATCCTGTGCAATGTGCTCTAGGTGATCCTGCTCGGCAGGGGGTTGCACTGGATGATCTTCAGAGGTCCCTTCCAACCTTGGCCATTCTGTGATTCTGTGAAAATTAAAATAAAAATAAAGACTACCTATAGGAAAAAAAAAATAAAATAGTGGAAGCCTTATCATTATTAATTGTGTAGTTGTTGTTGTTGTTGATATTATTATTTTTATATCCATGAGTTTCTTACTGTGGCATGCTAAGACTGCTTAGTATATTATTATATGCAGATATTATTAGAAAAGAAAGTGCGGTAGTAAAATCTACTGATCTTGTTAAAATTATATCATAAAAGACCCGTATCCATGGGGAACTATGACAGCAGAGAGGATTCAACTTGTAATTTACATATTTCAATTTCAAAGTTAAAAACCTATTTGTCAGAAATTTTTAAGGAACTTCAATCAACAGGATAAAACATGCCCTCACGAGATAACACTATCTTCAGCATTAAGAACTTTTGTTTCAAGCTATATGTGGAATAGTTTTTCGTATCAATTACAAGTAGCATTCAATACCAATGGTGTCTGACTACCATAACCTACCACAATTAAGACACTCTGTAGTATAAATACGGGTAATACAGACATTCCTAATAAATAAATAAAACTCCAGTACAAGCAAAGTTTACTATATGGTACTTGACTGAGGGTGACAAGTGGCGTAGCTGCTAAAATGAGTTTATGGTCATGATGAAGTGATTGATGCAACACATGCTATTTTGCACAAAACAGATGTTATGTTAATAAAGGGATCTATAAGCTACCTCTGACTTGCAAATTGTTTTGCAGGCCTAATACCGATTCTGTCACTAACTTCAATTTTCATCAGATAAAAGCATATAATTTCTGTTTTTTTTTTTTTTTTTTTTTTGTGTGTGTGTGTGTTCTGGGGGAGAATTTTAATCTTAATTTAAATTAAGATTAATTCCTTTAATTTTAATTATTTAGAACAGCATATTTCAAATGGCACATAATAAGGCTAATAATAATAATTAGCATAATAATGGCTAATAAGGCACATATATTATAACTTATGTGAATAACAAAGATATCACAGTATGCTTGACAATAGTTATAAGCCAGGCTGTAGGATTTGGAGTAGCAATTTATGCTATTTTCAAAAGAGAAACTACAAAAAAAGACAGTGCCAAGTTTTGTTTTTGAAGAGTGACTTCAGGATCAGAAAGTAGATGTCTTACTGTTCTGTTTGTTTGTTTGTTTCAGTGAAATACGAAGAGCTGTATTGTTTCTCATTCAATCCAAAATTAGATAAAGAAGAACGAGAACAAGGCTGGAAGCTTGTGGACCTCAATGAAGAGTATAACCGGATGGGTATTCCGAATGATTACTGGCAGATCAGTGATGTTAACAGAGACTATGGCGTGAGTTGTTGTGATTTTTATGTCATGGAGTCCATGCAGTGCATGGACCAGCAGTCCAACTGTGGACTACCATAGTGCCCACAGTGCATAGAAAGGAAAATAGATAGCAGGATAAAGGATATGTCTTCATTTAATATATTGGAAGCTGAAGAGCAGAAATTTGGCAAGAGTAAGTTTTAAACCTTAGTGCTTGGCTGCTGGTAAATCATACCTAAAATTAAGTAAATCATACCTAATGTTAAGTGTCTAAATGAGAATTTTCCTGACATATACTGTTACATAAAATTGCTACACAGACATTTTAAGAAAAAAATACTAGTAACAGCAAATTTAGCAACAGTTTTTCCTCACTGGCTGTTCTCACAGTCCTTTTGAAGCCTCTATGATTGACTATTAGAGTTTTCTACAGTTGTCTGAGAGGTTATCTCTCTTCCTAGCCATGTACTGTCCTGCCTGATTCAGTCTTGCACAACTGAAGTCCCCAGAATGTTAATTAATTGTGAGAAATAACAACCAAAATATGATCTGAAAGAAATTTGTCCATGCCCTCCATTGGCTTTGTTGCTGGATCTTATCCATGTTAAGGAAGGCCTGTGAAGTTCTCAGAGAAGACTGAGTGTGCTGTCAGGGTTTGTTTTCTTTTTGGTAAAGCAAGCGGAAAAAAATGTTTGACCTCTCTTAAGATAAAGCATAGGAAAAATGGGATCATGCATAAAGCCCGATTCACCACAGCATCTTTAACCACAAGCCCTTCCTTTTCGTTCCCCTTCATTACTTGTCTCTAGCAGTCTCAGAAACTGAATTCTTGTTGGGCATCCTAACTTCTTTATTCATCTCAGCAAGTCACAGGGAAATAGTAAACATCCTTTTGGCCCCAGCCAGAATGCCGCACACGATATCAGGAAAAGAAAGTTAAGCAGGGATCCCATTTCTCTTCCTATTTGTCTCCAGAAGAACCTCTAGTTTTTTGTTTGTTTGTTGCCTGGTCATTGTGTTCCTTTGAGAAGGAAGACATTGGCAGGGCTGCTAGCCTTTTAATATCCTTGTTTCATACAGATGAATTCCTTTTCGCCAAGTCCTTATGTTTTTTTGTTATTTTCCCCAGATTTACCAGAAAATTTGGCTCTACAGCCCCCATTATAACAGAGAAATGTTTGGGAACTTCAACCATTCCCATCCTTACTTCCAACTTCTGCTCTGGAGGAAGCAGCAGTTGTAAACACAATCATGCTGTGCATAATGCTGGTTCTTTTCTGATTTGAATATATGTTCTCAACATGGCATAAATTAACACTTGGAAATACAGTCCTTTTAATTTTCTACTCTGGCTTTGTTGTCTGCAAGACAGAATTAACACATCCCAATTTTAGAAGACTGTTTTGAGAAATGTAGGTGATGTGTACAGCAGCTGTACTATGCCTCTGTATTGCTTGAGAACAGGGCTCCTTGCTATTTTGTTTTTGCAGTAGAGCTGGCTAATATTTGTTGTATTCTGTAGACCAAACGAGCAGTTTCCTTTTGCAGGTCTGTGACTCCTATCCTACAGAAGTGTACGTACCAAAATCTGCAACTGCGCACATCATAGTGGGGAGCTCTAAATTCCGGAGCCGAAGGCGTTTCCCAGCTCTTTCCTACTACTGCAAGGATAACAATGTAAGTGTGAATTTGTAGCTTTGATGTGTTTACTTATTTTGTCCTTGACTTTGTAATTCTTCTAGTAAACGTCTACAAGAACAATCAGTGTTTGTTTGTTTGTTTGTTTAAGATTGCAATTAAAAGATTGCTGGTGTAGTCTGGTTAGTGTGGTTTTTACTTACTGTCAGCAGGCACATACTGAAATTATGGTTAGATCACTCACAGGCATTTAATGCATTTATTTAAACTCATCATCAAGCTAACATCAAAAAAAATTATTGCAATCCCTGTATGAGAAGCAATCAAGACAAGGTACAAGAAGTCAGAGGGGCCTGGGGAGAACTGATGAGATGCAGCCTGAAACATGGGTGGCAGAAGAGCGAAGGCCAGTAGCAGGTAATTGGGGAGATGACTGGAGGAGAACAGAAGAATTTAGGACGTGGTAGCCACGGCCTGAGAGCAAGATGAGGAGGAGAAAAACTATACTTGAAACCATTGGAAAATTGGGAGTAGCCTCTCAAGAAAAAATCTGCGACTTGACCTAGTGAGGATGGCTGAAAGAGCTACCAAATTCTGGCTGAGCGCACACGTTATGTGTGTATGATGTGTTGTGGCTTTGTTGAAGAGGCTTTCCTTGTCCTTGTCTTTGGTAGAAGAGTGCCACCTAATCCTTGTGCTAGATGCTCTCAGGGCTGAGTAAGGAGCTGCCCCACTTGTCTAACTATTTGGAAAAAAACTTGCACCAAGGCTATTGGCACTCCTGGTTTTGGCAGCTGAAGTAAAGGAGATGGGTGGACTGAAGGATCCCATAGACTCAGTGTTTTTGCATTTGTGTCCTGGACCTCTAGGAACTGGTTTAGCTCACCTGTCATTACCAGCCAGGAGAATGGTGTCCCCCTGGTACTCACAGAAGATCTGTGTGTCTAATAGCTCCTTATGTTTCAGTCCCAGACTGGCAACTGCATCAAGAGGTCTTCCTTGGTAGTTCTGGGAGATGGCCAGAACTTCCCAAGGACAGAGCTAGTGTGGGATTACAGTGCATTTTTAGAGTCTCCCACACAGGATGGGAACTATTTCCATAGGCAAATTCCTGATAAGCAGGAATGATAAACTACAGTCTCCACAGAAATCCTTTCCTTGCTGTGGTCCCTATCCTAGGTTTAAGCTTCAGAAGGGAATGAGACATTATTTTTGACTTGTTCTTTACCCCCTTATTTCAGCAGAATTCTGCTTCAGTAAAGATCTATGGGTTTGACTGCAAAACAGGAGGAAATAAAGGTTTTAAATAGTAAATGCAGTCTATGTATAAATTGTGTATTGTATTTAATATTTAATGAAGGCTAAATTTTTCAAAATGAATCACTTTACATAATCAACTAAGTCCAAATACAGGCATTTAGGATTCAAAACACTTGGACACTTTCAAATCTCAGAAAAAGAACAGGTCTTGGGGGTCAGTTGGATTGCAATATAGTTGTCCAGTTTGGGTGTATTCCCCAGTTTCTACCTAGATGTTTTCCCCATTTCAGCTGGTGTTCAGATTAAGGCTAAGGTTCACTTTCAGACCACCAGCGTCTGAAGTACTGTGTTCCCTCCTGGATCCTGTAAGGTTCAAAGGGCTAGGAAAAGAAGTGGGGTAAGATTGGTGAAGGTAGGCATTGAACAACTAGAGTAACAGCAGGCTGGGAAGAGGTCTGCTGCTGGCAGGGGGGTGGCTGCCACTCATTCAGTCTTTCATAACCACTACTGTCCCGTAGTAATTTGGTACGCCCAAATTCAACTGATGTTGCGACACTACTCTGCGTCTCACAGGATCATTGTGGCTACGCTAAGATCAAACCCTGGAACTATTTGTTCAGCCTGTGCGATACAAAGTGACCTGATCTCTTGCCCTCCCCACATCCCAAGAAATGTTACAGACATATGGGCTCGTCATAAGCATTTGGCCTGAGTCAGCTGGAGGCAAGCTGTTCATGGAGATAGCGTATAGTGATTCCTGCTTGACACCTAATGGGTATCTAGGTCAATTTATCTTTCTAGTTTTGCATTGCTGTCAGTGCAGCTGCTTCATAAGCTGAGGCTAAAAATGATCTTAACCTCAATCTTAACTTGACAGACAAGCTGCTCTTTCCTTCTGGTGGCAGCACGTATCTTAGCCCTTGAGCCCCCAGAGTGCTATAACGTAATGAGTTCCAGCCCCTCCACTCCTCAATCTGAACCTTAATCCACAACCCTAACTTTAGCCTTAGTCTTGATGTCCATATCTACCTCAAGTATGGTACACCATGGTTGAGAGCGAAATGTCTTCCTTCTATTAAAATAATAGGTTGTGAACATATTCATGAGTATCTTTTGCTTCATGAAAAAGAGGTGTTAGCGTATATTAAATCACTGGGAAGTTCACTGAGCAGCAGGCAAAATTAAATGACTAATAATCTGGTTGCAAATAACATTTAGTGTCTGAACAGGCTCTCACACGATTCAGGATTTATGTATTAAAGATACCCATTTTACTAACCCCTGATAGTTCAAAGACTTGGCTGAAAACAAGCATGTTCCCTCTCACAGTAATAAATAATCTGTAGGGCAGTCTGTGTGGGTCACGACCTTCAGAGTACAGATTCTCTTCATGCTTACGTTCAGTGCTTAGAAAGTGCATGCATTAGCCCTGTGCCTCCTACAAACCTAGCTGCTCCCTGCCTAGCAGTGACTGGGAAATAAAACCTCCCTGTTCCACATCCAGTTCCTTCTTTCCCAGTTTCATTGAGCAGCCTGTTCCTAATGAGTTTAGGGAGAAACTCCTTTGCCTTCTTCAACAGCTCTGGCTAATAAATGTGCTCCAGGAGCCAGGCTGCCTGACCCACTTCCCATGTTGTGAGGTCTTTCTCCAGAGGCAGTGCTAAAAATACAGCAGCATCACTGATCTGGCTGCACAGTATGCATTTTTGCTTCCTGGACTCACGATGTCTAAGGCTGTTTAGTAAAGTGTGTATTGGTGTAAGTTGGGTGTAACTGTGGTATCATAACGGAAGAGTGAGTGACCGTGCAGAGGGATCCATTCCTTATGCTACATCAGTGCTCTTGTGATTGCAGTGCATCGTTCTCTAGAGACCACCTTTCAGGAGATATTCTCCACGAGGGAAAAGTCTATATTTAAAATAGCTCTAAAAGTTGGATTCAAGATTAGACCTGGGCATTGGGGTATTATTGCGATAATATTCCCTTGTCTTTCTAAAAATAACTTATTTAGTAACATGCAATTCATTTTACCATTTCCATGCAACTGTACGCCTATGGTGAACATCTAATAAGCTGCTTTTTTAAATGCTTCTGGATCCTAAATCATTTCTGCTTAATAAGTACACTAATTTATTTCTTCTTCTTTTCCCGCAGGCCTCCATATGTAGGAGCAGCCAGCCTTTATCTGGCTTTAGTGCTCGATGTCTTGAGGATGAACAGATGCTCCAGGCCATCCGAAAAGCAAACCCAGGAAGTGATTTCCTATATGTTGTTGACACTCGACCCAAAGTAAGTGTATTGCCTTTCTTGCCCGTAAAAAGACTGAATCTGGGCTGAATAAATGACTGGCTGTACTTCTGCTCTCTGTTGCACCTGTGTAAATCCACAGGTAAATCAGGATTTATCAGGAATATCTTAACTAGGAATCTTGCCCATGTTTTTCTCACTTTGAGAGTTTTATTCTTTACATTGAGTCTTTCTCTTTTTTGTTCTTAGCAACATGTTAAGATACAGAAAAATAATAACTTTAATAATAACTGTAATGCAATAAAAGGCTAGTTTCATCACATGCAGGAGCTAACAGTAATACTGATGAGGCTAGTGAAAAATAATTCCTGTTATAAAATTGTATTTACAGTTATTTGTAGTCTTGCAAACCTCTACCTGCTTATAATAAAACTTACCATGCAAGATTACTCCTCTAAGTGGGGGAATAAGCTCCAATCCTGCAAATTTCTCCAGTTAATTACTTTGGTGAGACACCTTCTGTGAGCAGTGAAAAAAGCCACAACTTTAAGTAAAGAGAGCAAAATTAGCTGGAAATTACAAAAACCTCTGTATTTCCAGCAGTGATGACTTCTTCAAGAGCCAGTCAGCAGGTGAAGACACTTTGGTTTTCACTGAACTTCTCTGGAAAAAGAGTTCTGATGGAAAGAAATTCAGATACCTAGATTCCCACTCATCTCTGTCCGCACTGGGCTGTTTTACCAAAGCTTCTGTGAACCCAGGTGCCAAATGCAGCCTTGTTACAGCTGTGCAACTCCTCATGCATATATAACCCTGGAGCATGTAGGCAGTGGTAGATCCCAGTGCAAGCTGCTCCTGGCACTTCTCTGGGAGACCTGAACAAATACACAGGTAAATTATCAAGTCTGCTGCAAGGTCCTCCATTGCTCTGCTAAGCTAAAGAGCTACCTGCCTCTTTTCTCACCAGGACTAGTTCCTTGTGAAGATAATGAATACTGACAGATCCTTGAACCCAGCATTCCCAGGTGCTTCTTGTACGCTGTCCTTCGTTGTGATTACTAATGTTCAAAACAAAAGATTTGGCTGTGGAGGAAAGCTTTGTTTCCACTTCATTTAAATAGGCCAGGGTGACCAAGCACAGAGCTTTTACTTTGGCTACTGCCTTTCTTCATTTTCTCCTTCCTCTGTATGTTTACAGAAGATGTTAATATAAATCTATGAGTGAAACATATTAGTTCTACTACTCTTTTTAAAAAGTAAGGTCTTTGATACCTTCCACACAAAAGACGGATCCAGGAAAACTGGCAAGTGAGGTCTGTTCCCTTTAAAGGTTTTATCCTCCTGTTTGCTGAGATTAAACTGGGGCAGGCACAATTTAGAAATTAACAACTGCTTTAGGAGCAACAGATGGAATTTGGGTAGGTGATGTGGAAAAGTTGTTAGTAAATATTGTGGCAGCTGCAAAATTTGGCAACTGATAATATTTAAAATAAATGAGTGTCAGAAAGCCTTGCAAATTTAACCTTATATTTATTTACTTTTAAAGAGAGCTGTCTCTGATTTATTTATTTATTTATTTTAATGAAGGATTTCTGTGATGAAATTGCTCTGATACAGAGACAGTTTATAACGTTTGCAGTGCTGAGGATTAGGTTAGTTAAGGGCAAGGTATGTTTCATTCAGGGCTTCTGGGCTTTCTGGTGATTCAGACATACATACAGATCTTTTTTCTGAAGATATATGCTGTTGTCAGGAGGGACAGCTTCATGTTGCTGATACAAGAACACTGAGGTCTACTTCAAAAGAGAAAGATTAGGAGTTGACAGATGATTTAAATCTTTCTAGCAAGTCACACTGAGGGCTCTGTCCTTAGAGGACACGCTGTTCACAGGCAGTAATTTTTTTTATTGTTCCTTGACTGTCAAAGATCAGCAGACTGCTCATTGTTAGACTATTTCTTCTTTTTTCTTCTTTCCTTTTTTTTTTTTTTTTTTTTTTTTTTTTTTTTTTTTTTTTTTTGTCTAGTTTCCTGTTTTAGAGGATAGTTTCTTCTGTTTTATCATGGAAGTCCTGCAATATTTCATTTCCTAATGGTCCTCCACAAATGCAACTATGCATTCCTATTGCTAAGTTCTACTCAAGGGAATGGATGTGTTAGAAAATGTGAAGATGGGAGAAAAACCCTGTCTTCACCTTTCTGAATTAGAATAAAACAGTTGAAAATCACTCTCACCTGATTACTTATGCATATAAAATTAAGTTAATATTCATAAAAAGGGTTTATTTTTTAGCACTTTGGAAGTTAAGAGGTCAGATATGGGGCATGTGAACCAGTTTTGACTTAGGACATAAAGCTAGACCTGTTCATCTTAGTTGGAGATAAGCTGGCAGTAGACAATCCTCCTTAACGGCCTGCATTCAGTTCCAAATTAAAATTGAATAGCGGGAGTATGTGTGTTTGGGGTGGAGATCAGGAAGAGACACATTCTCCCCATGACACCATTAGCTGAGTACTGAAGTATACTATTGTGAACTTCAAAAGCAACCAGAGAAGCAGCAAATCAACAATGCTTCCTGCAACATTTGGAAATAAAGTGGAGGAGTTCCCTACCTAGTCCTTTGTCTCCTAGACAATACTTGAGATACTTCACTTTGATTTTTTTCAGAACATAATGTCTCTTTGCAATGAAGACCTCTCTCTCTCTCTCTCTTCCTCTCTCTTTTTTTTTTTTTTTTTTTTTTTTTTTTTTTTTTTTTTTTTGTCAACAGGTACCTCACAAGGTGTCTCAAAAAGCTTTGTTAGTGTCCTTCAGTATGGATGTGCAATGTGCATTGTTACTTTAAATCAGAGATCTGTCCTGAGCAGAACTTGTTAGTTGTGCTTAGAGGCATGGAATTCCTATAATGTTGACTATTTGGAGTAAGATGTGAAAAAAGTATTGTAAATAATAAATATTAAAAAAAAAAATTATACAGGTTAATAAAGTAAAAGGGCTTAATTTCAATCAGCTCTATATTTTGTGTGTGGAGATCTGAATTTGGCACAAGGGGCGTGGCAGATAGCTTTCTTTCCCCCCCAAGAATCTCAAAAAGGGGGAAATAAACATTAAAGAAAAACCAAAACACTTAATTTTACACATGGGAGAACTGAACTAAAGAAGCATGTAGTGACTTTCCCAGGCTAGCAAGCAAGCAGCAGATTCAAAGACAAAACTCCAGCTTCCATTTCAATGTATTTTTTCTTTTTTCTTCTGAAGCACAGCAAAATATTTGGTAGTGCTGCATTGTAGATGAAGATGTTTGTGGTAATTTTGTCAATTCAGATATTTTGTGGTCTTATACAACTGGAGCCAAGACACTCTAAACTTGGGAAAGCTACTCTGACTCTTCACTATTTCAAGCTTAAGAGAACTAAGCTGTATGAACTTTTGGGTGATTTGAGCAATAAAATGTATTTCTGGGAAATGTATGTTCCATATGCCATGGAACAGTGTTATGGCAGATAAGACACTGCCACCTTCTGGGTGTATTCTGCTAGTAAACATAACACTGACCACAAATAAAATCAAAACGGCCTTTTAAAAGCAAAATTAAACCTTTGTGCTCTTGCAGAAGAGTTGTGGGGTATTCTGTGTGTTTGATTAATACTCAATGTGTGTGAAATAGAGATTGGAGCCTTAGTGACCCAGCAGACTGCAATATACTGTAAATGGATTCCCATTGCCAAACTAGTTGTGTTGACACAATGGTGAAGGCTTCCAATTTATGCCTGACTTAAATCACTCTGATTTATTGCAGTAGACCATGGCCTTTGTTTTGAAAAGAATCTGTGTTACTTGTTTTCATCCAGTTTTCCTATTTATTTTTTTTCAGCTCAATGCAATGGCAAACCGAGCAGCAGGGAAGGGATATGAGAACGAAGACAACTACTCCAACATCAAGTTTCAATTCATAGGCATTGAGAACATCCACGTCATGAGAAATAGTCTGCAGAAAATGCTTGAAGGTATTACTCTTCTTTATTGAAAGCCAAGGAAAAGCTTTGACACAAATCAGAACGACTTCTTTGAAATCAGTACCAAAATAAAATTTTGTCTGGTGTACAGCATGTAGTTGCTTGCTGTCTAATGGGCTTGTACCATGGATCATCACTGCAGTTAGGGATGTTTTCCTAATTGTGTGAAAATCTTGTTCCACGAGTGAAATCCAGGTATTGTTTACTTTAATGACAAACCTCATTTGACTTCAATACACCTTACTGCTACTACTCTTTCCTTGTGGTTTAAAATTTGATGGTAGAAAGTAAACAGATGCTTATATCTGACTAAGATGATAGTGGGAAAGACTTGAAGATTAAAAAAAGAAATCTCAGAAAACATATGGCTTGAGTTTTGTATTTGGTCAGTAAGGAGCTCATGTATTTGGGACTTCAAAATTTTAACAGAAATTTGTTCATGGCCTGTATGGGGCACATCACACCAGTTCTGTTTGTGAAACTCCCAGTCAGTGGCTGTAACCGTTTAACACCTTCATAATCCCCTGTAAATTAGTAATAATCACTTTATAAATACCTAGCAGTGTATAAACCAGCACATTGTACTGGTTTATAGCTTTAGCATTTGGAATACACTACAGTTTAGAGGCCTTCTGGGAAAAGGGTAAGGATAAAAAGCCATCCTTGACCCACAGTTGTTTTGTTGATTTTTAACAGGCAAATAGTAAGTGCTCACTCCATCCCACGCAGTCTCAGTATTTATGTCATGTATATCATCAACAAAAGGCTTCTAAATTCTTTCCCCACCTGAATCAGCTTGGTCCTGAACAGGCCTTGGTCTTGAATCGGGGGATCCCCTCTGAGTATGGGGCATCCACAGCTTCTTGAGGCAACCTGTTCCAGTGCCTCACTACTCTTAAAGTGAAGAATTACTTCCTAACGTCTAATCTAAATCTATCCTCATTTAGTTTAAGACCATTTCCCCTTGTCCTATCATTATCTACCCAAGTAAAGAGTCCATCTCCATCCTTTTCATAAGACTCCTTTAAGTACTGAAAGGCCACAAAGAGGTGTCCTCGGGGCCTTCTCTTTTCCAGGCTGAAATATGCCTTCTGGTACCACAGGAACGTACCTTACCATGTCCTCTTCGGCCACATGTGATTCCAAGGTAGTCTGCGTAGTCTTCTGTGATCCCTGGTCAGTAACCTTGTCCAAATGAAGGAGGAAGGCTCTGTAGTCCTTGCTCTGCCCACTACAGATGCACGTGTGCTCAGCCCTATGCAGGATCTTAGGTTAAATCAATAACTGCTAGGCAACTTGTTTTATTTTTAGTACATCACTCCCTCCGTGGTGTATTCTTGCTTAGTCCCTTGCCTAAGGGTCTCAGAAGGGAGACTAGAAGGGGTTTTAGTGAATGACAAAGCCTTGTTTGGCTGGAACAGAGGCCTCGTGAACAAACCTTTCCCTTTGTTTGTTCAGCTTGAGCCGAGCAAGGTTAAAGTAGTAAACAACCAGCCTGGCTGCACGGGGTAGTGTTGTGTATTATTTTAGAGCCAGAAGTTCATGAGCTGGGCCCATGGCACAAACTGATAGGTAACAAGGTAATTTCTGAGACATTTAACACTTCATGCTGCTTGGGGGCATAACTTTTTAGCATGTGTTCTTAAATGAGCCATATGCCAAATATGTCTCTCTCTCTTTTTTTTTTTTTTCATAGATTTTTATATTTTCTGTGTTGAAATCGCATTTAGAGACCTAACAGATAAGATTAGAAAATAAAGAAGTGAAGTTTCAGATACTTGAGGCTCTCATTGAATTTAAGGCTTGAGATGCACGAGGGCTTTTTTCATGTAAAAAGCCGTACAGTTTTTCTGTTTTTCCATTTGTAGAAGTGTCCCTTCATCTTATTTTTCTTGTGTCCTTTAAAATGTTATTACTGGTAACCAGAATCAAAAAGGCTGCCAAAGACAACGACAATATCCACTTGATCTGGCTTTACATTTTCATCAAGTATTTGAATATAGCAGGATAAATCTCTAATGTAAATATCACATTACACTGCCACATCCCCAAATGTGCCTACTGACTGTGGTATGTTATGAGATAAGTCTGATTTGGTGCAGGAGTGCAGCAAAGGTTATTTTATTCCATTTACTGGAATTAAGCAGAAGTGAAGTTCACATGAAAGACTGTGGTTTGTTGTCAACATATAATTTTAAATAATTTCAAACACTGCAGAAATCTGAACTAAAAATGCACTCATATTAGGAATATGTTGATTTCAACTGAATTTAGAAAAAAGCCGAAGCAATTAGTTTATATTTATTGCCAAGAATTTGATTAGTAAAAAAAAAAAAAAAACAACCTTTGAAATGTTAATAACTTTAATTCTAACAGTTTTATTTAATTAACTTTAATGTGTATGTACTCTTGTATATTTGTTTTAGCATAATGTAAGAGCATTATAAATTTGTATTAAAAATTAAGATAGATTTTTAATAATGTAAATACTAAATTTGTAGGATAATGAGATTTTTTTTTTTTAAGAATATGCAAAAGAAGTTGAGATTCCACTTTACTCTGGAAGAAGAATGTACTTTGAGGTGCTGAAATTTCCTTCCAGAAAAACAAACCAACCAACAAGTTTTATCATTGCCTCTGCTGCCTCATACCATTTTGTATAATATTGAATTTTATTATTGTTATTTTTTAAGAGAGATGTATACGAAGAAACGTGTGCCAATTTTGATCCTGGACACAACTTCCCTGAAATAATTTTTAATATTGGAAGAAGATGTGGTACAAGATGTTTTCTCAGGAAAGATTCAGGTGCTGAGCCTGTTGTTTGGTATTTGCGAAGCGGGGGAGCCCTGTTAGGCTTCCAGGAGACAACCAAAGCTTGACCTCTGTTTGTTGTGCACTGAGATGGCGACCCCACATGCTCTCTGTCTGTATTTAAACAGCAAACACGAGCTTCTCCTCCCCTCATATGAGGAGCACTGGTTGTTGATCGGAGCAGCCCTCTGATCCTTGGACTACAGTGACAGATCAGCCAGAAGGAGAGCTTGAGGGATTGGCCCACAGCCCTTCTCCTTCCTCTCCCTTGCCAGAAAGAGGAAAACTGAGCATCAGTTGCATCCCCTTCTGGTACTTGTGCTGATGGAAGAGGCAGTTTCCACCACGTGCCCTATTTCTTCCTACCCTCCAGGGGAAGGAAGCACAGCTGGATTTCCATGAACTCTGGCACAGGCTCTTGATTTTCCTGTGCCCAGCCTATGCTCTCTTTCCCACGGCATATGTGCAGGAGGTCTTATTTCTCCCAGATTTTGGTATCAAGTTTATTTATTTATTTATTTTATTTCTCCTGAAGGAAAGAAGGTAGCAAGATTTTTTTTGTGTGTGTGTGTGTGTGCTGGCATAATTTTTTTTTTCCCTGCCAAGACAGAAATGTCCTTTTCCCTCAGGATAGCTGAATTCATAACTGAACTCAGCACTGAGGTCCAGGTTGGTGGCCAAAATCATTTGAAATATATGGTGTGTGCCTTTAATTTAGGACAGTCTGAACTTTGCTCAGTGAAGTGGTAGGTAAATATTGATTCCAGTTTGGTGGTGGGAATGAGCAAAGCACTATTTCAGTTTTACCTTGGACTTTTGTAAACAGAGCCAGCAGCCTCAGGCAGAATCCAGCTACTAATTGGTCATGCTTCCATCTGCACAGGAGCATTAGTCATGTGAAAAGGTGTTTGCTTTCAGTGTTGCTATCTATGCATTTTTATAAATATCCTTCAAAAAGACTTTTAAAATAACCATCTGGAAGACACCTGTGTACAAAAATTACTGGATTTCATATGGACACATTAGGCTGTTTTGCCTCTGAATTAAAAAGAGTCAGAATTTTGCCTCTGCATTAAAAAGAGTGAAGACGGTCAGATTCACTCAGACATGGTATAAAGTCTGAACTTGGCTTGTAAAATTAAACTCTGATCATGTTGAAAGAAATGGAAGTTTTGCCACCAGTCATAATGGCTCAAAATAAGAGCTGAGTCTTGTAGAAGATGTCCAGAGGAAACAAGACGTACCAAGACATTTTTAACTCACAGGTCATACATGAACTCAATGAAAAACATAGTGTTTTCATTATATTCCTTAAATGAAAAAAAAAAAAAAAGCATTTGGGTACAGTAGGATAGAAACTTAATGTTGTAAAAGCTGGGAGATTTTGCTCTTCAAACATGGTGTTAAGATAGCAAAGTTTTCAGCAAAAATGTTTTCCTTGGGGAGCTATGACTTTTCCTCGCTATCAGGTGATGTTTTTTGGTTACATCTGAAATTTTAATAAGGTTTCATTCAGGGACAGGGAACTGTTGAGTGAATTGCTTTATCCAAAACACCATTCTGTGTGGTGATGCTAACACCTAAATTTGGTGGGGCTGCCCTTATAGTGCTCACCAAATCCAGCTTCACCAGCAAATATGGTTGTGAATAGGAGGCTATGGCATTTAGTGGTTTTCTGCCTGTCCAAAGGCAGAAATTTTCCATTTTCTGATTCCAAGACCTCAATAGGGGCCTGGAGAACAAGTCCTACGAGGAGCGGCTGAGGGAGCTGGGTTTGTTCAGCCTGGAGAAGAGGAGGCTCAGGGGCGACCTTATCGCTCTCTATAGGTACCTCAAGGGAGGCTGTAGCGAGGTGGGGGTTGGCCTGTTCTCCCACGTGCCTGGTGACAGGACGAGGGGGAATGGGCTTAAGTTGAGCCAGGGGAGTTTTAGGTTAGATGTTAGGAAGAACTTCTTCACTGAAAGGGTTGTGAGGCATTGGAACAGGCTGCCCAGGGAAGTGGTGGAGTCACCATCCCTGGAAGTCTTCAAAAGACATTTAGATGTAGAGCTTAGGGATATGGTTTAGTGGGGACTGCTAGCGTTAGGTCAGAGGTTGGACTCGATGATCTTGAGGTCTCTTCCAACCTAGAAATTCTGTGTGAAATAATAGATAGAAGCCCCCCTCTCTAAAGGGTTTGAAAATTTCACTCGCAACACAGTTGGGGAAGATCTGTGCTGCACAGAAGGATGTATTTGGTAAACTGATTGCATCAGGCTTCCTGTATTTACCATGCATTTAAGATGTAGCTTATTTTGCAGTTTGTGAACTGAAATCACCTTCAATGAGTGACTTTCTGTGGGGCCTTGAAAATTCGGGCTGGCTGAAGCATATCAAAGCCATTATGGATGCTGGCATTTTTATTGCAAAGGTAAGGTGTGTAAAATAAAACTTGAACTAATCAGATACAGAAAGTGAGGACCAAGTAACACAAGTTACTTGGGTAATTTTTGTTATCTTCAGTGATGTTGTATCTGAAACTAGTGTGTCTTGTGATGCCTCACATATGAGGAGAGAAAGGTTTTAGGTGCTGTGACATAACATTTTGCTAATAGGGTAAAAAGAGTTTGTGTTAATTTGTACTGAAGATCTCAAATGTGTTATGGCCTCTACTTTCCTGTATCTCATTATGCCATGTATTTCAATGCCCTTTCTTTACTGCCCCAGCAGTGGTTATTGCTGCTCCTTTCCCTATTTACCTTGCCTCCTCCCCTGTTTCCAGGATATTTTCTTTGCTGACAATTTCTGTTCTAGGACTACTACTTCACATGGTAGTTGTACTATAGGAATGTTAGCACTATACTCTGAGTTATTTAGGAAACACCTAAATTAACCTTCTAGTCCAGTGCCTGTCTATTATGACAACCAAATTCCCTAGCAGGTTCTACTCTTACGTACTTGATAACTGCTTCAGGGAAAAAAAGCATTGGCTTTGGTAAGAAATTATTTCTCCTAATCCCACCTCAAGTAGTGCAGACATTTCTCATCTACTAAGAGTAATTTTATCACCCCCTTACTTGTGCTCTGTCTTTTTCTGGTTCAGTCCTTCTTTTTAAGATTACTATTACAATTTTTTACAGGCCTTTTTATTTACAAGACCTGCTATATATGACTATATGGATAAACTTCATGGATCTGCCTCCTAAGTAACTGCCTGTTTCTCTTGCTTTGCTTCTTCCTGCTCAGCAGTTGTAGCTTTTTACCTGAATGCCAGCTGCAAGATAAATGCCCATGTTATTTCTCCTAGCCCTACTAGCTTCTTTAGCTTATAGAAATCAAGTCATTTACATTAGCTCTTGCCCATTTTTCCCCAGTGGCTAATGTTTAATGTCCAAAAAGTATATCCTTTGTCCATATGCTTGCCAGCCTCGTGCTTACTCAGGCTTGCATTTTGACCTGTTCTTATTTGCACAGTTCCCAGTTCTCAGTTTTTGGTCTTCTGCCCTTATGGGTTCTATTTTGGTAGAATTTACTTGTCTCTTGAGATAAACATAGATAATTTATTATTATTCCTTGTTTCCTTTTAAGCCCAAATTTAACCTAAATGTTTATTTATCTAAGCAGTATCTTTCCTAACCTATTTTATTTCTTGCTTTTCTAAACATAGTTCTCTTTAGAAATGGCAAAGGCCAAAATCCTTAGAATTTAAAATAACCCTCAAGTTCCAAAAATAATGCAACACGAGACTTCGGAGAGCATTGTACAAATCCCCTCTTTGTGTGTTTCTCCTGGATTATGGTTAAAATGGGATCTTCTCTCCTCAGTTATTCACTTTAAAAGTATTTGTACAATCTTGCTTATTAGGTATAGATGTTCACTACTACCACAGGCTTTGTCAGAAATCTTTACAATTATGTCTTTAATGCAGTATGGTGTAATAATAGCCATGCTAGCCTGGCACTGGAGGCAGGCAGTACCATTATTGACATTGCCATCAGGAAGGGAAATTAAGAGCCATATTTGCATATGGCTATTCTGTTGCTGGTGTGTGAGTGAGAGCATTAGCAGTAGCTGAGCTGGCTTTAGACAGTCTTCCACTCTGGCCAGTTGGTGTATTTTAATTGCTCTGTGTGGTCTGGATCCTCTTGTACACAGTAGACTTTTGGAACTGAGAATCGGTGAAGCTGTCTTCTAGGTGAATTTGCTGGTATATTTTGGAAATGTATTTATCTGCAAGGTCCATAATAGCTAAGTACCCCTTTTTAATGTATCTATCCTCTTAGTGCATCTAAAGGACAGGGAGGGATGTTTATCACAAATTACAAATGAGATTTTGTAGTATGCTCCTTCCAGTCCCCAGATCCGATGTTTGTGTCTCACTGGTGTTTACAAAAAAACAGGTGCTGAAATTCAGATCTCTTCCTTTCTGGATAAGGTCAAAGGGTTCGTTCTCTCTTCTGTCTGCCCATGGCCCAAAAGCATACTTAGCTATTTTATTCAGAACAGCTTCATGAAGAGGAGGTGAAAGTAACTCAAAACCAGAATAGCTAACAACTTAGCAGTTAGAAAGCTGCTTGTCATGTGGGACAGGATTCACTGCTCCTTTGGCACAAGAAACTGTTGAAATGGATCCCTCGTCCTCCCATACTGGTGCATAAAGAGGTGATGCTGCAAACACTGTATTGCATGGGATGTGATGCGATTAAGACCTTCCAAATGAGAGGAATAATGCTCAACATCATTCAGGAAATCTGTGGCAGAATTAAAACAAAACTAAACAAACCCAAAGTTTTCCCAATTCTCAAATGAATGCCATCCATAGTGCGCTGTCTCACTTTTCCTCTCTTACTATTGCCTTTCTGCTGCTTGTGAAATCTCTGACTTTTTCTGTATTCTTAGGCTGTGGCTGAGGAAGGTGTGAGTGTGCTTGTTCACTGCTCTGATGGCTGGGATAGAACAGCCCAGGTTTGCTCTGTAGCAAGCCTTCTGTTGGACCCATATTACAGAACTATGAAGGGATTCATGGTAAGCAGGTTCTCTATCACATAGTCAATGAAAATATTATGGCATCATTTTAGAGAATGTTGAGTGTCTTTTTTTTTTCTGATGGAAAATCAACTTTCCCTATATATTTTTTTCTCCTTAAGTATAAAGGTTTTTATCTGTCCAAGTCTCCCCATTTCTTTATGAAATGCTATCAAAGGTGTGGAGCAGTTGGGTACCCATCTATTTTTTTTTTTTCATAATCTCAACCAAGAAACTTTCTTGCGGCCCAAGGGGCTTTTTGGTGCAAGCATGAGTTTGTGTTTATTTTTAGGAATAAGTGAAGTTATGAGTGTCAGAAGTGTGTGATCCCCAGACACTAGATTGCAATGAACAAGCATGTTGGAAGATCTGATCCTTTACCAAGCACACCAGTGCTAGTGAGGCATCTAGAAATGCCTATCAAGTTAATGGGCACACATTAAGATGAGGTTTAAAACATAGGTTCTGGTTTAGAAAATGATGAAGCAACCTAATTTATGTTGAAATACTGTCATCCTACTTGCATTAATCAAAAATGCTACTTTCTTCTGAGTTGGCAGTGGTGCTCAATGCTTATCATTTTCCTGCTTGCTCTAAATTTTTTCTGGGATTCCAATACTGCTTGCTTACATCATATCTTGCTCATCACTTCTCTGTTTTTTCTAAAAAATACCTGGGATTCCAATACTGCTTGTTCTGCCTGCTTCAATAGGTCAGCTCTGCTCCACTACACTGAATGTAATATTCTCATTTCAGGTTTTAATTGAAAAAGATTGGATTTCCTTTGGTCACAAATTTAACCACAGGTAAGGCTGTGCTAAAGTTTTTCTCTATATATATTTTATGTAGTCAGTATCCACTGCCATTCCAATTTTACTTTACTTGTTGTCTTTCAAAGCATATCAACAGAACACACCTTCAGGATATCACCACATCCATTTTTCCCCTCTATATAACTTAGCTGCCTGGAAAAATCAAAATGAAATATTTTTGTATCTGCCTTTTCTTGCATATTCACTACAAGATTGCTGTGAGGAATACTGAGTGCTGGTCTTGCAATTGCTATGATGCTTGTGAGAAAAAAAAATAGTATGTGGCTTGAAAATCCCTTTTGGAATCCAGCAGATCTTTCAGTAGTGAAAAGACTTCAGGGACTTCACACCTAAGTCCCTGTTCAGGAGAGTGTATGTCTTCCAGGATAGTACTTTAATTTAGGCATGTCTTTGAGTTACCTAATATCTAAAATACACTTTTCTTATTATGCTTTGTTCCAATTAAAAAAACAGCATTTGTTCAGAAACATCAGATAAAGGAAAAGCAGAAAGTAATCCATCTGGACAAGTTATTTTGTGCATCCATAATATAAAGGCTATAACATAATGAGAATGTCTGAAGAGTTTATGTATAAACATGGATAAATATCCATATTTTCTCTATTTTCTTTATTTTCATTTAGTTTCTGTAAAAAGTGTAATTTTTATATTGGAGCTTAACTACATGATATTGCTTGATTCAGATATAAATTTAATTTTAAATTTAAAATTCTTAAAAAAAAAAAAAAAAAAAAGCACACACACACACACACAAAAATACTTTTCAGTATAAGCGCCACAACACTTGTGAAATTCCAGCAGGAATTACCACATGAAAAAATAATGCTGTCAGATGTCTAGTATTATCAGGTGATAGATACAATGAAATGTAATCACCGATGGCTGTACTCTGATTTCCAGTACAATATTGTTATGCTTGCTTTGATGCATAGTAACAGTAGAAGTGAAGGCTTTGATTGTAGATGTTGATAGATTTCCACTTTCCATTTTTCCCAAGCTTTACGACACTAGACAGGCAAAATAATTAATTGAAAATGCTTCTCCCTATTAGGTAGACTTATAAAATATTTTTTATTTCCGTGTGTTCTGTATTTTCAGGTTCCTGTTCTTCAACGTACCCTACAGCAAGTGGTTCCAACAGACAGTTTTATAGTTAGAAAGTTTCGTGTTCACTTTACAGATAAAGTAGCTGTAAAAATTGCCCACTTTCTAAAAATGTCACCAAGAGAGGGCAGCTTTAAACTGTTTTCTGCCAAAGTTGTTCTATTCCTCTCCTGCTCAGTCTTATGGGTTTGGCAATAGTCTGACGCTGACACAGACTGTCTAGGATAGCTTGCTAAAGTCACTGCAGTCATTCTTCTGATGACTTCTGTTACTGTGGCATAACTGTGTATTAATAGCATTAAAACGTGGCTATATAGCAGCCAGTTGTTAGTAGATGTGAAGCAACAAGACACCCACAAGGGGCTTCTGTTTCTGTTTGATAAATTCTGCTTTCCTTCTACTCCATGAGCCTTGCATCATTTTTGTAAGTAAAAACACACTAATGGGTGAGATTTTAGAAAAGAATACAGTTTGTGCGCTGAAAGTATGAGGGCTTTGTTTTCATTAATTCAGGAGTCATCATTTCAGTTTTCCTAGCGGATTTCAGGTTATAACTGAATGTATCTTGTCCTGTTTTAGGTATGGCAATTTAGATGGAGATCCAAAAGAGATATCCCCTGTTATTGACCAGTTCATCGAATGTGTCTGGCAGCTAATGGAACAATTTCCTTGTGCCTTTGAATTCAATGAGAGATTCCTGATCCACATACAGCACCATATCTATTCTTGCCAGTTTGGTAATTTCCTGTGTAACAGCCAGAAGGAGAGACGAGAGCTGAAGTATGAAAGCCTTTTCTTTAGAAGCATATTTATGTTGGGGTCTGTGGGTGTGTTGCTGTGTTTAAGACTCCAGGGTTTCCCAGCCCAGGTGAATGTGCTTCCACAAGGCACAAGGTGCAGCATAGCATTCCTGGCTGTCATCTTCTGGTGACACAGATTAATACCAAAAATGTTGATCCTCTGCAATGTGGCTCTGCTGTGAGTATAATCCACTGTGTGCATGACAGGGATTAGTGAGAACGGTTGAGAGCATTAGACCTTTAGCCACATGGCCCTAGCCTTATTGCAGCATTAACAACATATGAGGCAAGCTTTAAAAAAAAAAAAAGATGATATTAATGAAAATTAAGTTATCAGTTTGAGTCACTGCTCTTCTGTGTTCTAACCTGTCTTTAGACCTTATGTTCTTCCCAGCCACCTCTCTAGGCCTGTACTCTGGGATACTTACGAATGGCCTTTTAGTCTGGTACCCCTCCTGAGGACTGAGTCACCAAACTGTCCTGCTGTTTAGCTCCAAAGCAATTATGCATTAATCTACCTGTCCTCAGTTCCAAACAGAGCCAACATTATCACTCGTGGCAGAGCTGATGTTTGTTATCTGCTGTATAGGGCCCTGGGTCCTAGGTTACCTCATGGTACCCCCTGCTTTTCTCATGCATCATGATCATGACAGCAATAGTATTGTGAGGGACGTGGCAGTCGTTGCTTGCTGCTGCTGTTTGGACCCTTTCACTGCTCAAATGCAGAGCATCTGATATACCTTCATCATAGCCCAAGCTATAACCGCAGGAGAAATCTCAGCTCACTTGTGTGGGCATCCTTTAAGTGCAGCAATAGGTCTGAGAGCCAATTTTATGGAGGGGATCCTCTCCATCTCTCAAACCTTTGGGACCAAATACCCCCAAATTCACATGCTAACAAATAAATTCTAGCTGATACTGCTAGGGCAAACCATCCCAAAGCATCTTACTGTCAATCACAGTTTACATGTGACCACAGACTCCACCATTATATGATTCAGATGTATGATTATGTGATTCAGACCAAGAACACACAACCTGGCCAAGCCCTGCACCTGCTGTGACTCACTCCACGTAAGCCACAGAAAAAAAGTGACCCATCACTGGAGTCTTAAAAAGAAGCTGAAAGTCACTTCACCTCACAGAAGCAAGATCCTGGCATGTAAAGCAGTTTTTTTTTTTTTTTTTTTTAACAATCTCAATTATTTTATACAGTACCTGTTGTTGCCAGCTTTCAGAATTATAAGCCCTCCCATGGCTGAATTTAACTCAGAGTAGAGAGAACAAGTGACTACTCAGCTTCTGCAGCCAGGCAACGTTCATATACGTGTCAGGCTTCTGCCTGTGTACTGATAACAAGCATGCATACTTGCATAACAAGCATGGGTTACGAATGCCTCGAGTTTCACCAAGGCCACAAAGGGGTTGCAGAGCAGTGGGGCAGGAAAGAAAGCACCAAGCTGTTCATCACCCTTACATGCATACTGCAGGGGAAGGTTCTAGGACTGTTCTAGGACTTCTACAGAGGAAACCTAAAATGAACCCAGCTCTCTACATTCTCTCTCCAGCTGCTCTGGCTTTATGGGGAACAGATGGAATTTTGCTGTTAATGACCAACAAAGGGATACATCTTATTCTGCTAAGGAAGTATAAAGCTGACTGTAAAAAAGTAGAGCACTAGAATGTCTTACCCAAGCTTTATTGATACCTGAGTTGTGCTTCAGATGTTTATACATTTGACTCTATTTTTTCAGAATCCAAGAACGAACATATTCACTGTGGGCTCACTTGTGGAAAAATCGTGCAGATTACTTGAATCCTCTGTACCGATCAAACCACAGCCAAACCCAAAGGACCCTGTACCCACAGATGGCTCCATGCAACTTCTTGTACAAGTAGGTAATATCACTTGCTGCTGAGAAGCATTGGATGTGTTAGTACGTAAAAGAACATAATGCCTCTGTATTTATGTATTTATCGCTCCATAAGAGAACTTACAGAGAGTGAATTCAGGTTCAGATGCAATGAGTTCATTCCTTGCATGCTCACAGTCAGCCAACACCTCTGCAGCAGTCCACAGCAGAGTATTAGTCTGAAAAGAAGCTTAGAAAAGAATCTGAAAAGATTAGAGCTATATTGACAGCAGTGTGTCCTAATTTCATGGTTACTCACTTCTTCCACTGAGAAATGGCTCTTTCAGTTCTGTTCTCATCAATGTTTTATAAATTTAAATTTCCTTAAACTTCTTCCATTCAAGATTTTAGAATGATGATTTGATACAGTTTAATTGCTAAACTGAGTGTTCAGTAAAACAAAATGCAGACTTTATCTGTTATTGTTGTTATACCTTAAAGTATACATGATGAATTCTACCTTTTTTTTTTTTTTTTTCCAAAATTGAACTAAACCTAATGAGTTTAGAATTGTTGGTATTGACATTCTGACTTGAGTAATTAATTGCGCCATTAATTTTAACAACCTTAAGGAGAACTTGATTAGAAATACATGAAAACTGTGACTTAAGTAAAATCAACTAATTTGCTTTCTAATTGCAACTAAAAGCACCTGCTAAAAAGTTAGTAAGTATCCTAGATGACAGAAACTGAATTTTCTCACGTCTACTGTTCCAGGCCATATCCACATTAAAAGAGCTTAAAAATAGCCATTAATCATATTCTTTGGCATAGTGGGATTTGTAAAAGAAATACCAATACTCCATTAGAAAAGTAATCCAGCTGATTTTAATTGAATTACTTGGGTGTGTAAAGATTTCCAAGCTATCAGACCGTAAACTTAAGGGGGAATGTGACGAATAGTATACAGGATAGTATTGGGGTAGGAATAATAGCTGCTTGGCTGGACAGGTGCATCTGAGGGCAAGTCTCTCAGTTACTTAACCTGTCTGGTGAGCTACTTACATACTCAAAGTCAGGTTCTGGCCATGTGTCGTGTGGAAAACAGGAAAGAAGAATGCTAGAGTAAGCTACAGACTTACTTACAGTTTGAATCTTTTTCTCCTGAAGATGAAAAATCAACTCAACTGTTTAGCTACGAGTTTGTCAGGTAATTCCATAGAGCAGAAAGGTAACTAGCCAGAGTGTATGCTTCATGCAATTTCCGTAGGCCGGTGTTTGCCTTTCTTTTTGCCATGGATTGCTATTTTAAATCAATTGCAATTCAGTGTACAGCAACTTGGTATCACTAGCGGAGGTTTCTCCATTAGAACAACATGTAAGTCCCCAGTACTGGAAAGCACTTGAGTACACCTCCAGCTATTTAATTATTGTTCTTTCTTTCCCAGCTTGCTTGTTTTCTTAAGCATTCTGTTTACTTGAGAGGTATAAGCATATATTTATGCAGCAACTGAAATGCCATAATTATTTTAGAGAAAAAAAAATCATGTCGTTTAAAATTTCAGTTTAAATTTTAAGAGATCAAGACAGTATACTCTTTTTTACCCTTTGTTTTTCAGCCTTCTTCACAGGGAAAAAAATAGCAAATTGCTAATTAGCTGCCCATCACTCCCCTACCCCAGACAAAAATAAGCATATGGAATTCCAAAATTGGCTTTGTGGGAAGCTAAACAATGGTTAACAACTAGGATTATGAAAAATTGTCTGTAACCATTGCTACGGTTAGGTAGGTACCTTTGCTCTACAGCACAGACAGTGTAGAACAAGAAAATACTGTAGCAAAAGTTTGAATTAGTCTTAGAGGATACCTGTTCTTTTGATAAGCTATATCACTTCTAACAGTTAACGTCCTGAATTGCTGAAAACCCTAATCAGTGAACCACCCAGAGCCATTTGATCCAAGACATTCCCGTTTCTTTCTGTTGTGTGTGAGAAGTGGTTCAAGCTGCGCATGCCCACAGATTTGCATCTTCAGGACAAACCCAATGTAAATGAACCGTAATGAACCACTGCTATGGTGCTTAGGGACAAGGTTTAGTGGTAGACTTGGTGGTGCTAGGTTAACAGTTGGACATGGTGATCTTAGAGATCTTTTCCAACTTAAATGAATATAAATCTTACCAAACAGCTAATGAATGTATGGAGCGTGTGATGGATCTAAAAAAGGCTGAAAAAATGCACATATTTAAGTCTTCTGATACCGTCTTGCCAAATGAGAAAATTGCTGACCTTCCTCTCAATTCCAGGTTCTGGAGTGGTATGTACAATCGCTTTGAAAAGGGGCTGCATCCTCGACAGTCAGTTACTGATTATCTGATGGCAGTGAAGGAAGAGACTCAGCAGCTAGAAGAAGAGCTGGAAGTCTTAGGAGAGGTAATAAACACTCGATTGGGATGTCCCAGACTCGAGCTGATGGCAAATGAAACCCAATATGTGACAGAACCCCCTACACAATACATCCCCTTCTGGCATAAGGATGTCCAGCCATGGTCCTTGTTCTCACATAAATCATGGGAATTGCTTTGCTTTTGACATTCTGAGGCACAAAGGTAGACATCTCTGTCTAAGGTGAGAATTTCATCTGTGATGGTGCATCCATACTATTCCTGAAAGAAAACTTATATCCTTCTGTAATTCAGTTCAGCATCAGTTTGTGACAGACTTGTGCATGTCTGATACTCCATAAACAGAAAAAAAGTTTAAAGGGTGCCCCTTGGGTTGTGCTCTAAATTATTTATTTTTCAAAAGGCAAAGATACTTAAAGGGACCACTGGGTGCTAAATGGGTGTATGTAATATATACTGTTTTCTTGATTTCAGAGACTGGCCAATCTTCAGAAAATGCAATTAAATGGTAATAAAATCCAGAGTAAGCAGCAAGACCGAAGCAAACAATTAGGGCTTTCTGCTTCCACCAACAGCTTAGCCAATACTCCCCAGGAGTACGGCAGCGATCTGAAATCATTCCCGTCCCGGAGCCCTTCACAAGGGGATGAAGATTCAGCCTTGATTTTGACACAGGACAACCTGAAAAGCTCTGATCCTGACCTCTCAGCCAACAGTGATCAGGAGTCGGGTGTGGAGGACTTAAGCTGCAGGTCCCCCAGTGGGGGTGGCTGCTTGCCTAGCGAGGACAGTGGTAAGGATTCAGATGAAGCTGTATGTCTGGCAGTCTGAAACAGCTTCTCAGCAGGAAAGGAGCTAGAGGAAGCCAAGTCCTTCATGGTCTGGAATGATGCATTTTCACCAGATGAAGAATGGGAATGGTCTGTGGCCTAAAGAAGTAATCCAAAGAAAGGGAACTGTGCAATTGTGTAAGTAAAGATTAAGCAGAACAAGCCATGATTAGTTTTTAGACATAATGCTAATGAAAGGTAATCTCTGCTGTTATGAATATTTAATTTAAGCCAATGTGGTGTTTGTTTTCACTTTATCAATGCTGCACATAATTATTCCTTACTTTGTACATTTCCATATTTATTGTACAAAATAAGTTATTCTCCAAAGACATGAAATTCCAAAGTACTCTTACATATATGGACAAAGTTGAAGATCCACTTAGTGCTAGGCTACTGGTGAAGCAGTCAGAACTTATTTTTATAGCTTTTGTTGCCTTCAGATGTATTGTGAGCATCCTTTGTTTTTTCCATGAGAGGTATTACTTTTTGAATTCCAACAATTATTTATTTTGCATATTCTTCTACTAGAATTCTTTAAGGCACTGTAAACCTAACAAATGAATATGCTTGCTTAGGGAACAAATGCAGCTTTGATACTACAGAAGGATTCCTTAGTAAGAAACACGTGAATGCATCCCATTTGTACTCAACTCTCAACCAGTGTTGAAAGTTCAGTAGCTTCTGTGAATGAAACTTCAAGGACTATAACAATACTCAACACAATCTTTGTGGTAAAACATCCCTTTAAAATGGAAGATGTTAGGCTACATACTACAGCCTCTGTCTTTCATTCTCAAACGTTATTTATAGTTTACTCTTGTTCAAAAATGCCTACGTAAGATATAGAGGTAAAGTTTTACACATAATAAAAATCCAGACTCTTCAGCCTATGTTGACTCCTACTTGTCAGTCTTATTTCAGTGGGAGTGAGGTATGTGCATAGTCCAAAATCACTTATAAAAGTCATCTACAAGTGTTGCTCCAAATCCAGAATTAGCAGATGGTTATGCCCATAAAGGAATTATTATATTTCTTCCAAATTTTATTGTTCAGACTAAACTAAAAGTTGCTTTTTTTTTTTTTTATCTGCACACAAAATTTCCCTTGTAGCATTTGCCAACCTGAGCATAGCAATGCTAATTTAAGACTGATTCAAGGAATCATTTTCTAGTATTAAATATGGAATAGAACAACACAATAGAAAATTCAGTCTTAAGTACGTTTTAATAATTTTAATTTTTTATCAGCAGAAGCAATAGCTTTTGTAATTATAGATATGGAAATGAACCACTGAAAAATGTTTAAAATTTGCGATGTTTTGAAACTCACTAAAAGGCTTCCAGATGAAGCCTCCTCCTCTTCCCCCATGCCCCAATTAAAGCAAATTAGTTAAATATATAATTCATGTCTGCTTTTAACTCCTTGGAGATAATGATGTAGCATTGAGTTCTAGTAAAACAAAACATGGTAGTGATGTAAGATTACTTTGACGGCACTTCCTACTACTCCTTCAAGTACAGATTTACAGGCAGAATTAAATTATATAAATATACCTCAATTTAGAAGCTTTAGATTTTATTCTCAGTCTGCTTTTGCAGAATGGCTCTTCATTTTGTTCTAAGAATTTGTTATTGAGTAGGTAAACTTCAGAATGATAACTATCCTGATTAATATCCTCTTAAGAGAGCTGTTGTCTTTGAAGAAAAAACTTAATTCTTAACAAGATAGATCTTATTGTTATACTGGAAAGGCCAGATTCTCAGTTTGATAAATCCCTGTCACTCAAGTAAAAATAGGGCTATGATAACTTACCTTCTGCTGAGGATCCAGCCTTCTGGTTTTTAATCTTTATGGCTTTTTAATGAATGAAAATCCTGATTTTAATTGTACTTTTAAAAATGTTTCGTATTTTGAACATACCCTGTAAAATTTATGGTATTAGAGGAGATTTTGAATGGGTTTTCTCAAAGTAAAGAAATATACTGTAAAGTCAGCAATGAAACAAAATATACAGCTATCTTCCTAAAAATGAGTTTGAGACCGGGCAATACCATTGTACATCTTTAAAATGTAAAACTGTATTGTGGTATTGCACCTTATTAAACAGGTTTAGAAACAAATGCAGAACAGGAATATAGGCATACTAGGCATACTCAAAGCACTGTCTTCATGGAGCTAATGCAAGTTCTTAGCTAACATAATAACATTTTAAATGAAGTCTTTGCTTAGCAGCCCTCTCTGATGTGTCTGCGTCCTTCAAATTCTGCATTACTTACTATTGTTTTCATCGTTGTAATGTATGTATTTGTGACATTATTAGCCTGCTGAGAAACAATTCCAAATAAATACTTAAGGTCACATACTGTTATGTTATTTCATAATGCTGAATGAAACAAAGGTTTGCTTTCCCAGTTCTTGTAATGCACTTCTTCAGTTAATCAAGACGCATTTTGTCACTGAGGTCAAGGGATTATTTTATCTTTCCTAGTTTCATACTTGGGTTCGTTACTTTAAACTGTGGAGAAATCTACCGCTGAAAACAGCTGCTGTCAGTTGACTTGAGTTCGTTATACAAGAGTCTGTTACATCCCTGTATTTCTTCTATGCAAAACAAAAAAGGATGAGCAAACCACACTATGAACTACCTTAATTTCTTGGAGCCTTGTAGGGATCTTCCCTCCGCTGCAAATCCTTGCAACTCTGGCATGAGTCCACTGTAATTTGAAATAGGACACACATGAGCATAACAAACTGCTGGGAAGAAGGGATTAGAAGAGTATTAGAGGTTTCTGCAGTGTAACTTTAGCCGCAGAACAGTTCAGGCTGTTCTTTAGTATGAAAATGTGTATCTAGAGGACACTTAGGGTAATGAGATCAAACAGTGGAAGTTTTTTCTACACATGATCTCCAGCTGAAGAACAGACAAAATGTATTCATCAACTGCTTTTAGTAGTAGCTCTATACACAACATAGACAAAGGTAGTAAATTGGATTCTGAAAAGTCAAGAAATAAGATGAAATAAGTTGGAGGGGACAGCTGAGATTTAACAGTATCATTGCAAGCAAGGAAGAAAAAATAACAGAAAGATGGAGGCAGGGAGTAAAGTTCTCTGTAAAATGACTGGGAGGGGAACTACATACTTTGAAGATAGGGGGCAAGTCAGAACACAAGTTCGCATAGCATAAAGAAGTGTTTGATGACAGAAATCGGTAACAATTAAAATCCAGCAATCACAAAGAGGTAATGTGTGCAATGAAGGTAAGGATTTTATCACAAGCTAACTTGATGCATAATTAAGGACATTGCCCTGATCTGCACACAGAATTCTCAAGTTTATCACTATCTTAGCCAAGGCAATGGGATGATTTTCCAGCTGAAGCTCAAGCACAGCTTTCGCATTGGCTGGTCACTGTTCCATGCTATAGTGCAGAGATAGGTAAACACTACAGTGACTGAAAAACAGTGACAGGTAAGTTTCTGACAATTTCTTTGTGAAAGGAGGAACATGTGGAACAGAAAGTAAGTTGAAAGTAGGTCAATTTATACAGTATTAAGACTAATGAAATACCTGCCAAAGTTCTAGGCCCAGGAGCACAGGAAAGGGGGAATTCAGACACCAGAAACATTGCCAGAGAATGGGGAGATGGGAAGGAATATTAAAATAAGCATTCAACCTTATTTACATGATTTAAATTGCCAGTAAAACACAAGGAGACAGAAAATCAAACTATTTTACATCTTAAAATTTAGTGGTCTTCTAATATAGATTGTTCTGTAAAATAAGCTAATGAAACTTTACTGGTTCACTAGAATCAATAACTGAATTCAGTCAAGGACCTGTTTTTAAAAGTCTACTGGTTGTCAAGCTTATTCAGAATAATTTATTGTTTCCGATGATTAATGTGGTCATTTTCTTACTTTGTTAAAGTATTCCCTTATTATTGGTGATGTACATATCAATAAGCTACAAAGAACGACAGTAAAGTTCATTTCTGTAGCTGTCTGACCAAACTACAGCATTTACAAAAGCAGTAGCCAGAGCTGCAGTGTGGGTTTCCAAAACCCATTTCAGTGAAGATGGCTCTAGTAATGACTGCTGTTGAAAGGGTAAAGCTGGAAAAACACAAATCACTATGTACAAAGAATGAAAGTTTGTCTTTGTGTAGCTTACTGTACACCAGTTTCCAACACAATTCTGTATCCACTCAACAACTCTATCCATAATTTAAGACAATTACCAGTTTTGTTAAAAAATCCCAAAGCCTTTATTCATATGTTTAACACACTACAGTATTTATTATTCAGAATAATGTACACAATAAGGCTGTAATAACTGACTTTAACTCTCTTGCCAGTGTTTTAATTCAGCTTTACCTGAATGTCTCTAAGAGAGATTATTCCTAGTCTTCAGAGGGAATAGTAAGAACTTAGACAGAAACAAGACTAAAAGATTTCTAACTTCTGTATCTGGTCAAAGTCCAAAGTGGCAGGAGTACGTAGAGGGTAAATACAGCAAATACTGTAGATTAGATATTACTTAGATCTAACTTTCTAGTCTTTTGTTTGTACTGGTGGTTAGCATAGCTGTATGTATCTGACAATCTGTCTTTCAGAAAAGTTAGCATGTCAAATATACTGTGAAATTTAAGAAAACTTTCTTTGATAACCCCCAGCAGAACGTACCATTAACAGCAGTTAAAATGAAACCTACTTGATTTCAGACGTTTTAAAGTTTCTCTGGTCTGCAATACCAACAGTTACAATTGCTATATGGAGAATTCACTTCTGGATTTAAGTAGTCTCTTGACTCAGGGAAGAACAGGAGGCCTAAATTCAGCTTAAAAACCACCGTTTTGCAATGAGATGAGGTACGTAAGTATGCAAAATCAGACTCAATTAGCAGTTACAATACAGAATGTGCCCTTGAACCCTCCCCAAACTACCGCAATACCAATGACAAATTGCCTCCTTACTTTTGTATTTCTTACTCATTTCACTTTTCCATTTGGTGTAACACCTCAGTATGAGCTTTACACAATGCAAGGCCCTTCAGAAACCAGTAAGCAATAAGCAGCCTACTACTTCAGGCTGCTTAAAAGTTCACTTGACACATTTCAAAAGACTTTTAGGATATGCATCTCACAGCAGCTTCCATCCTCTTACACTTCATAGGGAATTGTTTAAAGCTGGATTTACAACTACACATTTCTGTAAAATATAATAAAGAATATGCTTAACAGTTAACAACTAGCAAGCTAGAAGCCAGCTAATTCTGTCAGAGTATTTATCACTGTTCTACCATGTCTTCTGGTGACAGTATGAAGGTTACATATATAGAAAAGCTTGCATTGGCACAAATATCGTTGGACTTAAAATAACAAAGCAACAACAGTAGGAAAAACAACAGCAGGTTGCTTTATCTTTTAAGGGTCATAAGGAAGCCATTCCTGCATATTTTACAGGACACCTGTAGTTAGCCAAGTACACTGTTACTGGATTCAGGGAGTTGTGTGCTCCTTTGGATGGGTTTGTAACCACTAAAAAAAATAAGAGGAAAATCTCCTTAGAAATAGGAATGGGTATGAGAGAGAAAACAAGAAGGGAGATGAGAGAGGTCTTTCAACACTGATACCCCTGAAAAAGAAACACTGTACTAAGAACTTGCATGGAAGACTGACATATCATCAGGACGCTACGAAGACCTACGTTTGTAAGTTTGATCTCTTGGAAAACAGGACTAAGCAAAGAGGAAAAGCTGAAATGCTGTGAACTTGTTCGAGTTTTGGAAGCAAATGATCTGAAAGTGACCTGACTGGAGAGTTCAGTCACAGCAGAACACCATAGTATACCACAGAACATTGAACAGGAGGTGGCAAATGAAGACAGAAGCCTGTCATTTCATAGCAACATAAAATGTGTAAGGAAAATAGTCCAACTGAGGAAGAGCACCAGATGTTTCCTCATCTATCCCTTTCTCTTCTTACAAGGAATAGGGGAAAAATAAAAAAATGACAGACCACTACAGAATTGCATGACCAGTCTTTAAGCTTCCTTAGCTAGATACTCAGAAGGATTCAAAGGAACTTGTATACTCAACACAGACGTAGATGGGGTTTGCCAAGAAGGTAACACTGATGACTTAAGTCTAAGTTCTCTACAGATGCAGAAATCACACTAATCAGAAACCTGTTTCCAAAACCTCTTAGAAAATATTTCAATCTCATTTTAAAGTAGGGCTTTAGTTAGCAAGCTAGCAGAAGTGCTCTATCAATAAAAAAGCAGTATTATGCACACTCAGTGGAAATGTTTTCGGTGTGGTTTTTTTTTTTTTTTTTTTTTTTTTTTTAAATATTCTGTACATTATTGCTTAATTGGTGGCATTTATAAACTACTTATTTTTTCAGGCACCTAAGTATCTTTTTTGATTTGGACGATAGTTGTATTTACCTGGGGACATCCAATCTCAGTATTTGGCCTGGCTTTTCAAAATACAAAAACTCAAACATCAGCAAATACTATACTTGCCCTGAACGGCAGCAGCAAACAGGCAACAAAACTATGAAGTACAAGAGGGCTGAGATTAAAGCTCCATTTGAAGATTCACTAGGCTGCGGTACAGACTTCTTGCGCTTACTTTTTTTTTTTTTTTTTTTTTTTTTTTACCATAACTTCAAGTTTAAAATTGGAGAAAAGTGAATAAAGAAATACCTTATTCCATTCTGCCAGTGTTTAGCACTAGCTGAAGATGAGTGATATAAAGAAGTTCTCTCCTGGACTGACCTGCTTTAGTTTCAGACTCGATTCTGTGATGTTTTCTGGCCCTACCCAGGTAAGAGAGTAACTTCTGGGCTAAGAAGGTTATCTCCAAACTGTTTTCTGACAGATAACTTAATCAGTTCTTTACCTTATTCCTCTTCCAGAACTGTAGTTACTTCTGTTCTTCTGGAACTTTGACTATCCCCACGAAAACCTAATTCACTGAGAGATTAAGAAAAGTAATTTGTCTTTTTTCAAGACCAAGAGATAATATACATGTATGTACTTAGGGGTTGTATTTTTCTCCTACTACAATACTGCATTTGGTCCTATCCACTCTCACCCAACATGCCCCATCCTACAAAAGATCCTCACCTGAGTCAAGATTGAGTGGTTAAAGGGCAGAATTAAGGGCAGGCTCAGTTCCAAATTTTATCACTGACCTTAACATAAAACACAGTACATCCCTAGCCAAATCAGTTTCATTGTTCCTTTAACATAGAGAGTAACTGTTACTTCACAAAGAACTTCAGCATTAGTTTTTTGTAAAGTGCTTTTTGAGTTCCTCACAGGATGAGCATATTCGTGCCTAACACACAAGCTAGAAGATAAACTGATTTTTATTTTCCCGTAAGTAAAAACAAATATCAAAATGAAATTTTTAGATGAAAGTTGCGTTTAATTACAGTGCCAGGTACCAAGCCACTCCTGACGTCAAGTGCATTGGTGCTATTGAGCAACATAAATCTACACAGAGCTCATTTATTCCATTTTGATTCCAACGTATTTTGTTCCAACACATCCTCTGCTTAATCTGAATCTACTTATCCAAAACACAGTACAGGCTATAATTAGTTTTGTGTTATTACCTAAAAGTAAAAAAATTATTCTTAAACATTTTGGCTTCAAGAAAAGACAGCTTGTGAATTTACTGACAATCTCAAATATGAACTTCTTCAGTTTCCAAAGCCCTATCACCATTTATCTCAAACACTTCCACAGCCAAACCTGTTTAAATTTCAAAATACAAAAGATATGAATTATGTTTTTATAAAAATGTAAAAAGCTAGTCAAAATTACATGTTCAGATATTTAATCTTTGAAGAATGGGGTATAGCAGCAGGAACTTAAATATAATAAGAACTATCAACAATAAATACAAGAAATTAGTGCAAAGATTGCAATAGAAGGATTCTTGAGTACAATGAGAATATAAAGAGACATTCTAATTTGTACAAAAACAGTCCCAACTCCGTATACAATCTCTTCTATAAATACAACCACATAAGATGAAATGCTTATTCGCAAATAATAGTTATTAAAAAGTGTGCTTTATTGTTTTTTTCACTCTTCTGTTGGCAGGTGTAGTTTGCAGGAAGCCTGTAAAGACAAATTTCCATAATTAGATTTTGCATTTAAAACCATTTCTGGAGGAGTTAATGAACAATAGGTGGAGCACATACTTGATTCCCAAACAAAGCATTATTAGAACACCAAACATTCCAACAAATCCATTTGCTGTTAGCAATTCAGAAGTGTGTGTAACAATGTGGTAGATTAAAAGAAGTTCACCACAAATATTAAAACAGCAGTTTACCTATAGCGGAGCGTGAAATTGGCTGTGCATTGCTATTGCCTGTTGAAGTTTTTCTTCTTTGGCTCGTCTACAGTGGCAGAGCTAGAAAATAAGACATAGGAAGAGTGAATTCTGAAAGGAATTTGTACAACACATACTGTATTTTCTCTTCAATGATTTAGCTATTTCTCAGGCTCTTTAAGAAGGGAAAGACCCATGAACGTTCCCTCCAAACTTCAGGCTGAACAATTTTGTGTATTGATAACATCACTCCATCCACAATGTGAAAGGTTTCCTCTTTTAACGAAATGCCTTTAGCAGGCAACTTTAAAGAAAGGTACACTACACAGTAAGTTGTGCTTGCCACAGCATGTGCAAGAACAGTTAGTTTTGAACCTGCTGCTTATTTGCTGATAACCATCAACAGATTAATTAGTATAAGAAGTTTAATAAACTGAGTGTTAGGGATGTTTAATATAACACAACATGCTATATTAACCTACCAAATTTAAAATAGCCTATGTGGCTATGTTTCCTGGATCTATAGAGGATACAGAAGAAAGTGGTACAAAAATACCTGCAACAGCATGGTAAGGGTCGAATGGAAGAGATCTTTTCATTCCTGCCTCAAATATATGTGCATTCAGAATGCAGACTGCATTTTAAATGGACTGAAGACACATAGCAACATTTTTGTTTTGTTGGAGCTTGCTAAAGCACTGTTCTAAATCACAGGACTGCTCAAACTCTGCCTTTTAAATTTAATCACTATGTGCTGCATATCTCTCTGTTTACAATTACTTGTATTTTATATACCGTTCTCTTTTCCATGAAACTACTAAGAAAGTCATCTATTTCTGTTTTGCCTTCCAAGAAGTCTTCTGCAATAGTGTCAGATTCCTCTTCAGCTTCATGAGCGGCTACTTTAAGTCTGGCTTGCAGAGCACTCGGACTGCAACTCTAAGAAAACAAAAACTTAATATTAAATCATCCATCAAAATCCACATTTCCAAGAACAAGAAAAATGACTATATAAATATGGGATATGTGAACAGAGCATTACTATTACATAAAAGCCTCATTAATCTAGCAGGGATTCAGTGTGAGAAGTGAGTGTGCTGTCTACAGTGTCTATGATATCTAGAATGATCCTATGATTACATAAAAGCCTAAACAACCAAATGAAGCTTCACCTCCAAGGAACAGCATAGCTTATTAATCTAGAAGGGATTCAGTGTGAGAAGTAAGTTTGACATGTATGTAATGTTTGTATGTAATGTTGCCCAAAGTAAGCATACCAAGTGAAACACGGCATTTAAAGTTCCACAGCAATGGTTTTAGTCATTGTTCCCAGGTACAGGTTTACAAGTTCATGACATTAAATGGGTACTATTAATTGAACAAGCCTTCTTTAAAAATGACTTTATTTTTAGAACTCCTTGCCCCAGTATTGTACTTAAAAACAGCACTACAAGTTCATCATATGCCTTCTTCCAACTTTGCTTCTACTATACTGTAAGAAAAATAGCAGTGCCATTGCACTGTTTTGCTCTCAATATGGTTGCTATTTCATCCTGAATGTGAATCTTACTATTTCATGTAAAATTGGAATTCAACCAGAATATTCTTTATGAGTAGAGATACAAATAAAACTTCACTTTAGGAAAGTATTCTTAAAGGATATGATATAGAGATTATACCTCACTAAGTTCATGTTGTCTTTGCATCTTTTTTTCAAAGGCTGCTTTCATCTGTGTGAGTTGCTCATACTGAAAGGAAGAAAAAGAATGGTTTCTCCCTGAAAAAAAACAAAACATTTCAACTAGTTCTGAAAAAGACTATATTATTCACTTACTTTATCCAGCACCGTCTGTCTTTTTGCTTCTAGACTAGGCTCCAGCAACAAGTTTTTTTCTGTAAAATAAAGTCACTATTATTAATTATTATTATTTTAAAGGATCCAGTTCTCAGAACACAGCCATAGATGCCAGTTATCTTGACTTCTTACTTGCCAGCTCTTCAATGCTTTTCACTAGCTCATCTTTATCAGTAATGACTTGCTTCAGTTGTGGCAGATTCACAAACTGTTCCAGTAACACTTCCTCTTGCTCATTCATATTGGTCAGCTGTGATATACTGCATTCAAACAAAAAGAAAGCACTTTTAAAATTAACAATAAAACAAAAGTTTGAGACATTCACATGGAACTAACTTTACAGATGCAGGACGCTTGGCCACAGCTTTTTACCCTTTCTCCTGGATTGTGTATCTACAGCAGCACATTTAAAGAGCCAAAAGTATCTCTCATTTCAAGCCTTGATTCAAAGTGGTTTTTAATGCTACTGTGGAGGGTTGACCTGGTCTTGTTGCCAGACAAAAACCCAAGTGCTCCCTTCACTTCCCTCTTCAACAGAATGTAGGGAGAAAATAAAAAGGAAAAGCACATGGATTGAGATAGAGGCAGGGAGATCACCTACAAGTTATTGTCAAAACACACTCAACATAGAAAAAAATATTTTACTTTAATGCTGAGTTGGGTTGTGAGAAACAAAGACAAACTGGAACACCTTTCTCTCCATCTTACCCCTTTTTTCCCCCAGACTCAACTTCACTACATCATTCCCAACTCTTCCACCTCCCCTTTCCCCAAGCAGCACGGGAGAAATGGGGGTTGCAGTCAGTCTACAACACTGTCTCAGCAGCTCCTTCCTCCTCAAACTTTTCCTCTGCTCCAGTGCGCGTACTCTGTGTGGGCTGCAGTTCCTGACACAAGAGCCTGCTCTAGCGTGGGCTCTCCACAGCTGCAGTGTCCAGGCAATATCCATCAGCTCCGTCCACCAGCATGGGATCCTTCATGGGTTGCAGTGTGGATATCTGTTCTGATGTAATCCTCTGCAGGGACTCCAGGGAATTACCTGCTCCACTGTGATTTCTTCCAAAACGTCCATGGGCTGCAGAGGAATATCTGCTCTGGTGCCTGGGAACACCTCCTCTCCCTTATTTTCTGACCTTGGTGTTCATGGGAATGACACTTGCTTTCCCCCGATGCTTTTTGTTTTCTTAGATAAGTTTTCAAAGAGGTGTCCCAAGCTTTGCTGATCAGGTCAGCTGTCCTGCAGTGGGCCTGTAACTGTACCAGGCACAGAGACACACCTTTGCTCATTCTCACACGGACTATCTGTGCAGCCCCCATCTACCAAAGCCTTGCCACCTGTACTCAATACAGCTACTCAGCGCAGCCACATTATCATCCATGACTTAAATACACTCATGTTGCCAACAAATTCTAACACCCCAACTACCTTCTGAAAAGTCATAGACTTTTAGTCTAGTCTTCCTGGAAGAGACTGGGTATCAGCATTTTATTTCTTTAAACAAACACCTTCCCACACACATTCCAACGCACAAACTTTCTGCCACATGTTAGGGATGCTACTACAACTTATAGCTGACTTAACCAAATTCAACACAGACCCTTAGGAAAGCATCCAGGGAAACAAACAAACAAAAAACACACAAGTCTTTCTCGAGAGAGGCTTTTTCCATTTTGAAAGGACAGCTTTTTTAATCAATAAACTACGATAACAGCAAAAAGACGCGAGACCAGAAAGAGAATAAACTTATGGCCTAAAACTCTTTCAGAATTAATAATTAATTAGTAATCTCTTCAACCCCAGATAACTGATCAAGAAGGCTGTCTCACTAGATCTAAGCAAGTTGATGGGAACAATGGTACACTTTCTGGATCATGACAAGATACATTTTGATGAAAACATTTGCATAATATGTATATGAAGTATTCAGATAAGGAGATGACTCACCCTGGGACAGCTGGCAATTTACCACCTGGATTTATCTAACCCAATCCTGCAACATGTGCTGAGCTGCTCACAAAGTAGCCCACTGTTTACCTTCTGCTACAGTCCAACATTTTAAAAGAATGTAACTTGTGAACCAATCTCAAATCCAGTTCCCTGTCCTTTTTCTTCTTTTCAGGAGTAAGCTCTTGAAGTTTCCTTCTACTGTATTAGTGACAGTTAAGCTCCTGTTGAGGCCCCAGAAGACAGCAGAATACTAGTAGCTAGAAAAAAAGTGTAAGCAAAGACTCTTTTTCCTCGTGTTGAATCCTGAAGTATTGTTCCTACTGAGAAAAAAACTAAACAAGAAGCGAATATAAATACAAAGCTAGCTTACTTTCTCACTGTACAGTTCTGATAACTGGTAGTTATTCTATTAATCATTTCCACAAAAGCCTTTCAGTAAAAAATACAGAATTATGACCAAAATCACACACAGCAGTAACTGTGGACTAGGGAGTTTATTGCCTTCTGAAAATTTACCTTAGTTCTGAAAGTTCTGGAAATGTATCAGGAATATCAGGCATCTTGTAAGTAAATCCATTTTGGCCAACCTAAATGGAAGTTTAGAAATGTTTAGTAGATTTAAAAAAAAAAAAAAAAAAGAACAACTTCTTAGTAGGTAAACTGATTAATCCAAAACTGGAGATAAATATTTATCAGTAACAAGTAGGAAAACCAATAAGCAGCTGTAAGCACTGTCTCCCAACACAGAAAGTCTCAGCTCAACCATGACAACAAAAATACTCAGGGATGTTTGAGGTGGCATATCATAAAATTATCTTCCTCCAAATTTGGCTCTTTTGTCTTGCTAAGTCCTCCATTTCTCAATAGACAAATGACCCAGGAAACACAGAGGTAGGAACACAGGTGTAGAACTTAGAGAACAAAGAAAAGAAATTGACATTCTGATCTTTTGCACGTCTTTCCAGCCCACCACTCACAAAAAAGTTGCTAGAAAAGAAAATGTCTTCATAGCAGGTAGAAATTTTAATTTACAAAACCAGAAAAGTATCTGCCAAGAAAAGCTTGTTTCCAAAGACAAGGTTTTATCCACATGATGAGAGAAAGACTAAACATTTATATATGAAGCTTTTTGAAGACACTCAAAAAATACTCCTCCCATGGTTTAGAGCAGTGTGCAAATACAGACACACAAGATCCATGAAGAGAAGCTATCTGAAGCAGGACAATGAGAAATAAATGCCTGACACTGCACATTGTTCTCACCAGATAGCTTTCGGGTAAGAAATCCTGTATAGAAAAGCACCTCACTTCATTCTCCTAGCACCTGCAAAGCAGTTCTGCACAGTCCTTTGATTTTTGTAGCATTGCCACGTGTGCCTTCTAGGGAACTTGCACCCAGATTAACTTAAGCAGCAAACCTCAATACACAGACCTGAAGCACCGCTTCTGCTGTTGGAACAGGTAATGGCAGGTCAGTAATCAAGCCGTAAGAGGGAGCAGCAGGCTTATCTGTTGCGTAGCTCGAAGAAACTGATTCAGAAACAGGCACAGCTGCCATTGTTCTGTTTGTTTCTTGAGGTGGGTATGGAGGAAGAAATGGAAACCCCTGAGGAGCAGCATATGGAGGCATTGCAGCTGGTTTGCTGTAAAGGCTAAAAACAACAGAAAACGTGACCATCAGCAAGCAACCTCTTACAGCATTTTCCTTATCATTTCATTTATAATTGCTAGACCACATACAGACAACACTGAATTTTTAAAAGACCATAAACTTTGCATTTTCTGTTCTCATTTACTTCTAACATTAGAAAGCCTGCTTTATGTATTATAGTACAAGACAGATACACAACTTTATTAAGCTATATCCTTGAAGAGCAGCCAAATACACACAGGTGCATGCATAACTATAGAAAAGTACTTCTCAAAAACTTGTGAGAATGTAAATTTAAGTTCTTTATATCTTAAAGTCCTGCAAAATGCATCTGTATGATTCATTAGTTCTTGTTTATGATATAGTATTTAACTGCTTCAGCAACATATCCAGAATTACTTTTAAATAACATGAATTGTTTCTTAAATTCACAATTGCAGCAGCATCTAAACTGAGGATCACTGTCAGCCAAAAGAAGCACTGCTGTATAGACAAGACTGCAGTGTCTCAGGCCGCTTTTGCATATTTAGTATAATTATGTAAAACTATAGTTATCTATGTGCAACAGAAAACTACCTCCAAGCCTGGGAAATTACAAACAGAATACAAAGAAACAACTGCTCAGATCATGATCTACAGCAAATTCAAAATTTCATTTATTGTAATAATAATTACAATACTTGGCCATTTTCAGGAACATAAAAGAGTTTGAAGTTGTGTCATATATGTATCCAATGAAATCTAGTGCTTTTAAAAAACATAGTGCCATCAAACATGCAATTGTGTAGATGCAAGGCATATATGTCACCCAACAAATCCACTATATTATTCCTGCTCCTGTCCTCCTAATACTTGGTTGGATTTATTATTATTATTATTATTATTTTTAATTTAAAAACGAAAAGTTAATATACGTGGTTACATGTACACCGATCACCATGTTACACATACTTACTAAGGAAATGATGATGGGCTAGGAGCCAGAACTGGAGGACTCTTCCAAAACTCATCCAGTATACTTTGAACAATTTTTCCAAGATCTGAGTGCATTGTAAACTGGTATTAAAAACAAACAGAAACCAATTTTAAGCTACATGCAAAAGAAAAATCATGCCTGGAATTCTGCAGTTCCAACACAGACTGAACACAGCCATTTATTACACGTGGCAGTGTGCTAGGTGATTTCAGAGATATATTGCCCAACATAAACTATTTATGCAAGAGCTCCAAATTCTTTAAGTGACAAAGACACAGAATTGAACAGAAACTAAAGTGTTTTTTTTTCTGCATATTCCATTATCAATGGAGAAACGAATAAATTCAACATTTCTAATGAACAACAAAAACTTAAGTACCCAGTTACATTTGAAAAAAATCAAATCTATAAATTAAGATTTAAATTTGAGACCAAAAGCATCATTAATTGTATCGTTCATAAAAAGTCACTCTAAAAAAAAAAAACAAAACAAAAAAACAACAACCTGCTCCCTAGCCCCCATCCCTGTTGGCAGAGGGGAGAAAAAAAAAAAAAAAAAAAAAAAAAAAAAGAACAGCATATGAAAATCCTGCATATTAGAGCAAAACCTTGGCATTTTTCTAACAGGATTAGGGTAGAAAGCACAAGGTTACAAAACAGTCCAAAACCATCTTTCTCCTTTATTTGGAATTCACTGTAGAGAAACAAGAACTGTGCCATTGGCATTAATAAAAAAAAAAAAAAAGAGATAGGAACTTTCTAAGCTATAACAACACAGTTTTAGCTATATGTAA